>NC_083686.1:2918750-3607500 GCF_033118175.1 Dama dama | reverse complement strand
GCTGAGAGCGGTCACGATCACAGCTGAACACGGACCAGCTGGCACTGACCTCGGGTCTCCAGGCTGAGCTCGGGGGCGGCGCCCCCACCCACTGCAGCTCCCACGTGAGCCCCCACTTCCAGACCTGACTGCTGAGCTGCAGGATCACAGAGCCCCCCGCTGGGTCCCGCCACAGCCAGGCCCTCAGTAGCTCCCTCCGTCCTGAAGGGCAGGGGGCGCCCTGGGGACGGTGAGCGGCCTCTTTGTGTGGTTGCTGTCGACACAGCAGGACCAGCCGGAGGAGGAAACCCTCAGAGGCAAAGAGAGCGGCCAGACGCGCCCAGCCTGCTAACGTGGTGGGGCCAGGGTGGGGGGCAGGGGTCTTGGGCAGCTGCCCCGGCCCCTGCTCATCTAATTCTATTAGGCATGAAACCTTCACACAAGCCTCGGGCTGTGGGAGTGATCACCCCGTGCTGCTGTTTCCAACGGACGCGGTGACCAGGGTGGGCCCAGACACTCCCTCTCCTGGCCGCGCATGACCCATCCCCACGTGGCCTCACTTCCACAACCCGGGCCCATGAGGCCCAGGGGATTTTGCAGCTCATCGAGCTCAGAGTTGCCAATTGCAGGCACTAACCGCACCAGCCCAGGCATCTTAATGGCCCGTGCCCATAACCCCCTGGCATTGCTGTGATGTTATGATGAGACTGTTAATCTCCGACGGTACTAGCTCAGCAGACGGCACTTTACTCCAAACTCCGCCCTGGCTCTGCGCGGGGACACGGGACCACGCTTGTGGTTTGCAGCTCACAGGTTACCGCCCAGGTGCTTGGCCCTGTCGCGGTCCAGCAGGCTCCACCCGCCGCCGCCATCAGAACCACGAGCCAAGGTGACCACAGGGACGACGGCGGCTCCCACGCAGTCTCCACCGTGTATCGGGTCCAAGGCGGGCGCTTCCCACACACAGCCGTGAACCGGGCTGGCAGCAAGCCCGGAGACAGGTGCCGACACCCCCGCCCCAGAGTCGCGGGCAGCAAGGCATAAAACAATCTAGAGCTGGGGTTCAGCCGGACATCACCGGGCAGCCCAGGCCCTCTGCTGACCACAGAGCTTCTGCAGGCAGGGGGAGGCCACTGCGTCCTACGTGAAGGGTGCTTCGGAGTGGAGCTGGGTCAGCTGTGCAGAGGATGCCGAGGGTGAGTCACGGGGACAGATCGCAGGCGGGCGTGAGGACAGAGGCCTCCTGGGAGCCAGTCGAGGGAATCACGGGAGGTGAGGCACTAGACAGCCAAAGCACAGAATAACTCGTTCTGGAATTGCCTGGCAACTCAAGGGCAGAGAACCAGGGCAGCAGCTAAGGCAGTGTGTGGACAGGAATGAGTTAATACACCTGGAGAGACAGGAAACACAGGAGGGAGAACAGGGGATGCGGGGCAGCAAGGCCTTGAGGGGTGAGGGGCCCGGAGGCTGAGTGTGAGCAGAGGGTCAGATCAGGTGGGAGTGGGGACCCCTGACCCTGGGGAACAGAAGGGCTCAGAAGCACCTGGGTTGGGAGCTCCTCTTCCAGCTGCTCCATGGTCTCAGGGAAGTTACAAGTGAGGTCATCCCCGAAAGCTAGAAGAGGGAAGGGAGCCAGGGAAACAGGAGAAGGTGTGAAATTTTATCAGGACAGTGAGGAAGTAGATTGGCTAAGGAAGTTGTTGAAATCTCTGGCAGGGTGGAGGTCTCATGGGAGGTCTTCATCACAGCATTCCGTGGAGACCTGGTGTGGCTCTGTGACTCCAAGCCACAGCCCACTGCTCGGGAACAGAGCCACCAAGGTGTCCTCAGGCTACAGAATGGCTGCAGCAGCTCCAGCCTGGACACCTTCCTCTCATAAAGTCTAGATGCTCTGGTCAGGTCACGTGGACATCCCAGGAGGAACCCCTATATGGCTCATGGTCTTAATCCTCAGCCACATGCTACTACACTTTCAAGCAGGAGGTGGGGTCACCACACGTCCCTGCATTTGGGACAGAACCACCACAGAGAGCTGATGATGATGCCAAACTAAATGCTCAGCCTGCAGTCCTGACCTCAGATGGAGGTCAGTTCCAGAGGTGCACACACGGTGATGGTCTGCTAGACGCTCATGATTTGCCTGGGGCAACATCACGCTGCCTTCAGGATTAATGTGCAAAAGGAAGATTACCGCAGCAGCTGAGAACGCAGTGAGGGGAGATGGAACACAGGCTCCTGAACCAGAAAACGCTTGGTCTGGAGGGAGTGCTCTTCATTCAGGGATAAATAACCAGAAAGAAATACAACCACAGCCTCAAGGGGCCTGAAGAACAATCCCGCCTCTGAGACCGTTGGAGGGCTGCCCTGCAGGTTCAGAGAGAAGCATGGTTGGTGCAGAAGAGCTTATTAAAGGAAGCTGAAGGAAATTTTAGAGATTGTATGTGTCGTGTCTCGATGTGAAATGTCAGAAGCTGTGGCCTTTTTGAGACCAGACAGAAGAGATACAGGCTGAGGAGGAGGGGACACCACTGGAGGGAGGTGAGGCAGGAGAGTGAAAAGGCAGGAGCGGAATTAGCATCTATTTGCATTGAAAGTAATAAAGAGCAGAAGGCTGAAGAGCAGATTACCTATCTCTAAAAATAACAAAGGACCAAGGAATAGAGTCAATAAAAGCCTTGTAGGAGATGGAGAGAGCTCTCCCTTTCAACACAGGCTCCCTGGGGAATCAGGGACACAAGCCAAGCTGGAGGAAGTCTGAACCTGCAGGTCAAAAGGCCTACACAGTGTCAGGACAAAGTCCATCCTGTAAGAAGGTCGGGAATTGAACCATAAAGATTAAAAAAGTCCTCTGGGGAGGCGGCCACGGGTAGCCGTGTGGATGGACACGAGGTTGGAAGCGTTTTGCTTTGCTGCCATAGACTTGGGCGGTTGCTGGGAACTTTCAAGCAGTTCCTGAGATTCAAGCAGCTTCTGGTCAAGTTCTCCAGAGCTGCCCGCTTTTGTGCCAAAGACCGAGGCGTCTCTTAGACGGTTCCCGACTTGCTCGTCACCAGCCCGTGCTGTGATCACACACACCTCTGGCACCCTTTCCAAAACCCTCTGTGTGTGCAGCGTCCAGGGCAGCTGGTCACCTGCGTCCCACCAAGGCGTGGGGAGGACCTGCTGTTTTCTCCCCACCAGACCCGACCAGCATGGTTGAAGGTGCTGGCGTTCTGGAGGAGAAGCCAGACTCCCTGGCTGCTTAGAAAGAGCTGGAGCATTTGCCTAGACCTGTGAGGGCAGCTGCTTCCTGCCAGGTGGGAGCAACTTCACCAACAGGCATGAAATAGAAAGGGCCGCCTGTCCTTCACTGTCTCCCTGAGTTTGTTCAAACTCATGCCCATTGAGTCGGTGATGCCATCCAGCCATCTCATCCTCTGTCATCCCCTTCTCCTGCCATCAATCTTTCCCAGCATCAGGGTCTTTTCCAATGAGTCAGCTCTTTGCATGAGGTGGCCAAAGTATTGGAGTTTCAGCTTTAGCGTCAGTCCTACCAATGAACACCCAGGACTGACCTCCTTTAGGATGGACTGGTTGGATCTCCTTGCAGTCCAAGGGATTCTCAAGAGTCTTCTCCAACACTACAGTTCAAAAGCATCAATTCTTTGGCGCTCAGCTTTCTTTATAGTCCAACGCTCACATCCATACATGACCACTGGTAAAACCATAGCCTTGACTAGACGGACCTTTATGGACAAAGTGACATCTCTGCTTCTTGATAGGCTGGGAGCCACGCGTGTTCCATAGAAAGTGGCGCAACTGCACCAGCTGCAGGGTGCTCACCCCGTCTCTCACACGGGAAACCTCAGGAGAACTGGGCGGGGCTGTGGGCGGAGTCCCCACCCGGCGACTCCCAGGTCCCGGATGGCAGGAGGCCTGCAGTTCCTCTGGCGCCCCAAGGTTGCTTTGTTTACTGTCTTAGGAGGAAGAGGACTTTTGATGAGTGGGGGGTGGTCCCTGCCCCGGGAGCCCGCTGGGTCTGGAAACCAGGAGGAGATGCTTCCTGTGGCCCGGGCTGTATCCCCAACACTTTCAGGAACCAGGGGAAGCCTCACAGCAGAACCCCTCTGACCCAGGCAGAGGCCGAAGCTCCACCAAAGATCTCAACCCCCCAACCCCGGCTCTGGCAGGGGGGCCTCCAAGGCACTGGGGATCCCCAGGATCCACCTGCCTGGGGTGGGGGCCAGCGTCCGCCACCCCCAGTGTGCACAGGCTCCCTGCCCACCCCCAGCTCAGTCTCTGTCCGCACCTGTGGGGAGGTTGGGGGCGAAGCACCTTACAGACTCAGGCAGGAATCAGCCCTCACGGGCTGCAAGCCCCCTGGACTCCGGGGGCTCCAGGTGTGTGACCGTCCAGGTCTGGGAGGTGACAACAGTTCTCCCCACTGTCGCAATGACTCAAGTCAGTCTTGAGCCTCCAGGCCCAGTGTGTGTTTATGGCTTGATCTGCAGAGGTCAAGTTGGGAACTTAGTGGGATGTCCGTGACCCCAGACCTAGGGACACCGGGATCAGTGAGTCACACCGAACATCTCCTGGGCTCTCCTCCTCTAGAGTCGCCTTCATCCAGCCCGGGTTCGGGGGAGGCAGCTCCTGTTCTTAGCGGCCAACACAGAGCTTTTCAAGAAACATCCCCTGTGCCGTAGACCCCCCATCCTCCCAGGGTCGGTGCAAGGGTGTCCCCGAGGACCCCTGCGTCCCCTGATGCAGAGGGGTGGGGATGGGTCCTCGGTGTGTCCCACGGAGGGTTGGCTGGAGTCTGTCACCACCAGAAGACAGGGGGTGTCTTCATAATTACGTGTTTATCAGCGAGGTCGCCTGGGTCACACGCACATCCATCACCTGCTGCGGTGAGGAGCCGGTGCTGACAGTCATGTTTATAGAGTCTGTGTCTCCAGGGCCCCAGGCGCAGTAGGGGTTTCAGTAAGCCGTCCCCGAATGAATAAATGAATGCATGATCAGTTGAAGTAAATGACAGTGTTTATCCTGCTGGAGAGAGAACCCACAGAGGAAAGCATTTCCGTTCGACAAGAGTCTTACGGATGTTGTAGGACGTTTCACGGATGGGTCGTCTCCCATCACACGATACCCAGCGTGCCTTTCCCACAGAATGGGGTGTTCAAACCATAGGTTTTATCATCGCCCAGTATGGGTGGGGGGGACGGGGCTGATCAGGAGGTAAGTCGGTCACAGGCCCCGTTCCCCGTAGGGCCACACCACATCAGGCCAGGCCAGGCCAGGCCTCGCAGGGAAGCTCCCGGGGCCAGGCAGGAGGCAGAGGGAGGGGGAGATGAGGACAAGGGCCTTCATTTATTGCAGTTTCCCAGGAAGGAAAGGGCGAGGCTGGGCAAGCTGGTTTAGGTTGGGCTGGTCTGAGTAATCTGGCAGACTCCGGAACCAGGGGCGGTACCTGGCCCGGGGGGGTGATTAGGTCAGGGGATAGTGGTCCCTTTGATAAGAACCTCATCAAGGAGGTGGCTGGGGTGTGGACTCTGGACAGGTCGCTTCACACATGAAAGCGGTGTTTGCAGGAGATGTCTTCAGGAACTGGGTGGTCCTGGGAAGGGCCGTGCCTCCAGGGTCCGCGAGGCCCCAGGTGTTAAAGCGTCAGAACAAGGCAATGCGCCAATGCCCTGCCCTCTGCCCAGGCTGTCCCAGGCCAGACCGACTTCTGTGTCCAGGACCTGCCCCCCAGGCCTGGAGGTGAGTCCACCTGACCCACTTCATCATCCCTACCATGGCTCCTGCTCTGTTTTCTGGCTAACTGGTCCCTGAAAAGATAGCCATTTTTAACAGCATCATAAAGTTAATGAAGCCCCCATCATAAAAGTTTCTGGGTCACAGACAGAAGCTCACGTTTTCCCTGCCTCCCCTTAAAGGGCCGGGCTCCTGATTTATGCCTATCAGGGCTTTGTGTCACCTGCCCCCAAAATTATAGCTGGAGGGATGACTACCCCCAAATTTGTCTCCGTGGTTGTAGAAGGCAAAACCAAGAACTCTGGTGTCCCATCTGCTGAGTTTCAAAAGAAATGAAAGAGCCACTTCCTTCTCGTTTGCAAGCCCGCCAGGACGTGACCCACATGCAAGCCGGAGGAAAAAGCATCAATTAAAGTCAGTTCTAATGAAGCTTAACCGGGTCTCTTGCCAAGCAGAACCCGCTGTTGGACAGCGAACGGCGGGCAGAGGACTGCCCTGGCGGACGGCTTGGAGGGCACTGCGGCCAGCTGAGAGCACGCGGACCATCATTCTCCTGTCGTCTAAGGGGGCCTGGAGAAGCAAGCCTACCTGACTCAGGGCGGTTGCTTCACTCTAGCAAAGGGAGGGTGCCCATTATCAGGGGCACGACCAGCCAGCACCCACCCCAGCTCCAGGGAGAGGAGAGTGGGGGGTGAGGGAGGCCCCCCGGCCACCTGGTCCTTGACCTCTGAAAGGTGGGTCCAGGGACTTCACTGGTGGTCCAGTGGTTTAGACGCCACATTTCCAATGCAGGGGGCTTGGGTTCAATCCCTGGTCAGGAAACTAGGATTCCGTATGCTGCATGGCCCGGCCAAAAAAAAAAGTCCTGAAGGTTGGGTCCCGGTGGGCGATGACTTGAGTCCCCAAGTCACACACAGACACAGGCCAGCCCTCCCTGGTGACCCAGGCATCCTGCGGAGCCCAAGCCGACACCTGCTTCTTGCCGCTCTGGCCACGCTCTGCTTCCCTGGGTTCCGTGTCAGGCGGCAGGCTGGCCAGCCCCTCGGGGCCCCTCCATCTGACCGCCATCAGCCCTCAGTGGGTTGTGCACCCGCAGGGGCCTTTCTGCTCCTGGCCGAGGTCAGGGCCCCACACACGGCTGCCCGCGTGTCACTGACTCCCTCTCCTCCCACTGGCCGGGGTCTTTCTAAAACCAGAAACCTGGCCATCCCCGCACTCCACGCCCCAAACACACACACCAAAAGCCTTGAGTACTCTCCAGAGAGGCCCCGCCCCAACCCCCATGTGCAGACAGGAGGCCCACGGCCTGACCCTGCCCGCTCTCTGGACCTGCTCTCACCTGCCACCATGGTCTCCTGTGGTGCCCTTCTACCCATGCTGAACTCCTATTTAAACACCACGACCCAGCTCAAATACCCACCCTGCAAAAGTGGAAGTCACTCAGTCGTGTCCAACTCTTTGCGACCCCATGGACGATTCTCCAGGTCAGAATACTAGAGTGGGGTAGCCTATCCCTTCTCCTGGGGATCTTCCCAACCCAGGGACCAAACCCAGGTCTCCTGCATTGCAGGCGGATTCTTTACCAGCTGAGCTGCAAGGGAAGCCCTGCAAACCCCACCACAAAAAGCAGCAGCCTCAAAGGCCGCTGCACCTTCTCCTGTGGCTCTGGAACCTTCCATACAGTGGACACGTCTGTCTCCCCGGCTGGAGCAGGCGCCCTGAGAAGAGAGTCACTTCCCATCGGCCCTGTTTCTGGCGCCGGGCGCAGAGCTGCACTCAGAAGGGGCACAGATGCTCCCTGAACCAGGTATTGGGGTCCTTGGGCTAAAAGCTACTAAAAGCACTATGCTTCTTTCATGAAAGATTTTTGCCAGAGAAACAAAACATGCGCCCCACCCTGACCCCTCTTTATACCCCTTCTCAAGGCGGCCAGCAAAATGAGAGCATTAGTGTTACTTAGTTGTGTCCAACTCTTCACAACCCCAGGGACTTGTGGCTGGTAGGACCCCAGCCTACCAGGCTCCTCTGTCCATGGGGATTCTCCCAGCAAGAATACTGGAGTGGGTTGCCATGTCCTTCCCCGGGGGATCTTCCCGACCCAGGGATCGAACATGGGTCTCGGAGTGGGTTGCCATGTCCTTCTCCAGGGGATCTTCCTGACCCAGGGATCAAACATGGGTCTCCTGCCTTGCAGGCAGTTTCTTTACCGTCCGAACCACCAGGGAAGCCCTGGCAAGCAAAGTGCCTTGTTGGTAAAACTCCATCCACTGGAAAGTCCTTCCCGTCTGCCCACAAACCCAGTCAAGACACGGAGGCAGGATTGGGGGAGTCGAGTTTATTAGCAATACACAAAGATGGCACGCCCGGGGGCGCCAGTCTGTGGGCTACACCGTGAAAAACTGTAGAAAATCCATAGCGAATCAGAAAAGTCAAGTGAAGCTACTACAAAATCGGGCAAATGGACTGAAAATGAGTATTTCCAATGCAAGTCTCTTCTGATAAATTTTTTTTTTTTACTTTATGAATTAAATACATGGTGAAACAGTGAAAATATATTTACAGTTATTTAAAATGGGCATTGCCAACATATTTAATTAAAAAAACCTTTCCCATTTCTTGCCTGTTTCAAAGAGAATTTTAAATATGACTTTAGCTTTTAAAAAATACAATAAGGAAATAATTACATTCTTAATATGAAAACATTTTACAACTCACAGCCATGGTCACTTAATGCTGAACACGTATAATTTAAAAGTTGATGCTAAAGTGTAAAGTTAGTGTTTCTTTTCTTTTTAGAAAAAAAAAATCAAATATTATCTTATTAAAAACACCTTTGGTCCCTAAGAAACATGATCTGATGATTCCATCTGGAGAGTTTCTTCCATGGCAACAAATAGAAACACCTGGTGATACTTGTCCGCTGTCAAGCTGGGTTTATCTGGAAGGATAGAACTGGATTATTTCATAAAAGATGGGGTGCACATGAGGCCAACATTCCCTGGACGTGAAGCTCTCTCGTCTTCATCAAGGACACACACAGGACAGGCAGTCCTGCTAGGGCTCGGGGGCCACCGAGAGGCTGCTTCTTTTTCTGGGATGCTGAGCTGTGTGTAGTATGCGTGTGTGTGTGTTGGGGAAGGGGTGGTTGTGGACATAAAAATGTTAATTTATTTCTAGTTTATTTCACAGTATCAACCCAGTCCATCATGGGGATAATAATAAGACAGTAAGGACACCAAGAACAACAAAATACCCTCTTTAAAACTATGCCATGGTCTGAAATTATTATTTCTCCATTAAAAAACTTAATTTGGGAAAAAAAAAGAGGAAGGCAATAGTTTAATACTGAAGTGTTGCTGAGCGGAGGTGGAGACGCCCGGGTGTCCTGCTGGCTCCTAGAGGAGGCGTTGCTGGGTGGAGCGGCCGGGCCGAGACACAGACACGCGGGGGAGGCCCTGCCCAAGTGCCCGCCCCTGGGCCAGGCGGAGAAGACTCCAGTCCCAGGACAGATGCTGGTGAAGAATCAGAGAAGGCTGCCCGTGGGCACAATTTACATTTCCTTTCAAACACCGTGCTGACACTCATTCTTTGGGAAAGAAAGGCTGGGGCCTCAGACAGGAGCGTTCTGTCCACAACCCCCAGGCCCAGCCCAGCTCCAGCCCTGCGCCCTCCCCTGGGCAGCACAAACCCAGCACCGCTCTCAGTGAACAGGAACCGAAACCCCTCACTGGGGGGCCGGCCTCCAGGGCCAGGACACACGCCTTTTACTTTCTGTGACAGGCGTTTCCAAGTGGGCACGTCTCCAGCCCATCAGGGTGATCCTGGGTTTTCATGAAAACACCCCAAACTAGCTCAGGGGGGAGATGGACAAGGGGACAGTCCAGCTGGACAAAGCCAAGGTGTGCGAACCGAGGGGCCCTGACTGGCTCTACATGTCCCCAGGAGAAGAGCCTGGGGAGACGCACATGCAGGTGCCCCGGCCCCGCTGGGCTCTTGCAGACTGCTGTCTGGGGGCGGGGGCGCTGCTGGCTCCTCGGACACACAGACTGGCCCTGCCCGACCCTCGGGGGCCGGGGGGCGGTCATCTCCACCTCCTGAGTCCACGTCAAGGGTGACATGGCATGCCCTCTGACCGCGTCTGTGCGAAAAGTTGGTGAATGAATGAAAAACACTATAAAAATGTAATATGGGCTACCCACTCCAGTATGCCTGGGCTTCCCCGGTGGCTCAGCTGGTAAAGAATCCGCCTGCAATGCGGGAGACCTGGGTTCCATCCCTGGGTCGGGAAGATCTCCTGGAGAAGGGAAAGGCTACCCCACTCCAGTATTCTGGCCTGGAGAATCCCATGGACTCTCATGGCCTGGAGAATCCCATGGCTCGCAAAGAGTTGGACACGACTGAGCGACTTTCGCTTCACTTCATAAAAATGTGAAAATGAGGGGATTTTCAAGGTTGATGACCCCTTGCCAAAATGGAGCCAGGAGCAGAAGCCCCTGAGAGGCTGACGGTCGCCCCGTCCTAAGGGAAGGGCCTTGAGACGCCGGGGAGGAGACCGTCTCACACCAGGGCTCTGGTCCGGCCACCACGTTCATCTCATTTCAGTCAGGATCCCATTTGGCCAGCACTCTGTGACCACGACCGTCTGTCGGAGGGATGGGGACTGGGCCCAAGGATCCACTTCTCCCAGGGGAGGGGCCCGCACCCCGGAGCAGGGATCCTGGCCGGCTGCCTCTCCCCCGAGCCTGGCTTCAGCACCGCTGCCTCCTGGCCTCTCCCACCCCAGGGCGAGGGGGCAGCCCCCTGGGGCACGTTTCGGGCGGGCTACAGAGATCGCTGTCGCTGCAGGATTCTTACAGGGTGTCCACGGTGTGTCTAATATGTACAGATATAAATTAAAAACTATACTTACTGAACATATACAAATAAATAACTTATTTTGAAGCAAATGCTTTAACTTTCTGATCGAATCTGAGACGTCGAGGGAAACACCCGACATCGCAGAGCCCGATGCCGGCAGCCTCGACCCCTGCGGGGCCTGTTGTATGTGGCTTCGGGGAACGAGACAGGATCAACTCCTCCGTTCTCTTTAAAAGGCTTATGGTTGTGAAAGTGAATTTAGAAACGTGGGCTTTTTAGGCAGGAAACACGTACACCGGGAGTCTGAAGACCAGGGCCCAAATCCTGGTTCTGGTGCCAACCGGCATCCTCGGCTGCGGTCCACAGAGATGGTCTCAGTGACCTCTGCCAACCAGCCCGCCACTGCTGACTCTGCCCACCTGTGCCGGCTAAGGTCACGTGGTCCCTTCCCAGTAACAATCGAGGCCTGGCCGCCGTCTTAGACAAAGCTGGCTAACAATCACAGCAGCTGGAGAGCCACACCCGGAGAACATTCATTTGACCACAAGGCAGTGGGACTATAGCGGATCACAGTTTTCTCCTTTACGGAAAATCAGCTTCATGTGATGCCAAGTGGCCCAGCCTCTTATGTGGGTGGGAGGACGGGGGAACAGGACTGGGAAGACGAGCTCCCCACTTCCTACCTGCACTTCCTGGGGTCGGGGTCATAGGTGTGGGTGAGACGCGCCCGCCACCTGTTGCATCAACTACGGAGGGTGAACCTGAGCGTTGGACGCCAGGCGGCAGCTCGCAGACCAGAAGCCGGCTGCGAGAAAGCCGGGCTTCCCAGGTGGGCTCCAGTAAGCAGGCTTCCCTGGTGGCTCAGAGGGTAAAAAGTCTGCCTGCAGTGCGGGAGACCCAGCTTCGATTCCTGGGTCGGGAAGATCCCCCAGAGAAGGGGATGGCAACCCACTCCAGTACTCTTGCCTGTAAAATCCCGTGGACAGAGGAACCTGGTAGGTTATAGTCCATGGGATCGCAGAGTCAGACACGACTGAGCAACTTCACATGGTCCACGCAGACAGCTTCCGGTTCTGCTGTGAAGTTCCTGGCACTGAGCTCATTGCCCTGCTCTGGTCGGTAGAGCCAGCCAAGGCCCGTGCTGGCCTCAGGGGCCACTCTGACCCTGCTGGTGACAGCCACCCTGAGCGGCGTGGCCTGCAGAAAACATGAGCACCAGGACGTAGTCACAGGACGCTGCCCGCTCGCTTCCTCCTCCTGTATCTGATGAGAAACACCCGAGGGGCAGCGGACGCCAGGCCTGCTCCAACGGCAGTGGGCAGAGAGCCCGTCCACGCGTGTGACTGGTCCTTCGGTCCGCATGCAGGGGGGTCCGGGGTGACTGAGGGCTGTGCTGGGCATGGCTGCGCTTCCCACAGGGAGCATTACTGAGAGGTCCCTCTGCAGACGGAGGGCTGGCCTGGCCCTCAGACCCAGATGGCCTCTGCCTGTGGACAGGCCTGTCCCCATCACGTCTCAGGCTCCAGAAACATCCCACAGGAAGCCGCAGGGATGCTCCAAGAGGCCCTGCCCTGGCAGCCAGGCCCCTGGGGAATGAGTGTGACCGTCACCCCGAGGCCGCCCAGGGCTCTGAGACCACAGCGCTGGCTCTGAGGGGGTGGAGGGGGTGTGGATGCTGGAAACAGCAGGAAAGGACACACAGAACGTGAGGCACTGAAAACCCTCCACTGCCTTTTCCCAAGCGGGACAAACCCTCAATAAACTGTGACCCAGAAGCACTGGGAAACCCTGGGAGCTAAGTGCAGCCCGGATGAAGGGAGGACACTTTCTTAAGGTCTATAGAAGAGTGGCAGCTTTTCATGTCCTGGTGACAAAAGCATCTGTGCAGAAAATGTTTGTAAAAACAGAAACTGCTTCACAGCGTAGCTCTGTGGTGACTTTACCGGGCATGGGGGAGGCGCTGGTGAGAGTCAGGGGTTGGGTGGGGCATCCCTGGGGCGCCTGGCGAGCAGCGGGCAGCCGGAGGCCCACACCTCACCCAGCACGCAGAGTGAGTCCGTGTCGAGGTCCCTGCGGGTCTTCGGTCTGGGGGGTACAGGCATGGGTGGAAGCTGCCATCTACCTGGGCGGGAAGCTATGGCTTCTTCATCTGCCGACAGGGGCAGGGGGAGGTTCCCCGCCTTCTGCCCCTTGCCGTCTTTTCACAAATGAAGTTGGAAGCCAAAGCGTTACAAGTAAATCTCTTTAAAGGAACCTTTATACAGTAGAGAGGATGCATGCGGCGGGCCTGGGTCCCGGCACGGAGAGCAGTCGTGGGGCGGTCACTCGACGCTGCGAGAGCCGGGCGTCCTCCGGCTCTATGTCCCATTCTTCAGTTCCCACTCCTGCCAAGCGAGGGGAGAGGGGGCATGTACAGATCCACAGGGCACCTCCCGCACGCGCCGGGGCCCAGAGAGGGAGGAGGCGGCTGCCCGGAGCCAGGCGTCAGGGCCCATCAGCCCTGCTCACACTGGGAAACCCTGAGACAGGGGGCCTGCCACTCCCCGGCTTTCGGGGGCACACCTTCCCACACTCTAAGCAGCCCTCTTCCGGAGTCGGGCATTACCCTAGGAACAGTGCCTGGAACGATGGTTCTCGATGAGAACCCAGGATGAGTCAGAGGAGTCCCCGGGAAGAAAGGCTGCGGTGGGAGCAGAGACCACACGTGCGATGCACTCACAGGTGGACGGACGCTCCCGGGGGCGGGGCCAGGCCACCACCCCTTTCCTCCAGCCGTGGCTCCCTGTCACTATGCTCGGGAGTCCCGGGAAACCCCGCTCAACCCCATTCTGTCAGGGAGGCCCTGGGCTGGTCTGAGTGGCCAGCTGTGCATCCGCCGCAGCCAAAACCACACAGTTTACATTTATCAGAGGGGGACACGCAGAGCATGCGCCTTGCTTGGCCAGGGCAGGCCCTCGAGACGGAGCCTTTCAGAGGCTGCGGTCACAGAACCGTAAACTGGTTTCTTTGACAGTAAAGAAAAAAAGGGAATATTGTTATTGCATTTCCCTTCTGCAAATAATTAGAGGGACTTTATGGGACAGCTCGATTTTAAATATCTTTCAAGCAAAACATATTCCTCTGCAAACTAAGAATACTTAATGGATGCTAATGAAAGATGGAAGGTGGGAGGAGAAGGGGACGACAGAGGATGAGACCGATGGATGGCATCACTGACTCGATGGACGTGAGTTTGAGTAAGCTCTGGGAGTTGGTGATGGCCTGGGAGGCCTGGTGTGCTGCAGTCCATGGAGTCACAAAGAGTCGGACGCGACTGAGTGACTGAACTGGAGTAAAGTAACCAACAGCGCACAGTCGTTCTTTTCTGCAAATTTACCAACACACACAGGCTCGGTCAAACGCATGTGCTGTGAAGGCAGACACCGCGGATGCTGTTTATAGCCGCCACCATCAGGGACCCACCCGTGAGCACGGCAGCGTGTGGCCAGCGCTTTACTCCTGATCTGATCTAACACCAGGCCCGCTTTCCAGAAAACAGTATCTCCCCAGCCAACCTGCACTGGGCTCCAAAACCGCCAGAGAACAAGGGTAACAGCAGCACACAGAGGGT
Organism: Dama dama; assembly: GCF_033118175.1. Lineage (NCBI taxonomy): Eukaryota > Metazoa > Chordata > Mammalia > Artiodactyla > Cervidae > Dama > Dama dama. The sequence goes on along the minus strand of NC_083686.1, from coordinate 3,593,321 downwards.
CCCGGAGGGAGAGAGGGGAGGGCGGCCGGCCCCCACGCTCGTCAGGACAAGTGAAACTCCTCTGGATGAAGTAGGGTGAGTGGACCACGTAGGATGCTCCCACAGCACACACGGCCAGCTACACCATCCAGAACTGCTTCCTTTGAGAATCTGTAGCTTTTTTTTTTTTCTTTAATTTTCTGAGATTTTAAGTTTGGCATCAAAATTTTTCAGTGGGCAGTGACAGCGAAAGACTGAAAGGCACGCTGGGATGGCCCCGCGGGCACAGGTTTACGGGATGAGGGTGGGGAGGCCAGGGGAGGGGCTGGAGAAGAGTTCACGCCTCGCCTTTTTACTTTTTTTTTTAAAGGATCCCGTCGGTCACCTGGCCAATCTCTGCTTCATCATTGAAGACACAAGTCAGAAGAAGCCAGGAGACAGAACCAGAGATGCAGGCTTTCCTGACCTCAGGTGGTGCGGGCCTAGAGACCAGATCTTCGCCGTTCCTGACTCTGAAAGGATGGCTTCCTGAAGGAGGGTCTGACTTTAGAAAAGAACCGGGTAGGTACTTGTGCAACAGTATCTAACATATAGGGACTTCCCTGGTGGCTCAGATGGTAAAGCGTCTGCCTGCAACGTGGGAGATATACAGAAGCCGTAGAACCGGATCAGGAGGCCACGCTTAGCTCCTCGGCCCACCCACCGTCCCGGCAAACTCTGCGCTGAAGTGCGCCCTCCCCTCCTGCCGGCCTCGGCGCTGGAGTCACCGCCCCCCGCCCCAGGATACCTGCTCCCCTTCAGCACTGCCGCTCCCACAGCGGGCAGGGCGGGCGCTCACCTTGGCCTTCCGCAGCACGTGGCCCCGGCACGGGGAGTTGCTGGAGGCCGGCTGGCTCTTCTTCAGGACGGCCGCACTGTTCACGGGCACCGGGCCCTCTGCGTCGCTGGTCTCACAGCTGGACATGGGCGAGTTCTCCAGAGTCCGATGCCTGAAAACTGGAGACTGTTAACAGAAAGAGGAGGCGCTGGGTGAGGTGTGGGTTCCAGGTCAGCTGTATTTCCATGAGGAAAATGTTCAATGAAGAAAACGGGCTTGGGAAATAGGCAAAAATGACAACCGGAGAATGGATGCTTTCGTGCGGTGGTGCTGGAGAAGACTCTTGAGAGTTTCTTGGGACTGCAAAGAACTCAATGCAGTCAATCCTGAAAGAAATCAACCCTGAACATCTACTGGAAGGACTGATGCTGCAGCCGCGGGGTGTGGCTCCCGGCAGTGGCCACGGGCCAATCTGGAGGCTGCCTGGCCGCTCACAGCACGGTCTCCACGGGTCAGAGCAAGTCCTGAGACAGAGCAGAGCGGACCCGTGGTCGCCCGGGCCCCAGTGAGATCACAAGCTGCTCCTGTAATTTGCTGTCCTTCCCCAAACGAGGCCTCGAGGACTGAGCGCCCTGTACTCATTGCGTCACATGTGATGTAAACACGGGAGAGATCTCACACAACACCGTTTTAGGAGAACAGGGCTTCAGTGACCATTCCGAGGGTAGCTGAGAACCCTGGGGGCTGCAGCCAGCTCGCCCCACATTTCCCTTCACTTGGAAAGGCCTTCCAAGGCCACTCTGGCTGAGGGGTGGGGGTGGGGAGGAGGGAAGCGCTCTGTCCACCCCCCGGGAGGCCGAGCTGAGCTCTGAGGGGGGCAGCCCTGCCCTCCCCTGGGACAGGAGTGCCCCGTGGCAGCCACTGTTCCCAGGCTCGATCAGGGTGGGGACAAGGCAGAGAGCCTCTGGGACCCCAGGAGGGGCCCTCCAGAGAGAGGAGCAGACCTGAGGCAGGGCACAGGGAAGGAGAGCTGACAAAAGGGGGCTGAGTGGGAGACCCTCAAGAGGAAGGGAGCGCCCTGGGTCACCCCAGAGCAGCGATCGGTGCCCGGAGACACGACATCAGACGGGAAAAACCTGAATGAGCTTTCTGACCAACCCAAAATATACTCAGATTTTGCCAAAGGGAAGAAAACAGACTCGGGGTTTCCACCACCTTTGAAAAAAAGTTCAGTGAGAAAGAGAAAAAAAATTCAGGGTCTGTGACCTTGAAACACGGCCAAGGAAAGCATTTCGGTGGACACGCGAGCTGTGTCTTGGCGAGGCTGGTGCTGGGGGACGGGGATGAGTCTTGACCTGGGAGAGCGTGCCCCGTCCCTCTCCCGGGGAGCGGGCGGACTGTACCTGCGGGCTGGACGTCCCTGAGCGGGGCTCGATGGCCAGCCCCAGGGTGATGCCACCGGCCAGCGCCTTCTTGAGGCTCTCCTTGACCTCCGTCAGCTCCAGCTCCAGGTTGACACGCTCCGTTTCCTTCTGCTTACACTCCTCCTCCAGTCTCTTCAGCTTCTCCTCTAGGACCACCTGGGTCTTCCTGCCTGAAATCCCAGAGGAACACTACTGCTCCAGCTGAAGGCACATACTTCCAAGTATCCGAGGACAGACATTCGGGGTGCCCTGGGAGATGCTAGGCCCAACCCTGGGGGTCTCGCTCCCTGCAACTAGAGTCCGTCCCACCAAACTCCAATCCTGCGGTTCCTGAAAGGAGCAGGATCCCTTCCCAGCTGCCCTGCTTCGTGCAGCTGGGAGAATATGGACCAGGAAGCAGAAGACCCTGATCCTCACAAACGGCAGGAGTTTGGGGTCTGGGCCTCAACACCTTCATTTTAAAATGAGCAATTTGGACTAGGTGGCTTCCAAAGGTGCCGTTGACATGAAACAACTGAATATTTTCCTGTTCTCATTTTTTTCTACACTTGAGTCATCTTATTTGCCCCTGTGATCAAAATATAACACAGCTCACATCTCCATAGAACACAGCACATTTGCTTTATTTATCTTATCTGAAACGTGTCACAGTGACACGGGAAGGCAGGCAATGTGCCCACTGGACAGATAAGGAAACTGATCCTGAGGGTTAACTGACCAGTGGGCCTGACCCCAGCCTGCTGCCTGGCAGCACATGGGAGTTCTCTTTTTCCAGGCCTGAAGCTGGTCTAACCTGTCTGCATCTTCACTACCCTGCCAACTGGAAACACGGCAGGAAGGACTCTCCTCCTGTCCTGCTGACCTGGGGGCTCCCATCTAGGTCTCTGCCCGAGCCTCTGACCCCCTTTCCCTGTCCCTGGCTGGGGGGGCACTCACAGGAGATGCCACCTCCTGCCCCTCCTACAGGCTGTCTCGGACCAGCGCACACCCGCCTCCCATCCTTCACGCTTCGAAAGGGCTTTCCTTCTTAAAAAATCACCTAGGCACAGAGTCGGGGGTGGCTGCCAGATAACTGCTGCACATCCACCAGCTCCTCCGGCGCAGGCGCCGATGGAAAGCAGGGGCTTCCTTCCCGAACCGTCCTACTCTCTGGGTCCCTCTTCCTCACCCCTACCCCCGACCCAAGGCCAAAGGATCACAATCGACAGTCATCCTCGCTCCAGAGTCAGACTCAGCCCTGAGCGGCGCAGAGAGACATTTCTGCAGTGCCAACCCCAGAGCCAGGCACTGCTCGCCCAGCTCCCCCTGGGAGGAGGCCTGACCTACAGGAGGCCTGGCAGACAGGCCTGACCTAGAGACAGACGGGCTGTGGTCTGCACCGGGGTCCCCTCCTCCTCCCACTTCTGGGGTTGCTCCCGTCCCCCTGGGCTCTTCCCAGATCCCATCCACTACTCCGCAATCACCCCACTCTCGCTGGTCCCTCTGCAGGGAAAGGGGGGCTCCTTCCAGCCCCACGGGGGACCCCCCACCTGGGCTTCTGCGGATGACGCGTCCTCCCCCTGAGACCTCCGTCACAGCCAGGGACCAGAGATCCGGAGCCCTGGGGCTCATGCTCCCGACCACCTGGCCGTCAGCACCCAAGGCTGGGACAGCTCCCGGCACCCACCCCGGCCCCAGAGGGGGGGCCTCCTCCTGCCAGGTCCTTACTCCACACCGAGGCCCCCGCCAAACTGCGAGAAGCACTGCGTGGAAGCACGCGAGCCGGTGAGGCTCAGCCCCTGAGCAGAGGCCCTGGCCCCGCAGGAGGGGGCCCCCGCGTACCGCTGTTCACTTCAATGGCCGCCCTCAGCCCCTTCCTCTCCTTGCGCAGCTGGGCCAGCCTGTCTCGCAGGCCCTCCCGCCTCTTCAGCAGCTCCTCCTCTTTGGCCTGCAGCCGCTTGGCGTCTGCTTCCACCCGGTTCTTGCCATATTTGTACTGGTCAGCATCTTTCAAAAAAGAAAGCATCAGTAGGAAATTAAGTTTAACCAAGCAGATGACGGGCTAATTCATAAAGCTTGTTTAATCCGCCAACTCCATAATATAAACTCAAATCGAGTTACTTTGCTAATCCAACAAGGAAAAAGAACAGGACAGGTTTGAACCAAGCAGAAAAGTGACTGGTTCTGATGATTTGATATTCTTTGAAATGAATTTCAAAGATGAAAACAGAATGTTTAGTTCAATGCAGTCACTCAGTCGTATCCAACCCTTTGCAACTCCAGGGATGGTATGAAAAGGCAAAAAAAAAAAAACAGAATATTAGGAAATTTCTTTAACTCCTCCCATTGAGGCAGGATGCCATGTATACTCTTCAGTAAGGTCAAGAGTGAATAAAACGTTCTGCAATCCGAGAAGAGGGGTCTATCAGCGCCAGGAATAATCTCGATGCGTGCAGTCCTCTTGCCATCATGTCTGACCCTTACAACGGCGCTGTGGACTCTCCTGCTGACTCTGACGACAGCTATGGCCCCTCCACGGGTGGCGGGGTGGCCCCTGGTGTGCACAGAGCTCGCAGCAGGACCCTGAGGAGTCCGGGGACACGTGAGAGAGTAGAGGGGCACCCAGGGCCGCGTCTGGAGCCCCACTGCCTGGGCGGGGGGCCCAGCGTGCCTCCCGCGCTGTGTGGCCTCCACCAAGGCTCCGTGTTGCTCTGTGCCTCGGTGTCCTCACCTGCGCAGCGGGGGGAATGAGAGTGGGCAGTTCACACGGTGGATGTTTATAGTCGCCCCGTCGTGTCTGACTCTGCGACCCCATGGACTGGAGCCCGCCAGGCTCCTTGGGTCCATGGGAATCTCCAGGCAAGAATACTGGGGTGGGTTGCCATTTCCTCCTCCAGGGGATCTGCCTGACCCAGGGCTGGAATCGGAGTCTCCTATGTCTGTTGCCTTGTGAGGTGGATTCTTTACCGCTGAACCACCAGGGACTCCCTCACAGGGCTGTTGTGAGGGTTAAATTAACACTCACCAGAACTCTGAGCAAGCACAGAATAAGCACTAGGTAAATGCTCATTAAACATAGAGCATGGATAAATGAACAAAGAGGCAACTAGCCTTAAGGACAAGTGAGAGGTTTGGCCAACATCACACCACTAGCTAACATCGCACTAAACCCTGAGCCTCTGCCCTTATCCTCTAATTGTGCTGGCCTTTCCAGGATAATCAGGGCTCACAATTTTGTGAGAAGACTTGAGAGTCCCTTGGACAGCAAGGAGATCAAACCAGTCAATCCTAAAGGAACTCAGTTCTGAATGTTCATTGCAAGGACTGACGCTGAAGCTGACACCCCAGTACTTTGGCCACCTGATGTGAAGGGCCAACTCACTGGAAAAGACCCTGATCTTGGAAAAGATTGAAGGCAGGAGAAGAAAGGGGCGACAGAGGATGAGATGGTTGGATGGCATCACCAACTCGATGGACATGAGTTTCAGCAACCTCCAGGAGATGGTGAAGCCTGGTGTGCTGCAGTCCATGGGGTCACAGAGTTGAACATGGCTGAGTGATGGAACAACAATTCTGTAGCTCCTATGGTCTCCCGATGCCCCTGAAGCTAACTGCAAGGCCTTCTGCACCCCCCCTTGGGAGCTCACGTCCCATGAGACACCACAGTGGTTTATTTGCATGTCTGACACTGTTACCAGATTGGAAATGACTTCTGGGGAGAAGCCGTGGTGGGGTGAGGGGGTCATGGTCAATAATGAAGGCAGCGGACCAGGGAAGAGGCCATGACTGTGGGCCAGCAATTAATCGCCTGGAGCCTCAGCGTCACCCCCCAGAAAGCAGAAGTGCTAAATCCCACCTTGTGGGCTGAAAAAACACAGCCGATGCCTGTGCTGAGACCCGTCCCTCTGATGGGACCACGTGACGCCGGGGCCGTGTGGACACTCCCTGGCAGCTCTCATCCCAGTCAGCGATAACGCAGCCCCTGGAGCCCTGTCCACCCTCCCAGCCAACGGCGAGCCCTTTCCAGCCACTTCTAGCACCTCTCCTAAACCCAGGATTCATCAGTTCTTGCAAGGCAAACCATGGTGACTGCATGAAACTGCATTTGCAGAAGCAGGTATACGACCATCAATCTTCCCCTCACTAACCCACCAACGCCCCCCGCCCCCCCACCCGGCAAAGAATGCTATTAAAAGGACCACAGCATGAGAATGACCAAATCAACAACCTGAAATGCAAGGGACTCCCCTGGAGGTCCAGTGGTTAAGGCGGTTTCACCTTCCAATGTAGGGGGGCCCTTCAATTCCTGGTTGGGGAGCAAAGATCTCACGTATCTCAGGGTCAGAAAACCACAACATAAAACAGAAGCGATATTGTAAGAAACTCAATATAGACTTTAAAATGGCCCACATCAAACAGAAAAATCTTTAAAAGGCTTGAAAGAAAAGCACTGCTCTCGGGGGCGTGGATACTGCGTGTTCTACAAATAGAGCGCAGTCCAAACTCGGCCCGCTTGTTTCCAGTCTAAACTGTTTCCTGACAAAGTTGTGTACAGTCGCCTACGGCCTCCCGCATCATTTGGTCCCCGTGAAATGAACGCCATCCGGGATGCCATGCAACAGGCTGAACACGGCAAAAACACAGACTGCAATTTCTCTTTTTTCATCACTGCATGTCACCAAAGGTAGCAAGGATTCCCTACCGAAGGCCTCATGATATAAGGAGAGCAATCGTCTAGGAAACACAACAGGAGCAGGTGCTGAGAGACGATGGAGGCAGGCTTCCTGTGGCCCAGGCCCCGCAGCACAGGGGACTGCAGACACGGTCCTCTGCCCCCCGCCTGCCCCTGCCCAGGTGCACCCAGGGGACTGTAAGCACCCCCGACTGCACGCGGGAAACAAGGTCTGCCCGAGAGATGAGGTCAGAAAGAGCACGTTAAACAAGTGATGACGATGAGGCCCAACGGGGGAGTGAGACCGTGTCTGAGGAGAAGGGCAGAGCCAGGCAGCTGACGTCAGGAGGCCCATGCTTCCCCAGGGCGGGCGCCGCGAGCCCCCGAGACGACAGCGGCCTGTGCGCACCCGAGGCCACGGACCAAGCCCCGTCTCACCTGCCGCGTGCTCCCGGACTCTGAAATCAAGCCGCCGGCACTCAGCGTGGTCGGCAGCCAGGCGCCCAGTCACCTGGGGTTGGGGCTATGCCAATCCCAGCTCAGAACGTGTCAGCTCTGAGGTGGTCCCAGGTGGTCGCGTCAGACGGAGCTCCTAACTCCCACCTTCCTCCCTGGGAAAGTTCCCCGACAGGCCCACACTCAGCGAGGACCTCCCGGGCCTGCTGAGAGCCTGCACTGGGGCCCATCTGGAGCACCTGCCTGCCTGCAGGACCCTCGGGGACAGCACCCCTGGGCGCCCGCTGCCTGGTCTTCCAGCTGCAGCCCCTGCCTGACTGACTAGATGAAGAGCGATCCAACACAGCTGGGGCTGAAGCAGATACAAAGACACGCACTGACCGAGCCCCTGGAGGCACGCGTCTGTGGGTCATGAAGGATGCTGGGCGCAGGCGGGCTCCTCGGCTCAGCCTGGCCCCTGCCGGGTCTGCAGCCCGGAAACCCGGTCCGCGCAGGGTTCGGGGAGACCTCGGGGAGCCTCACCAACTCCCTGAGCCTGCGTCTCCCCTCGCACAGCGGGGCGGGGTGGGGGCCGGGGGGTGACGCGGCAGGAGAGAGCACGGCGGGGTGGGGGGCGCAGGACTCCTTACAGACCCGGAGAGGCTCCCGCACTCTGAGGGACATGCGATGCCCCAACTGTTAGGGCCAGAGGCCCCGGCTGACCCCGTCTGCGCCTCCCATACACAGAGGCTGAGTTCAGACAGCCTATGCGACTCAACCCAAGTGGCTGACTCGGAAGACCGGGGACACAGACGGAGGAGCCCGACCCACCGATCGGGGATCAGCACCACCCCTGAACCCAGAACCGCCTCACGGGTAAACACGCGTGAGCAAGTCTGCAGCTGAACCGGCTCTGTCTGCTTGGGTATGCTGCAACCGAAGTGCCAGGTTGACCGTCTTGGCCATTCCGCAACCCAGCACGCAAGGAAGGATCCGGGTGTGAAAGGATCTCTCTCTCCAGTTGCCCACCGCCCCCACCCCCCATCCCCCACATGGCACGCTCCACCTCCCCAGGTGGGAAGGGAGATGGCCACGCGGCCCCAGCTCTGCACACCACACCCAAAGCCAGAACACAGGAGACGGAGGGATCAACTTACTCGAAGGCGTCCGCTTCACACCTGCCGCCGAGTCAGCCTTTTTCTGCTGCCCGCTCGGAGCCTTGCCTTTGCCCATAACGCCATTGGAGGCCACGGGGGGCTTCTTACCCTTCGACTGTGGAAATAAACATGTGGGAGAATGAAAAACAAGCAGACAAACACCTCTGTTTTTGTTTTTGTTTTTGCAATCAACTGTTCAGTCTCTGACTCTTTCGAATGTAGCAGAGACAGAAAAAAAGCACAGGTATTTGGTAGACACCGGCCTGGCTTCCCAACACTGGACGGCTGTGAACTTCCCAGAGTGTCTGAGAAGGTTCTAGCACCGAGGTTCGGAGCCAACAGGGAACCCTAGGATGTCCTCAGTTGGGAGTGCGCCGAAGTTACCTATTTCTATTGGGAGGTGGCACAGACTGTGGGTTTCTGAGAGCACTGGGCCGAGGTTACCGACAGTCTGGGTGTCCAAGGATAGACAGCTTTTACTGCGGTGGGATGGTCTTCGGGGAAGTAGCAGACCATGTGCACTGAAGTCTTCAGCTCCCAGGGCTTTATACTGACATCCTAATTGGGTGAAGAACTACCGTTTGATTTGCTCATGGGGTCTCAGGAAGGAAGCAGAAGCAGCTAGATACAGGAACAGTATGAACTGCATTTTAACTCACTACAGGATTTCAGAATAATTCAGCTCATCCCTACTTCTTTGATGGCTGCAAGCCAACCCAGGCTGCATTTTGCACAAGTGATGTGTGTGCACCTTGGCTGGGTCATGAATCCAGCTAGACAGCCCAGGCTCCTCCATACACACGTTTCTTACTGCTGGGAGCCTGGGTTTGTAGTGGGTCGGGGTGGGGGTCTTCAAATTCCCACTCCATCATTTAGGAGTGACTTTCACGTCACTTTCACTCATCAAAAAACTTTCTATGTAAGTACTTATGTTTAAAGATACACTGGTCTGGGTCCTCAGACTCATTGAATCACCATCTCCAGCTGTTTTTAGAAATAAAACACAAAAATCTTCCTACGTGACTTTGAGAAAAAGAGCAGGTTTGGAAGAACCACTATAAACTATCACACTCTGAAATTCTAGGATCTTACTTGGCATTCATCATTTCCTCAAGATTACCCCAAAAACTGGAGGGAAAAGAAAATAATTTAAAATGTGGTCCTGTGCTTTATGTTTGTAGAGTATTCTTCCAGGTACCGCTTAGATCTTAGTTTAAATGCGTGCAAACACAAAATTAATATTTACACTGAAACGTCACGGTGTGCCACAAAGAAGAGGTGTGGGATGGACAATCACTCAATATCAAGATTACTGGCCATTCAGTGATAATCCAAGAGCTGTATTATCCACTCCATCTTAGGGAGTCTACTCCTACACTCATGATGGGAGAATACTGTAATCCTTGGACTAATCCTGCTTAAAGGTCTGGAAGCAATGGCCAGTGGAGCCCACCCTTCCTCAGGTACATGCAATAAAAACACAGGAAAGGAACTCACAGCTCAGAGGTCTTCTGAAAACTTACCGCCCCATGCTCTTTAACACTTTGCCTTTAATCACCATAACTCACAAAATTCACTGGGGACCATCACAAGGATGGAGAGAGAGGTGGGCAGAGGCAGAAGACAAACAGAACGCAACCCTGGGCCAGTAGTTGTTGATTAGTCAGTAAGCTGTATCCGACTCTTTGTGACCCCATGGACTGTAGCCCGCCAGGCTCCTCTGTCCATGGGATTCTCCAGGCAAGAATACTTGGAGTGGGTTGCCATTTCCTTCTCCAGAGGATCTTCCCGACCCAGGGATTGAACCCAGGTCTCCTGCATTGCGGGCAGATTCTTGACCTCTGAGTCACCAGGGCAGCCCCCTGAACTAGCCGGGCTGGTATGTAACACGGTTACGCTCTGCGTTTCTTGTAACCCGTCCCTGGGTGGCCGGGCGCCGAGTGCATTTGGAGATCGTACTCTAGTTGAGGGGAAGACTGCGCTCTACCCCTGACGGGGCTCACTGCCCGCGAGCTGGCGGACACTTTTGTCGCCGCCAGGCCCGGCAGGAGAAGCGTGACAGAGATTCTAGAAGACGACAGAACGGGGGTGCTGTACCTGTGAGCTGAGCCCGAGAGACGCCCTCCCCACAGAAGAGGTGTTAGTGACAGACGGGGAGGAGGGCAGGCCGGAGGAGGCGGGGTGTTTGTAGTGGTTACAGGACAGCCTGTCAGGAGACGGCCTAGCAGCCTTCCTGTCAGCGGGAGGGTAGCGAGCAAAGATTTTCGGAGACGGCAAGTTATCGTACAGGATGGCGTTATCATAGAGCACCTCTTCTCCCAGGCCTCGGCCGCGGGGGGCGGGAACGTCGTCGTCGGGGCCCCACTGGAACACACACAGCGCGTCGTTAGTCGGCGCCCCGGCCGCAGGAAGCAGAGCACATTGAGATGTTATTAGCAAGCACCCCAGAACACGTATGCACGCCCCACGCTGTTGTCAGTAACACACACACACACACACACACACACACACTAGGTGAACCGATTCCGAAGAGCCTTTCTACCTTTGGGGTCTTGAGATATCTTTTTTTCTTAAATTGTTCCCAGGGTCATTGTCTAATGATATTTTTGTTTTGCTTTGTTTTATCTGTTAAAGTTGGGGGGGGGAACCCGACATGTCTTTAAAGAACCAGATTTTGGAAGTCCTCCTGACTCAGGAAGCAGAAACAACGTAATTTAAGGAAAAGGATGCTGAGCTGGGGTCCATCCAGAGATCAGGGGCCCCGGTTCTCCTGAGAAAACATGTTAACTTCTTGATCATAGACGTGTTAATACATTCTTCATCGCTTGAGCATTGCTGAGGGGGGACGTATCAATATTCACCTACACAACAGATTACCGGGGACAGGCGTTGGTTTCTGAAAAAAAATCCCCTGGTCAATAGTGAGTTTAAGAGCCCAGTGAAGCACTTTATCTTATTTCACAGTAAAACTGGTGCACGATGCAGGGAATTCTGCCAGGAGTCTTACAGAGGAGGGGAAACTAAGGCACGGGCTCAGGAGGAGCTGTATCAAGCAGAGCCGGGGTTGAGAGCCGTGCCCGTAACTACACGGCCCTCAGAGTCTGCACCGCAGGCTCCCCCGGCCAGGAGGGGCTGGGCGCAGACCACCCGCAGACCCTTCCAAGCCTGCCGTGCGGGCCTCGGGGGTGTGGGCTCTGTGGGTCACGTGACTGCCAGCATCGCCCGCGTCCCACACTTGGTTAGGCCTGAAGAAAGCACAACGGCCGAAATCACAGGCTGTTACAAGAAAGAAGTCATATCATCATAGAAAGTAGGATGCTTCAAACTATAATTGATACAATGGCATTACTTCAGTGGAAAACCTTTATACAAAGGATTAAAATAGCTACAAGCCACTTTAGAACATGGACATTAAAGTATAAATTTAAAACCCAAACTCACAACCATGGCCAGAATCTTTTAAGTTTTAAAGGTCTTTATAAATTGCTTTGCATGTTAAAAAAGAGAGAGAGAGAGAAAATATTAATTCATGTACTATACTTATTTTAGTCTATTTTTATATCCTGGCAGAGTTCCTTTCTGCCAGAATGCAATTACGGCCTTTTGTTATAAAAATAGAAAAGGCTTAAAATTTCACTGTAGGAATGTTTTTGTTCCGCTGCAGTCACTTCAGTGCGTCTATTTTCGTGTGCTGGGGACACATCTATAATCTAAAAATAACAGTACATGCAGTGGATGTGAGCGTTTCATAATGACAACCTAGCACATATTTGTCCCGGGTTATTAAGATGGTCTAGACAGGACCATCCTCTTCCTAAAATACCAAAGGATTAGGTCACATGGAAAACTTGGAAAACAAACTCCACAGCACCTGCAGGTTAAAAGTGCGTGTGCGCCTGTCAGAAGATCCTTTTCGAGATGCACTTTCATCTAGGCCTCAGGGAGAACGTGAAGGGAAAGAATTACTGAAGTTGAAACACTGCTAAAATGTCAGGGATTGTGGCTCAAAAGTATGAACTTTGTCAAGCTGAGGAGTGAAGGCTCCTCCGAAACAGAGGGCCGGGTCACGGAGCCCAGGAAGGGGAGCGACAGTATGAAGAGAGGCCTGAACTCCAAGGAAGCCCTCAACAAGCAAGGGAGTCAGAAGCCCTGCATGCGGGACGCTCCAGCTGCATCCCTCACGCCGCCCGCCCAGCGACGCACACGCAGAAATGCCTCCTCGGTGCGGAGTCTGGAGCTGGCAGCATCTCAGCTCTGGGCCAGCGGGAGCTGTGTGTGCCCTAAAAAAAGCCCGTTCCTGGGGTACCTGAACCTGCGTGGCATTAACTGGACCGATGGGACAGGGGACCCAGACGGGCATCTGTGAAGGCCTGGCTTTCTTTACACCGCTCTGCCCACCACGTACCCTGGGAGAAACCCCTCTGGGGCGGCAAGGTTCACAAGGGGGCCTTTGGGCAGTGGGAGAGGGGCAGGGCTCCGTGTTCTCAAAACAGCTGGGGCTGAGGCCAAAGGCTCAGAGGAGCAGAACGTCCCACGCGGATCAGGCACGGTTGGGTCTATGATGGCAGGGGAGGCGCCCCCAAGACTAGAAAGCGGACCCTGAGAGCCGGGCCACCTGGGAAAGGGCCCAGGGCCTGGCCTGGAACCTGCTCCTGTGGGGGCCACCATGGGCTTTCCCCGAGCTCCTGGCTCCCGCTCTGCAGAGCGGGTGGCTACGGCCACAGCGCACACCAGAGCCCCTCCAGTCCTGGAGACCCCAGCTGAAGGTGGAGTAGGGATGGGGGGCAAGAGCGCAAATGGCCAGGCCTGATGGGTGGGACAGGACTTGTGTCCCACCCACCCCAGGCCACCCCGGACTCAGGCCGGACTCCCTACTGTTGGGCTCTGCATCTGGGACAGGATCTCCAAGCCTGCCCGCACCCTGACACCCACTACCTAACACGGAGCCCCTTTCATCTCAGTCTGCACTCGAACATGGCCTTGCAGGCCAGGCCGGCAGGCCGGCTTCTCCTCCACCGACAGGAGTCCCAGCGACATGTAGTCCCAGCTACCCTGAGGACGCGGGAAGGTGTCCGGAGCTGGCGTTTTGGTCATTACCCTGCGGCAACGTCTCCCTTCTGATGGAGATTTCCGACAGTGTTTGGTTAATGGCGTTGACACGAATGACAAACTGGCTCCTGGTGCCGATGACCCTCGTGTTCACGCGTGGATTAAGGCGAACGGGGTGTCAAACACGAGAGGGGGGGGTGTGGTTTTCATCCTGCCTCTCTCGTTTAGGCCGAAAGGAGGGGAAGTCACAGGGACCCATGGGCGCCTGCCTTCCAGCACAGCCGACCCCCAGCTCTGCCCGCCACACTCACCGAGCCGCTGATGCAGGGGACATCATCATAGTGAAGGGCCGTCCCGCTGGGGTGCGCATAGCCGTTGGAGGTGCTCCCCACGTAGGGGTTAGTGGACAGAACACGCCGGTTCATGAAGCTGAAAGAGAGGAAGCGGGTTACCACCTCCGGTGGATCACCGAGCCTTCTGGGAGTGCCGACGGGTGCTTGGGCTCTGCCCGGGGCTGCGGGTGGAGAAACGTCAGGACCCGGGCAGGATCGGGTGTTCCACAGCCATCAGGGCAGACCCTCACCTGCAGGACGGGACGTCACCTGCTCCTGGGACTGCAGCACAGACAGGGGACAATCCTGCCGGGGACTCAGAGAGCGGCCCCGCACATGACTGGTGTGCCACAAACAACCCGGCGTTCTGCATTTATAGCAGGGGCTCAGCCTGCTTCTGCCAATAAAACTTCACTGGAACACCTTTATTTACCTGGACCCTTCACTGATAAACTGTCTGTACCTCCTTTTTTTCCACATGCCTTTCTCATGAGCCTGGTAATTCTGGAAGGCAGAGACCACCTGGCCTGCAAAAGCGAAGTATCTCCTCTCCGGCTCTTCTCAGGGCAAGTTCATGGACCTTGTTCTATAAGCACCTCAGAACGTCCATCCCACAGCCTTTCTTGAGCTCTGGGTGTTTGTTCCCTCCCCTCCGCCCTCCACGCCCTGAACTTCCGGGAGCCTGAGGGCGGCCGCCCCCAGCCCTTGGGAAGCAAGGCGGGCCACATCACCCACACGAGCGCTGGTGACCTGCGGGGCTCCGAGCGCCGAGCCCACTCCCCGCACCCCCACCCCTCCTGCTCTGCACCCCAGGCTCCCAGCGGCCCTCTGCCTGCAGCTCTGAGACCCCTCCTTCCCGATCACCCCAAGTAAACAGCGTCCCCTCCCCCCTCTGCTGTCCCCTGCTCCTTCCTGCCACTAATCACCCCCGACACGTGACTCAGGGACGTCCGCCTTCCCCACCGGAACCCCAGCTTCAGGAGGACACGGCCTCTGCCAGCTCCACCCGTCGTGTGCCGGGGTGACAGCCGGCCGGTAAGAGCTGCTCAACAAATACGACCCGCACGAATGGAGGAAGCAGGGAAGGAAGGAGCGTGTGAACGGTCTGCTCGTGGTCCAAGTGAAAAACCTCAAGGCCTGGGGAAGAATTACCCTAGGGATTTTCCAATTTCCCCAACTGGAAAAACTAGGATAGCCTGAAATTTAAAACCAAAAAAAAATTTTTTTTTCCAAATTTTGCTTTTTCTTGGGATCTTACATTTCTATGGTAACTAGATGAATTAAAAAAAAACAGGGCAAATGAGCAAAACTGCGGGCAGGAAGTGGGAAGGGGAGACCTGCCTCTCAGACACTTGCGACAAAGCTGCCCCGGGATTCCTGGCTCCTGAGAGAATGAGAGGAAGGGGCTGTACGGGATCCGCCCTGGGGATAAAGCTGCGCTTCCCACCCTCCTGGCCCGAGCTCGGGAAGGCGGCTCGGGTGCAGTGCTGCCCTCTGCTGGGAGAACACAGAACGCAGCGCGAGTCCCACCCGGGACACACCGCCATCTCACACACCAACTCTTCTCCTGATACAAAAACGCATGACTGCTCTGTACTTAAGATACTTGAACAGATATTTAGGAAAAGATGCCGGAGACATGGATTCAAGCCCTGGGTCAGAAAGATCCCTTGGAGAAGGAAATGGCAACCCACTCCAGTATTCTGGAAATCCCATGGACATAGGAACCTGGCAGGTTATAGTCCATGGGATCGCAAAAGAGGCGGACACGACCTGGGGACAAAATTACAACAATGTATAGGAAAAACAGAATACAAGAAAGACAGATTTCATGTGTCTTCAGACACACATTTAAGGTTTTCTGGTTTGAATACCCCATTTGGGGGTACTTTGGGGGTAGGTTTGGTGATGAGAGGCAGGCCATGGGATGACCACCCCAGCGCCACGGGTTGCCTGTGGCCCAATATGCACCAATGCCCGTGGGCACTGACGCCAGGGCTGTCCCTTGCTCTGAGACAGACGCTCTGCCTGCTCTGGGTCCCCAGGTTCCAGCCCCTGCGTGGCCCCCCAGGGCACAGATGCCAGGAGGGAGCGAGGACTGTGAGGGGGGTGGGGCAGAAGCTCACTCACTAGGAACAGACACCAGCAGGTCGCTCTGCACCACAGGACCTAATGGGAGGTCACAGACACTCAGGACGTCTTATCCCAGCTGGAAGAGATCTCGGCCACCAGCCAGGCTGCCTGTCATCTCTTGGGGAGGGACCTGGGCCCCCCGGCTAGGTCTCTGGGATCCAAGACCAAATACGAGGTCCCTCGCCTTTTGGCCAGACACTCTTCCTACAGTTGGTTCTTAGCCCCATAGAAACACAGAAATGAGATAAGAGGCCACATGCCACTTGTTAAACCCAAAGCAGAAGATACAGAAATATATGTGCATGCTCAGTCGCTTCCGTTGCGTCCAATTCTTTGTGACCCCATGGACTGTAGTCCGCCAGGCTCCTCTGTCCATGGGGATTCTGCAGGCAAGAATCCTGGAGGGGGTTGTCATGCCCTCCTCCAGGGATCTTCCTGACCCAGGGACTGAACCCGTGCCTCCTGCATTTGCAGGCAGGTTCTTTACCACTAGGGCCACCCGGGATATATACATATATGTAAAACGCACGTAACAGAACGTCGCCACCGTAACCACTTCCCAGGGCCCAGTCTGGGCACGTTCAGCTTGTGGCACAGCGCGCACCGCCACCCGTCTCCAGACGCATCCGCTCCTCACGACGACATAACACTTTCAAAGGTTCACCTGTGTTTTCAGGAACTGCAGTTTAGAGTAAGATCTCCTGGGGACTCAGATGAGAGGGTGGCTGGAGGTGACACTTCCCGCCAGTCTGTCTGCCCCCCTCTCTGTGTCCACACTAAACTACAGCTTTCATCGTCACCAGCGCTGTCACAGCTTTCTACCCAGCATGACTTGAAAGGAGTTCCAGAAGAAACTTTCAGAACACCTGCCATGTAATATATCGTATATATCGGGTCTTATTTAAAAACAGGCCATGGGAAAGCATGCTTCGACTCTTTACCGTTACTAACACTCTTAAACAGACCGCTTTTTCAAGGAGACCTGAGACTCCTATTGTTTCTTCTGGCGTCCTCGTCCCAAAATATATCATTGCCCTTCTCCTTCAGACATAATCAATGCACAGAAAATTCCCCTAATGACCTCGAAAAGATTGGCTAACTAGCTGCCAGTTACATATAGGCAGAAATTAATCTTAGATATTTATTACACTGGCAGGCTACCAGATTTTATATTTTGAACACTGTTTGCTTGTTAAATCTCTTCTGTCTTAATTGTTATAGAAGGTTTAACAGAAAACTAATAAATAAGAATAAACTTTATTGCTAAGTGACATCTCCAATAAAGATGTTAATGGTGCGGCAAAGATTCTCGTAGGTATAAACTTGTGCATATTTTTAATAAATCAATTTTCAAAATTGCAATCTATGTTCCTTTTTCAAAAATGTGACCTTCTCATATTTGGTTCAGATGAATATTCCACTCATCTGGGTCCTAGGGGAAATATTTTTAGTCAAGATTTCTCTTAAATGTTGTTACCAATTTGCTTATTATTGTTGAAGTTACATGTAGACGTAGGAGAGGCTTTTAGAAACTAATAACATCCAAACGGTACAGTTAACAACCATGAACTCCTTTCTTTTATGTCACTGTAGATGTGAAGATTTTGCAAAACTGGACTTAAGGATGTTATGCTTCTTAAAAAGCTCCTTTAATGTGCTTTATTTACCATACAATTAGGAGACTCACTGTAGTTCACTTACACTTTCCTAATTAGACAGAATCCTCTTATGGGAAAAAATAACAAGAATGAACAGAACAGTGAGCACGTGATCACTGTCACCCTGGTTTCCAAACAACAGAAGTAAGAGCGTACAGGTAGTCTGTACCTCAGAAACCCTCCAACACTCCTGGAGATGGTCCGGTAAAGCTGTATAGGACGGCCTCACTTTGTCAAGGCCATTTGCCTTCGTTGGGTGGAACATGGTGGCTTGATTCCTAACATGTGCACGCTCAATCGCTCAGTCGTGTCCAATGCTTTGTGACCCCGCAGACTGCAGCCCGCCAGGCTCCTCTCTCCATGGAATTCTCCAGGCCAGGATGCTGGAGTGGGTTGCCATTTCCTTCTCCAGAGGATCTCCCTGACCCAGAGATCGAGCCCGGGTCTCCTGCACTGCAGGCAGATTCTTTACCAGG
This sequence comes from Dama dama, assembly GCF_033118175.1. NCBI lineage: Eukaryota > Metazoa > Chordata > Mammalia > Artiodactyla > Cervidae > Dama > Dama dama. The sequence continues at coordinate 3,575,210 of NC_083686.1, read as the reverse complement.
GGGCCACCAGGGAAGCCCGATTCCTGAACGAGGCCGACGTTATCTTCCCTCTGCTGGGTCCCCTGCTGCTGCTGATGCTGCTAAGTCGCTTCAGTTGTGTCCGACTCTGTGCGACCCCATAGACGGCAGCCCACCAGGCTCCTCTGTCCCCGGGATTCTCCAGGCAAGAATATTGGAGTGGGGTGCCATTGCCTTCTCCCTAGCCAAGCATTAAGTTAACGTTCATCCCACAACCCCATTCAGAACTACTCCAGTCTCCCACAAATACCACTTGTGTGGAGAAGCTAGATGGTGGTGTTGATGTTAAACAGAACTAGTGCAAACATCTGAATTTATCTTTGAGTTTATCAAAGGATGTCAGAGTCTTCAAGGGCCCAGGTGGGCTTGTCAACAGTTGTTGGTATGTTCATCATCACTTGCTGATCATACAACTCCATCACCTGCTCTGTTTCAATCCGCCTCCCTTGAGCCCCAGTCCAGATTCTCCGAGGATGAGAGAGATAGAAGCGGGAATCCAGGGATCAGAGCTACAACAGCCCGAAGTTTCAGATATCACATTACCTAAACTCTGTGTTCTACAAAAAGGAAGCTGGACACTGAGAGGTTAGGAAGGACATGTCCCAAACTTTTCCGTTTAGCACCTGCTGCAGCAGGACAGAACCCAGGTCCCTTCCTCCTGGCCCAGCGCGCCTTCCGTCATAACCTCACAGGCATTACTTTACGCAAAGGACCCAGCAAACTCCGGCCGGGCACGGCCACGTCCACTGGTTCCAGGACTGAGCTGCTGCTTCTGCCTGACCACGGAGAGCTGAGCATGGTGACAAAGGAGCGTGGTTGTGCTGGGGACACATGCTCTGCAAAGCTGAAAGTGCCCGCTGACTTGCCCTTCACAGGAAAGGGCGCCCAACCCCTGCTCTGCACAGCGCACAGCACGAAACAGGAACCAGCTGTTTCCATTTCACAGGTGCCTTCCGGCAGACGAGAAGTCCTCCCGAGCTCTAAGTCTCTACATCCTGTAGAGTTACTGAAGACGCCGAAGAGCTTTGGTTTGTGTGGGTGTTCACTATCGAGGCTGACGGTACTTGCAACTGAAACTCAGGAATGTGTTCACCTTTATTCGTTCAAAAACAACAGGAGTAAATCCACTGTATTTCAACATATTTTTATCAATGTTAATGATACCTTTTTAAAATTTTTAAAAAATGAGAAAAATGGTACTGTTTGATATGCTTGTAAATCTATTCCATGTCTGGCTCAGTAGAAGACAATGGATTATCAAACTTGCTTCTGCGTTCAATCAGTTGTAATATGTTGTTTTGGTTGAAGTAGGCGAAGAAAATCCAGCCTCCTACAGATATTTAGTTGGAAAAGTGAGGTGTATTTTAACAGCTTTTCCAGGTCATGGAAGATAACTCTTTGATACTACACCAAAACTCAATGAGTGGTAATTTCTTTTTTTTTTTTTTTTTAGTGGTAATTTCTTAATGATTAGTTGCCATGTAGAATCTGAAACTGTATCAATGAACTTGCTTGCACGCTTTGACATGAATACCCATTCATTTATATTGCTTGTGGGAGGGATCTTTTACCTGTGCATGACTGATGCAGACCTTCCAAATGCACACACTTCATTACACAATGTCAAAACTCAGACTTAACATCACCACCGATGTTCTCACAAAAGTCTGAGTACCAGTAAGACATCGGCTCGGAGTGGAAGATAGAACACTCCTAGAATTCTCAATTCTCAGTGAAAGTTCAGCTCCATCGCAGGCAACGAACACTGCCGGCCATCTTCCTCGAGATGAGAGGCTCGCTCAGTTCATTTTTGAAAAAGTGTCTGCAAATGCCTACGTCTGAATAACGACAGTTCAGCTGTGAATTGTTCTTTCCAGTAAAAATGAAAAAAAAAAAACAAAAACGGTGGTGGGATGGGGAGGAGCTAGTTGAGTTAGTAACTCAGTCACATAAGAGCATTTCCTCAAGATAACACGACAGTTTAGTCAATAAAGAGCTTTGAGTGTCCTACCCCCTACCCGCTACGTCTCATAAATGTCAAAAAGATGTGGACTCAAGAGAGTTAATAAAAAAGATCCACCATCTGGCCCTTCACAGAAAAAGGAACAATTTCAATGCTTGACCATGGATGTCTCAAGTGAACCTAGCACCCTCTTTTGCTACAAAGGCATGGTGGTGACCGTGGACACAGCACTGTGTTAAGCGACCACTTAAGATGGTACTAAGGGACCTGCCAATTTACCCCCGTCCCTGGTTCCTTCTGCATCACTGATGCAAATGCAAAGAACAACAATAATTTCTTAGCGCCATTATGGGAACAGTTTTGACCTTTGGGACTGCCTAAAAAGAGTTTTGAATACCCACAGGGGTCTGTGGACCATACCTTGAGAATTGCTGCATTAATTATCCTGACCATGATTATGTGAAAGAAATACTCATTGTTTAAATGTTTTTATACATAACAGCCCTTAAAAAAAAAAAAAAGATCATATTGAAGTTTTAAAAGGATATGATTGATGGCTTTGAAAATGCAGTCCTCACTTATACAATAAGGAGAATTATTTCTGCTTTATAGAACTGTTTCCCTAAGACAGGGGTCAGCAGACTACAGTCCAGGGTCAGATATGGCCCACTGCCTGTGTGTGCAAATAAAGTTTTATTGGCACACAGCCATGTCCACTCATTTATGTGTGTGACCGTGGTGGCAGCTGAGCAGTTTTAACAGGGAACATTTGGTCTGCAAAGCCAAAAATATCACTGTCATGCCTTTTGCACAAAAAGCTTGCCAACCCCTGTTCTAATACAAAACACAGATGGTTGAAATGACAAATATTTCACCAGAATCTGCACTGACACAAAAACGGAGAGTCTTGAGTAAGTTTTTCTTTTCTTCCCCCTTTAAGGCTATACACTTACATAAAAGGGAAGAAATTACGGAAAAAATGAAGTCGTTTAACTTCAGTGCCCTTCCTCACGGCGGAGGATCTTACCAGAAGGTTTGCTTGGCCGTCTGGATGACGTTCGCCGACATCTCCACGTCTATGTAGTCGTAGTGCAGGGCCCCGGGGTCTGTCGAGGACCCCGTCTCGGCCAGCAAAATCCCAATCCATCTGCCCATGTCTTCAGAAGAAGATGCCTGGTGAGGGGAAGAGGCGGAAAGAGCATGTTATGTAAGTAACAGTACGGTTTTCACATTTTCATAGACGTGTCAGTAGAGAGACACCACGACAGGAAAGGCCCGGTAACACGGGCACGTGCAGATGTAGACGATGAGGATGCAGTCACTGCCTGCGTCACGGGGTCAACACCGCGTTCACGCTAAGCCTTACTGCCGAAGCTGCACAATGACCATGCCCCAGGGAGGAAAAACCAGAGGTGCTAAACGCCTCCCAGTTATTCCAGGGAAAGGCACTAGGGTGTAAGACGTGGAAGCTAATGGGATTATTTAAATCTCAGCCACAGGAGGCTGTTTAGAAAGCCTCCTTACTTAGGCAAATAAAATCTGGGCAGCAGGAGGAGCCCCTCCAACCACAGGTGCCTAACCTGGACAGCGTGTCAGGTCTCGGCCACTGTGGGCACCAATTTTGCTGACCAAGGAGCCCTTGTTGTGGTCTCTGACGTGGGCCTGCAATAGCAATTTTATCACCCTGACTAGACGGTACAGTAAATCAACCCACTTCTGTTTTCATAGTAGTTGTGTGGATACAGTTGTCGTTGTACTGACAAGCATTGGGCTGCTTTGTGCATGCTATCTTTTTAGGAAGTTTCAAATGCTCCCCAAGTGTCATCTGCCCGATTTACAAGTCTGACATAGATCTTTAAGATTCAGTGCATTAAAATTCTAAGCTGTCCCTGTTATGTGATTCAGAAGGTCGATTACATTACTCATAATAGCATTTTAAATGCCTAAATACTTTCGGTATTCAAATATGTGACTAATGTTTAAAGTTTATGGAAAACAGAGCTTTGAGGTACCTGAATGTGAAAAAAAATTAATTTTTAAAGTTTTTGTAAAAGTTACAAAATTTTTATATAAAGAAAGATGTGTGACTTGAGCCTAAACCCTTAAAGAAAACTGGGCTTTCAACAATGTAACCTGGATGAGTTGAACATTGATCAGAGTATAACTAAGCATATACGCCTCGTGGTAGGCACAAAACCTCTTGGGAGGAAGAGCGGCTGAGGGGAGAGAAGTTTTCTGCGCGCTGACAGAACTGATCAGCGACTGCACAAGTGACAGCCCGTGCCTGGCCAGTGTCGCATGGGGCCGCTGGACAGAGGGAAGGGATCCCAACTGTGCGCCTCACAGAGAGCAGGAATGTAACCAGCGTTTGCCAAGTTAATGAACACCTGGATACTAGAAAAAAATCACAGATAGGTTCTCTTCACTGGTCTTCTGCCCTTCCCCAAACAAAAACCTATGTCAAGAATGTATCTGTGACGATCCTCTAGCCATGCACTCATCATTATTTAATCTAAGCATTCTTAAAAGCATTTTAACACAATATCTAAGACATTGTGGATACTATTACACTCTTAACTATTTTCCTCGTTGTTCAGAAATTTCCTCAGACTTTTAACAACTACCTCAGTGGTGTTATACTGAATTTAGAATATTAATTACAATCTTGTGGCTTTTAGTAGATAAATAGGTAGAGATTGGGCTTTCCTGGTGGCTCAGCTGATAAAGAATCTGCCTGCAATGCAGGAGACCTGGGTTTGATCCCTGGGTTGGGAAGACCCCCTGGAGAAGGGGAAGGCTACCCACTCCAGTATTCTGGTCTGGAGAATCCCATGGACTGTACAGTCATGGGGTCACAAAGAGTTGGACACGACTGAGTGACTTTCACTTTCAGGTTGAGATGCGAGTGTATACACGCGTGGGCTTCCCTGGTGGCTCAGACGGTAAAGAATCTACCCACAATGCAGGAGACCTGGGTTCCATCCCTGGGTCAGGAAGATCCCCTGGAGGAGGAAATGGCAACCCACTCCAGTGTTCTTGCCTGGAGAATCCCACGGACAGAGGAGCCTGGCGGGCTGCAGCCCGTGGGGTCACAGAGAGCGGACACGACTGAGCGACTAACACTACTACTACTGCTACACATGTACATGTGCGTGTGTGTAATATGCATGAAAACATGCCTGAACACATGTGTGCATAAACATGTACACACACGCAATTTCCTATGACACCCCAGTAACCTAGAGCACACCTGCCACCCAGATCCTGGCTTCTGAGCACCACCACCCACCAGGAGGAGTCCTCTAGAGCTCTCTGGACCGTGGTTGATTCCAGCAGGCCTGGGGCAGGAAAAAGTCCAAGATGCGCCTGGAATATCTTGGTGCCTCATAATGTGAGGAAAGAGCTCACAGAACAATGGCAACTGCAGTGTCTTTATTCTGGGACATAGCAGAGGTCACATAGCTCAAAGGGCTTTCCACTGACCAACTCTGTTAATCTGACCAGGATAAACCCTGACAATATAGGATTATACTCATTGATTAAAACAATAATCTCTGAACCCCTGCTCATATACAAACACACATGAATAAATGAATGACTAACTAATTAAATGAGAGGAAGGGAAATCTCCCTGATAGCAGATACCAACTAACAAATGTAGAGGGAATAATGGAATTAGGAAGTCGCCATTCAGCAACTGTTTCAGGCAAGACTCATTCATGAATGCTAAAAGTCAGCTGGTAAAACTGTGAGTGGTAGGATAGCTCAGAGAATCTTCCCACATGAAGCTTATTAAAGACAAATGGGAAACACGGTAACTCCGCAGTGGGGAAGCCGTGCAGACGCCCCACCCACAGGGTCAGAGTTACCACCACCAGTCGTGGGGCGGACCGGCGGCTATACTGGCTGACGTGATGTACCGCACACCACGCCACTGCTTCCGTGGGCCCTGCCAAGCGTGCTGACCCCAGATGCAGATTTCCGGGAAAACAGCAGATACCCCCAGACTGAGGGGTCCTCTACATGATAACTGCTCTGTACCACGCCCGGTATCAATGTCGTGAAACCAGACCGGGAGAGCCAAAGAGACTGCAGCCCAAGGCAACATATCACCTGGGGTTTCCTTCTGCTTACAAGGGGCATTCCTGGGGTAACTGGGGGAGTCTGATTAAAATCTGAGAGTCAGATAATTGAATTCCCTGGTTTTGATGATTATGGAGTGGTTTTGGTAAAGGAATGCTCTCGTTCTTTAATAAATTCACCCTGAAGTGTTTAGAGAGAGAGGGGCAACATGTCTGTTTTTTCCTGAAAAAAAAACATACAGAGAGAAAAAAGAAAGGCGGGAGAGACCATGCAAGAGATACCAAACGTGGTACCATGTTAGTATTTGGGGGATGTGGGTAAAGGGTATATGGAATTATGTGTACTGTGTTCACAACTCTTCTGTAATTCTGAAGTTATCTCAAAAGTTAGGATAAAATGATCTTAGAAAGTGTACAGAATACAATTTTACTGCCCGCATCACTGCATTTCCTTAACTGGTTCAGGCAGACTCTGCTTATGCTGGAACACTGAGCGTGGTTAGTTTTCTGAGGGTGTGCGTTTGATTCCACAACTGGAATAGGGAAAAACAATGAAACATAACCACCATCTTTCGGGGACATGAGGCTGCGCCTACAGGGCGGGGAGTAGAGACAGGACAGGGTCCTGCTCACCCAGCCCTCCCTGCCCCTGCCCACGGGGTCTCTTGTCTCCACCCGGCATCCAGGCCAGAGACTCCCTTTCCACCCCTGAACCCAGCGTGTGCCAGCCCACGCCTTCCTGCCCTCGCACTCCCGTCAGACCTGCTGCCAGGCCTCTCAGGTGACACCTGCCTTCCGCACCAAGAGTACAGTTTCCTCATTTACGCTTTCAGCTTTTTTCCGCTGCCATCTGCCCCGCAGCGTTTAGCCCGCGAAAATGCTTACCAAGTACACCGACCCTGGCCTGGTGCTGTTTCACAGACAAATAAAGAAGCCGAGAGAGAAAAACAGATTGGGTTGTGATCAAAGTCTGCAACAGAACCAAGACGGGGGCCCAGACACCTCAGCCCCAGCCAGGCCTGCTTCTCATCTGTGAGGTCAGCCACCAGGGCGGGCTCAGACCTTCGACCTGTGACCTCAAAGCATCCAAACCATTGGGCGAGAAGCTCGTGGGAGGAAGAACTATGACGTTAATCATTTTTTGTCCTCACCAAAAGAAAAAAAAAAAAGCAGTCTCTGAAACAAACTCCTATCTCCTACCAGGATCTTCTAGGTTGGCTAACTGGCCGTTTCCTCCACTGGTCAGCATCACTGCGTGTCAGGAAGCATTCAACAGGAGGCTTCCCGTGTGCTGTTATGTATCTGTCAGGAAACCTTTGGCCCTTATTAATTCCTGAATATTCAGGAATTAAGAGGAGAGGCACGCCTTTCCCGGGGCTGAGTAATCCAGGCATTTCCTTTGTTAGTTTCTCATTATGGTGATAAGTACCGTCTTCTCTCTTTAATAGGGATCGCCTTGTGTTTTGTAAGTCTGGAATTTTAATCTTTATCTTTGCTGAGAATAACTACAGTATATGTGCCCATGCCATGTTGATTAAAACACCTTTGCTCCATCAGAGCTTTGGTCCCCGTGTCTGTCTTTCTTTCTCTTCCTCTCTTTCTGTCTCTCTATTTCTGGCTGATACCCTGGAGCGTGAAAGCCGGCTGCGTAACCCAAGGAATATTAGCCTCTTTCCCTCTTTCACTTTCTCATCATCGACTCCGGACGACCAGGTTCCGGTCCGTTAAAGGACCAACAACTGCGGTCACTTAGAATCTGGCTTTGCATCTGACTGGGCTTCCCTGGTGGCTCAGATGGTAAAGAATCTGCCTGCAATGCAGGAGACCTGGGCTCGATTCCTTGGTTGGGAAGATCCCCTGGAGAAGGGAATGGCTACCCACTCCAGTATTCTTGCCTGGAGAATTCCACGGACAGAGGTGCCTGGTGGGCAATGGTCCATGGGGTCAAAAAGAGTTGGACACAACTGAGCAACTAACACACACAGGCTGATTAATTTAGACCACACGCTGGCCATTTTACCAAATCCAAAACATCCTGATTTCTGTCAACTGTACAACATAAACATACTTACATGTACACTGGAAAATTCTACACTCTATTTAAGTATACATATGTGTGTGTCCATATGTATATGTGTGTATACATATGTATACATAGGTGTATCTTTGTAGCTTACTCATGATAATGCTAAGTGAAAAAAAAAAAGACAAAGCAGAAAAAGGTTTGAATTAATAGAGAAGCAGAAAATAAATTAATAATAGCCCATTAACAAAAATTTTTAATTTTAAAAATGAAAGCTTTCAGGGTGTAGTGAAGAAATTAGTTTTAACTGCCTTTCCCTGAGAGTGGCCCCTACCTCCAGCACGGCCACCTCCTGGCCGTTGCGAAGCAGCCGGAAGGTCAGGGGGTGCTTGGAGTCCAGCCCCGGGATGACCTCGCAGCCGCGCAGCGGGATGGAGGCGATGTGGGTCTTCAGGTCGGCCCTGTCCTTGTGCAGGATGAGCTTGTTGTCCTTGACTCGGCACCAGCGCTCCCTCCAGCGGCTGTTGGAGAGCACGTTCAGGTAGCCTGCAACCAACGAGAGAAAGCCGTCAGCCCGACGGGAGGGACGCGCCCGAGGAGGGAGTGAACCAGGCGGCCTGCAATGAGAGCGGCCGTCAGCCCCCCAGAAGGGACGCGCCCGAGGCGGCCACGAGGCGGGAAGGAACCCCGCACACAGCACACCCGAGCACAGGCTCCTGGGAGAGGAGCCACCACCACGAGTCGACTGCTCCCATCAGCTCTGGGGGCCGGGACAGCTCAGACCTCCCCGGAGCCCGACGCACCGCACCGCATGATGTGGCCAAGCGCCAGCTCCCGGAAACGCCTTCAGGACCCCGGAGCTCGACCGGGCATCTGACAGCTCGCTGAGGCATTGGTGGGTAGAAGGAGAGAGGATGAGGACGCACAGCTGCCCTCAAAAAGCTGAAGGGGCCTCACCCAGGAAAGGGCCCAGGTTCATTCCAAGTGGCTGCAAAGGACACAGCTAGGCCAAAAGCCCCCGGGCGGCTGATTCTGGCTTCCCATGAGGAATGAAACTATCTGCAAAGGGAAGCTTTCCAAGAAACAGGCAGCCTGGGGAGGTGGTGAGCTCCCCACTGCTGGAAGGATTCCAGCAAATGACAGCAGGTCTTCAGGATGAGACTCCAGCCCAGAGAACAGAGACGCCCTTCCTCGGCCCTCTGATGGGAGGATCTGCTGAGGTCTGAAGGCCTGGGTCTGACGCATGTGGAAACCCGCCATCCACATCTCTGGGGCTGCGCTGCATCAGCGCAGCACGGATGGAATGCAGTGGAATTACAAGAAGAGCTGTCGTCACGTTTTAATCTCCTCAAATAGGAGTAACTGATCATTTTCATTTGCCACAAACATACAGTGCATTTTTCTACAAGTAACAAGGAATGAAAAGCAGATATCACCGGGTGGCTATGACTTCTAACTCATCCACAGGGCCAGTAAAAGACTGCACCGGTGAGAGGGAGGCAGCGAGGGGAGCAGCATGTGGAAGGCAGGTCAGGAGGAAGAAGGGAATCAAGGGTTCCTTAGGTTATCCAGCTGCTCTTTCGACTCACACACACACATACACATGTGTACACACACAGGTAAACACACATGCACAATCACACACACGCGCAGTTCAAAAAAGAGGATCCTTCCTTAGTGGCGCAGGGGTTGAGAATCTGCCTGCCAGTGCAGGGGACACGGGTTCATTCCCTGGTCCGGGAAGACTCCACGGGCCCCAGAGCAACTGAGCCCGTGTGCCATGAACGACTGAGCCTGTGCTTCAGAGCCTGCGAACCGCAACTGGTGAGACCACGTGCTGCAGCTACCAAAACCTGCATGCCCAGAGCCCATGCTCTGCAACGGGAGGAGGTGTTCTCATGCAACACCGCCACGAGAAGCCCGTGCGCAACAATGACGGGCAGTCCCTGCCCACCGCAACCAGAGAACCTGTGCAAAGCAATGAAGGCCTAGCGCAGCCAAAAAAAACAAAGAGATTTTAAATAAATACATCCGTTCTGACCCCTGTTTGTTTTTTTTTAATGTCTTCCTAAAGGCAATTTGGACCATGCTTTTTGCTTCTTTTCTCTTTGACACATCACACACTTTGTTAGCAATGGATCAACACTATAAAGGCAAAAACCAAATGAAAATTAAAAGACCAAACGTATTTTCAGGGCCCAGAATGGTGCTTCCTCTTTTCCGTATAAATATGACTATAAATAATTGCTCAAAGAGCTTACTAGGGAAACACATAACAGTACTTAAATGTTCACATCCCTGAATGTGACGTCAGTTCTCCCAATATATCACCCTAAAGGGCACCTGGAACTGAAACCTCAGTTTTGCTACACAAGCTGCTGTATCTGTAAAATTACAGAGAAAATGGAGAAGCAAGTCCCCTGTGTTTTACACACTGAAGGGGCGTGAAGACAGGCTGGGGAAGCCAAGTTCACAAAGGCGAGGAGGGAGGTCACGCCCTGATCCATGAGCCCTATTCACGGCCTCCCAGCAAAGACCCACCTGAAGTTCTTCAGAGAGCGAAAGATGGCAGAGAAAGAGCTGCGGTTTTCATTTGGGAAACAGTATTTGTAAGTGTCACAGTTCTGACACATTCTTTTGTAAGCTCTCCTTAAAAAATACAGTCAAATATAACACTCGAACATCCAAGGAATGGCTGTTAGAACTATTTACTGTCTCTGACTTTGATATCACCTGTAAGTCATCAATCACACTGAAGGCCTGTCTTTGGACTTATATGGAAACAGCTGCCGGTACATTCTGGGTGTGAATGGATACACAGGACGGCCGATGGATAGCAGAACAGGGTGTATGATTAAGAAGAAACAAGCCGAAGCCTGGGGTGGCTCTCAACTACCTGAGCCTGCTTTGGGCACACGTCTGTAAGGGCTCTGGGGCGCAGGGCACGGGCGGGCGTGACCACCGGGGCTGGCAGAGTGGAGGCTCATGTGTACCTGGGGCAAGTTCTCACCTGGGCCTTGAGAGGTGCGGGGAGCTCTTCAGGCCAGGGGAAGCGGGGAGCGCGGCAAACTAAGACTTGGCATGTCTAGGAGCCTGGTCATAGGAAACCTCAGACGCTACTGTAGGGACCTGGCCTTGACGCAGAAGACGGTGGGGAAGGACGGTGAGGGAGGAGATGCTAAAATGTTTCTGGAGGACTTGAGGTAAGTCTGCCTTGTCAGGAGCAGTGACGGGATTCCTCTGGACTTCCGCAGGACTTCTGGATTTTAGAATCACCACGTGGGCACACCTGTCCCGGGTGCAGGGCTGGGGAGGTGTGTGTGTGGGGTGTGTCACAGGTTCTGAGCACGGCCTGGCCAGCCAAGAGAACGACCCAAATCCTGGAGAGGCGAACGGGCCTGCCAGCTTTTCTTCCCTGACCGAGTCACCAAATGCTGTGAATTTCTCAACATGCGAGTCACAGGAGGAATGATTACACTGGACAGATTCACACTTTATTTAGAGCATGACTTCACAGGCAATTACCATATTTTAACGCCTTCCTCATATTTAGGTACAGTGACCAAAAGGGAAAAGAGAAATGAGGACCAAAGTGGGTAAGAGGCCTGTCTCTGTAAACAGCAAATGCCACAGAAACAAGCCCACATCTGGCTCGTGGCCTCCCCTGCCAGGCTCACCGGCCACTCCCAAGAGGTGGCCCACATTCCTACTTCCTGGGCAGGGAGAGGCCACGCAGGGACACGGCAGGCGGCCCATCTGAGGCTCCCGGAGCCAGGGGCAGGCCCCACGTGCCCTAGGAGTCTTCTTCTCGCTCCCCCTCCACCACACACACACACACACACACACACACACACACACACACAGAGCCAGACACACACACACACACAGACACACACACACAGCCAGTCTGTGATGGGATCGCTGTCACCCCCTACTCCACCACACACACACACACACACACACACACACACACACGGCATATGCACACACACACAGATACACATAGACAGACACACACACAGCCAGTCTGTGATGGGATCGCTGTCACCCCCCACTCTACTACACACACACAGACACACACGCACACACACACAGATACACACACACACACACACGCACACACACACGGCCAGTCTGACGGGATCGCTGCCAACACAGGCCCCATCCACCCCAAGCCGGCCAGCCGGAGCAGACGGCCGCCACCAGGGGGCAGCACGGGGCAGCCAGGCCCGGGCGCGGGCGGGCCCTGGTCACCTAGGTGCCCTGCCGTGAGGCAATGCCAGGGCCCTTTCATTTTTCTGGCTTGTTTGTTCCCACTTATCATGTCATGAGGAGAAGTTGCTGTATCTGAACAATCTGGAAAGTTCCGTTTGATGTTTTGAGAACATCTTTGCTCCGAATCCTGAAGAAAGAACTCTTTAAGGCTTCTTACAAGAGCGTGGTGGCGAGCGCGCGCGTTTCCATGAGGACGGCCTGAGACCGACCTGACAGGCACAGCTCCGGGCTCAGGACGAGGGGGCAGCTGCAAGCGCCCGCGCATCCCGCTGTGTGGGGACCAGGCGGCTCCCGAGTCCCAGCCGCTGCAGAAGGGCAGGCAGGGAGGCCTGGCTGAAGGGGGGCCAGTGTCCACTGCCTTCTCTAGGACGGGGAAGGGTGGTGCTGCCCAAGGGGGCCTCTGTGCTCTGGTCACACTTCTGTGGGGACGTCCACTGCTCCGCTCATCTCTGCAGGCCTCCGTCTGTAACCGGCGGAGGGGAACAGGGCAGTCGAGGAGCGACAAGGGCTGCCAGCGGGAGGGCGGGAGGGGAGATGAGACGTCCAGATGCTGCCGACAGCTGACCCTGGCCCCACAGACACTGACGCCAGAACCCACCCTCCGGCCCAAGTACGTGCCCTCCAGTGGGCACACGGGCCCAAGAGCTCCAGACGTGGTGACAGACGCCAAGAGTGCCTTCCGCCCCCCTACCCCGACTGAATGTCACCTGATCTTTTGTGGCTGGATTACAACAAGTGAGACATCTAGTCAAGGCTATGGTTTTTCCAGTGGTCATGTATGGATGTGAGAGTTGGACTATAAAGAAAGCTGAGCACTGAAGAATTGATGCTTTTGAACTGTGGTGTTGGAGAAGACTCTTGAGAGTCCCTTGGACTGCAAGGAGATCCAACCAGTCCATCCTAAAAGAGGTTAGCCCTGGGTGTTCATTGGAAGGACTGATGCTGAAGCTGAAACTCTAAGGTTTTGGCCCCCTGAGGTGAAGAACTGACTCATTTGAAAAGACCTGATGCTGGGAAAGATTGAAGGTGGGAGGAGAAGGGGATGACAGAGGATGAGATGGTTGGATGGCATCACCAACTCAATGAACATGAGCTTGAGTAAGCTCTGGGAGTTGGTGATGGACCGGGAGGCCTGGCGTGCTGCAGTCCATGGGGTCACAAAGAGTCAGACACGACTGAGCAACTGAACTGAACTGATAAGCTTTCTGCACATCCACCAAAAACTTTGTTCTGTTGCTGAAAAGTCACAGAGTCAGCAAACATTAGAGCCGGGAGGGGCCTGAGAAATAACCAGGAAGTCCTTCCACCTTGCCCAGGTTACGCTGCCTCCAGGAAACCCTCCATCCTGGCTCCTGGGGAACTTCCCTTTCATCAATTTCTCTATTCCTAGTATAGGTATTATCTGTGTCAGCCATCTGTCTGGGTGACTATGTCAGCGTGCTTAGGTTTTTTTCAGGTGAACCAATGAATAATAGAGGCCATTTATGAGCATACATTGTGAAGCAGGCAATGTGCTTAATGTTTCATAATTTTATCCTCAATTTTAAGGAAAACAAAGTAATTTTAAGTATGAGCCCATTTCACAGGTGGGGAACCTGAGGCTCAGATAAGCTGCAGTTTGCTTACGGTAACCATTCAGTCAGCAAGGGCTTACTGAGCTGCGGTATCCCAGGCTCTGTGCTCAGTGCTGGGACAAAACTGGGGTGGGGGGGGTTGGTGAATTCAACCTGCATCTCCATCTAGGAACTTAGAGGGAAAAGCTGGAAAATCCAACTGAGACAAGATTGTCAGAGGCCCTCAGCTGACTCAGCACAGGATGACACAATTAGTCCAAGGTTTCAAAACCCCCACTGGGTGGCCTGCAGGGTCCAGAGGAGGAGACGCTGGACAGCTGAGAGGCTCGGGGGCTGGCCCAAACAGAAACGGAGTGGGGAAGAAAGAAAAACGTGAAATGCACATCTCCGGGTAACTACAGCTGAGTTTACAGCTGTGATGACTCTGGAACCCGAGCGCTGAGGACAGGCGAACAAAGGACACGGCAGTCTTTGCTCAGGGGCCCCGTGCAAGTCTTGGACCCGCTCGGCTGAGAATGTTTGTAGAGCAGACCCGGCTGATGCTGGCACAGCACCCACTGACAGGGGGGGTGAGACCTGGGCGGGTTGGGCAGAGCCGGCTGCGGGGGCGCGGCCAGCCAGGCTGTGTGGGCCTGCAGAGAGCCTCTTCTACCCGCGGGGATTCTTCTGGTGCACCTGGAGGCCCAGGGGATGTGCAGTGCCCCCCAGGAGGAAGGAGATCTCAATTCAGCTCCCCGTCATCCCCTCCCCGGGAGTGTCCCCTGTCCCCGGAGCGGCCCCACCCTTCCTTCCGGCAAGGACAGCGGCTGCGGAGCCTCCACGGGCAGGATGGGCGGGGGGCCTTCATCCAGCGGCTTCTCCTGCCTGACACCTTGCAGCTGCCCTGACATAACGGAACACAGTCACTCTCCCCCTGGGTTTCTCTGCAGAGTCCTCTCCTGGGCCCTGGCCCAGCCAAGAACTGGATGATCATTTTAAGACCACGTGGACAGAGGGTGCTCCCTTAGTAGCGGTGAAAGGTGTCCACTCAGAGCCTGGTGGAAGCCCACACGGAGCTACAGCCTCCCCACGACTCTGTCTCAATGCGACTGCACCATCCAGCACGCGCCCACCAGCTGCTTACAGAACTCACGAAGGTGGCAAGCCCTGGGAGGAACAGGAGGGGGCGGGGCAGACCTGGGCTGCAAGACAGGCCCACGGGCCAGCCCTGTCCTGCCCCCAGCTCCCCCAGCCTTCCTGAGCTCAGGGTCCTCTGCACAGCAAGCGGCCTGGACCACAAGCGGCCAAGTCGCCTTCCATATGAACGTTTCTCATGAAAGAACCTCTCTTTCCTCCACTGACCTAGAGCAGTTTTGAGAACAACAAAAAAAGCTAAAATAGTAATCCCCTTTCATTGGAGAATTCCCGCTTTCCACCTTAACCCGGAACTCTGCTCCAGGCAGAATGGAAGAGGACACCAGCCCAGCCGCCGGGGCTGTGAGCTGCTCCAGGAAGGCAGAGGCCACGGGCCTGGCATCAGCAATGCCCCCTCCCCGCGTCCTCCCGCAAGAGCTCTGCCCGCTGGCTGAGCTTCTGCAGGGTGGCTGCTCTCCACGCAAAGAACATGGAACAGTGCGCTCACTTCTGTGACCCGACTTCTAACCAGGGGCAAGTTCAGGACCACTGTGTGCACAGCGCTCCCAGGCCCCTGGTCTCCTTTTGGGGTCACCACCTCCCCTCCCAGCTCAACCCACCAGCGGCCGCTTCACAGGGGCCTCCCCGAGATGCCGCCGCCACCCCGTGAGGCCCCACCACTGCCTGCCCGCTGGCTTCCGCTCCACACGCGCTTCTGCACAGCGACCCAGGGGGTTCCTGTGTATCACGACTTCTCAGGATCATGCCTGTGAAAGCCACGGGGAGCTGTGAACCCACCCTGCCCTCCCCTCGGGGGGCACCCCCACCCCAAGTCTACCTGCCCCACACTCTACAACTGACCCCTCCTCCTGAGCAACACGGCTCCGAGCTCACACCACCCTCTCAGCACAAGTCACGCCCCGGGATGGGATATCAGCCGAATAAACTCATCTTTGTGTGTGTGGGGCCCAACTTAGGCACCAACGGGCGGTATCTAAAAGCTGTTTCTCTCCTGGCATCCCCAAATAACCTGATACCTGAACAGAAGAGGGGCTCGGCCAGAAGGGGAGAGAGAGAGAGGTGGAACAGGGAGCACGCAATCAGGCGTCACAGCAGTGGCGCAGACGGACAGCGGCCCGTGAGTCGTGGTCCACAGGAAAGGCATGACTCACTTTCCATTTTCTTAAAGAGTGAATGTCCATCTTTCAGCCTCTAAAGATTTTCTCCTTGAAAGAGTCACCCGACTCTCAGAAGTGTGGTTGCCTAGGAAAAGCCGAGCACGCACAGTCTCACTTCTGCAGGGAGGTGGTCCCCAACATCGTCCCATCTAGGCCACGTCCCTGACAGACCCTCCAAGGGCCGACCTGGATTTCCCCCCGGGTTTGTGACCACGAGTCAGTCATCACACACTCATCTCCGTGACTCCTTGCTTCAGGGCGACCTTCTGCCACTAGACGGGATGTGTTTTTCTCTGCAGATTCCTCTCCCGTGCCCTGGCCCAGCCAAGTAGGGGCAGCAGGGGCGTCTTGGCCATCACCACCACCTCCCTGGTGCTTCCCCAGCCTCGACAACAAGGGTTGCCCAGAGACCTCTTACTGGACCAAGACCAGTGAGGGGAGGGGGGAGGTCAGCCAGCCCGACTGAGTCTGAGACGCAGAGCGTTCCTTAAAAGCTGAGTTGCAGGACTTTAGGCCAAGTGGGGAGCCGCTGGGGATTGTGTAAACGTTCTTACATACCTGGCACGCCTCCGCTGGCTGACCCTACACGTACACGTTTCCCTCTAAAGTCGCTTAAAAGGAATTTGGGAGAACCTCGTGGGGTCAAACAGAGACTCTGTTTTTCACCTTGAGAGAACCTCAGAGATCATCTCAAACCCTTGCAAGGGCTTCATTAATAAACAGTAAAAAAAAAAAAATTAATTAAAAAAAAAAGCAGTAAAAGTGTAATCTGTTCCCCCAGCTTAACTGATCAGGATCCCAATCAATGAGACTCCAACAAACGCAATACAGAAGTCACCCACAGAGAGTCTCCGTGCTCAGGGAAGGGACGGATCTGGTAATACAGCCCCACGCCCCCGTCTTACCACATGTCGGCACGTCTTCCTCTGCCGAGGAGGTCTGCTCATCCGTCGATGGCTTTTTCTTTCCCAAACCGATGATCTTGGTGATTTTTTTCCCAGTGACTTTAGACACGGTTCCCTTGGTCTCTGATTTGGAACTTTTTTTCCTCTTAACTGTGAAGAAAAAAGATGATGACAAAAAAGCATGTTTCAACAGTATACTTTAATGGGGGGGAAAAATATCAAAATAAAGCATGTGTCGTGGCCAACTTTCTTTCCCTGAATTTTTACGCATCAAGCACCTGTGTTGTGTCTGCGATGGGTCTAGAGTCTAGAGAACAGAGCACAAACAGGAGCCCCCAGGAAGCCTGCATTCTAGAGCGGGCTGAACACGCACACACACACTCACACACACATGCACACACCCACACGCACCCCTGGGGGAGGCTGCCTGATGGCAAGGCCTCTGCAGACCTGAGGCAGGGTTCCGTGGCAGAGGGACCGCGCGGTTAGGAAGCACAGCAGCTGAACACAAGGCAGCGTCGGCGCAGAAACCTGGGGCAGAGCCATCCGGGCAGGAACAGCGTCAGCGCTCACAGAGCCTGTGGCGCCGGAAGGAACAGAAGGCAGGCTGGGCACCCGCATCCTGGGCAGCACGGGGCACGGTCTGGCAGGTGGAGGGGGCGGTCCTCAGGGAGCCTCAGCCAGCCCCTCGCCGACCTGTCAGGCTCGCATCCCAGCCCCAGTCCCGTGGGTTCTGTCTGACCGGAGGGGCTCAATCGTACGCATGAAACTCGTGACTGTTTTGCACAAAGATGACTTCTGGCTTCCCCTGGAAAACTGAAAGATCTAGCCACTCTGAACCCACAGTTTGGTAAGTGATGGCGGGTGGGGGCCGTGCGTGAGGACCAACATGTCTGGCTGACCACAGCCCCAGGCCCCTGGCAGACTGAGCGCCGGCCACCAGCTCTGCTCCCGTGCCTGACCTGTGCCGGCCATCTGCTCTCTCCAGCCCCTGCGGGCTTGGTCCACAAACTCCGACAGAATCACAGGGTGGGGACCAGGCGCAGACCGCGGTGGACACAGAGGATTCTCCAGGACCGACAGCGCCTCTGGGGAGTGAGCCGTCACCGGGGCTGTCCCGGGTCTGACCCTGGAGCGAAGGGCCTCGCAGGACACTGAGTCTCCAGGCGGGTCAGGTACAGCCTCGATTGGTGTGGATGGGCTGGGAGGGCCCCAGAGGGACCCCAGGGCATCAAGGCCAGACGCCATCACTGACTCCCAAGACCCCTCCCAATAGCCCCTTCCTAGTCCTCCCTAGGAGGACCCCTCATCCTGCCATCTATAACCCAGAGGGCAGCACAGACCCTTTGAAAAGGCAACAAAAGTCAAGAATTCCTTCAGCGGCCCTCTGCCCACGGAGACAGCACACACACAGTCACACAGGGTCAGCAGAGAAAGAGGACTCGGGGATGTGAGATCATAGACCGTCAGCCTGATTACTGCAACCCGCCCTCTAAAAGCAGAGGCACTCACTACTTCCTTCCCCACGCCGGCCGCTCACAGTGGGGCAGAGAGGCACCCCCCCCTTCTAGGCTCCACTCTGCCACCTGCCCACATGTGGAACGGCCCGGCCCAGCCTCCTCTGGGCTCCGCGTCCCTTCTCTCCTCTGCCGGCCCCTGACTCAGGGAGGTCCCTGAGGTCAGCCCCTGTGCTGGAACCCTGATTTTCTCTCCAGGAAGAAAGGACAGTTAACAGTGTCTGAGGGCAGGAGGCGTTACAGTGCAGTTAAGCAAGGAGACTCACCACAGGGTGAAGGCACGATGGACAATGCCTGTGTCTCCCCAAGTCTCACACATAGGGAAGCCCTAACCTCCGTACGGCTGTATTTGGAGACGGGCCCCTCAGGAAGCACGGTTAGGTGAGGTCTAAGGGTGGGGCCCTGGCCCGACAGGATTGGCATCCTCAGGGGGCAGGGGGCAAGGCCACTTGAGGACCCAGTGAGGGGATGGCCATCTGCAAGCCAGCAAGGGGGCCATGGCCCGCAGCCAGCACCGAGGGCCCTGGATCCTGGGCTTCCGACCTCCGGGACTGTAAGAAACACATCTCTGTTGTTTAAGCCACACGGTCTTTGGCATCTCATTACGGCAGGCAGCCTGAGCTAAGACAAGCACATCTGTGCTATCTCACATGGACCAGATCATGTTAGAAACACAGAACACGGAGCGATCACTCCGATCCCTCTTTACACTCTCCCACCGCACGCAATCCCCTGTAAAATAAAGCACCAGGAACCTGCTTCCATCTCCCAGTCTGAAGGCACAGCCCCTCCCCAGCCGTCAGACATGGAATCCCTGGTTGGAATGCCCATACCACTGATTTCAGTTCAAGTCCAAAGTGAAAGCGGCAATGGGTGACCCTTTGTGGTTTCTCAAGAGCATCAAGACAACCTTTGACCAGAGTCCCAGTCAAGCTAAGCTTTGACAAGGTCCTCTCAGCGAGGGCGCTCTGTGCTCAGAAGGCACCTTCTGCAAAGTCTGGGAGCGTGAATCAGTCATTCCCTGCTAGGTGATGCATGAGAAAGCTGAGTCATCAGACTGACTTCCAACCAGATGAGGACTTGCTACTGTTGGGAACGCTCTTGCTGGACTCACTACAGAGAAAAGACGTTAACAAGGACCTCTTTGAATACCCGTGGATTGATTTTGTTTGTTTGTTTGTTTGTTTTTGCAAAAGCAGAAGGGAGGCCATCCTTGGAAGAAAAAGCCAAAGCTGTGGGAATGGGAGAATATGTCGATAGAACAAGAATATGTGGATGGTATTCATATAGTAGAGTTATGAGGAAAAACCTAAAACCTCAGAACTCTCAACTCACTGACCCTGTGGAGGAGAGACAGAGTCCAGACAGCGTCACTGTGAAGGTGGGGAGGGTGCAGGGAGGGGGCAGTGACCCAGCGTTTTAGAGCCGTCACTGTCATAAACGCAGACAGTTTTCTGTTACCCTATACAAATGAGAGTCTAGGTGTTTTGACATTTAGTCAGGTGGGAGGAATGGGGACATGGAGCTAATACCATCAGACTATTCACTTGCTTCACCACTAATGCCACCTGGGGGCTTCCCAGGTGGTGCTAGCGGTAAAGAACCCATCTCCCAGTGCAGGAGACTTAAGAGACGTGGGTTCGATTCTTGGGTTGGGAAGATACCCTAAGGAGGGCATGGCAATCCTCGCCAGTATTCCTTGCCTGAGAATTCCATGGACAGAAGAGCCTGGCGGGCGACAGTCCATGGGGGTCGCAGAGAGTCAGACACGACTGAAGCGACTTAGCACTTGCTAGGTCCACCAGTAGCCTCGTTAGCCCGTGATTAAACAGCAAACGCGCGCAGGGCTGGTTAGGGACAACCGTCGCTCCCACACAGATCAGCCCCAGGGACTCAATTCTCTTCTCACGTCAGCTGCAGTATCAGTAGCAACTCTTCTAATTTACCCCAAATCACACCGCACTGGTTCATTACATGCTGGGGCCTGACGCCTGGAAAGAAGATGCCCGAGTTTAGAGTCATTCCCTGTGGCTCTGGTCACAGAGTCTGGCTCGTTTCTGTGTTCAGTTAAGAGTTTAACATTCCAGGGAAGCTGCAGGAGTTCGGGATTTCCTCCATGCAGCCAGCAGAGAAATCTGTCTGAGCTGAGACATGGCTGGGATCAAAGGGGCTTTATTGGAATTTCTCAAGTACAAATTGGCCAAGAGTGTGCAGCAAGGATAAAAGCTCGGGGAGCGGGTCAGGATGTACTTAAGCTATTAGCTTCCTTCAGTGGCTATCCACTGGGGGTCTAACTATATGCAAAGTTCCATGCCAGGCAGAAGTGTCTGAACCAAGGTCACCTTGACAGAGTAGAGAAGGCTGGCCCTGTTAAAAGGGAACGAGGCCGTCAGATGCGGACACAGACAATGACCCGTAGGTCCAGACAGACGATATCATTCTGCAGAACCCACTTTCATGCAGGGACACCAGGAGAGGGAACGGCAAACAAGGAAAGAGAGCAGCCACAGCAGCAACCGCTGAGCCCTGGCATCTGAACAGGAGCCCTGAGATTGCACGTTGTCCTATTTCAGGGCAGGACTTAAAGATAGCTTTCCTGGCTCTGATGACACATAATGTGCCTTGTGAAGACAGAGATGATACCCTCCACCGAATAACTTCCGATGGAAAGAACTAAAATTACACACAGAAACAACAGAGTTAGAAAATCTCGTGGGCTGAGGCAGAGCTCATGACCCTTTGGGGTAAACTGTGGCATATCAAAACAGCCCAGACGACCTGGGCTCCAAGATTCTTCATGGTGTGGACTGCTCTTCTGTTTATGGTGACTCCCTTTCTGAGCCAGTAGATGTCTGTGCACCAGTGCCCTGCCGCAGTGACAGAGGATGGTGAGCCGAGCCGGGCGGGCAGAACCGCTCACCTGGGGAGCAGAGATGCAGCTGGCCGTGCACAGGGGGAACATTCCCCCCACCCACAAATCAGCTCTTCCTCTCAGCCCACACGGTGTGAAGGAAACCAGAAGTCAACCCACAGACTGGGGTAAGACGTGTGCAAAAGACATCTGATAGAGGACTTGCATTCAGAACAGATAAAGAATTCTCAGCAGTCAGTAAGAACCAAAATTCCAATTAGAATACAGATAAAGGTTTTAGTAGATGTTTCCCTAAGGATGATGACTCTTCAGAGTCCCTTGGACAGCAAGGAGTCAGTCCTAAAGAAAATCAACCCCAAGCACTCATTGGAAGGAATGATGCTGAAGCTGAAGCTCTAGTACTACGGCCACCTGATGTGAAGAGCCGACTCACTGGAAAAGACCCTGGTGCTGGGAAAGACTGAGGGCAGGAGGAGAAGGGGACGACAGAGGATGAGAAGGTTGGGTGACATCACCGACTCAATGGACATGAGTGTGAGCCAACTCTGAGTGATACAGAGGAATACAGAGTGATGCAGAGTGATACAGGGAAGCCTGGCGTGCTGCCGTCCATGGGGTCGCAAAGACGTGGACACGACTGAGTGACTGAATAGCAACAATGAAGGATGATACATGTCTGGCAAAAAAAATCACAAGAAAAAAAAAGCTCAGCACTGTTGGTCACAGGAAAATGCATTTGAAAGGCACAATCACACAGCACTGTGCACTTATTAAAATGGCCAAAATAAAAAAGAACAAGATGAAACAAAGATGACAATAGAAGGCTGGCGAGGAGGCGTGAGTGCCAGCGGCCACAGAGCCGCAGCCCAAGGTATCAGCCTGGAGAAACGAAGACGCCGCGTGCTCACACAAAAGCCTGCTGCGGACGTCTGCGACAGCCTCACTCAGGAACCACTCAAGCCCGGAAACACGCCAGCGATTCTCCAGTCAGGAAGTGCGTACCTAACTGGTCCGTCCATGCTGGAATCCTCTCAGCCTAGAAAAGAACGGACGACTGACTCCGCCTCAATCTCAATACACGGAGTGAGAGGCCAGACCCAGGAGGCTGCACCCGTACGATTCCACTTTCAGGGCAGCAAACACGTCAGTGGTCGCCTGGGAACCTCCTGGGTGACAGCGATGTCCTACATCTTGACTGCGATGCAGGTTACATATATGTGTCTGTCATATGCCAAAAAGGCTGAATATGACAGTGTGTAATTTACACCTTTATAGAGTTGACTTTAGGGGAAAAACAAAATCAGTATTTGTACCCCCATGCCCACAGCAGCATTACTGACAACAGCCAAAAGGTGGAAGCCACCCAAATGTCCACTGAATGAATGGAGAAGGAAACGTGATCCACCCACATAAGGGAAGGCTATCCAACCTTAACAAGGAAGGGAGTCTGGCACCTGCCACAACGGGGATGAACCCTGAAGACGTCATGCCACGAGAAATTAGTCAATCCCAAAAGGACAAACACTAGACTATTCCACTTACATGAGGTTCCCCCCCTCCCCCAATCACGTCTCCCAGCGAGATGCTGGCATCCCGCCCCCGAGGCACATCTGTCCCAGCGATAAATCAGATGAGGAAGTAACCTGCTGTGAGCCATACAGTAGAACAGGAGGACCAAGGAGCTCCCTGGCTGCCCAGTGGTTAGAACTTGGGAGCTTTCACTGCCAGGGCCCAGGCTCAATCTTGGTTCAGAAGGGAACTAAGAGCCCATAAGCCAGGAGGCACAGAGCCCACCCCCCAACTCCACAAAAAAATAAAATACAATAAATCCATGCAGGGAACATACCCAGACAAAAGGAGAAAGCCTAGACCAAGGCTTGGCGGCATTAAAATGAAGACCTGGAGAGACAGTGCTAACCAAAGGGAGCCCTCTGGGTTCCGTCTGTGTAACACAGGGCGATGACACTTGCGTAACTAAATCACTGAGGACATTTTTACATAATGAGGATTTACAGACCTGGATGTCGTTTCTGTTTTGGAGTTGGGTTTTTTTTTCTCTTTTTTTGGTTTATATATTTTTGGCATCAGCAGAACTCACCTTGTTCTTTTCCATTACACATAGCAATTCCATTTTCTGCAACACCCTCACCATCTGAACTTGGTCTCTCTGAAGACAGTTTCTGTGAGGATAAAAAGATTAAGTTACCGTACCATGGCCACACTGACCAAGTGATGTATCATGGATCAGTCAAATGTTATCTCAAAAACGAAAGAAAACGTGGGCCACGTTCCAATAATCTGGAGATGGTTAGGGCTCAGCTATAACACAGACTAATCTGGTTGGTTTGCCACAAAAGCTTTAAAATCTTCAAAAGAACAAAGGAAAAACTTACTGAGCTTACAGTAACACATGCTACATCACTTTTTCTTGCAAATTATTTTGAAAAAATACTAGGAGTACATAAATATTCCCCACACCAAGCCACACCATCCTGACCTGGGTCCATAATCATCTGAGCCAGTGGCTCACAGGGAGTCTCTCATCTGTGTGGAGAATTTTATTTTATATTTAAATTATATTTTATAATACATATAAAATATGTGTACATACACACACACACACACAGACTCTTGGGTTCTATTTCTCTAGAGAGCCCTGACTACAAGAGTAGGCGGAAAGGAACTGTCCACGGGTGGGGCAGGGGTCAACAGGGAGGACTCAGGACGCTCCTGGGAGACAGGCCACGGACAGAACACCGCAGGGCAGGAAGCTGGGGCTCTCCACGGAACCGGGATCTTTGCACATACGGGCAAACTGTGGCCATCAGGTGATCACAGTACTAGAGCTTCAGCTTCAGCATCATTCCTTCCAATGAATATTCGGGGTTGATTTCCTTTAGGACTGACTGGTTAGGTCTCCTTGCTGTTCAGGGGACTCTGAAGAGTCATCATCCTTAGGGAAACATCTATTAAACCCTTTATGTGTATTCTTATTGGATTTTTGGTTCATACTGACTTCTGAGACTTTATCTGTTCTGAATGCAAGTCCTCTCTCAGATGTCTTTTGCACCGGTCTTATCCCAGTCTGTGGGCTGACTTCTGGTTTCCTTCGCACCGTGTGGGCTGAGAGGAAGAGCTGGGATTGTGGGTGGTGGGGATGTTGTCAGAACACCACTGGGGAGAGACAGCAGGCTTGGTGGGTTGTAACCTGTCTGTGGGGAATAAACCTCTGGGAAGGAACACTCGGGAAGCACCTACCGTATTCCAGAAGAATTGGAATACAGAGCTGCCTGCCGTGTTACAGCTGGTGGCTTTGAACACCTTAAACCCTGTGACACCTTCACACCCCTTTCCTGCACCTACAGCTGGAAAGAATAAAAACCACGTGGTTGGTGAAACAGCTGAGCCGTGCTTCCTACCAGGCAGGCAGAGAGGCAGCAGGGGTGCATCGTATTTTTTTCTTTTCTTTTTCCTTTTTATTTTTCAACTGGAAATGCTGATATTCTCAGAGGTGCTGTTAAAATTTCCAGGAAGGCCTAAAGCAGCCGCAAGGTTAATTCCTAGAAAGAAACACGCCCCTTACCTTCTCCAGTTCCACCTTGTGCACCGGGGAGCTTGATGGGGGAGGGCACTCCGGCTCGGCGGGCCCGCTGCAGCCGCTGTAGATCTCTCTGACCACCTGTGGCAAGGGCAGAACGGCAGAGATGCTCACACGAGGGTCAAAGCAGAGGCAAGAGGCGCAGCGGGAAAACCCAAGGGTCACAGCCGTCTGGAGTTAAGCCTCAGGAGGCCAGGCATTCTTTTGTTTATTCTCTCACTCATTCATTCTGTCCATGGAGATTCTCCAGGCAAGAATACTGGAGTGGGTTGTGGTTTCCTTCTCCTTTGGATCTTCCCTACCCATGGATCGAACCCAGGTCTCCTGCATTGGCAGGCAGACTCTTTATCGACTGAGTCACCAGGGAAGCCCCACGCATTCACTCATCATTCGCCAAATGTCTAGACTGTCCTGAAAACAACAGAGGTTCTGGGATACAGAAGGGAATGATGTGCTTGAGAGTCCTGCCCTCATGGGGCTTCCAGTCCAGTAAAAGTTA
The DNA here is from genome assembly GCF_033118175.1 of Dama dama. Lineage (NCBI taxonomy): Eukaryota > Metazoa > Chordata > Mammalia > Artiodactyla > Cervidae > Dama > Dama dama. The sequence goes on along the minus strand of NC_083686.1, from coordinate 3,549,593 downwards.
GATATCATGGTAAACAACGAGTATCGCCCAAGAAATGAAGGTGATGTCAGACAGTCGCCAGCGCTACAAAGAACAGAAGAGGGTCTTTAACAGGAAGGGGTGGCTGATTTAGATCAAGGGAGGCCTTCCTGGGATGACATGTGAGCTGTGAGCTGAGCTAAAAGGCCGGAGGACGTGGCCACGGGAAGAACCGGTGGAAAGGGCTACAGGCAGCGGGAACGAGGCGTGAAGGGTGGACATGAAGAGTTTATGGAAAACCCAGAGAGCCGTGTGGGCAGATGGGCCAGGAGAGCAGCGGGAACCTGGGAGTCACTGCCGAGGCTGATGCTCACAGCTCTAGAGGGGGTACGTCTGGGGCGGCGCTGGGGAGACAAAGCAGGGCGGAGATTCGGGGAAGATACACGGTCAGGACACGGGATGGAACCGAAGGAGGGGAGCGGCTACAAGAGCCCAGCTGCAGTGGACACGGAAGCCGGACGCCAACCAGCAGAGCACACTTCCCAGGAGCAGGGAGCAGGAGGGAGGGAGGGAACTGAGAGGGACAGCCCCCCAGAGGCTACCTGGAGGAGGAGTGTCTGTAAGAGGGGCAGAGAGACTAGGGGGCGGGCATGGCTGCAGGGGACCCCTGGGAGGGGCTCTGCGGAGACAGGAGGGGCCTGGGGTCTGGAGAAGCAGGGAAGATGCACTAAGAGTCTGAGAAGGCGCCTGCTGACCCATCTGCGAGGCCAGCACATCAGAGGGGCTGAGTCGCACCCTCTCTGACCTCAGGGTCCTCACGAGCAAAGGAAGGCGTGTCAGGACGACCTGTCTTGTATTTGCAGTTGAATTAAGAGAAAACGTGACCCTGTATGCAAAATGCCTCAGCCAGCACCCGCGCCTGTACCAATACAAGGAAGACACGGTGGCTGCGGTCACCAACGCCGTCATCACTGCCAGCACCCGTACCGTTCTCGCTGAGAGCTCAGGAAGGGTTCCCCGCTGAAACCCTCAGGAGTGAGGACCATCGTGTGGCACCTACTGCCGACCACAGCCACCCCTGTAGCCAACCCCCATCCCTTCCGTCCTCCCTGAGCTCCTGCAAGGTGCTCTGATCACTGAGGACACGCAAGAAACAAGATAGACAAGCTCCCGGCCTGGTGCAACTTACACTCCTGTGAATGAGGAGCTAGCAGGCAAAGCTTTCAAAATGTCTTCTATTCCTTTTGGAATTAAGATGCAATCTGAGTTCAACCCAAGTGCCTTCTAAGCAAAATAGAAAAAGAAAAACAGCAATGCCAGACTCCCAGCTATCTGTATAGGAACTCTGCAACAGGATCCCAGCAGACACACTCAGATTCCCTTGACTTGCTCTGGGGTTGGGACCGGAGCCAGGAGCTGAGGGAGGCCGGGACAGCATCTCCAGTCATCCCGCCACTCAGCTGCTTTATGAAAAAGCAACGGGAGTGAAATCCACACCGGAGACTAAAACAGGAAAAAAGAAAGGGAAGAAACCCAGAGAGCTCGCCGCCGTTGCTTCCTTGCAGAGTTTCACGTGTGAAAACCAGCAAACGTGCACCAAGGGTGACCTGCCCCTCCTGAACTTCCGGCGGGAAGGAAGTCCCTCAGTTCGGCTGTTCCATGCTAATTTCACTACTGTCTTTGCATCGAGTCTTTAGTCCCCGACCTCCTTGTGCTTATCACGCCTTCAGCTGACAAGGAACAAGCTCTCTTGATCTAAGGATGAGACTTTTTCTTTCCTCTGGAGAAAGATGACCTGTCTTGTCCTTATGGTTGGATTAAGAGAAAATGTGACCTGGGTGCTCAGCCGGTGCCTGCACGTGTGTTCATACACACTGACGTGACTGCGGTCACCAGTGCTGACATCACTGCAGCAAAGAGAAACTCCTGGGCTCCTGTGTCCAACAGCAGCTAGGGCTGAATCCCAACCCATCCCCCACCCCCAGTGGGCTCCAGATTCACGGCAGCATCACCCTGTGAGCTCACCCCCCGACCGAGAACGTGTGCAAAGCGACGGCCACCACAACAGCTCAGCGACGCAGCCGGCGTGCGCTCTTCCTTCATCCGAGTGGTACAGACGTGAACGCGTGTCCATTTGTACACACGCCCTGAGGGTCTTACACACGCTCTGAGGGTCTCAAGGCTCTCACTTCACACTAAAAGGCTAAATCCCACAAAACATAACCTGCAGAAATCCATCTCTGGCAAAAGCTTTTATGCAAAACACAGCTGTCTTTTTTTCTTTCTCCTTTTTTCTTTTTTTCTTTTCCCAAAGGTGGAGGATCTCCACAGCTCCAGTTAGACCTCAGGGGTCTCCCAGCGGAGGTGTGCTCCCCTCTTGGCTGAACAGGACTCATCCTTCTGGGGCAGCCCAGGTCCCTGGTGATCAGGAAGCCCATTCGGACCCTCCTGCATGGGACACGGTGCAGCTGTCCCTCCACGGGCACGGGCGGCCACGTGCTGCATTCAGGACCCGGTCACGGGCATCCTGAACCTGCCGGTCTATTAAACCTGCTTCCTCTATTAAAGCTGGGCTCATTTTCAAAGAAGGGGCTCCGCCTCGCTCAGGCTGGTTTTCCCAATGCCTAGCGTGTAACAGCAACTAAAAAAAGAGTTTGATGAGAGGAAAAAAAGAGAAGGGAATGAAGACATAAACTGGACTTGAAATTCTCTATGAGAAAAAAAAAAAAAAAAGGTGTGAATGAAAAACGGAAGGCAAGAGACTAGACCATCACAGGAGACAAGTAAAGCTTCATGAGTTTTCCCGGGCCTCCACGCAGATTCCTAAAATCCTCAGGGAGCTGGGAAGCTTTTTAAAAAACAGAAAGAGAGAGCACATCAACTAGAAGCTACGCCTGCATCGCCAGCACCCCAGCCTCGCTGACTCTCTCCCACTCTCTCCCGGCCCCTGGGCTGTCCCCTCCGCTCACCCCTGTCCCGTACCAGTCCTGTGTCTCCATCAAACAGAGGTCTGAGGAACCGAGGGCTCTCTGGACCCCTGAAGCCAGGGGTGGTTACTGAGCCTTTCCTGATGAAGCCAGCCCCGGAATCTGCAGGCTTACAAATCTGTACACAGATCAACTGCACCTCTTCTCCTCCCGTCAGTTGCCGCCTTCCTAAACTTAAAATTGTCCCCGCAGAGGGAATAGACAGAGGAGGGTTTGGTAGACCAGAGGAGAGCTGGCACATCTGGGGCTCCATGGGATTATCCGTGGCCTCTCAGCATCATGAAAGGATTTAATAATAGCAATTATTCATCACTGTCCTCCCAGGTACAGAGAAAGACCCCGCAGAAAAGATCCACGAGCAGAAGCCAGTCTTTCTTTCCACAGCTTTCATCAAATGGTCGGATTCTTTCAGGTTATATCTTCATGGAACTTTCTGCTCTGATTACTATGTATTGCCATACTGCCCCTGCAGAGTTAATTCAGAAGTTCTAAATAAAGGGTTTATTGACCTATTTTTTTTAATAGCTGCAAAGGAGGTTTTTATATTAATATACTTCTTTGGAAAGAGCCACGTTCAGAGAGAAGTTCAATAAGTATTTAAGGGAATTGGATCCAAATTCAGAATCACAAATCCTTCAAAAAAAGAAAAACAAATTGTTATATGTTCTGTGGTATTTTTGTTTGCTTTTAACTTGAACCCTCATCTTCAGAAACACAATCTCTGCACATTTTTGTAGGAAACCTGACCACTCCATTTCTGGGAATATTGGCTCTTGTCTTCTGACTGACCCCTACAAGATGGCTCATGTTTTCAGCATCTGTACACACACACACAGAGTTAACTTTGGCAAGCGTTGTTGGTAATGGAAGTTGCAGACCAAAAGGAGAGAAACAGATTTGGCAGCTACCCTTGAAGAAGTTTCTGTCAAGTCATGTCCTGGCCAAACACAGGCCCCGGGCTTCTCATACCTGACAGAGGGGTGTGCGTGACGTACTGAAAAGATATTTCATTGCTGCACTGAAGCCATCTTTCAAAATACTGAAAGCCTGGGATGAAAGGTTTAGGACAAATGGGCGAAGAGGAGTTTATATTAATAAGGGAACTTGGCATTTGTTTTATAAAGTAATTCAAGTTAGAGAGTTCTTAGAGCTTTTCACACAAGGAATCCTGGAGGTGATACTAATAAATCATATATTTTAACTGTTTATTAAAATTCTAAGTGAGCATTTATATACCTTTTCCATGCTAGTTTTTTGATCATTCTGATCAGTATTACTTCCATTTGACAGATAAATGGGAAAGTTGCATGACCGAAAATATCATAATGAGTTAAAGGCATTCTTAGAATACACTCCAGATTTCCAGACTTTCCATTCACTCTTCTGTCATTCTAACAGGCTGTCATCAAGATTAATAAGCATTGTTCCTTGTATGACAGTTCTTTTAAGGAAAAAACATTTGCTTCAAGCACAAAGATGTGGCCTTAACAAGGAGAAATTAAAAACCAGGATGACAGCACTGACTTTTTACACATTAAAAACATGATTTCAAAGTTTTTAATCATTTAGAAAAACAGAGAACCATGCTGGAACCCACATGATAGCTGACTTCAAGGCTGTCTCTAAAGATGCAACAATCCAGACACTGTGGCACTGACACGTGGATGTTCAAACAGACTATGGAGACAGAACACGGAGCCCAGGGAAGGGCTCACACACAGCACGATCGACTCACTTCCAATCATGGAGATTGGTGTTTCAGTGGTTCTAAAACAACTGACTACACAGACGTAAGAAAATGAATCTTGACTCCCACATCTCATCCTGTACATGAGAACCAAAATGTATGAATCAGAGACCTAAATGGACAGCGCCAAAAAACTTCTGGGAGAAAACACAAGTTCTATCTTGATAACCTGGAATATGCTAAAACTTGGGGGGCAGGATGCAAAATGCACCGACTATACCAGTAAAAAAAGGATTCCCCAGGTGGCTCAGTGGTAAAGAATCCACCTGCCAACGCAGGAGATGCAAGAGATGCGGGTTCAATTCCTGGGTAGGGAAGGTCCCCCTGGAGAAGGAAATGGCAACCTACTCCAGTATTCTTGCCTGGGAGATCCCACGGACAGAGGAGTCAGGCAGATTACAGTTCGACAAAGAGTCGGACACGACTTAGCAAATAAACAACAAACAACAATAGAAGTAAAGACCTGATATTCTGGATTTCAGATTTAACAAGCTCTGTTCATCAAAAAGGTACCATTAGGGAAGATTATTAAGCTACACATTAATCAGAGAGTAGTTCTTTAAGCAAGAAACACTGAAAGAGGGACATTTCAGGTTTTAACTCCCAGTAAATATAACCATTTAAATTCTGTATGTAACAAAGAACACAGCCTCAAAAATATTAAGCAAAAACCGAAGGAAATAATAAAGACAAATAGATAAATTCCTAATCAAAGTAGTAGATATTCCCACATCTCTCCCTTGGAGTAACTGATAAAATAAATAAATTAGTAAGGATGTGGAAGATCTTCACATGACAATTCATGACTGTGGCTGAATAACCATGTATAGAAGAGTACACCCAGCAAATGTATAATACACACCACTTACAAGTAGACATAGAATGTATACCAAAACTGACTACATGTTGGGCAATGAGTCAAGTCTACAAAATGTCTACTTTGTGAATCCATATAAAGTTCTGTGACTAGAGTGGAATTAAACTAGAAATTTAAAAGAATCAGATAAATTTTTTTAAAAAATCACTAAGTACTTGGAAACTCAGCAATATATTCCCAAATAAACCATTACGAAAAAGGGGACTCACAACAGAAATTAGAAAATATTTTAAATTAAATGATAAAAACACACAAAAAATCAAACTAGCGGATGTAGCTAAAATTGTGCTTAGAGGGAAATGCATAGCTTTAAATATATATATATATGCAAAAGGCTAACAATTAATTATCTAAGTATACAATTCAAGAAACTGGGATAACTGTAGAAAATTAAGCCAAAACAAAGTGAAAGAAGAGAACTTAATAAAATAGAAAGCAACAGTATCATAGAGAAAAACCAACAGTGGAAAAACTGGGGATTTTTCTGAAAGAACTAATAAAATGGATAAACTTCTAGCAAGACTGATGAATAAAAAGGGCAGCACAGGGTCTCCTGACCTTTGTTGCCACAAAGAAAGGCACACAGGCCGCCACTCTCACCTTGACAAAACAGTGTGGATGATGTTTTCTAAAAAAATATGTAACATTTTTTTAACTCATTAAAGCATTGAGGATACAAAGAAGCCTAAGTGAGCTAAGTTCTCAAAAGTGAAGAGTCCTTCTTAAGAAGGAAGTGACCCCAGCTGCCTCACAAACGGCAGAACAGCAGGAGGAAGGGACCCATCACAGAGGGGTGGAGGAGGGACCAGAAAATTTCTAGCAGCCACATGACGGAGTGAAGTGAAAGTCACTCAGTCGTGTCCGACTCTTTGCGACCCCATGGCCTATAGAGCCCACGGGATTCTCCAGGCCAGAATACTGCCATACCCTCCTCCAGGGGATCTTCCCAGCCCAGGGATTGAATCCAGGTCTCCTGCATTGCAGGTGGATTCTTTACCAGCTGAGCCACAGGGAAGCTCAAGCAGCCGCATGAAGGCTGGCGTGATCGTTTAAACCTCAAGGAGACACAGTGACAGAACGAGTCTATACCCACCCGCCACTTCCTTCCCTTGCTTCTGTACTGAGTGTGTAAGAGCAGCCAGGAAGCCTAGGCCAAAGAAGCTGAGTTCAGGGATGTGCCCCGAGACACACGGGACTTTGGCCAAGTGCAAGGCAGCTGCTCCACAGCAGCAGTGAAGACGATCCCCTCCTCCAGGGAGACCTGGGCTTTCCCGGGGTACAGGGCAGCCAACCTGCAAAAGCTAGAGACACACCAGGACAGAAGGATTTCTCCCAAGGCATGGGGAGCCAGAGACACAACTGCGGACAGAGGAGACGCCAGCAAACCAAAGCGCTGGCCTTCAGCTAGCCAAACGGGGAAACAAGGTGGCCCGGAAAACCGCCATGTGTTTGAGGCACACAGAGAGCTCCAGGCTCCCACGACAGCTTAGAACCTGAGCACACTGATGGAAAATTCCAGATCCAGCCCTGAAAGCATGTGACAGCAGTAGCAGACTGCGTCGGAGTAAACCCGCAGCCCCGCCCAGATCTGCCTCAACTGCAGGCGGGATTGGGGCAGCCCCCTGGGAGCAGCAAACAGGGGAAGGGACACACCCCTCTCTGCAGGAAATAGCATCTACTTCCGTCTCTACTGTTCCTTGGAGAAGGCAATGGCAGCCCACGTCCCTGGGTGGGGAAGATCCCCTGGAGGAGGGCACGGCAACCCACTCCAGTGTTCTTGCCTGGAGAATCCCAGGGACGGGGGAGACTGGTGGGCTTCCGTCTATGGGTTCGCACAGAGTCGGATACGACTGAAGTGACTCAGCAGCAGCAGCAGCCCTCTTCTTCTTTTGCCCTCAGTCTTTACCAGCATCAGCATCTTTTCCAATGAGTCAACTGTTCACATCAATAGAGACTTCAAAAAATGATAAATAAAATAAAAAGTTGAAAAATGTAGCAAAAAAAAAAAATGAAAAAAAGAAAAGTCTTGTGTTCACCCAGGATCTCCCTTTTCTTTATTTCTTTTTGAAGTAGGGCCTTCCATGTAGTGTCATCATTTTCCTTCACTCTAAAGAAATTACTAAAATAAAATTATTTCTAATAGAGCAGACCTTCCTGAAATAACTCCTTTCAGCTTTGACTGGAAATGTCTTTATTTCACGTTAACTCTTTGTGAGAAGTTAGCCACCACTTGTATCAATTGTACCTTTGAATGTGATGTCTCATTTTTTTCTGTGACTTCTTTTAAGAGTTGTTTAATCTTCACTTTTTATCAGTTGACAGTGATGTGTCTGGGTATAGCTCTATAGGTTTTTTATCTTTCTCAGTGTTTGAGTTTCTTTGTTGTTGTTCTTGTGGGTTGATGTCTTTCAACAGTTTTGCACCATTTGTGGCTATATCTCTTAAGTATTTTTCTGCCTCATTTTTTTCTCTCTTTTTGTATGTGTTAGGTCACTTGGAATATCCCGTGGATTTTTTGATACTCTGTCCTATTCTCTTCATTCTCCCATGTATTCAGTTTGGGTGGATGTTTAGACTGACCTCTCCTCAAGTTTACTGGTCCTTTCCTCCTCTGTGTCTAGTGTACTTTGAAGCCCATCTAATGAATTATTCTTTTTTCATTTCTAGCATTTTTCTTTATTAAAAAAATAGTTTCCACCTTTCTCCCAAAATTCCCTATTTCTTCACATATGTTGTGTATCTTTCTCATGATCTCTTTTGACTTCCTATCATAGGTATTTTAAAATCTCTTGTAAGTAGCAGCAGCAGCTACTGTTCTTTTACACAAAGCACATGAAATAGGATGTAAACTCATGAGACAAATTCCATACAAGTGGCCCTAGAGATGAGTCAAACATTAAAATTACAAGAAGAGGGCGGCAGAGGATGAGATGGTTGGATAGCATCACCGATTCAATGGACACCAACTTGGGCAAACTCCGGGAGATGGTGAGGGATAGGGAGGCATGGCGTGCTGCAGTCCATGGGGTCACAAAGAGTTGGATATGACATAGAGACTGAACAACAACAAATGAATTTCTTACAATATTGCTTCTGTTGCTTGTTTGGATTTTTGACTGAAAGGCATGTGGGATCTTAGCTTCCTGACCAGGGATCGAACCCACAGCCATTGCACTGGAAGATAAAGTCTTAACCACTGGACCAACCAGGAAGTCCTGAAAGACCTTCATTAAAGGACAAATAGGATGGGGTTCTCTGAACTGAAGTATACAACAAACCAATTTGTGATTCTCCTTGAGAACTCTGGTAAAACCACAATACTCTCATAGCACATTAAATCATGGTGAAAACTCTTCTCAACTATATTCCTCTAAAGCAGCCTGAGATCAGGAGATGCTGTAAGAACAGGACAATGCTGCCCAGCAGGGAGTGGGGGGTGGAAAGAGCAAGAAAAGGATGGATGAAATTTATACCAAAGTCAGCACTAGAACTCTCACAGATTCTCATCAGAAAAGGGCAGTGATGTCTACAGTGCAGACAGCTTCCTCTGAACATTCTCTTTAGGGACTTCCCTGGTGGTCCAGTGGCTAAGACTTCATGCTCCCAACACAGGGAGCCTGGGGTTCCATCCTTGGTCAGGGAACTAGATCCCACATGCCACAGTCAAGAGTTCACATGCCACAACTAAAAAAAGATCTTGCACGCTGCAACCAAGACCCAGAGTAGGCAAATTTTTTTTAAAAAATTATCTTTGGTATAAACTATTTAAGGATTGTTTGGGATGTTTATTAGTTTATTTTGCAATAGGGCATGTGGCAGATAATTGGCACAAGGTGTCCTGTCTGAGGGTACACAGGAGGACAGTGCTTCCCGGTCTCCCTGCAGGTATGGACAAAGGAGGGCAGGAGGAAGGGAGGTGGACACTTGTAGCTCTGGCCCCTGAAAACATCCTCTGTCATCCTGACTTCCAAACGGATGTCAGCAGGAGCTTGTAAATCGATTAACACCACCAACTATAGCAGCTTGCCCGTACGTACGTGCTCATACAGGCGAGGCGCTCTTCTAAATGCTTTAGGTCTTAATGCTGGTGGCTCAGACAGTAAAGAATCTGCCTGCAGGGGGTTCAGTCCCTGGGTTGAGAAGATCTCCTGGAGAAGGGAATGGCAATCCATTCCAGTGTTCTTGTCTGGAGAATTCTGTGGACAGAGGCTGTAGTCCATGGGGTCACAAAGGTCAGACTAACACTTTCATTTTCATATGGCTGTATCCTCACCACAACTCCAAAAGGAAATACTTCTGTCCACCCCTCTCATTTCATAGATGAGAAAACTCTATGTTTTGAGAAGTCAAGTAGCCCATGTGAGACATTCAGGAAGAGGCTTCTGAAGCCGAGATCACAACTCCGGGTCGGGCTCCAGTCTGCCCTCTAGTGACACTCTCTCTACGCAGGACTAGCTCACCCCCTTCTCCCTCCTGCCTTTTTTATATTTATTATGATGAATTTCAGAAGCAATTATAAGAACCAAATAAAACGTTAGTGAAAATGGCTATGGAATGCTATTTACCTTCACAGCCTACCTGACTGAGAGCTTACTTGTGCTCTCAAACCCTGCTTCTTCCGTGAGAACTTCTATCCAAGTGGAAATTAGCAGGCTGAGCTAGAGCAGTGACTTCCAAACCTGGCTTGGCCTCTGGAATCGGGAGTTTCCTTATAATAGCCAGGACATGGAAGCAACCTAGATGCCCATCAGCAGATGAATGGATAAGGAAGCTGTGGTACATATACACCATGGAATATTACTCAGCCGTTAAAAAGAATTCATTTGAACCAGTTCTAATGAGATGGATGAAACTGGAGCCCATTATACAGAGTGAAGTAAGCCAGAAAGACAAAGAACATTACAGCATACTAACAGATATATATGGAATTTAGAAAGATGGTAACGACAACCCTATATGCAAAACAGAAAAAGAGACACAGAAATACAGAACAGACTTTTGAATTCTGTGGGAGAAGGTGAGGGTGGGATGTTTCAAAAGAACAGCATGTATATTATCTATGGTGAAACAGGTCACCAGCCCAGGTGGGATGCATGAGACAAGTGCTCGGGCCTGGTGCACTGGGAAGACCCAGAGGAATCGGGTGGAGAGGGAGGTGGGAGTGGGGATCGGGATGGGGAATACGTGTAAATCTATTGCTGATTCATGTCAATGTATGACAAAACCCACTGAAAAAATAAATAAATTAAAAAAATAAATAAATAAATAAATTTAAAAAAAAAAAAAAGAGAGATTTCTGAGCAGGATATATACCAAGAGACCCAAGGACATAAACAGTTCACAGAAACAGTAACACAGCCGTAGGCTCCTAAACTCCATGAAAAGATGCTCAATGCCACTCATAAGACAATAAATGCAGATTAAAACTAGATGAGATATCATTTTCTCCTCCCAGGCTGGCAAACATTCAAAGGCTGGTAACATACTCTGCTGGCAAGACAGTGGGGAAAGAGGCACGCACATACAGCTGATGGGAAGCTGAACCGGTAAACCTCTCGTGAAGAGTGATTTATCTGTATCTCAAAATTACAAACCCTTGTAACCTTCATACAAATAATTACTCTCTTTGGAAATTTAGCCTACAGACTAGCAAAAGTGTGAGATGCTGTGGACATAGGACAAATATTACTTAACTCTGTCACATCAAAAGATGACAACAATCCAATATCCATAAATAGGCAGAATTTTTTAAAAGCATATTCTGTTTATAAAGTGAGATGCTATGTAGTGTAAGAGAGAAAAAAGGAAGTGTTCTATTCTTTAAGTTGGAAAAAAAAAATCTCCAAATTACTCTATTTGGTGGGGGGAAACCAAGGTGCAGAATACACCCTTTTTATGAGGGTGGGAGGATGGGTACTGAAATCTGCATTTCTATTTGCTTGCATACGTAAAAGAAAAAAGGACACACACAAAATGATTCCTCTCACACATCGCTGGAGGAAGCTCAGTTATACAAAGGACCCTGGAAAACAATCTGTCAAGCTCTAGGAATGGTGAAGATGTGCACATACCAAACTCAGCAATTCCAGTATATGGTCTCCATCCTGGAGAAACCAGGACACCCAGACCAGGCGACATGAGTGAGAACACGCAAGAACACGGTCCAGGATAGCGTGACATGCGTGAGAACACGCACGGTTCAAGAGAGCGAGGGTGTGCAAACAAACAGATGAGTGAAGCAAGTTGGCTGAAAGACATGTGCAGGTTGAAGCCATTTATGCAGAAATTTTAAACATGAAAAATAATATTGTCCCTTGTTTATGAGTATATACATGTGTAAGTAAAAAGTATTTCTAAAGCATACCTAGATAATAATACTAAAGCCCCAATTCTAGATAAAAGTTATCTTGGAAGAGAGAGAGAGAATTAATAGAGGAGGCATGTTTCAAGTATACCTTGTGGCTTTGAGGATCTTAAAAAGGGTAAGAGACATAAACTAAAAAGAAAAAAAAAAACATTCTTAGGTACCAAATCATTAGAAATCTCTGTTTTAAATTCCAGATGATTCTGAAAAGGCAGCCAATCAAAAGACAATATCTGGATGAAACTAAACTAAAACATCCCAGATCTCTGCCGGTTTTAAAAAATTAAAATTTTATATCTGATTAAAACTAGTTTTGCCATCTGACTTCCATTTCTAATCAAGACTTCTTAGGTTCCTGTATTATAATATGCAATGGGAGTGAAGCACAAACATTAAATGAAGTAATTAAGGTAAACCCTTTAGAAAAAGGTAATTTACCAGGTATTTACTTCTTTTTAAAGAAATGTGAGCAAATGTTAAAAAGTTCTTGCAATTCAACTTCCACTGACAGAGTCATCACTCTGAAATTGGCTAAACGCCCCTGAACTGTATTTCACATTTGCTGAAATAGATGTAAGATTGTTTCACTCCGTCAGCACCCGACTTCTTGAAAAAGTTTTGTCTTCAGTTGCGTGTTTGTGAGCAGCGCGGTCAGCTCAATATTATTTCCTGATGAAACAGCAAAACCCAGTGAACTCTACATGATTTCACGTCAGACCTGTGTAACTAAGAAGGGACCTACGACTCGGTGCATGCTAAATAGTCAACAAACTGCGAGATTAGAGAGAAGAGAGAAGAAAGCTTAGGTTTCAGAGCATCCTTTCTCGGTTCTCCCCTAAGAAACAGGTAAACACAAAAGCCCAGATACAGGCAACCAGGTGAAGAAAACAGAATCATAAATAAGGCTCTTCATCTATTTCCTCATTCTTTCCCTCCTTATTGAAGGAATGGTGCTAAGAACCTGGAAGTAAGGAATAAAAAGAGAAAATGGTAAATTGTCAGATGAAGTCAGGAAATTCTGAGGCCCTCTCCTGGCTCCACCATAGGTTGACTGGTGTGCCGTTGTGTCTACCTGGGACTCAGTACCTTACCTGTAAAATGAAATGGCCAATAGTATCAACTTTTTCGGGCAGCTTTGTTGACGATGGAAAAGTACTTTGGTAACAGCAGGGGTTGACACGTGACATATTAGGTTCTGTGTCTGGAAGGCTAAGCAAACTCAGCAGCCGGAACTCTCGATCACAGGACTCCCATTAAAAAAAACAAATGCTCTGCTCCATCTCCCAAATTACAGACATGCGAAAAGCCACATCTATGTGCTCTGCCCCAACAGAAATGATCACTCTTGTCATCGCAGAGTCTGGCCCTATGCTTTTCCAGGGGAGGAGGGGGAAGTGGGGCTCTGGGTTTAATGGACACTGGCATCTTACTATAAGAACCATCATTACAGAACGTCTGATCAGGCTTTCCCACTCCATCCCAGTCTTCTTCACAGCAAGTACTATCAGACAGTGATGGACTAGAAGGTGTGGACCAATCCTCCTGATAAAGACAATCAGGAAAGCAAGATGAAACACACACAGCATCTTCCTAAAAGCAGAAAACAGCTATTGTCATAGTGAATCACCCGGCCGTGATCCAGAAGTAGATGGAAGTATGGAGAGGCAGGCCAGGAGCTAGGACTGCCTTTGCTACTCCCCAGAGGAGGAAGCTGAGAAGCCAGTTAGTACTCTGACAGCTCTGGAGGAATGGGAACCAAAAGTTGGGGTTTAGGGCACAGAAAAGACAAGGTCCTGGCAAAACCCCCACACTTTTAATGTTTAGCTGTTAAGTCATGTCCAACTCTTTTGTGACCCCATGGACTGTCAGGCTCCTCTGTCTTGGTATTTCTTAGGCAAGAACACTGGAGTGAACTGCCATTTCCTTCTCCAGCAGATCTTCCCAATCCAGGGATCAAACCTGCGTCTCTTGCCTTGGCAGGTGGATTCTTTACCACTGAGTCACCTGGGAAGCCCTACCTTTAAGAGTAGGACCCCAAGATTAGGAGCTGGAGTAAGACTAAAATAAATATATAAGCCTGCCCTTTAATGGACTGCGGCCTGACTTCAGGTCATCTGGAGGGCTCTGAAAAATCTCAAGTTCTGAAATTAGATTAAACCCATTTTGGAGATCTAGTGCCTACCAAAGCTTGTACCGTAGGCAAATGAAAATGCTCTCTGAAAAATGAAGCCATTGAGCTAAGAACCAAATTGTTTCTAGAGGGATACCTGGATGCCACAAGAAAAAGAATGAGACTAAACCCCTACTTCACACTATAACCAAAGATGAAATCAAAGTGGATCACAGACTAAATTTAAAAGCTAACACAATGAAACTATCAGAAGAAAATTTAGTTATAAATCTTTCAGGCCTTGGATTAAACAATGGTTTCTTAGAAAAGACACAAAAAGCAATAAAAAGGAATGACAGACTGATACAGATACAATGTGGATGGATCTAAAAACATTATGCTATGTAAAAGAAGACAGTCACAAAAGGATACATATTGCATGAGTGTGTTTACAGGAAATGCTGAGAACAGGCAAATCTATAGGGAGAGAGAGCGGATGAGTAGTTGGCTGGGGCTGGGGCTGGAACTGGGGGAAGGGACTGCTAACACAGTAAAGACAGTGTTTCTCTTTGGGCTGGTGAAAACGTTCTGAAATTAGATTATGTTGTTAGTTGCACAACTCTATGAATCAACTGAAAACCAATGAATCATACTTTAAAAGGATGAACTGTATGATATTTGAATTATACTTCAGAAGAGCTGACATCAAAATGTACTATAATAATTTTTTTTCCAAACGTTAATATAATGACCAGCATGATCATCAGATAACCTGGCAAGAAGACAAAATGACATACACAAGAAAAGGAACCGTAGGTTACAGACCCAGGTCCAAACTCAATAGAAACCACAGTCAAAAGAAGCATGCCTGTTATGTGCTTGTTATGGAGAGAAAAGCCAAACAAAAGCTCCTAAAAGGAAACAACTAGAAATTCCAGAATTGAAAACTACCATAGACAAAATAAAGAACCCAGTGAACAAGAGCAAACTTATTAGCAGATTAGATACAGCTAAAGACAGAAACAGTGATCTGGAAAGAAACAAGAAGAAAATTAACGAACCTAAAGGGGGAAAATAAGGATGAGAAACAAAAAGAGAAGATAAAAGTAGAAAATAGTGAAAAAGTCTAACATATATTCAAATTATTTGGGAGAGGGAAGGGAATGGGGCAGTTATATTTTAAGGGAAATGGATGAAAACTTTTTCCAAAACTTAGAAAAAACTTAAATCCATAGATTTAAAAGGCCCAGGGAAACTGAGCGAGAAAAAAAAAAAAAAAACCTACATCCAGACACGATGGGCTTCCCTGGTGGCTCAGATGGTAAAGGCTCATCTGCTTGCAACGCAGGAGACCCAGGTTCAATCCCCCGGAGAAGGAAACGACAACCCACTCCTGTATTCTTGCCTAGAAAATTCTATGGACAGAGGAGCCTGGCAGGCTACAGTCCATGGGGTCACAAGAGTCAGATACAACTGAGCAACTAACACTTCACTTCGGACATGACAAAGCAAAACGATAAAATCAAACCAAAAGAGAAAGTTACTAGAAGTAGATTGCAAACAGGAGGCCGAATGCCTTTTTGAAGACAAAATTTAAAATGATTAACTTCAAAGTAATCAGAATATTCAAGACATCAAAGACACAACTACTCAGGTCAATCCACTATTCACCTGAGCTTGCATTAAAAAAAATGCACATTAAATAAAAAACAGATCTCAGGAAGAGGTCTGGGAAAGAAACTGGCTCAGAAACAAAAACAACAAGTTACCTTCAGCCATTGTTCAGCCTGCTCCTTACTCTGGACGGCAAGAACAAGTGGGTCTGTGCCCTGCTGGGTAATTTTCAGTTCATGCTTCTTCTTTTTGCTGTCTTTCGGGATGTATGTAATGTTGCAACCTTGGAGCGGCAGTTCCATCTGGGGCTGCTGATCCTTGGAACTTTTGTAGCACTGTGATGGACAGGAGAAATCAGAGTAAGGGTGTAAGGAAGTCCCTTACTATGGATAAAACTACGGCAGTGAAAACAGCACTGGAGGAGCACCTGGAGGTCCGACTGAAGAGCAGAGATGCCCAGAGACTGAAGTCCCTGAAGATCCTGGGAGTCACACACAAAGCCCCGCTGTACACCCACACCTCACTCTGTGTACGTGCAAACACACCTGCTTGTAACTCAGCAGAGTTAGCCATCACCAGGACGTGACTCAGCAGGGAAATCAAGGCCTGATGGGTCTTATGTTCTAGCGGAGCTTCCTCTATAGGTGACATGAATATATTAGATTTGCTCCAACGTGGGCACACAGCACCTTGGATACACCACAATTTATGTCATTTCATGTCTCCCTATCTCATCCCTACTCTATTTCTGAAACACAGATGAATCATTTTATGAAGAGTATACATATCAGCATATAAGAGATAGAAATGTCTGCCAAGCTGTGCTTTCTAGTTGAGCGCAGGGTCCAAGGGAGGGCACTGAAAGGGTCTGGGCACATCTCAGTGTCCACCAGAGAGCTGCCTGGGAGCAGAAACAAATGGGTTCTGGAAGGACATTCAAAGAAGCTAGTCATGGTGGCGCCCGTGGGAAGACGCCCTGGGGGTATTTAAGGGAAAAGGCTGCTGTTTTGTTTTCCGTTTACAGCTTTCTGTTCTGTGAGACTTAGACAGCACTTGCTTTTCTCACTGTTTCTCACCCTAATTTCTTTTTTTTTTCAGTGTCAACGGGAGTAATCTGGGCAGGTGGATCATAGGTCATTTTTGAATGAAAAAAAGTTTCATAATAAAACTTTGATTCTGCATTTCATCAAAGACGGTGGTTTTGCATGGCTTTCCATTCATCCCTTCTTAAATATTTATAGCTACTCTAAATGGCATCATCATCCCAGTTTGGAAGATGGGAAACCTGTTAAGTGACGGGAGAAGCAGATGAGCAGTGAGGGAAGGAAGAGGCAGGAAGGAGAGGGGCTGGGGCAGAGGATGGACTCGGCACCTCTGACAACTGCTGACCGTACCCCGACCACAGGCTTCCCGTAGCGTGCTCTAAAACTTCTTTTGTATGAGAAGTGAAGTGAAAGTCGCTCAGTCGTGTCTGACTCTTTGTGACTCCATGGACTATACACACAGTCCCTGGAATTCTCCAGGCCAGAACACAGGAGTGGGTGGCCTTTCCCTTTTCCAGGGAATTTTTTCAACCCAGAGATCGAACCCAGGTCTCCTGCATTGCAGACAGATTCTTTACCAGCTAAGCCACTAGGCAAGCCCTTTACAAAAAAAGCCAACTGTGTATTTTTAAAACATTTATATAACATATCCACATCTTGCAGCCATTATGTCAGATTGTAAATACGGACCATATTAATCTTTTTAATCTTTTTTTTTCTTTCATTCTTTACTTTAAAATTCCCCCGTGGCATCATCATTGTTTGGCATAGTCTAAATTTGGGAGAAATTCAGGCCACACATGTGGAAAAAAACATGTACTCTCACTGCTTAAAAAAAGGTTTTTTTTGAACAAAACCATGAATCAAAAAACATACTATGTCCTAAGAATCTAGTAAAATAAGATTCCCATAATTCACAGATGAGATTGTTTTTTTTAAAGGGAGGTCATCTGCTCCACTGAAAAGTGAGATACAGAATCATATACCTTCATCTGTTCTCGTTTAATGATAGAATCTTGAGTGATTTTTGTTCCCCAAGATTCATTTGAAGGGAAAACAAAATACAAAAACACAGTCTAACATTCTTAATTCCAACAACCAACCGTGATTTCTGAAGCTGGGAAGGAAGGAGGGAGGAGGGACAGAGGATGCGTCTCAAAGGCTCCCGCTTCCCCTCCAGGCTCCCCGGTGGCCTGGCGCCTGCAGCAAAGGGTGTGTGTCCTCCTGCCCCCACTCCCCTGCTACTTACTCTTTCTATTCTGCCTCCCTGAGTTACAAAAAAAGAAAAGAGAGTCAGCCTTCAGCTTTCCAAAAGAATTTCCTTTCCCGGGCACCGTCCCCCAGACCTCGCCTGGCCTGCCCATCCGCCTCTATGACCTGGCTTTGAGGAATTCACTGACTCACTACAAATGAGAAAATCCATCCTGCGACGTCTGGCAAGCCCCAGCAGCGTGCATCTCCACTGACACGAGCCGCAGACGCTGGCCCAAGGAGGGGGTGGCTTTGCCCGCTGAGTGCTCAGGGAGCTGGCGAGAAAAGGGCGTTAAAGCCACGGGAGCCTCAGCCGGGCTCGCTGACGGCAGGCACGGGCCAGCGCTTAACCGCTCCGCCTGTGTCCACCAATGTGAATGTCGCCCGGGTACAGATTCAACCTGGTTAGATGGCCCACTGCGTCTTACCGACTCTACACAGTAAAACCGAGTGGCGAGGCTTTACCAGCAATTTGGTGTCTTTGATGACGCAGAGTAACTTGGTCCACTGCCCGAAGCGCTTCTTCCGCAGCAGGAAGGCGCAGATCTTGGCGTCCTTCACCAGGTCCATGGAGGCTTCCTCCGAAGGCCACTGGTGCCGTGTCTTCTTCCCCTTCCCATCCTCCTCCTCCTCATCATATGATTCGTAAGAGCTACTCATCGCATCCGAGTCATAATCTGTCAAAGATGAGAAATAAAGGTGAGCAAAAACCTAGTTGCAAAAACCTTATCTTGAGGATGACCTGTGGGCTCCATTATTTTATTAGTAAGTGAGGAGGGGGTTCCTCCACCTCCAAAACATCAACTGGCAAAACTAGGGGAAAAATAACTCAGACTTGGGTAGTAGAAACTCAATAAAGTTTTCAAATGAAGTGACTAAGAATTCTGCGTTTATAAAAACCACTTCGGCACCTGCAGGCCCCACACTGTTCAATCCTCCCAACATTCTTGCTGGGTGCCATAACCCCTACTCAACAATGGGTTTTGCCAAAGGAAACTCCCACCCACACCTTGATGTGAAAGTTCTTTCAGGACTTCCCTGGTGGTCCAGTGATTAAGGATTCACCTTCCCATGCAGGAAACCTGAGTGTGATCCCTGGTTGGGGAACTAGGATCCCACATGCCGAGAGGCAAGCAAGCCCATGCATCACAACTACTGAGCCTGTGCGATCCAGCGCCTTTTACTTGGGAGTCTGTGCACAGGGACCAAAGACTAATGAAGCCAAATAAATAAATACATTTTTAAAGTTCTTTCAAGTCTGCAGTGCCCTCCTCCCTCCTGGGATCACCACACGCACCAACCCTTCTTAAGGTTCAAGATCCAGACCCAGACCACCCCTCTCAGTCAGGCCATCCTGGGGATTGTCACAGAGGTCCACACGCGCCCTCCCTACCCTGCAGCACATCAACACTTACATACCGGGGTGTCTGCAGGGTCCCCACTGGAGCCCGTGTTCCCTTCCTCGGGGTCTGTGTACATGCTGCTCTCACCCAGGCTCCCTGCTTATCCCGCTCCATCTCCTCCCCTTGCCTGGATATATGCTCATCACTGAGGATTTAACTCAGAGCACCCACTGCATGAAGTCCTCCCCTGGATCACCAGCACTGATGGCCACAGACTGAACTGGGTGCCTCCCACATTCATGTGTTGAAGCTACAACCCCAATGTTACTGTATTTGGAGACAGGACTTTCAGGAGGTAATTATGGTTAAGTGAGCTTATGTGAGTGGGTCCCAATCCACTGAGAAGAAGAGGAAGAGGGAAACCTGGAGCTCTCTCGCCCTGCCATGTGAGGACATGGGGAGAAGGCGGCGTCTGTATGCCAGGAAGACAGCGCTCACCACAAGCTGAGCACGTTGGAGCCCTGATCTTGGACTTCAAGCCTACACAACTCTGCGAAAATAAAAAGCATCGTTTTGCCACCCAGTGGATGATGTTTTGTTACGGCAGCCTGAGCCCAGATGCCAGGTGAAACGACCCTCCCCTCGGCTTCCACACCACTCAGCACATAACTCAGCCGCTGTGTTGTCACCCCTGTCTGTCTGTCCCATATCAAGCTGTCAGTCCCCTGCAGGAAGGGAGACCGCCTTGCTGGATGTGACTGTCCCACGCTTTGCAAAGGACCTGGCACAGAGCAAGTGACACGTATGTGTGGAAGGGAGAACTGCTATTTGTTGTTCCGTCACTCAGCTGTGTCCGACTCTTTGCAACCCCGTGGACTGTAGCACGCCAGACTCCTCTGTCCTTCACCATCTCCCAGAGGTGGCTCAAGGTCATGTCCATTGAGGTGATGTTGCCATCATCATCCAGAGAACTGTTAGCTCAACTTAAATGCAAAGCCTTCAGAAGGATGACTGGCATCTTAAAAGTGATGAATCAACACGAGTGACTGTCTGATCTTGATCGCTTCAGCCCGGCTGGATCAAAAGGTCCTGGAGGCAGTGTCTGATTCACCTCAGCATTCCCTCAACTCCAGACACATCTGGAATACATTCGCTTTTCATAATACATGTGAGGAGTGAACACCTCAATGAGGAATGAAGGATAGATAAGGAGAATCTGTGGCTGAAGCAACTGGATGCACAAGAACTGGCCTACCTTCTACAGAACAGAACTCACTGGAAACTGTACTGTAATCTGTAATCAGTAGACATGTGTGTATGTTAACTTCCTTGCAAAGAATTATTTAACAAGGGGGGTGGGGAATAGAGAGATTGATGGTTTAACTTTTAAATCCTAATAAACAAGTCAGGAGAGGATTTTACGGAAGAGACTAGGGTGACTAGTCTGGACCAGGGTAACTGACCCTAGAGGTAACTCTGGGAACGGCGGGGAGAGTGGCTGAAGCGGGGTGATGTTAAGAGGCGTCTGCCGTGATGGTGGGAAGGATGCTGTGCCGAGATGTGTGGGGGTGGGGGATTCGAGCGCCTGAAGGATGCAGGTTACAGACCGCCGTGGAGAAAAGAGTCCAGGCTTCCCTCCCGTGCTGCCTGAGTCAAGGCCTTCCCCCTCCTCCTCCTCTGTACACCTTCCCCCACAGCAACACACACACGTGTGCGGGTGCACACTCGCCCCCCCACGCCAGCACCTACCTCTACCCAACACCCCTGTTCGCACAGCAGCCGCGGCGGCCGCTTAAATTCGAATTCTAACAAAAGTTAAATAAAACCATCTCCAGATCCACACTTCAAGAACTCAGGCAGGCAGGCGATCAAAGAGCGGTGCGCACGGCACACGGAGAAGACGGGACAAAGCCACTGACCCCCATGCTGAGGAGCCGGTGCCAGCCAGACGGACGAGTCTAGAAGAAGGTTTGCAAAAGCAATGAAGAGTATAAAACACTGTACCAACAGCCCCGAGCCTTCTGGTTTTCAACAGTATTTATGTCACTGTCCCCGAAGCCAAGTCAGGGGCGACCCTTGCCGGGGGGAGGCTGTCAAGAGGAAGGAGGGGGTTTCCGGGGCTGACAATGCTCTCTTCTTGACCGGGTGGTAACACTTAGATGTTCCATTTTATGGAAAGTCATTAAGTGTATATTCATATTTTATGCACTTCTTGATAAACATATTTTATAATAAAGTGTTTTTTGTTTTTTTTTTTTTAAGTTTAGTGTGGCTGGAACATAGGGCCCAGGGAAGAAAGCATGAACCTGTGAAAGATCACGAGCTACTCTGAGGGCCAAGGTTTGCTGACAGATTTCAGTCGAGCAGTGGATCAAGTCCTATTTTATCCTAGAAAGACCATGCTCATAGCCGCCTGGGGGGCCATGAACCCCTCAGCGCTTAACTCACTTTCTAGAACATCAAATTCACTAAACACTGAGTGAACCAATGAACAAAAGAATGAATGACTAAATCAGCCAGCGATGGGAAAATTTCATTTCATTCATGCAAGAAATGTTCAGTGAGCACATCCTGAAGGAGGAAGGAGGTTTTGGCTGATTCTGATTCTGAACTGAAAGAGCCTGATTCTGATTCTAAACTGAAAGAGCCTGATTCTGATTCTGAACTGAAAGAGCAGACTGTGCCCTGGCCACCCTTCTCATCAAGGGGAGGATGGGCTGAGGTCCACAGCTGAAAAGACAGCGAGTTCATGATCCACCTTCTTCTCAGAGAGCAGGATTGATGGAATCATGCTAGAAGAATGTCAGTCAACTCCGCAAACCAAGCAGTTGGGAGTAACAGTCTGAGCACGCAGGACGACACAGCAGTCTCCTGGGCGGTCTCCCAGCAGAGTCCAGAGTGCCCTCATCAAGGAGTTCACTGTGGGTGCTGGAGTTTATGATTTGGTGAGGAGGTAATGAGGACCCTCTGCAAAGTGAGGAAAGACATGGAGGTGGGCAGGAGGGCAGAGAGTCACCAATGGTGTGTCCACACCTCCTCCACTCCGTGTCCAGCTCTCCTTCCACACGCTGGGGGACAGCCTCCCACTGACTCCTTCAGCAGCTCCACATCGTGTGAGGGCCAGGCCCTGGAGTAAATCTCCCGGGCCACCTTGAGGTGCTTCTGCTTCTCAGCCCAACCCTGTTTCAGACACTGACACAGAAGCCTTCGGCATGCTCTCCCGGGCGGGGTTTGGAGCACAGCTTCGACAATCTCTGATGAGAACCAGGTCATTTTTAGGAAATGACCCCAGGAGAGTCTAAAAGTTTGATCAGGTTCCCACCAGCCCAAGTTGCCCCACTGTAGCTCCAGGTCATCCCACCCACCAAGGAGCATGCAGCATCACACCAGAGCAGGCGCCTCTCTATTGGGCTCCATCCCCATCCAGCTCCATCATCCCCATCTGGCTCCGTCACCTCCATCATCTCCATTGGGCTCCATCATTTCCATCAGGCTCCATCATCCCCATCTGGCTCCCATCATCTCTATCAGGCTCCATCATCCCCATCTGGCTCCATCATCCCCATCTGGCTCCCATCATCTCTATCGGGCTCCATCATCCCCATCTGGCTCCATCATCCCCATCTGGCTCCATCATCTCCATTGAGCTCCATCATCTCCATTGGGCTCCATCACCTCCATCAGGTTCCATCACCTCCATCCAACTCCATCATCTCCATTGGGCTCCATCACCACCACCTCCATCCAGATCCCCATCTGGCTCCATCATCTCTATCGGGCTCCATCACCCCCATCTGGCTCCATCAAACTGCATCATCTCCACTGGGCTCTATTTCCTCCATCGGGCTCCATCAGGCCCAACAGTTACAGTCACTCAAGGGGGAGAGTGTAACTTGGCTACAAGAGAACAATGTCACCCAAAGTGGACAGAGAACACTGTATCCCCTGGGGGAGCTGGGGAGTTTCCGGCCACAGTTGAACTGTGTTAGACTGAACCATGACTCTCCTCCTGTCTTTGTTCGGAAACTCACTATGGGTAAAGAGGGGTGCGTGGATGCCAAACCAAGCCAAGACCAACGGTGGTGCTTTCACACTGTATCAACTCAGCACTCCCCTAAATTCCCTTTCCTGCAGGCCTCTAGGTTAGGACTGGCCACACAGGAAGTTTGTGAGTGACCTGGAAGGCAAACAGGAAGTGGCTGCCAGTACACAGGCAGGTCAAGGGACTGCTAGGCATGCAGCTCCGTGGAGCCATGGTCCAGCCTCTCATGCAGGGACCCGTATGGGGAGGTGAGAGGCAGAGGGGGTTCCCAGCCACCTTCCTTGCCCCAAGGATTCACCCAGCTTTTCTTGATGACAGCCAGCCCTATGACACTCACCTTCCCGGGTTCCCACAACTGCACAGGGTCTCGTGTCTACCACACACCCCTCACGCTACAACACTTATCATGGTCCTGCTTCTCTGACAAACCGGACATGACATAGAGCTCAACAAAGTTGCCTGAAGTCCACAGTAAGTGAAGGGTGTGTGACCCTGGCCAGACCTGGACTCAGCCCCCTGCCACAAGGTCCCCTGGGAGGGGTCCCCGCCTGCAGCCAAGGTTCAGCCACAGATGCTTGGGTTAAGAAGCCCAGAGTGTGAGCTCTGCTAGCCCACTATCTCCCCAAGCAGCAGTTCTTCCATGACTCTTTCCTCGGAATGAGCTCAACCCAAGGGGCCTGCCTGTTAACAACTCAGGACATGACACCCCAGCCAGGTGGGGCTTCTTGGACCGAAAATAACCACGGGCTCCCACAGGTGAAACAAAAAGACTCTCAATTTCTAGTTTTGAAAGCATGTTGGAAAAAGGGGGAGTGGAGGCGGGAGACGGCTGGGACCAAATGTCCCCAAAGTTGGGAAATACCCTCATCAAGATGTTTTTGTTCTTTATTCTCTGCTCTCAGAAAGAAAGGGACCCAATGAAGTTTTGAATTATATCAAGCCATTTAACTTTTGTGTGTTTTCTACATAATTTCAAATCTTCTGAGGCAGTTGACACTTAAGAAATGATTTAAATGCATTTTTGCCAAATGGTTCTAAGATGAAAGAGAAATTAAAATATTTAATCTCCAGACATCAAGACCCAAGATTTCACAGCCCTCTCATGAGAGAACAATCCCTTCTCTCACTCAGACCTCATTCAGAACAATGAGTATCTACTGATGCTGGGCTGAGCCTCTGTAGGAAGTTTCCAGAGAAAGCAGGCGTGAGTGAGCGGGAAAGGCCCTTGGGTCTTGGAGTCCAGCCCGCCCGGCTTCTGTGTGTCTCTCTTCGTGTTCACAAAGCATCCCGAGGGGATCTCCTGCTAACAAGCAAGTTAGATTCCGCTTTGCTCTAACGGCTCTGCTTGCGTGCTGCCAGGGGAGAGAAAGATGGCAAACCCCAAGTCTGCATGAAGCAGAGACAGGCAGACGGTGAGGATGAAGGAGAATGTGTCTGAAAACAGAGGAGATGGGATGACAGGCACGGAGAGTCTCTCCAAGACACAAGCTAATAAGTCTTTCCCTCCCATTTTATCCATGTTTAACGGGAACAGCAAGTTGGGTTCCCTAAGTCAGCACACTCAGAGAGGCCATGTCTGTATCATTACAAGACAAAGCATGCTGCCCACCAGAGTCCTTTTTGCTGTTGTTCAATCGCTCAGCCGTGTCCAACTCTGCACCCCACGGACTGTAGCATACCAGGCTTCCCTGTCCTTCACCAACTCCCAGAGCTTACTCAAACTCATGTCCATTGAGTCAATGATGCCATCCAACCATCTCATCCTCTGTCATCCCCTTCTCCTCCTGCCGTCAATCTTTCCCAGCATCAGGGTCTCTTCAAATGAGTTAGTTCTTCGCATTAGGAGGCCAAAGTTTTGGAGCTTTAGCATCAGTTCTTCCAATGAATATCCAGGACTGCTTCCCTTTAGGATGGACTGGTTGGATCTCCTTGCAGTCCAAGGGACTCTCAAGAGTCTTCTCCAACACCACAGTTCAAAAGCACCAATTCTTCAGTGCTCAGTCTCCTTTATGGTTTGACTCTCACATCCATACATGACTACTGGAAAAACCACAGCTTTGACTATATGGACTGAAGAGTATAAGGGGGAGAAAGAAAGCCAAAGCTCTAGAAACAAACTCCAGACATCACTACAAAAAGGTGTTCAAAGCCAGCATGTCCTTCTTTCTATGAATGTGAAAGTTGCCAAAAAAGGGGCACTTCTGAGTCCCCAGCAGGAAGAGAATAGCCATGTCATGATAGCCCTAACTTAGGCAAAAACATTCTGGTAAAACCTGTATGAATGAAGGGAAAGGAGACAACCTAAATGTTGATCAACAGGTGAATGGACGAAGCAGCTGTGGTATGTATGTTCAATGGAATACTACTCAGCCATAAAAAAGAACAAAACAACACTACTTGCAGCAACATGGGTGGGCACAGAGATCATCCTACTAAGTGAAACAAGTCGGAGAAAGACAAAGACCATGTGATACCACTCACATGTGGGATGTAGAATATGGCACAAATGAACCTCTCAGTGAAGTGGAAACAGAAGCAGGGGCTCAGAGGGCAGGCTGGTGGCTGCCAAGGGGGTGCGGGTGGGAGAGGTGGGATTGGGAGTTTGGGGTTAGCAGATGCAAACTGGTATTTACAGAAAAGATAAACAGCAAGGTCCTACTGCACAGTGTAGGGAACTCTATTCAATATCCTGGATAAACCGTAATGGGAAAGAACATGAGAAAGGATATAACTGAGTCACTTTGCTCTATCGCAGTAATTAACACAACATTGTAATTTGACCATACTTGAATAAGAAATAAATTTAAAAGCGAAACAAACAGCCATGATATGTCTACTTGTTTTGTATGTATCCTGTAGACACGCCCTCCTGGCGGCACCATGAATGCAGCCTCCAAGGGACATGCCCTGGTCAAGCTGGCGGGGACCCCATGGGCACATGCCTCAAAAGGCCATCCCCTTCTGACCAAAGGGAACGCATTTCACTAGCTGAGACATGTTCCCACGGCAAGGGGATTTCACTTATTTTGAGTCACAAAAAAGGACAACCGTCTGAAATTACCCAAGGTGTGTGGAGGACCTTAGACTTCTCAAAGCTCTTCCTATATTCCCTCCCTTGGGTTCTCCTGACTCTAAACTTCCATGCCGCTGGGTATGCTCCAACTCCCCTTTACCCCAGGAAACGGGGGCTCCATAACAGCCTGGCCGGACGGGAGGCCACTCACTTGAGGTGATGTACTCCGGAGCTTTCCCGGGACTCAGGGGCACAGCCTCCTCGTAGTAGCCTTCCGGGAGAGAGGACGTTGGGAGCGGTGGCGGCCCATTGTCGGGTGGCTGAGCAAAGGAAAGAAAACAGCAGAGCATAAGCATTAGAAGAGAATTCTGGATTTTTACCTAACAGGTGTCCACGGGTATATTCCTCTCTCCTTTGTAATGTCTCCGCAGAAAAATAACATCACCCGACAAAGATTCCTGGAAGGGTCGCCACTGCTCGCCTGCCCACGACCATCCTCTGCCTGGCCCTGGCCACACCGCTCAAGCCACGCCACTCGCCAGCCATTACCAGACAGAAACTCAGGCAGAGGCTGCAGTCACTGGCCCTGGCAGACCCCTCCCCAGAGCAGAGACGGGGGTCTCTCCTGCCCTCCACCCAACGGCTCACCCCACACCACTGACCCTCCCAGGTCCCCAGGCTGACTTTCTCCTCCTAGGACCACACTCCACACCAGAGACCCCTGGGGGGCACAGAGACAGTTCAGATCTGCCCGTGTGCATCTCAGAGCAGTTATCGTTATGTGGCAACTGAAGAGATGAGCGTGTGTGCCCTCCATCTCACCAAACTCCTCCTGTGTGTCAGGGGAACTTACAAAGAGAAGAGGAAATCACCCATGAGCCAGCTCTAAAAGAAACTGGACATTATTCTTGGAGAAGGAATCCGCTCATCACTCAACCCAGTCCCACTGCAGTTCCTCGACTCTGAGACAGGCAGGCTGGTTTCGAAGCCGTAACTTCACAACATGGAAAGCTGGCGGGCGCAGGTCCGTCCAAATTCCAGCAAGACCAGCTGAAGCACCGGTCTCTCAAACGTCCCTGGCGACACTAAAGCAGACCCAGCTCTTCCTCCCATGAACACGCGTAGGATCTGCTGGTTCCATCCCTCCCTCCTGGACCTCAGGACAACAGAGACAGGAGGGCTGGAAAGCCAACACGCGCCAGCACCTGCTATCTGCAGGCACCACCCTGAGCAGCCTCTGCCCTGGTTATAAGCGGCGTCAGCCACCCATCCGGGGACACTTCAAGGTCATCACCTTATGCTTTACAGACTACACGTTTTACACACACTACATCACCTTATGTTTTAGAGACACAGAAAGTGAGGCTCCGTGTCTAAAAACACCTGCTCAACATCAGATGCTGCTTCGTGACAAGCTGGGGTCTTCAAGCCCAGGTCTGCCCAGCAGTGACCTTTTTTCGATTCATATTCTCTCATATTCACTCTCTTCCCCATTTCCTAACTAGCTCACACCACCCATATCCTATAAACAAACAGGAAAGATGTCACTGGGAATGGAAGAGAACAGAGGCCCCAAACTGAAGAGCAACCAAGTTCAGTTTCCAAGGAGAACAATGACCCATAGAACATGAAACTCCCACCTTCTTTTTTTCCTGTAACTCAAGCCTGAAGCCAAGAAGTCCTTTGCGAATGACTAATCGCCACTGTGGGCTCAACCCACTCCTTCCTCTCAGAGATGAAGAAAGATAATTCACTCCAGGTCATCTGTGCAGCATTCCGCCCTGTCCTCGAAGGCAGCATCCCAGCCCTGGCTCCCCTGCACTCCCCTCCCCAGGCTGCTGCCCGCCGGCCCTCACCCTGGGCTCTCGTGCTGGACACATCCAGGTCCTCCTGAGGGGCGGTGCTGACAATGGAACCTGATACACGATCCTCCCTGGGCCAGGTCAGAACAGAAGTCCACATCGGGGTTAAAAATCTCCGCTCAATGCTTTTGGTAGATGGCTGTTTGAGTCCCTGAGTGTTTTTATTGATGAAATGAGAATGTTTCAACTTCCTCTTAGTGTGTTGAAACAGTGGAATTATTCATGTTCTGGGAAAGCATTACCAATGGCTGAATCAAACAAACACTCATCAATTAGCACAGCACACTCTTCCTTTCCAGGGCTGCTAAGGTGCGTGAGGCAGGAGCTGACGCTCAGCTAATGAGACTTCTCAGTGGACCCTCAGACCCCGCTGGTGCACACTCCACACAACCTCTCCACCTGTATGCCCTTAAATCCACGATTCTACTTCTAGAAATACATGCTAAGAAGGTCAACTGGTCACATGAGCAAAAACATATAAGGATATTCAATAAAAGCTTTTCCCTCCAAATTTAAAAGCAATCAAAATATCCCCTGAGATGAGACTGTTTAGGTGTTCCAACACATCCACGTGCAGCCATTTAAAAGGAAAACGGTGCACACATGTGGTCATTTACTTGAAAAGTCTCTACTGGACGCTGTTACATGAAAGAAAACAGGTACCCGCTAGCCTATTGGAGCTGCGCTTATGCAGACCTCTACACAAAGACGGATCACTCCCCAAAATGCTAACACAAGGTTACGGCTGTTTCATGCACATCTGTAGAGCTCGAATTTTCTTTTTGGGTTTTTTTTGTTTGTTTGTTTGCTTGCTTTTGTTTTTTTAAGCAGTACCTTGCGGCATGTGGCATCTCAGTTCCCTGACCAGGAACCGAACCCGTGACCCCCTGCATTGGAAGTGCACAGTCTTAACCACTGGCTGGTCAAGGAAGTACATTGAATTTTCTATATAATACTGTTTTTAAAATAAAAAGAAAAAACAAACTTTAATTCTGAAATCATACACCTCAAAAAATAATATTTCTAGAGAAGCGCCCTGCCTCTCCAAAGAGGATCTCACACTCCACCCCCAAATGCCACTTGTCCTTGAACTTCTGCCTCAGGGGTTACAGACACAGGCAGAGGTGACAGTTTGTCAAAGGGCAGATGCAGGAAGAGACAGAAAAGAATACGAGGACCGCGGTTCAGCACCACGGCCTTCAAGGGAACGCTTCCTTCAGATCCTTCCAGTAGGTCAGAAGCCACTGGACTTGCTGGAGTAGACTCTTGAGAGTCCCTTGGACAGCAAGGAGATGAAACCAGTCAATCCTAAAGGAAAGTAACCCTGAATGTGTGCTGGAAGGACTGATGCTGAAGCTGAAGCTACAATAGTTTGCCACCTGGTGTGAAGAGCCAACTCACTGGAAAAAGTCCTGATGCTGGGAAAGACTGTGAGCAGGAGAAGGGGGTGACAGAGGATGAGACGACTGGATGGCATCATCGACTCAATGGAGATGCGTTTGAGCAAGCTCCAGGAGACAGTGAAGGACAGGGAAGCCCGGTGGGCTGCATGCAGTCCATGGGGTCGCAAAGAGTAGGACACAACTGAGTGACTGAACAACAAGACAGCACAAATACAATGACCATTTTGCTATTATTTCAGCAAAATAACAATATTAACCACTATTCACAGACTGCCTTCCGTGTGTCACACACTGTTCTGGGTGACTTTCTGTCTCTTTTTTCTTGTTCAGAAGACAACTCTGAGAGGTTCGTGTTTTGAGTATCATTTTGCAAACGAGGAAGCTGAGGCTCAGGGGATGACGGATGTCGCCCAGTGTCCCTGCTGCGGCCGAGCTGCTTCGTGGAGAAGGAGGAGCGAGCTGGGTGGGCACTGCGGCAGTGAGAGTGCATCCCTGTGCCAGGACCAAGGCCCGGGCACCTACCGCTGTGGTGGCTGAGCCAGATAAGATGCAGGGAAAGCATCTTCCCAACCTTCAAGGTCACTGGACGCAATCTGAGGTCCAGCTCCTGCAGCTCGGCGGGATGTGTCCTCTCGTCCCCTCGGGAGGAAGGCGCGTCTGTACTGTCTCTGTCTCCACTCCCACTCCTCCGTTCTCCTCTCCCCTACTGCACTTCCCCACCCCACCACCTTCCCCTCCACCAGCCCCAATTTATCACTCAGTCCTTTGCGCCAGACACTCCAGTGAACCAGAAGTCCTGACTTTAGCAGAGAAAAACCCCAGCTGAGAATGTGGACTCTCTTTCTAACTTTAATTCTGTAGGCACAGGGGTATGTCCAGATTCTGTCTTTCTGGTTATGGTGATTAAGATCGTAAAAGTGAAGTTGTGTGATGGGCCCAGCACACACACGTCAGGAAGAACAAGTGCGTGAGTTCGTGCGGGCTCAGTGTATCCGACTCTTTGCGACCCCCGCATGGACTGTAGCCCACCAGGCTCCTCTCTCTGTGGGATTTCCCAGGCAAGAATACTGGAGGGAGTTGCCACTTCCTTCTCCAGGGGATCTTCCTGACCCAGGGCCTGAACTTGTGTCTCCTGCATCTCTTGTATTGGCAGGTGGGCTCTTTAGCAGCAGCCGAAAGATAGGATCTGACAGAAGAGAAGAGGGCCCACGCTCTAGTTCTGCCACGCATCGGCAAAACCCTTTTCCGCCGGCATGGCGTGAGGACAGCAGCAGCACTCCACAGCATCAGCTAAGCTTCCTGACTATCAACAGGGAACAAAAGTGTAAGGTCTAAACTGCAAAACATGGTTTCAACCCCAACGTCAAGAATTTCGAGTATGGGACTTCCCTGGCGGTCCAGTGGTTAAGACTCCGTGCTGCCACTGCAGGAGGCATGGGTTCAAGCCCCGCTCAGGGAACTAAGGTCCTGCATGCTGCTCAGCAGAGCCAAAAAAATTTAAAAAAAAAATTTTTTTTAAAGAATTTTGAGCAGGTACTCTTCTTGGTAAAGTAAAAGTTTGTTGTTTTTTTTTTTTATCCAAATGACAACCCATTCCCTTCTGACCACTATTTAATTTGCATTCCAACAGTACTTGAGAAAACACTGGGAAATCATTCACGCATATTTTCTCAACTTTTCTCAAGTTTTATTTATACATGACTAAGAATGAGAGACCGTGAAGCCACTTTCTCTTCCGTTCCTTCTCCACCAGGAGGCAGGGAGGCGGAAGAGTCCCACGGCCATGCCAGCAGGACACAGGATAGTTCCACGATGAAGATGCCGCAGGGATGAGACGTGATACCAAACCCTGAGGTCTTCAAGAGACGAGGAGAAAAGAAACGGCATGGTTCATATCCAGAGGATCACATCTGACTTCCCTGGGAATTAAATGATTTTGTTTTAAATCTCAGGCTTAGTCTCCGCTCTGCAACTGGTAAAATGCCTAATTTTGTCATATAATCTCCAAGAATCTCATGATCCCATCTGTCCAACACAGAAAACGAAGCCGCTGTGAAAGTACTTTAGGAAGGACGAAACGACATCCAGGCAGGTGGTGGGGGCGGGGACCAAAACCTCAGTTTCTGAGAGACAGGAAGTAGAATGCTGGCTCCAGGGGCTGGCGGAGGGGAGCCCTGTTCACTGGGACAGGGTGTCAGTCTGGAAAGATGAAAAGTTCTGGAGATGGTCGTGGTAAGGGCTGCACAGAAATACGTATGTACTTTACACAACTAAACTCAGTTCAGTTCAGTCGCTCAGTCGTGTCTGACTCTTTGCGACCCCATGGACTGCAGCACGCCAGGCCTCCCTGTCTATCACCAACTCCTGGAGCTTACTCAAACTCATGTCCATTAAGTTGGTGATGGACATTCAACCATCTCATCCTCTTTCACCCCCTTCTCCTCCTGCCCTCAATCTTTCCCAGCATCAGGATCTTTTCCAATGAGTCAGCTCTTCACATCAGGTGGCAAAAGTATTGGAATTTCAGCTTCAACATCAGTCCTTCCAATGAATATTCAGGACTGATTTCTTTTAGGATGGACTGGTTGGATCTCCTTGCAGTCCCAGGGACTCTCAAGAGTCTTCTCCAACACCACAGTTCAAAAGCATCAATTCTTCAGTGCTCAGCTTTCTTTATAGTCCAACTCTCACATCCATATATGACTACTGGAAAAACCATAGCTTTGACTAGACGGACCTTTGTCGACAAAGTAATGTCTCTGCTTTTTTAATATGCTGTCTAGATTGGTCATGGCTTTTCTTCCCAGGAGGAAGTGTCTTTTAATTTCATGGCTGCAGTCACCATCTGCAGTGATTTGGGAGCCCAAGAAAATAAAGTCTCACATCACTAAACGGGACACTGACCAATGATTAAAATGATAAAGTCTGTGTTACATATGTTTTACCATAATAAAAAAAAAAAAAAACCTATTACCTGTTGGCATAGTAATTCATCATATTTACATAGGGTCTGGCCTAAAAACATCAAAACACTAAACTACTATCTTCTACCCAATCTAAATGGGGCTTTCCCAGTGGCTCAGTGGTAAAGAATCCACCTGTCAATGCAGGACACGCAGGTTCAATCCCTGGGTCAAGAAGATCCCCTGGAGGAGGAAACAGCAACTCACTCCAGTAGTCTTTTTTTTTTTAATTGGAGGCTAATTACTTTACAATATTGTCATTTTTGCCATACATCGATATGAATCAGTCATGAGTGTACATGTCCCCCCATCCCGAACCCCCCTCCCAACTCCTTCCCCACCCCACCCCTCTGGGTTGTCTCGGAGCACCAGCTTTGGGTGCCCTGCTTCATGCCTCGGGTTTGCACCGGCCATCTCTACATACAGCTAATACACACGTCTCAGTGCCATTCTCTCCCATTGTCCCACCCTCGCCTTCTCCCACGTAGTCCAAAAGTCTGTTCTTTACACCTGTGTCTCTTTTGCTGCTTGCATATAGGGTTGTTATCACTGTATTTCTATATTCCATATATATGCATTAATATACTGTATTGGTGTTTCTCTTTCTGGCTTACTTCACTCGGTACAATAGGCTCCAGTTTCATCCACCTCACTAGAACTGACTCAAATGCAGTCTTTTTTAACCGCTGAGTACTATCCCACTGTGTAGATGTACCACAACTTCCTTCTCCATTCAGCTGCCGATGGACATCTAGGTTGCTTCCATGTCCTAGCTCTTGTAAACAGTGCCGCAGTGAACACTGGGGTACACGTGTCTCTTTCGATTCACTCCAGTGTTCTTGCTTGGGAAATCCCATGGACAGAGGAGTCTGATGGGCTACAATTCATGGGGTCACAACAAGTCAGACATAACTGAGCACACATGCACACACCCCCATCTAAACACCATGTAAGTCAGCTCAGTCATGTCCGACTCATTGCGACCCTGTGGACTGTAGTCCACCAGGCTCTTCCGTCCATGGAATTCTCCAGGCAAGAATACTGGAATGACCACTTAAGTGAGCAAATAAAAACATTTCTGGAAAGTGCCTTGATGAGGTATCATCCGTATTGTCTGCAGCCCCCAGAGAAGCGTCCTTGCTCTTCTCACTCAGCAGGAGGTGTGAGGTCTCCCGTCCGAGGACCCCCTGCTACTCTGGAGCGGAGGAGGGGAGGGCAGGAAGCACAATCCCCAGTGGTCTGTAGCAGCCCCGGCTGGTGGGCTGGGCGGTGGGGCCAGGCAGCCAATGTCAACACAGATGGGACCCATTTCCGGATGAACCGGCCTCCTTCACAAACGCTCCCTCTGTACCGACTGCATGCTAACTAAGGACCAGGCTTTTGATAGCTGCACAGCTCTCAGTGTGAAACAAAAACAAGAATCTGTTGAAAAGCGCAGCCCTTCCCAGAAATGTTTTCATGATGCATATGCATAATTTGGCTTGCTCCAGTCTCCTCAGGAGAGCAAGGGAGCTGGAGGGGCTGTCAAAGGCGCTGCACCCCGCCCTGTGACCTCAAGGGTTGAGAGCGGTTCTGAATTCGAATTCGAAGAGCACAGGCCCACACTCCCACCGCCTGACCTACAGGCCACACCGAAGGGGTCGCCGGCTCATCCAGGACCCTGGGCTGCAGGCGCATGGACTCTAGGGGCAAAACGGAAACGTGCACTGTTCCCTTCCTGTACAGAAGCATCAGCGGCGTGACAAGGCGGGCTTTTTGATGTGGCCCTGACCTCGAGCGGTTGTCCCGGCGTTTTCTGCTGGGACATGAGGAACACAAAGGAGAGGAACACACACCATCTTCAGAAGGCTAAAATTTAGTGCAATGAAGAGAACGTCAAAAAGAGGCGCTGCTGATCAATGGGCATAAAGTTTGCAATTACCCCAAATGGATAAATTTTAGAGGTCCACTGGATCCCACCCTCCCCCGTCTTTCACTTCTATCACCTGAGTGTAATTCACCAACGATGGGGCATAGAGGTCCATCTGGTCTCTGCCATATTCTGTTGGGGGGGCAGGTGGCGCTCACTTAGGTGTCAGCCAACCAGAGGGGAGCGCTAATGCCCAAGAGGGCCTCACAGAGCCAGGTGAGGGCCCTCAGTTAGGGGCCTGTCAGGCCTGAAATGGGGGGTGACAGGATGCTAAGTGTACTCAGAAAAGCGGCCAATGTGACCCTGCCTGCCTGCCTAGCCTCTCAAGTGTCCAGGAAAAAAGGACGTCAAGAGACACTTGATAACGATTGCAAAAAGCGATGTTCAACACTAAACAGGCTAAAAAGACAGAAAAGGACTCATTTCTCAGGGATCGTAATACACACAGCTGTGATAAAAGG
Source organism: Dama dama (assembly GCF_033118175.1). NCBI lineage: Eukaryota > Metazoa > Chordata > Mammalia > Artiodactyla > Cervidae > Dama > Dama dama. The sequence continues at coordinate 3,514,646 of NC_083686.1, read as the reverse complement.
CAGTATTCCTTTGATACATGCCATAAAAGAGTTGAAAATGCAATTGTGGCTCAAATAAATGAAATAACACCAGGTTGGAGCATCCTAAGTCTCACATTAGAAACAAATCCCCTTTGGTCACTTAGAGTTGCTCCAAGGATGGTCCGATCTGCTCTGCAGGCAGACCCACAGCCCCTCAAGGTTTAACCCGCACCGTGGTGTGTTCTGGCCTCACCCACGGACGAGCCACCCAAATCCTATCACTCAGCCACACAGAGGGGCCTGCAGGCTTCAGTCCTTCGGGGTCTTTCTCGGTCTTGCGCTTTAACTTGTGATACACTCTCTGCCTGGCATAGATTCCTACCCACCACATCTCTACTCTACCACCAGCCAAATCTCCTGGAAGTCAGCATGACAACAGCACACGACCAACTGGACAGAAGCCAACTCACCAAAGGCAGCTTAGAGAATGATGGGCTCACTCGCTGAGTAGCGAATGCCCTGAAAAACTACCAGGAGAATACTCGTGCTGTGGAGCATGAGTTCTAGGGCACAAGGGCTTCAGTAGTTGTTGCTCTCAGACTCTTAGAGCACAGGTTCAGTAGCGGCGGTTCCCGGGCTCTAGAGTACAGGCTCCGTAGTCATGGTTCCTGACTCTAGAGCACAGGCTTAGTAGTCGTGGTTCCCGGGCTGTAGGGTACAGGCTCAGCAGTCGTGGTTCCCGGGCTCTAGAGGACAGGCTCAGTAGTCATGGTTCCTGACTCTAGAGGACAGGCTCAGTAGTCACGGCACCCGGGCTTAGTTACTTTTCAGCATGTGGGATCTTCCCAGACCAGGGATGGAACCCACGTCTCCTGCACTAGCAGGTGGATTCTTTACCACTGAGCCACCAGGGAAGCCCAGAATGCTCATTTTAACAAGTTCCCCAAAATTCTAAGAAGCACCGCCCTACATAGGAACACCCTGCTCTCGCACAGAGCGTAACAGATGCAAGGTAGACAGTCCCAGCACGTGAGGCACAGCGCCGCTTCTCAGTCTCACAACAACTCACTAAGTACTATTCAGTTCAGTTCAGTTCAGCCACTCAGTCGCGTCCGACTCTTTGCAACCCCGTGGACTGCAGCGCAGCAGGCTTCCCTGTCCACCACCAACTCCCAGAGCTTGCTCAAATTCATGTCCATCGAGTTGGTGATGTCATTAGCACACTCGTTTCAGAATGAGGCATCTCAGACACAGAGATGTGAAAGCTACAGTCTGAACCCACACAGTGAGTGTCAGAGCCGGTGCCTGGAAGCAGGCAGCCACTCCCGACTGCACCCTGGACCCTGCTGCCTCCCCAGCACCCAATGCAGAAACAGGCTCGCGGTTCCTGACAAAACCTTCTCCCGGCCGTGAATGCTTGTGAGTGCTCACGTCAGTTTTGCTGCCTCACCCCCACAAATACTGACAGTACTGTTGGGAAAAGACTGGATTTGAAATCCAAAGAATAGGCTACAAAAATTTGCTTGTGCCTTTCCCCCTCACCTTGGGCTGCCCCTTTGCCAGTAGATCCACATTTCCTTTTCTGTAAAGTGGATATACACAGCCTTCACATGTTCAGAGGCGTTTCAGGGTTCTCTGAGGTCAGGTTGTGGGGATTACATGAAATTATAAGTGAAAAGGGGGCAAGCACGACCTGTGACAGGTGGTGGGGACCCAGTGAGCACTGAGCTCGTTCCGCCCCCTCTCCAGTGACCATCACGGAGCACCCACAGGACACCGGCCCCGCGCTGGGACCCAGGCAGGGACGAGACAAACAAGCTGCGGCCCTGCCTCCCTGCAGCTCTTCTCCGGGTGGACAGACGATCAGATGATTCATACAGAAAGCAAACATCAGGAAGACAGTTGCTAAGTAACTGATACTGCTGTAATTTTGAATGACAGCCTAGTTTTCCTGAGAAAGCATATTAGAAAATAGCGAAAGGCAGAAAAAGCTGAGTGGGCCATGAATGGCAAACATGAATATCCCCACATCACAAAAATAGCCAGAGAATTCCAAAACAAATTTTGAATGCAGAAGATCAAATAAAATACACATTCCTGGACTATGTACATGTTTTTCTTCTGGAGGGGAAAAAAAAGGATATTTAATCCCAGAAAGAAGCATAACAATGAATATTAAAGTTTCAGGCTATGGGTATTCAAATTCAGAGCTAACGGCAGAGAGGGGCATGTCACTAGACTCTATTGCCATTGTTTTGCTGATAAATCATCTGGCTTTTTTTAAAAAAATCTGACTTAAGAATAGATTCCTATGAACCTGTAGCTCCAGCAATTTTCAGAGGACCAGCAGCCCCCTATGGGAAGGCCACACCTACAGCCTCCCACTTAACCGTTACTCGCTCCCCAAAACACACTCATATAGGCACGCCTTGGGCAAACCAAGGCCTCTTTTCTTGGAGAATCAGGCTTTTATCACCTGCCCTGGAACCAAAAACAACCCAGGTGTCCAGTGATTCTCCTGAATGTGGGACATTTTTTTTTCCATTTTCATTGAGGTGCACTTGCTTTGCAACGCTGTTGGCTTCCACTGTACAGTCATGTGCATCAGCCATGCGTGTGCACGCATCCCCTCTTTCTCTGGATCACCTCCCCACTTTAGGTCAGCACAGAGCACGGAGGGGAGTCCCCTGCGCCGTGCAGCGGCTTCTCATCGCTGCCTGCTTCTCACAGAGCAGTGTGCTCACAGCAATGCCAGCCTCCCAGTTCATGCCACGCCTCCTCCCCCGTGGTGTCCATACGCGTGTTCTCTAAGACTGCATCTCCGTTTCTGCTTCATATGTCACACTGTCTATACCACTGTGGTATACAGACACCATGGCATATGACTCAGCCACAAAAACGAATGAAGCTGGGTCATTTGCAGAGACACAGATGAACTCAGAGTCTGAGAAGTAAGTCAGAAAAAAGGAAAACAGATACTGTATATTAACGCGTACATGTGGACTCTGAAAAAGTTGATGATGGGTCTTGCACTCACCAGCCACGGCTGTGGGATCTCGGGCAAAGGCATCTGGGGAGGGGCCGGAAGGCTGCTCGGGGTCTCCGGCTTCGTGGCATGATCCTTCACTTCAAAACCTGCGCCAAAACCACAAATGAGGATGAGGAAGGTTTGCTCCTTGGAAGACAAGCTGTGACCAATCTAGACAGAATATTAAAAAGCACAGACGTTACTTTGCCAACAAAAGTCCATCTAGTCAAAGCTATGGTTTTTCCAGTAGTCATGTATGGATGTGAAAGAAAGTAAAAGTCATTCAGTCGTGTCTGACTCTTTGCGACCCCACGGACTATACAGTCCACGGAATTCTCCAGCCCAGGATACTGGCATGGGTAGCCGTTCTCTTCTCCAAGGGATCTTCCCAACCCAGGGATCACACCCAGGTGTCCCACATTGCAGGCAGATTCTTTACCAGATGACCCACAAGGGAAGCCCATATGGATGTGAGAGTTGGACTATAAAGAAAGTTGAGCGCCGAAGAATTGATGCTTTTGAACTGTGGTGTTGGAGAAGACTCTTGAGAGTCCCTTGGACTGCAAAGAGATCCAACCAGTCAATATAAAGGACATCAGTCCTGAATATTCATTGGAAGGACCAATACTGACGCTGAAACTCCAACACTTTGGCCACCTGATTCGAAGAACTGACTCATTGGAAAAGACGCTGAGAGAGCGGGGTTTGAAAGCCCGGCGCGCACCCAGCGAGCGGCAGTTCAGTCAGTTACCGGGGATGTCGGCGTTACGGCCGCTGGACAAGCTGCCAGGCCTGAACACGGCCACCATCTTGCTGGTGGGCACGGAGGATGCTCTTCTGCAGCAACTGGCCGATTCGATGCTCAAGGAAGACTGCACCTCGGAGCTGAAGGTCCACTTAGCAAGGTCCCTCCCTCTGCCCTGCAGCGTGAATCGGCCCCGAATTGACTTGATTGTGTTTGTGGTCAACCTTCATAGCAGACACAGCCTGCAGAATGTGGAGGAGTCCCTGTGCCACCTGGACGCAGCCTTCTTCCTAGGGAAGGTAACCTTCCTCGCCACGGGAGCTGGGCGGGACAGCCACTGCAGCATCCACCGGAACACCGTGGTGAAGCTGGCCCACACCTACCGGAGCCCCCTGCTCTTCTGTGACCTGGAGATAGAAGACTTCTGCGCCACCATGGCGCAGCGCCTGGTCCACCTGCTGCAGATCTGCGCGGGCCACGTGCCCGGCGTCTCGGCCCTGAACCTGCTGTCCCTGCTGAGGGGCTCCGAGAACCCCTCCCTGGAGGACCTGTGAGGCCCCCGGCCGCCCTCCCCCGTGGCTGGGTGCCCAGGCCAGCAGTCACTGTTGCTGGAGACCGTGCCAGGGCTTGGCAGGCCTGGGTCAGCGGGCAGTTCCCTCAGGGCCTAAAGTCCTCGCGTTTCAACAGGAAGTGCCGGGGGGCGGCGGGGAGCAGTCCAGCTGGTGGGACTCCAGCCCCCTACCCCTCTCATGCCCACCCCAGCAGAGCCCCAGGTCTTCGTTGATCTGACTTGTTACCTCTCAAGACTTCGTTTGAACAAAGGGTCTGTGGCTGAAAGTTTGAACATCACTGAACTCATCCACCACTTTGATTTTGTAGATGAGGCAACTGACTCCAAACAATTAAGAGTCAGAGCGGGTAAGGACTTCCCTGGTGGTCCCGTGGCCAAGACTGCGTTCCCAATGCTGGGGGCCCGGATTCAACCCCTGGTCAGGCAACTAGATCCCACATGTTGCAACTAAAGATCCTTCATGCCTTGACTAAGACCCAGTGCAGCTGAATAAATAAATAAATATTTTTAAAAGAGTTGGGCAGTGGGAGCTTGAACTCTATGAGCCCAGTCCGACTCCACATCCTGGCCTTGCCATTCTTACGGGACTTGCGGAGCCTCAGTTTCTCCAGGTGTTAGATGGAGATTGTTCAGCTTACCTTGCTGGTGTCGTAAGGGTTGAGTGACATGGTGGTAAAGGTGAAGTGCCTGAGGTGTACTGTATTACTCCTGCGCTTGTTTGGGTGCTCCATGTATCTCCTAATAAATGTGTGAATGCTTGCACAGCGCCAGGTAAGCAAAAAAAAAAAAAAGGAAAAGACGCTGATGCTGGGAAAGATGGAAGGCAGGGGAAGAAGGGGACGACAGAGGATGAGGTGGTTGGATGGCATCACCGACTCGATGGACATGAGTTTGAGCAGGCTCTGGGAGTTGGTGATGGACAGGGAGGCCTGGCGTGCTGCAGTCCATGGGGTTGCAGAGAGTTGGACACGGCTGAGCGCCTGAGCTGGACTGGACTGGATGAGGAAGAGGAGCAAGCTGTGAACAGCTGCCACCTCCTTGACCCCACACTGAACACTTCACAAATGTTTACTTTCTCTAATCCTCTACAACAGTCCTGCAAGGTAAGTATTCTTCTGCCTCGTTCAACAGGTGAAAGATCTACAGCTGGACCAAAAAAAAAAAAAAGGGTTACAGCACTTAACTAGAACACGGGCAGGAGGCGTGATGGAGCTGGTACCAAGGTGGACATTCTTCCCGAGGCCGGGCTGTCTGTCCAGGCGAGCAGCCTTTTCTGAACTTCTGCCCAGGCTAGTGCTTACCCATGCACTGAGGGGGCAGACGCTTCCCCGGGAATTAGTGAGCCTGCACTGAGCACCATCCAGGGGTTGGATGCGGTTAACACACTTGCTCATTGCTGACAAGACTGACAGACTCTCACACCTTCAAGCCATCGCATTCACATTGGGAAGACAAACAGATGTACACCGGACTCTCAGGAGATGTGGGGAGCAGGGAACAGGAAGACACTAATTTGGGCCCAGTACACATTACATGTCAAGGGCTCAACTTTCTAGACCTAGAAAAATAACTGCTCAATGATCACCTATAAGGGACTGAGCATGACGTCACAGGCTGGGAAAAGACAAAGTCTCTGACCTGCAGAAGCTACAATGAAGACCAGAATCTTGGCAGAGGACTGAAAACAGTAAAAAAGAAAAAAAGGAAAGAAAGATAAAGGATGAATGGAAATTCTACTGCAAAAACAATCAGTGGGTGAGTTTCAAGCAGAAATAAAGAGCTGAAGAGAAAATCAGTGAATTGGAAGGTATGAGGAGCTACATTCAGAACAAAGCACGGAGGGAAGGGGTGTTGGAACCCACTGGGCAGAGGAAGAAAGGAACGGAAACCAGGGGAGAGCAGACAGCAGCTCCAGAGGCAGGAGGCCCAGACTGTGGCCTGTTCAGACCAGTGGTCTCAGGTGACTGACACGCGGGTGTACACAGCAGAGATGAGGCTGTGAGAAACGCTGCCTCTGCTAGTAAAAGCAAGAGTAGGAGATAACAGTCAACAGTTACTCAGCATCTGCCGTGTGTCAGGCACTGTTTGGAAATGTTTTATATCATCTTGTCAATCTGCACAACATCCCTCTGAGGTAGATGCTACTACCCCTTTTTTCCACAGGGGAGGAGATTGGGCATTGACAGATTAAGTAACTTGCTCAAGGTCACAGACTGGGTAAAGGGCAGAGACAGAAAGCAAAGCCCACATGACTGCACAACAGTCTCTCTTCACTCGATCCCATTGGTTCTATTTCTCTGGGGAAGTCTGAGTAATAAACCTGCTTTCCTGTGAGTCTGGGATTTTGAAGTGTGAAAGTTAGTGGAAGTCACTTAGTCGTGTCCAACTCTTTGTGACCCCATGGACTATACAGTCCATGGAATTCTCCAGGCCAGAGTACTGGAGTGGGTAGCCTTTCCCTTATCCAGGGGATCTTCCCAACCCAGGGATCGAACCCAGGTCTCCCACATTGCAGGCGGGTTCTTTACCAGCTGAGCCACCAGGGAAGCCCAAGAATACTGGAGTGGGTAGCCTGTCCCTTCTCGTGGATCTTCTCGACCCAGGAATACCACATGTCATAAAGGGCCTCGTAGGCAGCCTGAGGGGCCTGGGGTTCATCCACAGGCAATCAGGTAGTGAGAGGATCCAGACAGGGAAGCAGCAGCATCACTTGAAAGCGAGCTTTCATCCTTACTTTTGCCTCTCTCTCTCTGGGCTTCCCAGGTGGCTCAGTGGCAGAGAATCCACCTGCAAATGCAGGCGATGCAGGAGACACGGTTTGATCCCTGCATCAGGAGCCCCTGCAGGAGGGAACGGCAACCCACTCCAGTGTTTTTGCCTGGGAAAACCCACGGGCAGAGGAGCCTGGCGGTTATATAGTCCATGGGGCCACAAAGAGTCGGGCATGACTGACCACATAGAGTTCTCTCTCCATCCGACTGGTTCTCTCGATCTGACTGACCCCAAAACATCATCCTCATCCTGCACTTCTGTCTTGGGGACTCAGGCAGCTCTCATTCCATCTGGTCCCAAATCCTTGCACCCACCCCCGCCAGACTGACCAGCAGAACTTTCTGGAATGCCAATCTAACTTTGTCAAATCATGGCTCTACATACTAAAAAGCAAAGAACTGCACATTCAGATGGCTGAAGTGCATGGCATGGGAACTATGTCTCAGTGAAGCTGTTTACAATAAACCTCTACATCTCATCCAGTTGTCTCCTGCCTTCAAGATTCTAACCCCGTATCCTCCAGGAACTGCCCCCGGCCCCTACCCCACTCACTCTCTCTCACTAAGCGGGTCTGGGGGCATCCTCCTCTCGGGCGCTCTCCTAACACTGACGCTCTCTCCCCACTACTCTGTCTTACCCACCATGCCCAAAGGAAGGACACAATAGGCCTGAGTCTGCTGTCTTCACCGGGGCCTGCGGGCAAGGCTGTGCCCCTGGCTGGCATTGGGGAATGTGAATTTCAGAAGTGTTTCCAGCACTCCTTAATTGATATGGTTGGTCTAACGTTGGTGCCTAGCCTAAACTGTTTGAGCAAACAACACAATCAATGCCAAACACCTGCTGCGATGGCTAATTTTGTGCACCAACCTGACTGGGCTCAGGGATGCTTAGAGAGCTGGCAGAACGCTATCTCTGGAGGCTTCTGTGAGTATGTTTCTGGGAGAGATGAGCATTTGAGTTGGAGAACTGAGCAAAGAGGATGGTCCTCCCCAGTGTGAGTGGACATCCTCCAGCGTGATGAGATCCTGAACACAACAGAAAGGCCGAGGGAGGGTGGACACACTCTCTGGGCTGGAGCCAAGATGTCCACCTTCTCCTGCCTCCAGACACTGGTGCTCCTGGTTCTTTGATCAGGACGCACACAGACAGCAACCCTCCTCCCCCACCGCCCGTTCTCAGACCTTCAGACTCAGGCTGAATTACAGTCTGGTAATTACACCACCGGCTTTCCTGGGCCTCAAGCCTGCAGAGGGCAGGTCGTGTCACTGCTCAGCCTCTGAGACCACACGAGCCAATCCTCATCAGAAATCTCCACTCCATCTCACTCTGTAGCTCCGTGGGTTCTGTTCCTCTGGGGAACCCTGGCCAACAAACCTCCTTTCCTGTGAGTCTGGGATTTGGGTATGTGCCAGGCAGAGGGTGCCTATGTGACCAGCCCCCAGGAAAGCCCTTGGGCACTGAGTCTCCAGTGAGCTTCCCTGAATAGAAACAAGGCACACGGGTGGCTGCATTTTTGTCGCTGAGCAGAGAGTGTGATCTGTGTGAGCCTCGTGAGAGGAGGAGCATGAGGAAGCCTGTACATGGAACCCTCCAGACTCGGCTGGAGTCTTTTTCCTTTATAACCTGTCTGTGTGTCCTTACAACCTCTGTGATGAATCCCAGCCATCAGAAAATACAACTCCATGCTGAGTGCCAGCAAATCTCCCAATGCTGGGGTGCTCTTAGAGACCCCCAACGAACCCACTATTCCATTAACTCCTTAAAGGCTTTATTTTTCTAAACCTAGAGACTCATACAGTCCCTGGCACATAGTAAGGCCTTCGATGACAACTTGAGTAAATGACTTCATTCATGAACGTGTTCTAGAAAGATGTGAATTAAAGATGGCTTAGAGACAAAAAGGTGGTACTAGTGGTAAAGTTGCCAATGCAGGAGACGTAAGAGATGAGGGTTTGATCCCTGGGTTGGGAAGATCCCCTGGAGAAGGAAATGACAACCCACTCCAGTATCCTTGCCTGGGAAATCCCACGGACAGAGGAGCCTGGTGGGTAACAGTCCATGGGGTTGCAAAAGAGTCAGTCATGACTGAAGCGACTTAGCACTTGAGGCCAAAGGAGACTGGTAGAAACCAGACTAGAAGTCTGAGACAGACGTACCTTTGGTTGACTGTATCCTCAGCAGGATGTCTGTGATGACTGCCTTCTTCTCCCTGACAGTTGAGGTGAGATACTCGTGGTCCAGGAGTTCAAGAAAGAGACGAAGTTCAACTATTAACTCTTCCATTGCTAAAAATAAAGGAGAGGAGAAGGGTACCGTGAGACCCGTCAATTTGCAAATGTCAAAATATGAGTGAAGAGTTTTACTCAAAGCACTTTAGGTTTAGCTTGATGGATGACTCTGGTTTTCCAACATGAAAAGCAAGTGAGCTAAACAGCAGGTCATCTCAGAGGCTCATGCATCATCTTCTAGACCGATGTGCTCCTCAGTCGCTCCCTGCTCTGAGGTGATGGTATTCAGCTGGGAGGAGATCCAAAGCCAAGCTGCCAAAGATGGAGTCACGACTCAAGAGCCTGACACCATCATTTGGTTTAACTGCATGATATTAAATTTCAGTGTCCAGAAGGATAGACGGGAGTTTAAAATGCCAAATAGTTTTCAGATAACCACTAGGACGTGGTTTCAGACACTCAACATCCAACCCTGTACTTCTGCAGGGCTGGCTCCCTCCCCAGGAAGGCTGAGCGCATTTACAGTTACAACAAGGGTGCCGGGGAGGACCTCGATGTCAGCTCAAGTACTGACTTTCGTCATGCCTTTCATTTCGAGGGTTAAACCAGATTCTCCCTCTGACTCCCACAGGACAGGACCACAGGGCTGACGTCAGCGAGCTTCACCCCAAGATGTGCACCTCTGAGAGACACCAACACTCTTTCAGGGCATCCACAAGGTCAAACAATTTTCACGACACTGTGTCATCATTCACTATTTTCTGCACTAATGGTGCAAATGAAAGGGAGGTCAAGCTGTTGGCATCTTAGTGCAAATCAAAGCAGTGACATCAAACTGGACTCTTGGTCACTATACTCTTCACTTACACACTAGCGGTAAAAATAAATAAAATTTATAGAATGCTACTTTCACTTAAGAGCGCCTTTGATGAAGCAGTAAAAATCATTACTTTTATTAGATCTCAGCTCTGGAGGAAACCTTTTTAACATGCTGTGTGGTGAAGCAGGAAGAACCATGACAAGTGTCTGAGCCGTGAGTTACAGGGAGCCACCGTCTTCATGCAGAAGAGGAAATGAGACACGAACCACAATTACCCAGACCTGAGAATGCGACCAACATTCCCTCAAAAATGAACAAACCTCGTCACGCCCAGGTAAACAACGACAGCATTTGTTGCCAAGGATACAATTTGCGCTTCCAGGTGAAAATAAGAATTGCGAACACACGCACCCAGCACCAGGAGCATGACGGCCTCTCAGCAGAGACTTTTCCAGTGAGGCTGGGACGCCGCCGAGGAAGGTGATCGCCTGGCGTATCCACAATCGGAAGATCTACACAACTTAGGAAACCATGATGTCATAAAACCACATGTCGGTAAAGATCCAAGTAATGTGCAGAATAAGCTGAAGACATCCTCACGTAACAGAGAAAACATCACCGACTCAATGGACATCAGTCTGAGCAAACTCCAGGAGATGGTGAAGGACAGGGAAGCCTGGTGGGCTGCAGTCTACGGGGTCTCCAGGGGCCGGACACGACTTAGCGACTGAACAGCAATAACCGAGAGTAGGTCTTCTCTGACACAGCGTCAGAGACCACATTGCCACTAACCGTTAAGAAACTACCACTTGCTGAGTTTCAGTGTAGGCTCAAAGAATATCCACAATTTTCTGGAAAGGCACTAAAATATTCTGCTGTTTTCCGAGTACATATCTGTGTGAGGCCAGACTATCTTTATGTATTTCCACCAAAACAATGGTTCATAACAATCAAAATGCAGAAACAGACACAAGAAACCAGCTTTCTTTTATTAAGCCAGATACTGAAGATACCTGCAGAAACATAAACAATGCCACTCTTTCACACACTATAGCACTTCAGTAAATGCAGTTACTTTGCATAAATATATTAATAAATATCTCAAAAAGATTCGACTTAAATTCTAATATGATAAATATCCACAGATATAACCACACCAATAAAAAGTTCTTTTGGATTCTCGACATATATTTTGAAACCAAAAAGTCCTAAGCAAAAAAGTTCAAGAACCACTGGTCAATGGGATTCTTCCCAAATCTACTGAGGTCTACAACACCCTCCAGAAAAAAAGATCCCAACTGAGGCCACTCTTTTTATAACTATTAAAGTTCCCATAATTTTAGATAAGTGGGCAGGGAAATGGCAAATGAGTTCAGAGCAAAGGTGTGTCCTAGGTGGCTCACTTTTCCTGATTTCCCCTCCATGAAATGAAGAGGACGGAGGAAGCTAGTCTTTATGGTCTTTTCCATCAGGAAGACAATTTCCTGATGATTCTAAGTAGAAAACAATCTCATCTATACCTCAGAAACAAAGGGCTGCTAGTATTAATCATAATAGCCAAATATGTGGAAACAACCCAAACGTCCTTCAGTGGGTGAGTGGATAAATAAAATGTGGTCCATTCTTACAATGACAAATGATTCAGCCTGAAAAAGAAAGGAAGGTCTGACACATGCTACACCATGGGTGAGCTCTGAGGACATTATGCCAAGTGAGATAAGCCAGTCACGAAAGGACAAGTGCACATAAGGACCACTTATGTGAGGTCCCCAGAGCCGTCAAACTCATGTTGTTGTTGTTTAGTTGCTAAGTCGTGTCTGACTCTGCGACCCCGTGGACTGTAGCCCGCCAGGCTCCTCTGTCCATGGGATTTCCCAGGAAAGAATAATGGAGTGGGTTGCCATGCCCTCCTCCAGGGGATCTTCCTGACCCAGGGATCGAACCCACATTTCCTGTGTCTCTTACACTGTAGGCAGATTCTTTACCACCGAGCCGCCAGGAAAGCAGTACAATGGTGGGTGCCAGGTGCTGGGGGAAGGGGAGGGAGAGTCAGTGTTGATGGGCACAGAGTTGCAGCTAGGCAAGACGGAAGTGCTGGTGACGGGTGGTGCTCATGGTTGCACAATTGTGAATGCATGTAATGACACTGAATTATGTACTCAAAAAGGCTTAAAATGGGAATTATGCTACATGTGTTGTTCAGTCACTAAGTCGTGTCCAGCTCTTCGAGACCCCATGGACTGAAGCACGCCAGGCTTCCCTGTCCTCCACTGTCTCCTGGAGCGTGCTCAAACCCATGTCCATTGAGTCGGTGATGCCATCCAACCATCTCATCCTCTGTCGTCCCCTTCTCCTCCTGCCCTCAATCTTTCCCAGCATCAGGGTCTTTTCCGTTGAGTCAGCTCTTCACATTAGGTAGGCAAAGTATCTGTTTATTTTACCACAATACAAACAAAACCAACCTTGCCCAGAAATTGAAGGACTGCCAATAGCTATAAGCAAAAAATGTTAAAAATGTTTATGGATCTATGTTACGCTTGCAGGACCCACTCCTCATCACCATCCGTATACTCCTTTATCAAAAATACCTCTCTCACATTTGCCAGATCATATTTATCCTGCAATTCTTCCCTGGGGTTTCGCCTAGCAGCATCAAAATATCTGAAGAGGACTAAAGACAGCACCTGCCCTAACCCATCTCCCTGTGCTACCTTCACAGAGCTCTCCTCGGGGGTCCACTGCAGGGCTGGGGGTTTCCTTGAATCACCACTGGGATCCTGCCCAGTCCATGTTGCAGAGAACAGCGCCCTCAACTACAAGCTAGACTCTGAACAGCGGCATCCACACCACCGGGCCCGGCAGACCAGCCCCCAGCCCCGCTCCCAGGCCACAAGAGCTGGACCACCCTAGCTCAGGCTGGTCCGTCTTCCCTCTGTACATCTCGCCTGGGACTCGAACTCTTAGCCAGTTGCGATCTCTGGAACTGAAGACGTGTGAACTCAGGAGCTACGGAGCTGCCATAGGCACCTACGTGCCGGGGAGTGAAAGTCATTAACAGAGGAAGAAAGCATGAAGTTACACCCTCAAGAGGACATGCAGATACTCAGAGGCAAGAGAGAGGACACGCCAGGCTGACAGGGTGCAGGATGGATTCCTGAGACCGTCTTGGAATTTTTTCAGTTACCTGTGAGCCTGGGCTGCACGTGAATTGCCTGAGATACGTGCATCCTTGTCATAAATTTTCATTTCATTGTTTACTAAGCTACTGTGTGGTTTGCTTTTCACCTGAAACGGCACCCAAAAGAGTCTCAAAGCAAAGCTCTTTTTCGCACCTCAGAATGCAAAACATTCCCAGATCAGAGACTCGAAACCATTAGAAAAGCTCCACATATCTAGGATCTCCCACGGACTGAACAAACCCCATTTATCCTTAACAGGCCCTTCAAACACCCTCTCCCCTAGCCTTCTCTAATTTAACATCCCCAGCAAGCTCCTCCCAACTCAATCCCTCCCAAGTCACTAAATTCTTTCCTCTCTTACCAGCTGTGCTGATAACCAGGCGCTGACTGACCTTAAGATTTGTTTTTTTTCCTCAAAATAGCTAGTCAGCTGGTTAAGAGCAGGCTTTATGTTCTGCTTAACTCCGAGGACCTTAAGCAGCCCAGCGGTTCAAGCCACGAAGAAAGCACGCAAGAACTGTTGATGGGCAGATGTGGGAGAAGGAGAGTTTTCTGAGAACCTGCCGCGTGAAAGGCACTGTGCTCGGCATCTACGTGGGACACTTTAATTCTCACAGTGATGCTGTGAGGACTCACTCGGCCCCACAGACAGGGGGACCAGAGGCCAGGGCCCACCTGTTCCCCGACACGGCCATCACAGGCATGGAACACTATTCTAGCCCCTTTACATGTATGACTTCATGCAGGCTCCCAACAATGCCAGGAGGTGGAAACTGGTCTCACCCCATTTTACAGGTGAAGAAACTGATGCTCAGAGGTTGCCTAAGGTTATGAAGCAAATAAGTGTCTGAGCACCTCCAGGTAACAACATGCTCACAGCCACCCAGCTGGAACGGAGCAGGACAAGTCTGAACGCAGCTCTGACTGCAAAGGCCCTGCTCCGACCATTTCACGATAATCACGCCGTGGATGACCTTCTGAGACAACCCCGGCCTACTGAGCGGCAATGGCCATTTAAACAAACAAACAAAAAGATTTTATTGAAATGTTGACTCACAATGCTGTTAGTCTCAGCGGACTGATTCAGTTTTATATGTATGTGTGTCCTTTTCTGGATTACTTTCCATTATGGTTTATTATGGGATATTGAACACAGTTCCCTGTGCTACATGGCAGGTCCTTATTAGTGACCTATTTTATACATAGTAGTGTACACATTGTAATCCCAAACTACTACTTTATCCTTCCTCCCTCCCCTTCCCCTTTGGTAACCATAGGTTTCTTTTCTATGTCTGTGAGTCTATTTCTGTTTTTGAAAAGTGAGTAACTCCTCCAAATTATGTCATCCTTAAAATGAGATGATTATTATGTATCCCAGGACTGTAATGAGGACAAAATGAACTGATATCCACACAGAGGCAGGCATTTCACAAATGGTAGCTGTTACTGTTATCACAGCATACGCTCATGTTATTAGAACTTCACTTTAAGCCTTGGGATCCACGGACACGGCAAGAGGACACAACCCACAACTTCCTATCTTCTAAAACTAGGAAGTCCTTAAATACCTACACACGGTATAAGGAAAGTCTTGAAAGACTACTATGTACATATGCAAATACATCTGAAACTAAGTGAAATAGACAATTTCACAGAACAAAATTTACCAAATCATTACAGAAAGCTTATACAGGCCAATTTCCATAGAGGAAGCAAAGAAAGTTAACAAAGAACTAGCCTCACAAAAAAGCACGAGACCCAGATGGTTTTTACAGGGGAATTGTACCAAAGCTTAACTATCAAGATTACTACATACATTTTTCCAGAGGATGGAAACAGATAAACAATTTCCAACCCTTTCTTTTTTTAGGAGTTGGTACAAAAATGATGCTTAAACCTGATGGAGATAGCACCAAAAAGAAAACTAAAGGCCAACCTTACTTATAAATATCAATGCAAAACTCCTAAATAAAATATTATCAAACAGAAATCAACACAACACCTTAATAGCACACATGACCAGAAGAAACCCATTCCAGGAATGCAAGGACGGCTCCACGTTAGGAGAGCTGCTGAGCACGGTTTATAATAGCCAGGATGTGGAAGCAACCTAGATGCCCATCCGCAGATGAATGGATAAGGAAGCTGTGGTACATATACACCATGGAATACTACTCAGCCATTAAAAAGAATTCATTTGAATCAGTTCTAATGAGATGGATGAAACTGGAGCCCATTATACAGACTGAAGTAAGCCAGAAAGATAAAGAACATTACAGCATACTAACACATATATATGGAATTTAGAAAGATGGTAATGATAACCCTCTATGCAAAACCGAAAAAGAGACACAGAAGTACAGAACAGAATTTTGGAATCTGTGGCAGAAGGCGAGGGTGGGATGTTTTGAGAGAACAGCATCAAAACATGTATATTATCTAGGGTGAAACAGATCACCAGCCCAGGCTGGATGCATGAGTACTTGGGCCTGGTGCACTGGGAAGACCCAGAGGGATCGGGTGGAGAGGGAGGTGGGAGGGGGGATTGGGATGGGGAATACATGTAAATCCATGGCTGATTCATGTCAATGTATGACAAAAACCACTACAATATTGTAAAGTAATTAGCCTCCAACTAATAAAAATAAATGGAAAAAAAAAAATAGAAGAGCTGCTGATATCACTCACATATTAACAGAGCTAATGAGAAGATCAGATGATTCTCCCCACAGAGGATGACAATGCCTTCAAGGAAACTCAATACCCATTCCTGACTTAAGTCAATAAAATGGGAATTGGTACATATTGCCTTAGTTTGGTAAAATATATGCACTGTCATAGGCTGAATGTTTGTGTCCCCCTTTCCAATTCTGTTGAAACCTAACCCACAACGTGATGGTTTTAGGAGGTGGGGTCTTTGTCATGTGGTTGGAGCCGCCACAACAGGATGAGTGACCTTACAAAAGAGACTCAAGAAAGTGCTCTTGCCACTTCTATCATGTGAGGTCACAGTGAAAAGTCAGCCATTTGCAACCCAGACAAGGCCCTTCAGCAGGACTGGACCAGGCAGGTACCCTGACCTTGGTCATCCAGCCTCCAGAACCGTGAGAAACTCATTTCTGTTGTCTGTAAGTCACCCTGTTTGTGGTATTTTGTTCCAGCATCCCAAATAGACTAAGATATCAACACATAACAAAAATTACATCTTCCTTAATGAAGAAACACTCCGGGCATTCCCAGTAAGGTTACGAACAAGTCAGGGAAGCCCATTTTCTCTGCCGCTTTTAACACTGCATTGGAAGTATTAGTCAATGCAATCAGAAACTTAAGAATGGAAAAGAAAAGAATAAAATTATCTCTGTGCACAGCTGATATGAAAGCATACCTAGAACATGGAAGAGAATCCATGATAAAAGGTAAAACTGTGACCAAAAATGTTAATAAAGTAGGATATACAAAAACTATTGCTTTTGCATAGCATTCCGCCTGCAATGCAGGAGACCGCGGTTCGATCCCTGAGTCGGGAAGATCTTCTGGAGAAGGGAATGGCAATTCACTCCAGTATTCTTACCTGGATAATCCCCATGGACAGAGGAGCTTGGCGGGCTACAGTTCATGGGGTTGCAAAGAGTCAGACACAACCGAGAGACCAACACTAATACTTTATACCAAACAATAAACAGAAGATATAAATAGAAGAGAAAATTCCATTTAAAAAGGTGACTTAAAACACCTTTGTAAATGATGTAAAACTTACATAAGGAAAATTTCAAAGCACTTCTGAAAGACAAAGGAACAAACCTGAACAAACAGAAAGCACCCCTTGCTTTTGAACAGAAAACTTAACATCAGAAAGATGTCAATTCATTCCAAGCTATCAGGTAAATTTAATGCAAGCCCAATACACATATAACAAAGGTTGTTTTGTTGTGTGTCTCAAACTAGACAAATCGATTCTAAGATTTATAGGGAAAAATAAGGGATATCTAAGACAATGAAGAGGGGCCAGCCATATTCTCTATTAAAACATAACATAAAGGTCCTACCATTTAAATGATGTTATATTGATACACAAATTCCCAATAAGATCAATAGTATGGAACAGAAAGTCCAGGAACAGACCCATAGGATAGCCTACGTATCATAGGCTACATAGACATACCTCTTTTAAGACCTCTTAAAAACTGGTGTCAGGACAACTAGTAGCCATTTGGGGGGAAGGGAAGATAAAATTAAATACTTACATCAAACATAAGAAAAAAGGCTAAAGATACTTTAGAATCTTTAACTATGAAATATGAAACCATTCAAGTCCCAGAAAAAAATAGCAAGCGAATTCCTTTATAACCTTGGTGTGGGAAAAGATTTTCTAACTATGACTCAAAATCAGATGTAGAAGAAAAGACCGAACTGACGGCTGAGCCTGTAAGAAAATAAAAGTCTGAGCCCCCAGGGTAAGGACTGATTTAGGGCCCTAATCTCCGCCACCCGCCCTGCACAGAACTCACACAGACGGCGCATCCCGTAAACTTCCGGGGCCGGGGGCAGCTGAGGATCCCTGGCCAGCCGTGCACCTGCCCTTTACGGACAGTCTCCAGGGGCTGGGTCCATGGTCAGGACCCTGGAGCACTGGTTTCACAAAGTCCCATCTCTCCCCTCTCCCTAAGGACCACTGGGCCACACCGGAGGCGCCTCAGAAAATGCCCCCCTCCATTCTTCTTTTCAGTAACTTCTCCTGACCTTGTAGCAGAATCTGAACTAGCCCCTGCTTATTTTTCCAGACTCAGTTCTCCCCACGGCCCAGTTCTCCCCCCCGGCCCATAGCTCTTCTGAATGACTCACTCCCCACATAAACCAGGCTGGCTTTCGCCCTGGACCTCGGCTCACGCTGCTGCGCTGCGCCTGAACCCTGGGTCCCTGTCTCCTCTCCCAACACACACCCCCTACACACCCCTGTTACCCACCACCTCTTACCTATCTACCCGTGGAGACCCCAGCCCACCTGCCCTGCAAGCTCTTCCCACCCTATGCTGAGACCACAGTTAATCCGTCTCTCCCTCCACCCGACAAGAGGCAGGCTGAAGTCAGGGACCCTGTGTGACCTCTCTCTGTACCTAGAATGCTGAGCACAGGCCTGACGTGGGACCTAGAACAATGCAAGACCCTCAATACGTGTTTGGTGGATTAATTCACTCGCTCGTTTCCAGAGCCCCATAACAGACAAAATTCCTAAGATTTGCTCTGAAGAGAAAGTTGCAGAGAAAAACACCACGGATGGCCGCCTCCCAGTCAGTGACTGCATCTCCTGTGGATAGTCTTAGAGCAAGCGCGTCGAAAGCAGGACAAGAGCGATCCTGGCAAACTCATCTTCTCAGACAGCCCAGTCCTCACCTGGGCAGGGTCTGCTCTGCTGAGCCTGCATTGACACCACAGGAGATCATGCGGGGAGACTCGGTGGGGACAAAAACGGGTGGCACCGAAGCCAAGGGGCCAGCACTCGGCAGAGCACTTGCATATTTTCCCTTATAGGGCTGCAGTTGAGACTCTTCACACAGACTCTTCCAAATATTTCCACAGCCTCTGCAGATCATCTAAATGGGCTGCCCAAAGGTTGAGCTGAGAAATCTCAGAAAAGCAGCTCCGCTTTAGATGCTGTCTGGCTGGAAAGTTTCCCCCGGGCAGACTACGTCTAAAATTCCCTCAAACTCTAGCTGACCGCTGTTTGAGTGACCGGATGACTCTGAGCACAGACCGCTAAGACTGGGACTCCCGGTGCCCTCGTCTATAACATGCGGATAATAATAGTCCTGGGCTGGTTGGCAAGACCACAGTGGAGATTCCAGAAGCTGCTGTGAATAAAGGAAGGCCTCTGAGTTCAGGGACATCCAATTGAGGGTACTAGTTTAATCTGAGTCTGCAAAGACAAAGTCAATAAATAAGGTCCCTACTCTGCTCGTCACAGTGTCTGAACTGGACTCAGGACAACGAGGGCTCAATTTCAGCACAGATTCTGAATCTTTAAAAGATTTATCAATATCCCAAAGCAAAGTCTGTGTCTTTAAAGGAGGAGGTGCACGTATGTATATTCTGAATCCTAAAACTCTTCCCTTCTGGATTATACACAGCTGGCAAGAAGCCTCCTAAGGAATCAGTATAAAAATCCATAGGACAAAAATAAATAAATGAATAAATAATCCACAGGAGACATTCTTTCCAGAAATTATGTGATTCTTAAAGGTCATATTAATACAGGGATGGATGATGCAAGCCCTAATAAAAATATCCTGCTATTGTTTCGAAGAAAGCAAAAGACAAACCCTAGATCTGGACATGTTTTTTAATTAATTGTGATAATGTGTGTACCCTGACAACACCGTAGGAACCAGATTTCCTGATTCGTGAAGGCTGATTCATAAGTTGGTGTGAGACTTGACAAAAACCAAGCTGGTTGCTGAGAAGAGTTTTAAATACTATATCAAGAGTATATATTTTCATTCCACTTACATCAGTTCAATTTAATTCAGTAGTAAGTTGTTAAACGTGACCTTGTTTAAGACACTATACTTGATGTCTTCAAAGGCAAGTCTCTGACACCCACGGGATCACAATCTAGAGCAGCAGATAAACACCTGGACTCATGGAACCACACTCCTATGAAAGACAGAGTCCCGAGTCATCAGGAAAAGTGCCATTGATCGAACTCCATCTTTGGAAAGGTGATCTGTTCTGGTAGTGGCACTAGGGATGAAATAGCGCAGTGACACGCTGGAGCAGGAAGAGGCATTCTCAATCAAGAGAACATGGAGAATGGCAGCAAAAGGATGGATTAGGAAAAATGCACATTATTACATTTGCTCTACATGAGATTATAAGATTACAAAAAATGCTAGGTGTTCTCAGTCAAGAGAACATGAACAATGACAGCAACAGGATGGATTAAGAAAAATACACATTATTAAATTTGTTCTACATAAGATTATAAGATTATAAAAAATGCTCTTATTATAAGAATTTTTTTAAATATTTACTAAAAAAACTTGCAAAAATACTTGAGGACCTAATTATACAGTATGCAACGATAAGCAAAACAAACACAATCTTAACATTCAGGCTGGAGAGAAAAACAGTATGCCAATAAATAAAAACAGCCAGGAATTATGGTGGGTTCTATGAAGAAAGCTTCCACTGAGTATTTTAGGTCAAAGTCTCTTGCTCCTAATCCCTGCTGTCTGGGGTCCTCTGCTTTTTAACAACAGCCAAAAGGTGGAAAGAACACGTGTCCACTGATGGATGAGTGAATAAACGAAAAGTGATCTATCTGTACAATGAACTGTGATTCAGCCTTTAAAAGGAAGGAACTTCTGAACTTCCCCAGTGGTCCAGTCATTAAGACTCCAAGTCCCACTGCAAGGGGTACAGGTTCAATCCCTAGTCAGGGAACTAAAATCCATGCACCGTGCAGCCCTCAAAAAAAAAAAAAAAAAAAAAGGAATGACCTTCTGACACATGTTACAACAGGGGTGAATCTTGAGGGTACCAAGCTAAGTTAATAAGCCAGTCACAAAAGGAGAAACACTTAGGACTCCACTCAGATGAGGCCCCCAGAGGAGTCAGACTCCTAGAGACAGTAAGTAGGACGGTGGTTGCCCTGAGCTGGGGGAGGGGGATGGAAAGTTAGTGTTCAACGGATGCAGTTTCAGTTTGGGAAAATGGGAAAGTCCTCGAGATGGTGCTGGTGATGACTGCCCAGCTACGTGAATGCAGTTAACACCACTGAACCGTAAACTTCAAAATGGCTGGAATGGTACATTTCATGTTATATATATTTTACCACAACTTTCAATACATAAATGAAAAAAAAAAAAAAAGCTTATTCCCAAGCTTATAAACACACAAGGACTCCCAAGTGCTCACTGAATAGTTCTAACCTTGCCCAGCAGTAACCCCTGTGAATCTGGCCCCAGTGTCCTTATAAGCTCATCACCTGCCACACCCACCCCCCCGCGCTTCAGTGTGGCCTGATCCAGCCACCTCTCATTTTCAGAGTTCCCTGTGTTCCTGCCCACCCTCAGTAGCGCTGCTTTCTGAAACACCCTTGCCCTGGCACTCATCTTCTCTTCCAACCGAGATTTCTATAGGTGCAACCAAACATCACCTCCTCTGCAAAGCCTTCCCCAACCTGACTCAGTGGAGAGGGAATGCCCCTCACCTGTCTACTTATCTGTCAGCTTCTCTGTAAAACAGGAAAACTCCTCACTAGGCAAGGGACAACTGAAAATTGAAAGAAAAAGAAAAACCGGTACTAGTCACAATAGCGTTAAAATACACGAAACATTTAAGGATGAACCTAACAAAACATGTGTGAGACCTACAAACTGACAACTGTGAGGTGCTGCTGAGAAAAGTTGGTGAAGATCTAAGCAAAAGGAGAGATACTATAATCATCTGTTTGAGAGGTTCTCCCCCAAATTAATCTATAGACTCAACACAATCCCAGCAGCTTTTTTTTTTTTTTAGAAAAACTGTATTGCAGGGCGGACTGTAAAATGCATGAACATGAAACATATTAGAACAGCCAAACACTGGACAGAAGAAAGCAGTGTGGAGACCCCAGGTCACCCAGTGTCGAGACTCAGTTCATCCCATGATAACCAGCTCGTGCGGTATTGTGTCTGGACAGATCAGAGAGACAGGATTATAAATCCCCACTAAAATCGTTTACTTCATATGCATCTGCATATACGCTCATTAATCATCGGGTTAATGTTAATTTAAATCACAGCGAGATGCCCTCATACGTCTACCAGAATGACCAGAATTCGGAAGACGGCTCATAGCAAGCCTTGGCAGCAGAACCGTAGCTTCCCTGCAGGGAGTCCATGTGGCACAATGTCACAGAATAGCTGGCAGTTTCTTAGAAAACTGAACAGACATTTACTATTTGACCCAGGAATTCCCCTGGAAGGCATCCACCCAGGAGAAATTAGTGCCCATGTCTACACGAAAACAGCAGCTCTGCTCATATTAACCAATAACTGCACACGAGCTAAATAACCAATAAGAAACATGTGGCTAACAACAAACACCGGCAACAAACATACGGGTCACAAATAGCAAAGCACTCATACAAGGGAACGTTTCTTAGCAAAACAGAAACAGACTACCCCATTGCATAACTCGGATGAATCTCAAAGAAGGACCTAAGAGAACAGAGCTAGGCACAGAGGAAGCCTTGCACGGTCCCATCCAAAAGGCGGACCTAAGTGAACAAAGCGAGACACAAAAAGGCAGACTTGCATGATCCCATTTTTAGGAAATTCTAGAACCAGCAAAACTAATGCGCAGTAACAGAAAGCAGCGGCTGCCTTGGTCTGAGCAGGTGATGCCCCTGTTCCTCTGTCTTCACAGCCTGGGACTCTGGGCTGAAGAGTTAGAGGTGGAGAATTAAGAATCAGAGAAAAAAAACCACAAAACTCTAACTAGTCAAGGTGAAGTAAAATTAGAGAGAAGACACTGCCTATTTTATCTGATCATGCTTGGATACGGGGAATTTTAAGAAAATCCAGGTAAATGGAGTTTTAAGAAAAGATTCTGCCACCCAACAGCAACAGACAGGAGTGAGAACACGGGACTGGTCTAGCATACCGAGCACTAACTCTGCTTTTGCAAGGATGAAAGCAAGGTTCAGTCCCAGGCAAAGACTCAGAAAGCTTTAATGAACCAAGTTCTCTTCCCGACCACAAAGCTGTACTGCACCTTTATGCCTGAATGAGTTTTCCTTCTAATCAGAGGAAGGAACAAAAAACAAAGGGGAAAGGAAAGGAAGACTGAACTGATAACGTGGCCTCGTTGAAACCACCACAGGCTTTCTCTGCAGGTCACTGGGGAGGTGGATGAGCTCAGCCCACACGCCTGGGAGGAAGGAGCACCCCAACCGGCTCTGGCTTCTCCCAGAGATGACAGAGCCCCTTGAGCGGGCGAGGTCAGAGGGAGACGCCTGGCTACAGGAGTTCGCGGACCCTCCCCACCAGGCATGGGGGGAGACCATGTGCTGCTGTTTCCAAAGACCCCGCTGAGGAAGTGAAGACCAGGCCGGGGGCGAAGGGGAGGAGCCAACCCCCGCCCCCCAGGCCTGCATCCTCCGTCAGCATCCCTTCTGTGGTCAACATCACACAGAGGCAGCGAGGGGCTGAAGCGTTCGAGGACATGCCTGTCCCCCTCCTAGTGGAATTCTCCCACCACACGTGCTTCTCCCCTACAGCTCTGGGGTCACAGATGGAGCCTTGGAAGGAACAGGGACTCCCAGGTTCGAGTCCAGCTGATGGCACACCTCTGTCTGGCTGCTTCCTGTGACACCACCCTGCCTTAAAGCCCTTGGGGACGGTGCCAATTCAGGCCACTGGGCACAAAAGGGGCCCTGGCACCATCCCCAAATGGAGAAGCACCACTTAGAGAGTGCTGACTTACCAATCACAATCTAAAAGTTGAGAGTTATGTGTTTTATTCGGTGGGAATTTTTAGGACTTCAAGTCCAGGAGACAGCATCTCTCAAGTAATGCTAAGAGAACTGCTCTGAGGAGGCGAGGGGTGGAGCCAGGTTATACAGAAGCCTTACAACAAAGGGCAGGTAGTCTGGACATCAAAAGATTATTCTAATTAAAGAAAACCAGGTATCCCAAGTTAAGGAATTCAGCGTTTTCCTGTGTGTGGAAAGATGCCAGTCTGGGCTCACTGAAGTCACTCCTTTCATGTCCGTATCTCAGCAGTCTGGGCCAGTATCCTGTGATTTTCACATCCTGCGTCCCTCAGTGCTCTCTGTAGGAGCAGCTACAGCCTCACGGCAGGTATCCCTCTCCTTCCCGAGTGCCCTTAGGACCCCGAAATTCACATTCAGAGGGCCAGAGTCGCTGAGGGCTGTGACATCCTGGTTTACTGCTAAGGCAGGAACACTCCATTTCTCAAAAGACACGGAGGCCTCTCAATGAAGAATGAAAGGCTGCCCTCCCTGCCAGCCCATGCTGCGGCCACGAGCTGCCCAGTTGGAGCACCTAAGGCTCTACAGATGTCCAGAGTGACCGTGGAGACAGCAGGCCCCGGGGAGGGGGAAGCAGAGAGTCCAGGGTGGGAAACCCGCTCACTCCCCACGGGGGGCGGGGTAGGGAGGCCCAGGGTCACCAGGACGCACTGCCAGCTGAAAGACATCGTGTTTGTCACCATGGAGGCAAGCTATTTCCCATTACACGCCACTGTTTCACACGTCCCACTAGATTAACCGCATCTCTCCGGCCACTATTTGACATGAATTTTAAAAGCCTGACTTAATTAAGTCATGTGAAAACAGACCCTTGGATCTGGTAGGTACAGAGGAGGCAGAGGCTTCCTGGAGGCTGACAGAACCTCTAAGACTTTAGACCTTCCCAGTGGGCAAGCTCAACAGCCTACTCGTCCCCAGAACCGTCCCAGTGACAGACAGAAATGGTGACGCCATGGCATGCTGGCTTTTCTTCTCGGCCCTTCTAAAGCTCTGCAACCACAGTGCATCTGAAACCTCTCCCTTGACCCCGGCCAGCTGTGCTGAAATTGCAGACCATCAGTAAAGGAAACTGGAGAGGCGATGGCACCCCACTCCAGTACTCTTGCCTGGAAAATCCCGTGGACAGAGGAGCCTGGTAGGCTGCAGTCCATGGGGTCGCAAAGAGTCGGACACGACTGAGTGACTTCAGTTTCACTTTTCACGTTCATGCATTGGAGAAGGAAATGGCAACCCACTCCAGTGTTCTTGCCTGGAGAATCCCAGGGACGGCGGAGCCTGGTGGGCTGCCGTCTATGGGGTCGCACAGAGTCGGACACGACTGAAGTGACTTAGCAGCAGCAGCAGTCAAGGAAAGCAGGGAGGGGAGTCACACAGGAGCATGAGAATGGAATCTCCTCCTCAAGAAGAGGGGCAGGGGGCGGGTCACAGCAAGTGGTCTATCAAAGAGGAAACACTGTACTCACCACCAGTACCAGTACTCAGGCATCCTCTTTTCTAACCTCCTCGGGTCAAGCAGGAGACACTGGGGCGCAAGGAGATGGAGGGATCCGCCTGGTCATGCCACACAGCGGGCAGTGCTGGGGTCTCAAACTTTCAACTGGTCTAGAATTCTCGCACGCCACTAGGGGGCTGGGACAGCCCTTTTCACTCAGGAGAGTGACACTCGACTGTGACACCGACAGGATGTTGGAAAAGACATCAGTTCTGCTTTCACAGCTCCACAGTTGATCATGCTTTCAATATGAAAACGCTGAAGCTAAAAGGATCCTTTCTAATGCTTGCTTTCTGGAAGGAAAGTACTCCTCCAGGCTGGAGTACTATAAACTACTGCTTCTCACAGACTCTCTCGGGCTACAGCTCACGGGGTGGTCTTATGAAAACACAGATTCTGGGAATCCCCTGGTGGTCCAGTGGTTAAGACTTGGCCCTCCAGTTCCGGGGGTGTGGGTTCAACCCCTGGTCAGGGAACTAAGATCCCACATGCCTCATGGCCAAACCGCACCACCCCACCCCACCCCCCAAAAAAAACCATAACACAGAAGAAATATGGTAACAAATTCAATAAAGACTTTAAAAATGGTCCACATCAAGAAAAAAAACTCTAAAAAAAAAAGAAAGAAAATGCAGACACTGATTCAACAGGCAAGGATGGGGCCTAAGCGTCTACAGAGCCCCCAGTCCACAGGGTCCACTTAGGAGAAGCCAGGCCCTAAGCCACACTGAGTCTGACCGGCCTGGGCAGTGCCGGCCTGGGGAGCGACGACGCTCCTTCCAAGGACACCGGAAGCGCTGGCCCTCTCCCCCTCCCCACAACCCCAGTGAGCACCAGAGGCCCCGAGAGAAGCTGAACTCAAACCCCCGGCAGAGCAGGCAGGAGAGGAAAGCGGCTGAGCAGCAAGGCCCCACGAGACTGGCTTGCACCTGACTGACGTTCTCCAAACGGTCGGGTTCAACCAGCTCTAAGACGACCCAGTACCGGGACTCACTCTGTGCCTGAGCTTATCTCTGTCTTCCTCCATCTAAGTGGGGAGGGAGATGGACAGTCCCGGCCTGGAGCCCATTTCTGTAAACGCAGGTTCACCAGGGCACAGCCACGTCCGCTCATCCGCGTGTTGCCTAGGCTGCTCTCGCACCAGGAGAGCACGGTAAAGTGACTGCATCCCTGACCGAAAGCCTAAATTAGTTACAATGTGACCCTTCACAGGAAAAGTTTTTTCACCTCTGATCTGGGTATTCAGGGAAACAAACTCCGAAAAGGAAAACCTGAAATCCAAGACACTGGAAACAATCCCAACATTGCAGAAGCAACCAGAACAGTGTAAACTCGGGGACATAAGAGCTGCATTTTAGGGGGCTTCTCCTGAAAGGGGGCCAGCATAATTGAAGTGCTCAGTTCACCTGAGACAGGCCCAATAAAAGGGACAATAAAAAACTCGTTTTTAAAGTTATGGTGCAGTCATTTTAAAAATTCTATATGTACCAGTATTTTCGGCTTCCCTGGTGGCTCAGTTGGTAAAGAATCTGCCTGCATTGTGGGAGACCCGGGTTCGATCCCTTGGGCCGGGGAAGATCCCCTGGAGAAGGGAAGGGCTACCCACTCCAGCATTCTTGCCTGGAGAATTCCCTGGACCGAGCAGCCTGGCGGGCTACAGTCCACAGGGTCACAGGAGTCAGACACAACTTAGCGACTAAGCCACCACGCCAGTATTTACAACCAGTAAAGCATACATTCAATGGGAAATAAAGAATTGTATTTTAAAGGCAAGCCGGGTAAAAGCTGAAAACCAGGGATGCCATAAAACAGAAGAAATATTGTAACAAATTCAATAAAGACTTTAAAAATGGTCCACATCAAGAAAAAAAACTCTAAAAACAAAAAGAAAGAAAATGCAGACACTGATTCAACAGGCAAGGATGGGGCCTAAGCGTCTACAGAGCCCCCAGTCCACAGGGTCCACTTAAGAGAAGCCAGGCCCTAAGCCACACTGAGTGGTTTAGAGATGAGAGGCCCGACCCACTGCAGCAGGCCCCCTGCTTCCCTGCTATGAACACTGAACCACAGGGAGCAAGCGGATGGGACCTGGGCTGGATCCACCAGCCTCCGAAAGCATCTCCACTCCTGACGGAAACCCGGTCCATCGTCCCCTCCTTCGCTGCCCACTCTGTGACAGGCCTCCGCCAGAGAAGCCCGAAACCTGGCCTCTGAACTCACTGGGCTGCTATCACGTGTCAGCGTGAGCGGCGAGGCCCCAGGCCCTTCCTCCATCTCCAACTCATCTGACAGCCCAAGAGGACAGGCCTCCAGGGCCCCTGACAGCAGGCCCTGGAGGAGGAAGAGGTTCGCCCTGCGGGAGGAAGGCAGAGCGGGTCTCTCTGCCCCTGCTCCCAGGCAGGTGGACCCCAGCTCGGCGCGGCGTGGATGGGGGAGGGCGCAGGCACCCAGGCCTGCGTGACATACGCCAGTGTGTTAACGGAAGCCAATTAAAGACGGCAGCTGGCTTCCCAAGAGCTTTCGGGCTTTGGAGTGCGGCGCCCAAAGAACACATGACCGGGGATCTACAGAAACACGAGGCCGGCGTGGCCTCCCGGCGGCAAGGGAGCTCGGACCCCCTGGTGCTGGAGAGACCAGGATGAAGCTCCGCCTGCCACGTGCGGACGTGGCCTTGAGCGCAGGGGCACACTCATCCATAATGCCCACTCCCTCCATATCCTGTCATAGCCTATCCTATCACCTGCTCCTTCCAGAAAATGAGCGTGAGCACAGCCCTGTCAACGGGTTTGGGGTTTTAATATCTTTATGTGGAAAACTCAGTACGGAAAAGTTTTGACTATCACCACCATCACTGTATTAAAAAAAAATTTAAGGGTAATCTCCACTCCAGTACTCTTGCCTGGAAAATCCCATGGACGGAGGAGCCTGGTGGGCTGCCATCTATGGGGTCGCACAGAGTCGGACACGACTGAAGTGACTTAGCAGCAGCAGCAGCCACCTTAAAGGGAGTTATAAGGATTCAACAAAGATAACAGGTAACTTTCCAGTACAGAGCATTCACAGCACACAGTAAGCTCTCAATAAACCACAGATCTTCCTCCTCCAGAGAAACTGAGTCTAGTCTCCCTCCTATACTCTGCGAAACATCAGTAAACCTAATGGGAACTGCTCTCCCAAACACGTCACTCAGAAACATTAATAACAATGTAATCTGCATGATTGACACTGTCATTTCATAAACAGAAAACTCTCAGGAAGGATAAATAACTGACCCAAGGACACGAAACTCCAACCAGGCCCATGCACCCCCTTCTCACGACCGGAAAGGCTCCAGCTCACCTCATTTCTTCCAGCTCTGCTCCCCACCCCTGTACTTTATCTTCCACTCTCAAACGTTTAAGGAAAAAAGAGACACACAGACAGAGAAGGAGCAAACGTCATAAATAGTTTGGGGAATCTGGGTGAAGCACAGACAAGAATTCTTTGCACTGTTTTTGCAACTTTTCCGTTAAGTCTGACTTATTTCAAATGAAAGAGGTAAAAAAGAAAAACCAAAATCCAGTCTCTCCTTCTGTGAACTCATCCTGTCTCCCCCTGGCCAACCTGGGGACAACCCCCTTAAGCCCATCCGTTTTTTTCATGAAACATTAATGAGCCCTTGACTTTCTTATCCTACTGTGCTTGGCAGTGGGAATATTAAAAAAAAAAAAAAAAATCATAGCCAACAGTTTATCCTTAGACAGTTCTCAACTGAATGGAAAGGAGAGATATACAGCAGAGAATTTTTAAGCAATGTGATGAGCATCTTACAGAGGGAGCAGAGCTACAGAGACAGGCTGATAAGATGCAGAACCTCCTCGAGGTGACCCATGAGCTGTCTCTGCACCTGACGGCATTCCCGGCACAGCACTCGCAAAGCTCCGACCAGCATACGTATCGGTTCCCTGTACCCGCCGTCTCCCAAGAGCTGGTTGGTCCTACAGCCTTGCAGAGCCCCTGCCATGACCAGAACATGTATGAGACTCAAAAAGCAGTGGCTGAGAGAGTAACAAGGACAAGAACGAGGACAGTCAACGTGCAGGAAGGGAATGCTAGACATGCGGATATGCAAGCCGTGTTTTCCTTGTTGCAGGCAAGGATGGGTTCACAAGCTCCCCCTCCCTAAGAAGGGCAGAAGTCGAAACATGCCCCACTCTACTCAGCACTCTTGTGTGCTGTGAGTTCCCAGCACAGAGTAAATCTCATCATTAACAAACCGAATACGCACCTAGCAAGCCCCAGCCTCTGACGGAATCCCCCCCTCCGCCCACCCCATCCCCAGGGCAGAAGCAGGCTGACCAGTGATGCCAGGGAAGGGAGAGAGAAACAGAAGGAGGCCTGGGCTTGGGATGCTTCTAAACCAGAGACAGCAAACAGGAGCCTGACTGACCGTGGCCACCACAGGGGCTATGGTCTTCTTAAAAAAAAAAAAAATGTATGCACGTGTGTGTGTGTGTGTTTAGGAGGGCAGGAGGGCCCAAGAATTCAACAGGCCTGATCAAGAAGCCTAACAGTGGTTAGTAAATGACACAGCCAAAAAGTACCTGGCTGTGTTTCAGTTATTCATGGCTTAAACTGTCTTCAAACTCATGCACTTCCCTTACGTCTGAGCCATAGCAAACACCTCCCACAAGGCTGCCAAGAGAACAGCTAACTGACACATTTGGCCAGGAATGAGCTCTCCATATCAAATTAACACTGAATAAATCCTGACTTCTTAGACCTTCGAGAATGACATTCTTGACAATTACAAGGACCGCTCCAAAAATCTGGAATGCTGCAAGGAGGAAGAACCGTGAAAGAACACGGCCACATGTCCAAATGCTTCCCAGTCCGCCTGTCAGAGAATTGAAGCGCTGACACCCCTGAGCAGACGCCTCCGGTCCAGTTTACTCAGCAAACTGTCCTTTGCGTGGATGTCTGGGCTAAATGGCCATCATTTTCCGGGCCCTGAAACCGTGTTCTAAAATAAGGAAGGAAGGAGACCCAGACGTGGCCAGAAACGGCCAGATGCTAGGAAACCAGCACAGACTGAGTCGAGTGCAGGGCGCGATGAGGATGGGGAAGCAGGTCCCCCCTCAGGGAACGATGACTTCATGTCTGCCCGCGAGGTGGGCAGCTGTCACCAAAGGCCACCTGCCCCCACCCCGCCCACACTCTCTCTGAGGAGGTTCTAACCAAAGTTGCCTTTGAAAAGAAATATAAATATACCACACAGAACTCCCTTCTGAAAGAATGCCTGGCAACCAGCAAGAAACGGTAGGCAAGGACGTCCTCGGTGGTCCAGTGGCTAAGACTTTGCACTCCCCAGGCAGGGGGCCCAGGCACCACAACTAACACAGCCAAATAAATAAATAAATGTTGTTTTAAAAAAAAAAAAAAGAAAGAAACTGCAAACACAACTTTTAAAACTGTACAAGCCTCCATAATTGTGTTCACACTGCCACACTCCAGCTTGGGCCTGCTGTTACATGGCAAGGATGCAAGAACTCATCAGAACAAAAGACTGAATGACAGGATAACGTTATGCAGGTACGAGAGGAAGCATGCATCACAGTGCAGAGCGACAGCCCCAGACACAGCGTGGTTCCAAGGCTACCGCAAGCGGCATCAGGGTCAAAGGCAAATTCGCATCTCTGGCCCTCTTTCTGACTCATCCAGACGGGAGAGGCTGGACGCGGTGACCTCTGTACTATCTAGCTCCACCATCCCAGCTATTGGCCCAGATTTCAGTACTCACCTCCCAGCTAGTACACAGACAGAAGTGTCTCCTTTGTAGCAAGAGTAAACGTCTGTGTTAAATGCAGTCTGAGGTCTACCCTATAAGCACGAACACAGTCATGTAACGTTACACGATTTCGAGGCAAATTCACAAGTGAGATGTGAGAGGGAGCCATCTGTCCGAGGCTGCCTCGTGGGAGGTGGAGGAGGGGCTTGTGCAGTGCAGCTGATGCCCCTGTTACACTGGAACCTTCTCTGGTCTCATGCACACCCCTGACTTCCTTCCGACACCCAGTTTCAGATATTACAGACTTTTCCACGGCTTTCCCAGCACAGGGGACAAAGAGGCCCCTGTTCCCACCACCTGGTCTCCCCTTTTGCAGAACGATACAATTCCCAGGCTACAGGAGGACCGCACCGCGGAGTGGCAAAGCTGACCTCTGCTGGGTCAGCAGGAGCCGCAGCAACACCTCGCCTCGGGCTGCAGTCCTGCCGGGCCTTGGGGCCATCACCCTGATGAGAGAGCAGGGGGGAAGGAGGAGGGAAGGGAAGGCGGGCAGGACAGCTGGGCAGGCAGGAAGGGACCTTCGACGACTGAGCCGTCCAACCTCAAGAGAGGCAGGGAACGTGAAAGCTCCTTCAAATTGAATGGTGTAGCTCTGTTACTCTTTTTTCTAAACACTGAAGTAAACTCTTGACTCAAGACAAAACAGAAGGCGGTCTCTTTAATAAATGATCGTCTCTGGTGTGCAGGGTCGTGCCTGGGTAATCATTTAGAAAAATCCAATTTATGCTGGAAGTGTCACGCTTTTGTGTAAACAAAGTCCCAGGGCCTCTGCAGCAGAGTTCACCTCTCATTCAGACGACTTGTGTTTGCTTCTGTAATTAAACAAAAACATCACCCAGATTTGAAGGACAGAAGAGGAGACAACCTTTCGACAGCTCGGCTTCAGAATCTGGGTGGTGCAAATAAACTCTGATGCGTCCAAAGCAATCAGCAACCTGACCTTGCCGACTGCCAGGAGCAGCCCCTGTGGACCCAGGAGGGCACGAGGCAGAGATCAGCTGCTGGCGGGGGAGGGGGCGGGGCCTCCCCCGGCTCCGGGGAGCAGCCAGCCAGCCTCAGCTCCCAGTGCAATGTGAGCAAGTAAAAGCTATAGATGGCCAAAGGCCTGAACCCACACCCACCTCACCATCTGCTCCCCCGTCATTCAAATTCAAAAGTAATAAGCCCGCTGTTAGAAGGCAGGGTCGCCGCTGCATCTGTTACTCTAAACCGGTGTGTAACGCCCGGCCATGCACAGTAGCTCCTCACCAGCTCTGAGCCGTATCTGACACAGGAGCCTGACTTTCTGGATGGAGAATATAAAAGAGAAATTGTAACTCCCTGGTTTGACTGATTTTTTTTTTTCCTTTTTCTAAAGTTACTGTCCTCCCAACGTCTTCTCTGGTCTTACTTGATTTACAAAATTCAGGAGAAAATGACAGGCACTGTGAAATACAAAAGCATTGAGGAAAACGGCCACGCTCTCAGGACACAGGACTTGTAAACAGCATTTTAATCTGCTGGGTTATTTGTTTTCCCCAGCGCCTGTGACACCAGAGAACGGTCTCTCCCTTGCTGTTACGTATTCAGAGTCGAGGCAGACGGCTTCAGCAGCAAGCAGGATGTGTGCTGAGCACCTAAACAGGCTCTGGAAAGACAGGCAGAGGTACTGATCCCAGCTCTACCTGGGTGTGTGTGTGTGTTTGCTCAGTCACGTCCAACTCTCTGGGACCCCATGGATTGTAGCCCGCCAGGCTCTTCTGTCCATGGAATTCTCCAGGTAAGAATATTGGAATGAGTTGCCATTTCCTCCTCCAGGGGAATCTTCCCAACCCAGGGATGGAACCCACATCTCTGGCATCTCATGCACTGGCAGGCGGATTCTTTACCACTGTGCCACCTGGGAAGACTCTGTGATGCTATCTGGGTGACCTGGGGCAAATCACATTCTTGTGCCTCAAGCTTTGCTCTTATCTGCCCAGGAATTTATCAGCCTGGGATTCCAGGCTCCAGCAGCTCTTCACATGACACACACGGCAGCACCACATCCCTCCGTGAGAAGCTGGGACACGCAGCTGATTCCCTGCAGGGCCCGTCTCTGTGACTGCACCCCAGCCCCACGCCTTCCTCCAGGTGACAGAGTTGGGATGAAAAGCCACTGGCAGCCACCTGCACAACCAAAACTGCTGACACTCTTCCCCGTCCCCTTTCAGACAGCTTTGTCCAAAAGCATTTTTCATGACGTGGCAGAAAGAAGAAGAACAGGTTTTTCAGCCCATCCGTTCAAGAAGTATTGATTAATCCATGCGCTGGGCCCTGGTGACAGAGCAAGTGAATGCAGGAGACAATCATCTCAGCCTTCGGGGAGGTGGGGAGGAGGAGACAGACAAACCAAAGGACACCTTAGACAGTGAGAAATTCTCTAGGAAAAAAGTGCAGCAGGAAAGAGGAGAAGGGATGTGTCCACCGCAAGGGAAGACTCGCCTCATGAAACATACATAGGGAACAGGCATCGGGGGAGGGACAGACAGACTGAAACCGAAGCCTGTGCAGAGTGACACTCTCCTCCCCTCCACCCTTCCCTCCTCAAAACGGGGGGAAATGCATGTGTCTGCTGAGCAGGGCGGGGGGACCCAGCACTTTAAGGCAAGGTTTTAAGACGGCTTCAGATTTCAGTGTCTGATAGCCCAAGTCGTGCATTTCAAGGCTAAGTCTCTAAACCATATGGCCAATGGCTGAATGCCTTTTTTTTTTTTAATGAGAAGCATTTAAATGTGGGTAAATGTGTTTGTTTGTGTGACTGCTTCGTGCCCGCGCCCATGCAGACGGGGTTAACAGACGGTCCATGTTTTGCTGCATTTGCCAGCTTGCGGTAAAGAGGCTTCCACGCCTGTTCTAATTGTTTATAAATAGCACAAACACCCAAATGTGCAGATTAAGCCAAGCTGTGCCTTCAGCCACTGCTGCCGTGATGACAGCAAACGACAGTGGGCCAAATCGGAGGGCTGTCAGACAGACGGCACGGGGGCTCCGTCTCTCCGGGACACGTGAGGCACAGGAGGCAGCGGCTCGAGGCACACACAGCCTGCACTTCGCCCGCGGGTTCACACTGCTTCCTGCGTGTTCTGCTCCATCGGCTCGGACGATGCTCATGTCGGCTGCTGAAGGTGCCATGCTTTTTATCATAACCAGAGTCCACTTCCTCAGCACCGACCGTGGTCTGGAGGCCTACGGCAGACACAGCAGAAGGCGGGTGCAGGGCCTTCTGTCTTGGAGAGCCCCGCCACAGCCCAGACTAAGAGTCAGAAAACATCTGAGCAGAAGGTGGAAGAGCCCACCACTGTCCATCCAAAAGGTCTGCACAGGCAAGTCAGAAAAAGGAGCCACAGGCACACAGTGAGCCACTCAGCCTCACTGACGCTCAAAAACGCAAAGTAAAACACGCCGTCTGTTACATGTCACACTGACAAGCCACGGCCTCAAACAATCAGTGTCAGTGAGGACACAGGAAGACAGCCGCCCGTGCCCTGCTCACGAGGCTGTGGGCAGAGACCACCTTCGCGATGAACCATGTGGCACGTCGATCAGACCACACGTGCGGTCACATCCTGTCATCTTCTCACTCCCGGAACCACGTTCCAGGAAAATCATCAGAGATGCACACCCATTTCTACAAACAAGCATTTTCATGACCTATAACGGCACTGTGAATTGTAAACTTCACGTTTCTCACGGTTTACGTCACAATTTGAGACAATTATAAGTCATGTTCTGAAAAAATGTTTTAGTGATAGGAGAAAAATGCTCACTGGTATTTGCTGAATAAAAGAGATCTCAAAGATATACAATACCCATTTAATCTAAAAAAAAAAAATATATATATATATATATATACTTACTAAAGCTTAGAAAAGAAGAGGTCCTCTTGTCAGGGGTCCCCACAAACACCCCCAGGCTCGATAGTCAGCTAGGAGGACTCACAGGACCAGGTCTGGGTTCCGGCTCTGCTGTCAGAGGGAGAGGGTCGATTTTTGAGCTGAAAAATAAGACGCACGTCTGCGTCCTGCTCCTTCAGACAGATACACTCAAGAGCTGTGGGATTTTGCCTTGTTCTGTTTTAAATTGGTCACCCTATGCAGCATGTGGAACCTTAGTTCTCCAACCAGGGATCGAACTGGTGCCCCCTTGCCGTGGAAGCATTGAGTCTTAATCACTGCTCTGCCAGGGGAGCTCCCCAGAGCTGTGGTTTATTATAACAGGAAGGTACAAGGCAACGTGGGCAAACCACAAGGCACAGAGGGCGAAACCCGGGGGGAAACCAGACGCGAGCTCCCAGGAGCCGCCCCGCCCCAGTGGAGTCACACAGTGTCAACACCCATGACGCTCACCCCTCAGCCCCGGGAAGCCCGTGGAGGCCCAGTGCCAGGGGTCTGACTGGGGGCTAGCCACACGGGCCTGCTCTGCCTGGCAGATCAAACCCGGGCTCCCAGCAGGAAAGCAGGTGTTAGGGCTTCGCTGGTAGCTCAGTGGTAAAGAATCTGCCTGCCAATGCAGGAGATGTGGCTCTGATCCCTGGGTCGGGAAGATCCCCTGGAGGAGGGCATGGCTACCCACTGCGTATTCTTGCCTGGAGAGCCCCAGGGACAGAGGAGCCTGCTGGGTACAGTCCACGGGGCTGCAAAGAGTCAGACAGGACTGAGCGCAGCACACAGCATGTGCTGTCTCCACCCCAGCGGGGGCCCAGGAGGGCAGCGCCGCCAGCAGGACGGTGGGCGGTCCTGAGACCCACGTTCCCAGAGCCAAGCCAACTCCATCCGCCTCAATAACACACGCGGGCTTGAGATCTTCCAAAATGGAAAAGCACACAGAACGCGGGGAATTAGAGCCATTATCTTGTAATAACTTCTCATGAAGTGTCATCTATAAACATACTGAATCACGATGCTGCACATCTGAAACTGATATATCATCCGATACTTCAATTGTTTAAAAAAGTACAAAGCACTTTCACAGGGGTTACCTCATCAACTCTTGCAAATACCCTTCGAGAAAAGCATAACAGAAAAGGAAGGTCGCCCCGCGACTCCGGGTGACTTATCCAAAGTCCAAGAGCTGGGCAGGAGAAAACAGACTCCAGCTGCATGTCACCCAGGACACTTTACTCCTCACTGTCTGTGCACACAGCCCATTCAG
The DNA here is from genome assembly GCF_033118175.1 of Dama dama. Taxonomy (NCBI): domain Eukaryota; kingdom Metazoa; phylum Chordata; class Mammalia; order Artiodactyla; family Cervidae; genus Dama; species Dama dama. The sequence goes on along the minus strand of NC_083686.1, from coordinate 3,478,317 downwards.
CTCCTAAAAGCGGGAAAGATGCCGACCTAGGGACGTGAGACAGCATCAAGAAAGGAGCAGGAGGCAGACATGCATCTCATTTTTTAGCTCAAAAAGCGACCCTCCCCCTCAGGCAGTAGAGCCGGAACCCAGACCCAGTTCCCAGAGCCGAAACGCTGTGAGTCTGGTTCTTAGCTGGTCATCCTTCAGGTTGAACGAGTGGGAGATCAGCCTATAAAATTACCGTTAAGACTTCTCAGAGAGGCAGTGTGACTGCGACAGAAAAACCCACTCCATTCGGGAAAAAGGTCCAGGGAAAAGTGAACATGGTCACAGGCATCGAATCAAGTCCCTCTGTCACACGGAAACCCCGAGGCCCTCTGGGCGCACAGCGGCTCCTCAGAGCTGAAATTAAACTCCAGGCCCACTCTTCCGAAAAGGTTTCTTTTGCACATGTCTTCTACGAAAATTCCTGGGACTGACACGTCCTTCTCCAGATTGCCACCTCTGCCGGCATGACTACCTCGGGCAGCACCACACACTGACTGTGACCCAGACGGCAAGCAGCGCCGCCGCGACGACCCCATGAACGTGGCCCCGCCGCGCCCTCGGGTGCTCACAGGGGGAGCGGAAGTACCCACGCCACGACTGTAAGACAGCTCGCTGACTGCGTTAGTGGCTTCAGCTCTGGCCCTCACTAGCCTGAATCAAAAAAATACACAGGTAGCACATACCACATCCCATTCCCATAATGAGAGTGATGTTCAGGCCAGCCAGGGGTGTGGAGGTGGGCACAGGGGTCCCTCCTGGAGGACAGTCCATTCAGGAGGTTCAGAACCACCCCAAACACATACACAAGGTCAGCCCAGGGTTTCAGGAATGCCCACGCCTCAGGGAGGAAGGGGGCAGAGGCCATCTCAAGGCTCCGAAGTGAACGGAAATTCCCAGGCCCCCTCCCCAGATGGAAGGGTCCAGAGAAGGCTACCCGAACGTGTCCCATTACAGGGTGCAGAGCACCACGGTGACAGCAAGGGGGGAACAGGGCCACCAGAGGCCTGAGATCTCCTCCCAGCCCAGCTGCTAACTCAACCCATGATCTTGGTCAAGGCGTTCAGCTTCCACGAGCCACAGTGAAGTCATCGGAAAACAGAAGGCACGAATTTGCCTTTTTCACAGAACAGCTGAGCGGGTAAAATGAGCTAATGGATTTAAAAATTCCTAGTGAACTATGAAGCAAAACATAAACTTAAGGAACCATGATTACCGTTAAAAACAACCATGTAAAATCGAGTTAGAGGATGACAGCCTTTTCCTCCCGCCTTCGCCCCCGACCGAAAGCAACACGACCTGCAGCTGGGGTCTCCGGCTCGGACACCCACAACACACACTGTGTCACTCTCTCCGAGTTCTCTGAGAGAGAAGCAAGCGGATGTGCAAGACCTCGTTTTAACTCCTCTGAGGGCCTCAAGTCATCCAACCACGGCATCACCGACTCAATGGTCACGAGTTTGAGTAAATTCTGGGAGGTGGTGATGGACAGGGAGGCCTGGTGTGCTGCAGTCCATGGGGTTGCGAAGAGTGGGACACGACTGAGCAACGGAACGGAACTGAACTGAGGGCCTGAAGTCATCCAAACTCAGAGCGGGGCTGCGCAGAGAAGGGGACTGCCGCTGCTAGACTTGACAGCTGTCATCTGCTCACTCCTGGAGCGAAGGTGAACAAGCATCCAATGTCAAGTGATGACTCGCCCCCTTCCCGTGCTGAAAGCAGAGCGCCACGCGGGTGGGATCCTGAAGACGGACTCTCGGGAGACAGACCCGGGTTCCGCGTGACCGCGCTCAGCACCACCTTCGGCACTCGGGGTGCCCCCCCCTCGCAGCTGCCCCCACTCACGCCAGGGAAGCTCACACACACTGCGGGCCCCTCCGACTCAGCACCGGGCAGACCACCAGCTCACGCCTCTCCCTGAGCTCATCGGCAGCGACAGTCCCCCAAAATCAGGCTGCAGAGTCCCAGGAACGCTGGTAAACGATTCCCAAATTGCTTTGTTCTTTCTCTGTTCCCACGGAAGATGGATTGAAATGGTCAGTCTTAGAGTCTGAACTCAAAGAGCCCTCGACATCATCTGGCCCAACACTCCCGGTACGGCTGTGGGATGTGGCCCCCAGGAAAAGGAAGTAAATAGCCTGGGTTAGTGACAGAGCCGGAACCAAAACCTCCTCGCCGAGCCTCTGGTCCAAGCTCCTGCAGCAACGCCAGCCTGTGTTGTTTTTTTTTTTTTTCCTAATGAAGGAAAGGAAAACAAGGCCCAGGCAAAAGCCATGCAATCCATGCAGAAGCCATTTGAGAGTTTATTTAGCACAGACTCCAAGGGAGGTGCCTCCTATCACATATACAAGCAAGAATACGTAACGAGTGACTTCAGCTGTTTGGACTTCTTACCTGTGTCAATAAAGCACAAACCCTACCCTCTGTTCCAAGGGCACATGGTGTACGCCCCTTTATCTTAACACTGACCATCTTCTATCAAGGCCGTGTGTCCGTCCACCCCACCAGGCTGCTGTCCACAATGGCAGGGATCAGATACTGTCCTTCGAGCCCCAATGCCCATACGACACTCAACAGGTGATTACTGAACTACACTCAACAGGTGATTACTGAACTACGTTAGCTACTACGGCATTTTCAACTGGCATCGACAAAACCGATGTACTGAACTGAGTCGACGCAGATTTCACACCACACAGCTTAATCTTACCGTGTGGATTTAGCCTGCGTTCTGCTGTAGCATCATTCGCTAAATACTCAGTGAGCACCTACTAGGGGCCAGATACTGCTAAGCGAGGAGGACGGGGCACTGACAGCAACAACCAGAGTCCTGGTTCAAACAGAACTTCGAGTCTAGTGGGGAAAGGGTGGGGACGCCCTGGTGGCTCAGCGGTAAGGAGGCCGCCTGCCACGGCAGGAGACACGGGAGACGTGGACTCAAGCCCTGGGTCAGGAAGATCCCCTGGAGGAGGAAATGGCGACCCACTCCAGTATTCTTGCACAGAAAATCCCACGGATGGAGACACCTGATGGGCTACAGTCCGTGGGGTTGCGGACAGGACTGAGCGACTAAGCAGAGACAGGAACAGACAAAAAAATATCAGTTTGATGGGAGAGAGCTAAGAAGGAAAGGCACAGGGGGCCACAGGAAGCACCTAACTTTGGATGACACAGAAATAACAGCACCTCAGCGCTTCCTCCAGCGTAAGATCACATCCCCTAAGGCTACTAATGAGGCCGCAATGAAACCGTCCCCTGATGCCAGAACTCACCGCAGAGGAGTGTCCAGGAAGAAATCAAAGAGGCAGACGGAGCTCCAGGACCCATCAGGCAACCAGATTAAAATCAGCTTTCAGAGGAGAGGCTCCAGTTGTGAAATCCCTTGGCTACACTCACTGGAAAGAAGGTGCTAACGGGGCTGCCATCTAAGTGGTGAGTTCACTCCACAAGTTAACACTAAAGAGACCTTCGGTTCAAAGCCTAAGGATGAACTATCTCTGACAAATGTATCAGCTTTGAATACGTACATTGAAAATCTAAACGATTGAAAAAAAAACTAATAAAAAAGAAAAACTATATGATGCAATCAGGGCAGCTTTCCTGAACACTTGCTATGTGCTGGTAGAGGCACTAAACTACGCACTTTATGTGTGTTTGCACTTAAAGCTCAAAACCCTCCTGTGAGATGACAGTGGTTCCTGTCTTTACAGATGAAGAGAGTGGGATTTAGACAAGTCTTACCACTTTCCCCGAATTGCACGGCTCGTCAGCCAGAGCCAGGCAGCCTGACTCCACAGCCCTTGCTTAGAGGTAACGTTTATCAGCTGCTGGGCACAGAGCTGGGGCAGACAGGAGGGCAACAAATGCCCACACGGCACTAGACACCCCAGGTCGTTCGAAGCCACTAGACTCGCTGTGGTTCTGCGTACCTAGCTGTCATCGCATTATTCCAGGAAGAGAAAGAAGAATGGGTAGAGGACCCCCAGCACAAACTGAGCGGCTGATACACATACTCACAGTAAATATAAATAGGATGTGAAACGTGAAAAACGTGAAAGTGTTAGTTGCTCAGCCATGTCTGACTCTTTGTGATCCCATAGACTGCATCCCGCCAGGCTCCTCGGTCCATGGGATTCTCCAGCCAAGAATATTGGAGTGGGTAGCCATTTCCTTCTCCATGGGATCTTCCCAACCTGGGTCTCCCACACTGCAAGAGGATTCTTTACCATCTGAACCATCAGGATGTAGCATTTATGTAATTTCCGTATCTATTTGTGCAATATTCCTAGTCACCCCAAAAGCACCCCAAACCTTTCTAAGCTGATGAAAGCAGAAGACACTTGCATTACCTGGGACTCCCCTCACCTTGGACATTGGCTCTCAACCTCACCGTCTACCACAATCACCTGGGGCTCTTGTAAGGCCTCTAGATGCCAAAGCTCCGTTCCCGGGGATTCTATTCCAACAGGCGTGTAGTGGGCACACATCCCCCAGTTGAGGAGAAGGGGTGCAAGCCACAGTGCGGCCCTCGCACACTTCCACCAGTTCACCAACACTCACTGAAACTCCAGGCCTGAGGAAACGAGGTAGATGAGACAAGTCTGGCTCAAGGCCCTAAAAAAGAGTGTAGAGTTCTCTGTGCTTCTGGAATACAGAAACCAACGCCAGAGATTCATTCCAGTCCAAACCAAATAAACTCCCAGGTGAAAAAAGACTCTGGTGAAAGTTTACACACAAAACAACTTCCTTTATGTTCCCCGTCAGTAGACAGGGATTAATTCTGAGCCATGAGAAAGCTGCAGGAAAGAAAAATTCAAGTCTGGGCCATTTTCCATCCTTGAAGTGCACCCTCTCCTCTAAAGGGCACAGGGCATCTTAGATTTACCGTATCGTCAAGGATGGAAACAGAAAAGTCACACAATATAGAAAAGACAGCCAGTGGGGCTCAAGGGACTGAGAACTCCAGTCCTAGAAAGTCAAAGTCGCTCAGTCGTGTCCGACTCTTTGTGACCCCATGGACTATACAGTCCGTGGAATTCTCCAGTCCAGAATACTGGAGTGTGTAGCCATTCCCTTCTCCAGGGGATCTTCCCAACCCAGGGATCAAACCCAGGTCTCCCAAATTGTAGACTTCTTTACCAGCTAAGCCACAAGGGAAGTCCAAGAATACTGGAGTGGGTAGCCTATCCCTTCTCCATTGGATCTTCCCAACCCAGGAATCTCCTGCATTGCAGGCAGATTCTTTACCAACTGAGCTATCAGTTTAGTCGCTCAGCCGTGTCTGACTCTTTGCGACCTCATGGACTGCAGCACGTCAGGCTTCCCTGTCCGTCACCAATTCCCGGAGCTTGCTCAAACTCACGTCCATTGAGTCAGTGATGCCATGCAACCATCTCATCCTTGGTTGTCCCCTTCTCCTCCTGCCTTTAAGCTTCCCCAGCATCAACTGAGCTATCAGGAAAGCCTAAGCCCTAGTCCTGGCCCCAGGGCCAATGAGCAACGTCACCTTAGGGAAGTCCATTGTCCTCTCTGGTCTCAGGGTGGCCACCAGCTGAATGAGAGGGTCAAGTATAAAAAGACAGGTGTCACCTCCAAAGTCTAAGAGTGATAAAAAGGAATTTCACCAATGACCAAAAAAATAACCAAAGGACTTTGCCCATTCTTAAGCCATCACAAGTGAAAGCAGAGAACTAAGCAACCAGCCTACTTAGTAGCCGGGGTCAGCGGGACACACGTGCTCTGAGTCCTGTCCCAAGAGCGGAGGGGTTATCATCCATGCATTCAGTCATTCATTCATCCCTCAAATACCTGATGTGTCTTCTATGTGCCAAAGGCTCCTCACTGCCCCTAACTCCAGCCCATCTCCTGCAAGCCTTCTCCATGTCCATGTGTCACTACACTGCCTCGTCTAATCCTGAGAAGCCCTTTGCTGTGGGTGGCTGTTACAGATGAAAGTCACCACAGCCTAAGGAGGTTAAGAAATGGACTTGAGAGACCCCTCCTAGGCATCATTTTTCAGGAACCAGGGCCAGGCCAGAGCGGCAGGGCGTGGATGGCCCCCCCGCCCTCTCCAGCCCCTTGGCTGACCCAGCACTCCCCAGAAAGCGATCAGATCCTGGCAGCTCTGTCACGGGCTGTTCTGAGGCCGCAAAAGCCATAAACGTACTGGACTAATCCAGTCCATCTGTCTCCAGCAGATCTTTTACTTTTCATGCGGGTCACTTCTGTGAGCAGATGGGTTGAGAAAGGCTTTGGCAAGTTACCACAAAGTGACTCCCCACCCGGTTCCCCCAGTCCTTCCCCTGCCCCCACCGTGGGCCGCGAGCTCTCTTCTCCATGGCTCTCCCGGTGCGGACGCTGAGGTCCCTGAGGCACTGAGCTGATGCCAACAAATATAGGCAGGAAAGAGCCTCCTTTCCAGGCTGTGGGTGGGGGAGGGGTGTCTCGGGCAGCTGTAACTCTGCAATAGAGACACCCTAGTGCCGTGCCGGGAGTGGGTGGGGGTGCCACACACAAGGACCCACTGGTGTCCTGAGGCAGACCTATGACCGGGCTTTAAATTATTCCAGAAACGCTGTTTATACCACGTCACCCCCACAGCACATAACCGCCTTAACAGACTACAGAGCTTTCCCTCCACGCATCTCATCTGCTCCTCCCTGCAGCCCTGTGTGTGATCGGCCAGGATGTTTCATCACACCCCTCTCCTGGGAGAATGAAACCAAAACGCACAGACATGGAGGAACTTCTCCAGCGACATCCAGCGAGTATCAGAACCGGGATGAGAGGCCTCCTGATGCGAGCATCAACAGTGCTGCCAGCATCCCACGTGGTCCCCCCCAGGATTCTTCCCTGGTCTTACAGATGAGCAAGTTTGTCTCCCTAGAGTCCTTGGGATGCCCAAAGACAGGTCATCACGTTTCTAACAAAACGTGCACCCTTGCTGAGCTGGTTGCATAGGCGAATAGAATTCGTTTGTGTTTTGGAAAGATCATTCTAGGAGCGATGTGGAAAATGAAGTACAGAAAGTATTCTCTGACAAGGAAAGAATTCAATGTTTATTACAACGATTCAAATGCAACACGACGAGGTTCTAGCCCAGAGCCAAAACAGCGAGAAGAGAGAGAGAAAAAAATACACATGAAAGAAATGTACAATGAGGTTTAATTAGACCCAGAGGTGAAAGAAGGAGAGTAAGAACCATGGAGGGGTCCAGTCTGAGCGATGAATAAGGATGCATTAACTCAGTAAAAACAAGCCAGGCAGGGCAGTCGGATCTGAAAGAGAGAGAGGGAAGAAGCTGGACCTGAGCTGCAGAAGCAACTCCAGTTGAGGGACACAGTCATTTTTAACATTCAACCATTTTTTCTATCTTGTGTTGGGGTATAAGCAAATTAATAAACAAATGTTGTGACAGTTTCAAGTGAACAGCTAAGGGACTCAGCCACATATGTATGTGTATCCATCCTCACCCAGACCCCCTGCCCACCCAGGCTGCCACGAAACATCGAGCAGAGTTCCATGTGGTGTACAGTAGGTCCTTGCTGGTTATCCATTTTAAATATACCAACCCACTCGATCATTTTTGATTTCCAAAGTCCAGCACAGAGCAGACTAGACCCCCGAAACTGTGGAAGGGAGCAAGGGGAGAAAAGCAAGGAGTGAACTCAGCAGAAGCGACCACGCAGACACCAGGGGCTGGGAGAGAAACTCAGCAATCGACCCACCGTCAGGTTCACCGGCTCCTTTATCTAGTCAATGACCCAGGGCCTGGACAGACGAGCTGGAAAGCCCTGCAGAGGCCCGGGAGCTCACACAACAGGGAGCTCAGGACTGAATGGGGGAGACAAATGACCAGACAGTGTGTGAATCACAGCAGAAGCAAGCGCAGTGAAGGAGCAGCAGCAGCGGTAAGAGGTCATTCACAGTCTGTTTTTTAACACGCACGAATCTGCTGTTCAAAAACACTGTCAAGGCAAAGCACCTTCAGTCCTGCAGGGTATCCTCAGAGCCATCCAGAGGCCTCAGCAAAACCAAAATTCTGATTTCAAGGGACTGCCCTGGTGGTCCAGTGGTTAAGACGCTGAGCTTCCAATGCAAGGGCTGCAGGTTCGATCCCTCATCAGGGAACTAAGATCCCACATGCCTCACAGCAAGGCAAATAAAAGAAAAATGCTGATTCCAGCGGTGGAGGCATGATAATCTGCATCTGTTACAAGCTCCCAAGTGACAGAGGCATGCTGGCTGGAAGACCACCACACTTGGAGAACCGCTGCTCCAAGGCACAAGGAGAGGAAAGGGCAGGGCTGGCCCAGGCAAAGTATTAGGGAAGGTCTCAACACCGAGGAGCCAATTCCGCCATTAACTCCGTGTGCGCCCTTCATCAAGTCATCCAAATTCTCTGAGCTGTGGCTTCCTGATATCGAAATGAGGGTATGCACTGCCATGGCAGTCTTCAGAAGGAAAGCAAACTGAATGTGTGGTGAAGGAAACACTCGTAGTATTTCCTCCTGAAGACTGTCATGGCAGTGGGTCGGGAAGATCCCTTGGAGAAGGGATAGGCTACCCACTCCAGAATTCTTGGGCTTCCCTTGTGGCTCAGCTGGTAAAGAATCTGCCTGCAACTCGGGGGACCTGGCTTGGATCCCTGGGTTGGGAAGATCCCCTGGAGAAGGGAACAGCTACCCGCTCCAATATTCTGGCCTGGAAAATTCCATGGACTGTATAGTCCATGGGGTCACAAAGAGTCGGACATGACTGACAGACTTTCACTTTCAAATTGATGGTGATCTCCAAAGGATAGGATTAGAGTGATTTTTTTAAAACATTCACATGTGTACTTTTCTGCATTGCTTTGATTTCTTTATAATGGGCATATAAAATCTCTTTAGAATCATAAAGATTCTTGAAAAGCCAAAAGTTCTTAAATTCCTCTAGAAGAGTTCTCCAGTGAATAACAAAACCAGTTGAATGCTTAGCAACCAGCATAAACTTTTTTACTTTGAAATAATTGTAGACTAACATGTAGTTATCAGAAAGAAGAAATCCCACATACTCTTTTCTAATCTTTATTTTCTATTGGAGCATGGTTGACTCATAATATTTATGTGTTAATTTCATGTGTTCAGCAAAGTGATTCAGTTAAACAAACATATATAATCTCATATGATCTTTTAAAAAATATTTTTTGGCTGCACCGGGTCTTAGTTGTGGCACACAAGATCTGAGTCGTGACGTGTGGGATCTAGCTCCCCAGTCAGGGATCGTGGGAACCCAGGCCCCCTGCAGAGGGAGCACAGAGTCTTAACCACTGGACCAATAGGGAAATCCTTAATCCCATTTAAAGCGTCAGTTGCTAAGTCATGTCTGACTCTTTTGACCCCATGGACGGCAGCCGCCAGCCTCCTCTGTCCGTGGAATTCTCCAGGCAAGAATACTGGAGTGGGTTGCCATTCTCTACTCCAGGGGATCTTCCCAACCCAGGAATCAAACCTAGGTCTCCTGCATTGCAGGCAGATTCTTTACCATCTGAGCCACCAGGGAAGCCCCTAATTCCATATATTCTTTACCTAATTTCTCCCAGTGGTAACATCTTACAAAACCATAATACAATCTCACAACAGGATGCTGGCATCAAAACAGTCAAAATACAGTCCACTTCCAGTGCCACAAGGATCCCTCACATTGCCCTTTTATAATCACTCCCCTCCCTGCTCACCTCCTCCCCGCTTCTCAACCTCTAGCCCACTAACTTGCTCACCATTTATACAATTCTGTAATTTCAAGAATGCTGTATAAATGGACTCATACACTGTGTAAACTTTGGGAGTTGGCTTTCTTTTTCATTCAGTATAATTCTCTGGACAGCAAGGAGATCAAACTGTCAATCCTAAAGGAAATCAACCCTAAATATTCACTGGAAGGACTGTCGCTGAAGCTAAAGCTCCAATAATTTGGCCACATGATGTGAAGAGCCAACTCATGGGAAAGATCCCGAGGCTGGGAAAGACTGAAGGCAAAAGAAGGGGGTGGCAGAGGATGAGATGATTGGATAGCAAACTCCATAAGTGAGTGGAGGACAGAGGAGCCTGGTGTGCTACAGTCCATGGGGTCCCAAAGAGTCAGACACGACTTAGCGACTGAACAAAAAATTATCCTTTGGAGAGTCACACAGGTTGTTGTATATATTAATTCATTTCTTTTTACTGCAGAGTCATGTTCTATGGGATTGGATGTACCATATTCCTTAAACCTACTCAGCCCCTGAAAACATCTGGGTTATCTCCAATTTCTGCGTATTATGAACAAAGCTGCCATGAACATTCATACTAAGGTTTTTATGTGAACCTAGGTCCTCATCTCTCTGGATAAATTTGCCCCAAAGTGCTGGGTCCTATGGTAGTTGCACATTTCGTTTTTACTTTTCTTTTTCTTTGTTTTTTTATATTAGAGGATAGTTGATTAACAATGTTGTGTTAATTTCAGGTATAGACTAAAGCAATTCACTTACATATACATGTGTCTACTCTTTTTCAATTTCTTTTTCCAATTATTTTCCCACTTATGTTGTTACAGAATATTGAGCAGAGCTCCCTGTGTTACATAGTAGGTCCCTGTTCGTTATCCATTTTACATATAGCAGTGTGTACCTGTCCATCCAAACTCCCAAACTCCCTAACTATCCCACATGTGTTGTTTGCTTTTTTTTTTAATAAACTGCCAAACTGTTCTCCAAGCTGGTCACACTACTTCCCATCAGCCATGAATGACCCGGTTTTTCTGAATCCTCACCAGCATTTAGTGGGGTCACAATTTTTTATTTTAGCCAGTTCCTAGAGATGTGCAGTAATACCTCACTGCGGTCTTAATATGCATTTCCCCGATGGTTAATGATATTCAAGATATTTTTATGTGCATACTTCTCATCTGTGCATCCTCTTTAATGGAATGTCTATTCATGTCTTTTACTTATTTTCTATTTAGACTGTTAATGTTACTGCTGAATTTTGAGAGTTCTTTTTTAATACATATATATATATATTCTAAACACTAGGCCTTCATCACATATGTGGTTTGTAAATACTTTCTCCTGGTCTGTAGCTTGTCTTTTCAACCTCTTAACACAGTCTTTTGTTTTTCCCTCTACACAGGAAGATGACATGTTTGATTAACTGGTTTATTTTTATTAAAGGATAGTTGATTTACAGTATTAAATTCGTTTTCAGATATACAACAGTGATTCAATGTTTTATAGATTATGCTCCATTTAAAGCTATCACAAAATACTGGCTATATTCTCTGTGCTATACAGTATATCCTTGCAGCTTATTTTATAACTTTTTTATGTAAGAGTAATTTGTACCTCTTAGTTCCCATTCTTACCTTTTCTCTCCTTCCCCTTTCCCACTGGCAACATCTTCCGCAGAGCAAAAGTTTCAATTCTGATGAAGTCCAATGTATCAGGTTTTCCTTTCATGGGTTGTGCTTTCAGGGTCAAGTCCAAACAAGAATGTTTTGCTTAGCCCTAAACCTTACAGGGCTTCCCAGGTGGCACAGTGGTAAAGAACCCACCTGCCAACACAGGAGACACAGGAAACTCAGGTTCGATCCTTGGGCTGGGGAGATCCCCTGGAGGAAGAAATGGCAACCCACTCCAGTATTCAGTTCAGTTCAGTCTCTCAGTTATGTCCAACTCTTTGCGAGCCTATGGACTGCAGCACGCCAGGGTTCCCTGTCTTTCACTATCTCCCAGAGCTTGCTCAAACTCATGTCCATTGAGTTGGTGATGCCATCCAACCATCTCATCCTCTGTCGTCCCCTTCTCCTGCCTTCAATCTTTCCCAGCATCAGCGTCTTTTCCAATGAGTCAGTTCTTCACATCAGGTGGCTAATGTATTGGAGCTTCAGCTTAAGTACCAGTCCTTCCAATGAATATTCAGGGCCGATTTCCTTCAGGATTATTGCCTGGAAAATCCCATGGACAGAAAAGCCTAGTGGGCTACAGTCCATGGAGTCGCAAAGAGTTGGACACAACCGAGCAACCGAGCACCAACCTTAAAGATTTTCTGTTTTGTTTCTTTTTTCCTCAGAGTTTAATAGTTTTACATTTTACATTTAAGTCCGTGGTCCATTTTGAGCTAGTTTTTGTATAAGGTGTGAGGCTGAGATCAAAGTTCATTTTTTTTTATTTTCCTGGCCTGTGGACGTCTAATTGCTCCAGGCAACCAACTCCAAGTTTAACGAAATTAAAAATCATGCTGGTTCATCATCTATATTACAGTAAGTATTGTTTTGTAAAGCTTTAATTCTAATTATATACTGAACAATGTAAAATGTCCAGTTTGAAAGTTTGGAAACTATAAGTATTCTTTCCTTAATATTCTGACTTTCTACCTATGACAGCAGATCCTGTTGACATGAGTATCACAAGCAAAACCTAAGCAACGGCTAGAAGTGTGTAATAATTAAAACAATTAGCATGTGTGTCTATTAATTAGGGATTCATTTCCCTTGGGCTTCCCAAGTGGCACTATGCTAGAGGTAAAAAAAACTTGCCTGCCAATGCAGGAGATGTAAGAGATGTGGGTTTAATCCCTGGGTCTGGAATATCCCTTGAAGGAGGAAATGGCAACCCACTCCAGGATTCTTGCCTAGAGAATCCGATGGACAGAGGACCCTGATGGGCTACAGTCCACAGGATTGCTCAGAGTTGGACATGACTGAAGCGACTTAGCATACATCGGGGAAAAGGTCATCACTATAAAGCCCTGTGACTGAATAATAAATATGTGTATCAAGGGCAAACCTAAAGTGTAAAATGCAAGACTGAAATATAAGCTTTCAATTACTCCATATTATTGAAGGCAAGGAAGTTTACTTCAAGTAAATATCTGTAAATAATAAAGATACATAAAGGTAGGTACATCAGGGCCATTCCGACCCAAGTTCAGCTCTATGGCCTCCAGGAGTTATAAGCACATTTTGGAATCAGACCATCCGTCTACGCAGACAACCTGTGTTTGATTCTGCTTTGCCACTTCCTGGCTGTGTGACTTTGGGAGGATGTCTCAAGCTCTCTGAGCTAAATCCCCTCCCCATTAACTGGGGGTAAACACCATCTATCCCAGCTGGTTGAGTGTGAGGATTAAAAGCCACTTCTCAAAAAAAAAAAAAATAAATAAAAGCCACTTCTCAATGCCTGGCACACGGTCCACCTCTCGCTTAAGAGTAGCTGTTATCATCATTGAAGGGAAGCAAAATCTTGTTAATTTTCTCGGGCTCACTCAACATGTAATTGGCAAAGAAGAGCAAATGAAAGAAACCAAAATACTTGCTCAATTTTTAATAAGAAATATTTTAAAAGAAAGAAAAGAAAACAGGGAGAAGGAGGAGAAGGAAGGGGAGGCAGAGGGTAGGCAGGGGTTTCAGACAACACATTACAGACCCTGTCGACTTGGACCATCACCAGAGACCACCAAACAGAGAGGAGTACTTCCGCCACCAGAATACACCTCCCAAGGTGCTCAGAAATCAGGGACACCTTGAATCGGGGGGGCAGCGTGATTCAGGCGGGAGAGCTGCAATTTCCTTAAAGGAACTGCAGCACAATAAGTGACCCACAGAGGAGGTACCAACTGCTATAACTACTTGGTGACAAAAGCTGAAGTCATACCGTCTGTATAGGAGACACCCAAATAAAACGCGCCAAAAGAGCAGGGGACGCACGGAGCAGAAAGCCCTGCCCCTCTGTGTCAGCCTGATGCGGCTGTTACAGGCACGTTTATAACCAACGACCCCACGGCACTGGGCACTGCCTCTTGCCACGCTATCCAAAGCTCTCTGCTCGCACGCACACAACACGGGCTGCCCTGGTGGCTCAGCAATAAAGAATCTGCCTGCAAAAAAAGGAAACACAGGCTCAACCCCTGGCCTGGAATATCCGCTGGAGGAGGAAATGGCAACCCACTGCAGTATTCTTCCCTGGAGAATCCCATGGACAGAGGAGCCTGGCGAACTATAGTCCAAGGGGTCGCAAAGAGTCGGACACGGCTGAGCGACTGAGCACTCCACATGTGTCACCCAGCAAACTGCCGGGCCCTGCGCTCACCCTGTGGCTTCGGAGCAAAGCCCAAGATGTGGGAAAACCTTCTTCCAAGTGGGGAAGAGCGGGAGAGTCTGATGCATCACAACCAGCATCAAATCCACGTGCTACGAGATACCCACTGAGCCACTCACAGGCACAGCACTCCAGTCCCTGTGACGCCCCCTCATAGGAGTTAGGGGGTGACAGCAGGCCAGCTAGGGCGCAGCAGCACTAACCTTCAAGGCCGTGACTCAGGCCGTTTTACATGAAAGGTCACTCAGTCTCAGGTTTCTTGGGCTTCCCTGTTGGTTCAGCTGGTAAAGAACCCGCCTGCAATGCAGGAGACCAGGGTTTGATCCCTGGGTTGGGAAGATTCCCCCGGAGATGGGAAAGGCTACCCACTGCAGTATTCTGGCCTGGAGAATCCCATGGACTGTATCGCCCACGGGGGTCACAAAAAGTCGAACACGACTGAGTGACTTTCGCTTTCAGTCTCTGGTGAGCCAAAATCAAAATCAAGTCTCTCTGGGAAGCATCTCTGCAATAACTGGGCCTCGGACCGGACTGCAAGAACATCAAAGTTGCATGCATTGTCCAGAGACCCTCTCCCTCTGCTCCCCACAGGGCCCCTCCCTCCTTCCACAAGCAGGTCTGGTGCCTGCAGACTGTCTCCCCTGTGTGAAAGTGAAAGTGTCAGCTGCTTGGTCGTGTCCAACTCTTTGGGACCCCATGCACTGCAGCCCACCAAGCTCCTCTGTCCATGGGATTCTCCAGGCAAGAACACTGGAATGGGTTGGCATGACCTCTTCCAGAGGACCTTCCTGACCCAGGGATCAAACTCGGGTCTCTTGCCCTGTACCCCATCCCTAAATGCAATTTCAGGACAGCACGCATTACAGAGGACGTGCTCAGTAAACAGTTCCTGAAACTAGCAGTGTGCTGTGTCTCTCAGAAATAATGCCAAGAGCTTCAGCAAGCAATTGAGCTGCTCTCTACCTCAGTTTCACTGAGCGCAGACTCACCAGTCACAGCCCACGGGCTTAGCTGCTCTGCAGCATGTGGGATCTTCCTGGACCAGGGATTGAACCTCTGTCCCCTGCTTTGGCAGGCAGATTCTTAACCACTGGACCACTGGGGAAGTCCTCTAATTTTTTAGTATTTCTAACAAGAAGAGAAAGATGAAAGATAGTATACAATGACAATGACCAGACCGTGCAAAAGCAGAGCTCTGACCCTCAGCCTGCAGCCGCCAGCCCAGAGAGCCAGCCTGCTGTGAGTCAGACCTTCAGGAGGACAGACGTCTCCAGGGACAACCCAGGAAGCCAGACAGCAACCCCCGTGACAATCGGCCAGGACCAGACCAATATCTAATGGCCTTCCTAGTCTTTGTCCTGCTTCCAACTCAGGGCCAACCTCCTGCCCCCTGAACAGTCACCTGGACACTCCTCTAGAGAGCCTGCAGCCCCCAGCTCCATTAGGCACCCCGAGACCCCTTTTCTCCACTAGAAAGCTCACCCCCTCCTCTGAGCCTCTGCCAAGCACAAGTGACGGAGGCCAACCCCTTTGCTATAAGCCAGCTCTGAATAAACAGCCTTCGCCTCTCTCATGCGGTTGGTCTCCGTTTACTTCCACAGAGAAAAGTCTTAAACCAGGGGCTTCGCTACATATGGCCAGTCCCTAATTTAGAAGCCCAGTGTGGCAGATTCCAAGTCTGGAGAGACCTCATGTCCCCAGGGCCCTCTTTCCACAAAACCTCACTTTCTTGAGGTTTGAATCACGACCCTGCTATCCAGGGAAGGAACCAAGTGCCCGGGAAAGATCAAGGGCTTTGAGGTCAAACCCTTGAGTTCATCAAGCATTTCATTTTCCCCACTTGTAATTATGTGACCTTGAGCAACTTGAACATCTCTAAGCCTCCATCTTCATCTTCATCAAAAATATTTAGCTCTAAAATGATATTATAGGGGACACTTCTGTAAGACCGCTGGCGAGCACCCAGTGCTCAGCAAGTGTGGGGCCCCTCCTCCTGGCCTGCCTTCCCCCACAGTGGGAAGCACAAGACGCCCCATCAGCAGGCTGGCGGTCCCCACACCTGAAACCTTGTATTCACAGGAGTCGCAGTGGTATCCAGTGCAACCCAAAGACAGGATTTGTTTCCACTTTCCACCTGGGCATGAGACGCTTCTAAGTCATGCCACATGAGCCGTGATACGGAAGTGGTTTTTCTGCACCACCCCACGCTTGTATTCCCAGCAGACTTGATTAACTCTGAATCCTCTTCAGAGCCAGACTGGGGGCCTGCAGTGCTGCAGTCACACCTGGCCGTCCTCCCTGAGGCTCAGGCAATGCAGACAGACCGCCAGGACTTCAGGGGCCTTGGAAGCACCTTCCACTGTGGTACAAAGGATGGCTCAGTCTCAGAGTGCGGGCAGCGTGGGAGTCAGTCACAGCAACCCTTCTGTCCAAGAGGCTGTCTGTCCACCCTTCTGTCGTCCTGGGGACACGCTGAGTGCTCCGTGCCTTGTCTCTTCCAGGGAACCATCTCTGGGCCCTGGTGGCAGCCGTCTTTGTGCAGCTGGAGGCCTGGGCCCAGGCCGGGCAATACACCTCTGCACCATGCCCGCCAGCAGTCCCGCCAGGTGGGAGATGCAGGCTCCTCTGTCCAGCCCAGGCGCCTCCAACCTGCTGAACATCCACAACTGGACTCATAGAAATCAGCGGTGCAGAGACGATGCCTTTTTCTGCACTAAGAAACAGAGATTTCAGGAAAAGGCATCTGAGTGAGACAGGGTGGCTGGAATCGTCAGTCCCGCTGTGGAAAGCCGATGCCTGCCGTGACGTCCCCCTCAGGACCACCCCTCGGTGGTCCCTTCGCCCGCCTTCCGAGACCCCAGCATCTTGTGTGGCCCTCCCTAACAGCCTACGGTCAGTCTCTGTAAAGGCCCCTCCCGATGTGTGCAGCTGCGGGAGCCGCCGGGCAGGGCAGGGACCGCTGCGCACAGACCCTCTGAGCCACTGAACGCGGGAGGGAAGGGAGGCGGGAGCAGAGACACCGCAGACCCGCCGGGTGGGTCAACAGCAGCCGGGCTGCCCATCGGGGCTGGCTCTGCCCACTGCTGTGTCCTGAGGGGCTGCCTGAGAACAGCTCTCGGGCACACCGCTCACCGGGGTGTGGGCCACCAGAACGTCCTAACAAACGAAGAGGCCGGGCCGCACGCTCGTATTGGCTCTGGCGTTGGCGTTGGCATCCCACCTCCTTCGTGATCTTGAGAGAGTTCCTCTCTGTCGCGTCACCTCATTGTTTTTACCTCGAAGTAACTACCAACACTGTTAGTTTCAGGCAGGCAACCTAACTACTTGACACATGCAAGTACTGTGAAAGGGCCACAGTAAGTCTACTTAGCATCAAGCACCACACCCAGTTACAATTTTTTTTTCTCGTGATGGGAACGCTTACGATCTACTCGCTCAGCTACTTTTAAACGTACAATACAGTATTGTTAACTATAGCCTCCGTGAGTCTTCATCTCATTTCGTCAACTGCAAAAGGAGGACATTACCTCCCCAAGAGCTGCTGAAAAGGTTAAAAGAGATACAGATGGAGAGTGTCTGGCATGGTGCCTCGGACATAGTAAGCACCCAGTAAACAGTGCCAGCCATGATGGGGGTGGTGACTCAAACTCCAAAAGGCAATGTTAGACTTTCTGGACCACTCAGTCCCACTTACCATGAAGACATGGGCTTCCCCGGTGACCCAGCTGTAAAGAATCCGCGTGCAATGCAGGAGCTGCAGGAGACCGGGATTTGATCTTTGGGTCAGGAAGATCCCCTGGAGGAGGACGAGGCAACCCACTCCAGTATTCCCGCCTGGAGAATCCCATGGACAGGGGAGCCTCGTGGGCTACAGTCCACGGGGTCACAAAGAGTCAGACACGACTGAGCGACTTAGCACGCATGGATCATGAACACACAGCACATCTGAGCTTCTTAGAGGGGCCTACAGGCTGAAGGTCCATGTCCCCTCAGACTTCATATGTTGAAACCTAGCCCCCAGTGTCTCAGTATTAGAGGAATGGGGCCTCTGGGAAGTGATTAGGTCATGAGGGTGGGGTGCCCCTGGAGGGGATTAGCTCCCTTAGAAAAGAGACCCCAGCCAGCGCCCGTGTCCCTCCAACACATGAGGACACGGCCAGAGATGCTGTCTATGAGCCAGGACGCAGGCCCTCACTGGACACAGAATCGGCCAGCACCCTGAGCTCAGACTTCCAGCCTCCAGAACGGTGAGAAAGAAATTCCTGTTGTTCATAAAGCACCCGGTCTATATGTTCTGTTACAGCAACCTAAACAAGCTAAGACAGTGGGTCACACTTTAAGCACAGGAAAACTCAAATGATTAACCCATCTAGAGAAAAAAACTCAACTCACCTAGGACTGCCCAACACACAAATTTGTATTCATTGGGAAGATGGGATTTTAAAAGAAAGCATCATGCCCCATGTCCCCAAGAACCGTCCCTGACTCTCACAGTTAAATTAATTCAGAATCATATGGTGAAAATGTTTAGGCAAACCCGTGACAGGTTTCAAAAGTCATTCAAAAAGTAGGGCTCCAAAATGACTTTCATATGTAGTCTTTCTCTTGGACATTCACCACAAAGCTCTTCATCAAACGTCCCCGAGAAGGCACTCTGTCCTGTTCCCAAGAAGTCACTTCTATAACTTCCTGACAGAAAGGTCCACGCTAGATGACAACCCCAAACCTAACTCTACCTGAAGTCGCTCAGTCGTGTCCGACTCTTTGTGATCCCATGTACTGTAGCCTACCAGGCTCCTCCGTCCATGGGATTTTCCAGGCAAGAATACTGGAGTGGGTTGCCATTTCTTTCTCTAGGAGATCTTCCCGACCCAGGGATTGAACCCAGGTCTCCCGACGCTTTACCATCTGGCCACCAGGAAGTCTACCTACCGTGGCTAAAAACGCCCCTCGTTTGGGAATTCCCTGGCTGCTCAGCGGTTAGGACTCTGAGCCTTCACCCCGTTCGGGGAACTAAGATCCCACAAACCTTATAGCACGGCCAAAAAAAAAATTAAAAAAAAAATACCCCTCATCTGTCACACCATCATTTAATGTCCAGAGCTAGAATCCATCATTATTACTACTTCTTTTTCCTTTTCTTGATAAACTTACAAGTAAAGTATTAACACAACCCAAAAAAAGGAGGCTCCTCAATGCCACTGCCCCCAGAGACTGCATACGCCTTGGGCACTGGGTCAGGTAAAAAGAAACAGGATTCCAAACTCTGAACCCACCGATGGCAGCTCCTCACAGGATACAGAGGGGACAATCTTACGTGCACAAAGCAGACGGCAAAGTCAGCTGCAGCCTGGCGATGGGTGGAAAAGAAATGTTTTCAACGGAGGTATCTGAAGACAAACAAAAGCTATCTTCCAGGGACTTCCCTGGTGGTCCAATGGTTAGAACTTTGTGTTCCACTGAAGGGGGCGTAAGTTCGATCCCTGGTGGGGGGAGTGAGATCCCATATGACTTAAGAGTGTGGGGAAAAAAAAAAAGTCTTCTAATACCAACAAGGACCAAAAGCTGTCTTTTCTCCATATTAGAAAATAGATAATGGGCCTAATGGAAATTTTCCCCTCAAACTACAGCAGTGTGATAAAACTACTCTCAAATCCTTTGGGTTTTATTAGATAATCAAGCTGAAAAGCCATGAAAAGATAAACTTTTCCTCCAGGACGCAGGGTGTAATAAAACCTCTGACTACCATCCTTGAAACAAGGAAAGATGGGTTTTTGTTTTTGTTTTAAATATTTTCAGGGACTTTGAAGGAGCTCCTGAAATTAAAATAATCATGGCAACACAAAATTCAAAGAAGGGTTTAGAGAAGTTGGAGAAATCTCCCCAGTGGGAAAACAAAAAGACAAAGAAATGGGAAAAGAGAAGGACTGAAGGAGATTGAGGATAAAGGACAGGAGTCCACAGACGGAAGAGGTCCACCTGGCTCCCAGTGCAGTGGACGACACATAGTCCACATCTCGGCACGGCCACGGTGACATCTGCAAACATGAGGAACAGCCCTGCAGAATTTACACAGAGCAAGACACAGGTCACAATCAAAGGAATGGCTCTGGGCACATCGACTGCCACCTTGACGTTGAAAGTCAACTGAACAGCGTCTTCCAAACTCTGCAGGAAAATGATTTCTAACCCAGGATTCTACACTCAGCCAAACTGACCGTTAAACACGAGAGTAAAACGTTCCAACATTATGTCGTCAGTCGCTCACTCGTGTCTGGCTCCACGACCCCATGGACTGTAACCCACCGAGGTCCTCTGTCCAAGGGATTCTCCAGGCAAGAGTACTGGAGTGGGTTGCTATTTCCTTAGAAGTTCTCAAAAAAAATTATGTCTTAGAAAGCTGCTGGTGAACATGCTCAACCAAAACAAGAGAGAAAACTTAAAAAATAAGAAAGCATCTTATTTGGGAAAGAGGTGAAAGAAATCCTCAGGGCAACAGGGAATGTGCAGCAGGCCTGGGAAGCAACCAATTTGGAGAAAATCAGGGTTTCCCTGAACCTGGGTATTGTTCAGCGGACTCTGTCTGCAGTTCAGGTGACAGAGGAGACACAGGTTCAATCCCTGGGTCAGGAAGATCCCCCAGAGGAGGAAATGGCAACCCACTCCAGGATTCTTGCCTGGGAAATCTCATGGACAGAAAAGCCTGGCAGGCTACAGTCCAAAGGGTCACAGAGTCGGACACAACCAAGTGACTAAACGACCAGCAGGTGGGTGACAGGCTCAGAAAAAATCATCCTAATAAAAGGACAGAATGGAATATTCCTTGTTGTGTGTGAACCTACAGAGGGGAGATTTACACTTTAAGGGGCTGTTTTCAGCACAGAAAACTAAGCAAAACATAGCAGGGCAAGTCTCAACTCTAGAAAAAAAGGTAAAAACGATAAAAGAAGGGAACTGTAAGCAAAGCAGACGATCTATCTCAGCTGTGAATAATGTTCCCAGAATCATAATAGGTCCTGCTGAATATTTAACCAAAACCTTTAACGTAATTATACTGAGAGGACAGAGGAAAAAGATGTGGGTGGTGGGAGGAGGGAGCAGGTGACCCAAATTGTCTTCTTCCTAAACAGGAAGCCTCACACAGAATCTGGAAGAAACTGCTAAAACACTGAAAGCGGGAGGCCTCGGGGGACGGGAATCAGGGTGGAGAAGGGTGGGGTAGGTGACTGCTGGGTTTTTGTTCTAAGTCCTGTAGAACTTTTGACTCTTAAAACTATGCGCCTGTGTAACTGTTTAAAATGGGGTATTTCATTTTTAAACAAAATCTGATACTTGACCAGCAAGAATATCAGATTAAGCAGTGTGTTCTTAAACTTTCTGGAATCCAACGCCTTCAAAAAAGAACAGAGAGCTATAAATCCTCCCCCCAGTAAACACACACACAAAGACACACAGCATTTCTGCACAGGGTATCAGGCAGCCAGTAAATTCCTGAAGGCTGAGTTAAAAAGCCTTAGGATTCTAGATTCTGATTTCTTACAGAGAGAAAAAAAATTGTAATGAAAAACTATTAAAAAAACCTACATGATCCAATTCCAGGAGATAGTGAAGGACAGAGAGCCTGGCGTGCTGCAGTCCCTGGGGTCACAAAGAGTCAGACAGGACTTTGCGACCACACAACAACAACATGAACAAACAAGATCATGTTGTTGTTTATTCAGCCCCTAAGTCGTGTCTGACTTTGGGACTCCATGAGGTCACGCTTGGTCTTAAACGCTCGTGACCATCACCTGTTGCTTCCTTGACCACAAGACACACCCCACTGCAAACCATCAATGAAAGTATGAACTCTGTTTCCTGGGCTTTGCTTCAGTCTTGAAACAGATGCTCTGAAGTTCAGGAATGTGAATCCCCGTTGGGTCGACTCAGCTGTTTTCACTGGAGAAACGGACATGGAATTGTGCACTCTTCACCCCAAGAGGAAAAGTCCTTCACATCCCAAATCCCCCACGTGGCTGTTTTTTCCAACAGAGGAATTACTTTAATGACTTCTTGGCAAAACTTCTATAATCAGAGCAGCCCATCCATTTAAATACTCCAAAACGCAAAATTTACTCTTTCTCACTGACCTGCTGCTATAAACCCCACCATCAGCTCAAGGGTGAGTCAGATGAACTGTCTTGTCATTTAACAGGAATCTTAATGGTCCTAACAATTTGCTTAAAATACCGATGCCTTTTATTTATTGTGAACTGAGGGCAACAATAACAGTGTCACTGGATGTTGTCATAAATGGATTGGGTAATTGTGGGAGGCAGAATAATGACTCCCCAAGATGACCACGTGCTAATCCCTGGGCTCTGTGATTATGTCATATTACCTGACAAAAAGCACTTTGCTACAGACCTCAGCAGGGGTCCCAGACAGACGCCCCTAGGAGCCGGGGGCAGCCTCCCAGCTGGCAGCCAGCAAGGAAACAGGGGCCTCAACCATATTTGATGGACAATGTGAATGAGCTTGCAAGCAACTGTCCCTCAGATTCTCCAGTAAGGAACACAGCCTTGCAGACACCTTGTTTTTTGCCTGACGAGACCCAAGTTAGACCTCTAATCTACTGTAGGGTAATAAATCTGTGTTGTTGTAAGCCACTCAGCTTGGGAAAATGTTACAGCAGCCGAGGAAAGCCATACAGCCGTATATGTGAAAACACCCAGCAGTGTCTGTCACATCCTCAACATTCAACAAGAGTCAACTGACTTCCTTAAATCAAAAGATAGGGATGGGGGCTTCCCTGGTGGTCCAGTGGTTCAGACTGCACGCTTCCCCTGCAAGGGGCACAGGTTTGATCCCTGGTGGGGGAACTTAAATCCTACATGCCACACAGCCAAAAAAAATAGCAAAGGAAAGGTCATACTCCATCCAAAACAACAGAGATCACAGGCTTGTTCTGATACATGCAGATGTGGGGAATTATAAACTGCCCAGAACGTCTACACACAGTCCAGGCTTCAGGTAACTCACTGCCTTTGCTTTAACTTATAAACCTTCCATTGCCTGTCTTACCTGACGAACTCTAAGCACCACAGCGGAGAGTAAACGCTGGACTGTGCACGCCCTGGCCCCCAGACATCCGGCAGAGCCCTGGCAGCACCTACTACCTGCACTGAGTTGCGCCCAGGTCTGCCTCTCCCGCTACTACAAGCCTCCAGCTCTCCTCCAATGAGGCACTGGGTCCCCCCTTCCAGTGTCCACAGGCCGCCCGCCCTCAGGCACATCACAGGCCATCTAGGCGCATGTCCGTCAAACTGTGTGACAGTGTCACTCATCACCTGGGGCTACAGTGTCGGGTCTTTGGGGACCAGTGCTGGATTTTATCAGCCCTTGTATTTGCCTCCTGCCGATGCCTGGGGCATAAGAGATACTCAGAGCTGGTGGAGAGGAAGGGAAAGGCAGCCTTGCCTGGTGGGCGGGAGACCCTGCAGTCTCCAAGGTGCCAGGAGAAGAGAAGGCCTGAGGACTCCAGGGGGCGAGGTCAGCTTCCCCCTGACTCCCGCGGCTCACGCTCCAGGGCATTTCAGGCGTGAGCCTGCCGGCACGTTTGTCGATCGTGACCTGGCAATGCCTACTGCCTTTCCCAACCTCAAGACAGGTCCCTTAGGAACGGAAATGCCCAGCCATCAGGCTTCATTAAAGGAAGGTTCACAGGAACATGAACCCGAGAGAGACGTAAGACAGAGACCGTTAAAGGCTACAGTCTGCATGTTCCGTAGCCTTACTTTCAAAAGAGTAATATCTCTGAAACTTGAATTGGATGTTCCCTCAAAAGGCTAAGATATCAAACAATACTGGCCAATTAAAGATAGAAAACAATCCTACATGAAGTTGCCTGATACCCTTCAAGTTATGGACCATCTGTATATTAAACATTTGGAGTTTACCCAGACTCATTACATTCTTAATGAAGCATTATCTTTTAATCCTTGGCAACATATTTTACACCTTACAAAATTCTGTTATATACAGGATTTCATTTTATCCTAAGGACAATCTCTTGAGCTAGGGAGGGAAACTAAAGTTCAAGGAAGTAATTGACCTTAACAAATGCCTTCCTGGGGCCAAGCTTCCTGTGCAAAAGTACTGGAGTAAGTTATCTTGAATATATTATTCATATTACATCCTGTCAACATTCAAAACGGTTTTGATGTAGCCTGTAATAATAGGCACATATATGATAAGATCTTTAAAACGGAAAACAAAGAGGGAAAAGCCATTTGGTAGCTGATGTGGGATGCAGGCTGGGTGGGGCAGAACGGGTAACAGCAAAGACTTAGATTTATAGCTTAAGAAAAAAATTTCTCTCTGAACTTCTAGCTCTAAAAAAAGAATACTTAAACAAGATGATTTAGAGAATATCATAAACTAAAAAAGGGGGGAGGTACCATCAGTTCTTTAAGGTGAGGTGAAGTCAGCTCTCTAGTGAGGCCCCCAGGGAAGAGCTGGTCAACCCGCTTCTTCCAGTGGAGAACAGGAGGAAGGACAGCCAAAAGCACAGCTCAAACGCTACCTCCTCCATCCCCAGGCAACCTCTTCTCTGAACGCTCCCTCTTCATTTAATCCATATAAAAACCAGTCCTGCCTGCAGAACAAGTAGTAATGAGCTTTCAGAGAAAATATTAAGACAATCTCAGAAAACCTATTTGCATTTCTGAAGACGGCTCCCAAAATATGTGTGTGCTTAGTCGCTCAGTCGTGTCCAAATCTGTGTGACCCCACGCACTGTAGCCCGCCAGGCTCCTGGGTCCATGGGATTCTCCAGCAAGAATATTGGAGCGAGTAGCCATTCCCTTCTCCAGGGGATCTTCCCGACCCAAGGATCAAACTCTGGTTTCCCTTATTGCAGACAGATTCTTTACCATCTGAGCCACCAGGGAACAAGACAAACCATATGGAGTGCATACATATATAAAACAATGCACTTTTTAATGTATTATATTAATTAAATGCTGCAAATCAAAATATAGACAAAAAATGCTACTTAATGTGAAAATATAATTTGGTGGCATCCCTCCTTGACCAAACAGCTACCATCTATGTTTAATCCCTGTAATCACCCAAATAAGAATAGCAGAGAAAACTGTTGTGTATCCCTTCAACAACAGACATGTGGCTTTAAAAGAATCAAGCACATCAAATTCCCACCTTGCCAAACATAATTGGAAGGGAGATTAATATTTTTAAGGACTAATTACTATATTCTTTAGAATTGAAGCTTTATAGGTCATTTAACATGATGCAAATTTGCAACTAATAATTTTAAACTATGCTTTAATCCATTACACAAAGCCACAAACACCCACTCAAGGTACTCCCCACGTTCACTCATCTCATACTCTCCAAATTAAAATCTCCATTAGAAAGAGACTCACAGACTTAGAAACTGAACTTATGGTTGCTGGGGGGAAGGGATAGTTAGGGACTTTGGGAAGGTCATGTACACACTGCTATATTTAAAATGGATAACCAACAAGGACCTATTATATAGCACATGGAACTCTGCTCAATGTTATGTGCCAGCCTGGATGGGAGAGGGCTTTGGGGCAGAACGGATACACGTATAGGTATGGCTGAGTCCCTTCAATGTTCACCTGAAACTACCACACCATTGTTAAATCGGCTATACCCCAACACGAAATAAAAATAAAATTTAAAAAATAAAATAAAATCTCTATTAGAGATTGGGGCATAAAAAAGCCTGCAGTTGGCCGACTTCATATGACACTCAAAAGATCAGCAACATGCTCCTGCCAAGAGTTCTAAACCCAACAACTTCATTAAGGAAAACTTCAAACCAATTTGACAGAACACAGATGTTGCAAGTAAAATGCAATTATGAAGAATATGCAAGACAGTATCAAGTAGTTGCCAAAGCTTCCATCCACAGTGTCTTTCAACTCTGAGACAAAGAATACACCCACAACTAAACTTTGTGGAAAGAAACCACAAAACTTTCACTTTAGAACCTACATTTTAAAGGATCTCCATTATTTATACCACTGCCACTGACAGAACTTTCCTCTGCTGTATTTGGTTGAAAGAATTAAAGGTTTAGGGCTGACAAAGTTCTTACCTAGTTTAAAACCCTCGAAGGTGAGGAAACTGAAGCCCAGTGGTTTTGCAGGAACAAACAGCGGCTTCATTCCAGAGCCAGACTCAGACCAAATAAATTCAAGTTAAGTACTCCACACCGTGCAACAAACACAGTGATAGCAACTGTTCATCTGAAAGTCCTTAGGAGAGCTGAGGAGTTGCAGATTTTAAATCACAGGAAAGACTTGGATCCAGGGTGGAGAAAAGGGGCCTCTCCTTCAAACAGACCTCATTCTCTCTGGGTACAGCAGCAAACCACCCTGTCCTTGAAGACCATGGCTCTCAGAGGGCAGGACGAGAAGATGTCAGGGGAGCCTTCAGAAAGAAGGTGTCACCTAAACTGATACTGTAAGAATGGCCAAACGAAGCTGGAAGCCCTGGAGCTGGGTGCACAGGGGTCGGGGGGAGGGGGGGGGGGCGGACAGAAGAGTGAGCGGAGACAAGGCAGAGTGAAAGGCCAGCCGGCTAAGTCTGGACTTTATAACAGCGACAGCTGCAGTTATGGCCACATTTCCATCTTGCATTTCTGTTATTTATACCCTGTCCGTTCACAAAGAATTTCCATTTGGCTATTAAAGTTACTTGTGTCTGTAGCAGTTTTCTGTCTTAGACCAGGACGCTCTGAAAAGGAAAAAGACTGACCTGTTAGACACTGCATTCCCCAGGGGAAAAGAATCACTTCCCCTGGAACATAATAGGTGTTTTCATACAAGGGTAAATGAATGACCCACAGCCTCACCCCCTCTATTCCTTGCATAAACCTGACCTCTAACTGTAACTGCCTTGGCCTCATTCCGCGGGTGTGGATTCCCCTCCTTCAAACGCACTCTCCAGCCCGCCAAATTCTTGGGAAAGTTTTCTTCCACTCTCCAGGCGCTGAGAGCTAAAAGTTAAATCTGGCTTTCCAGACTCTTTTTTTTTTTTCCTTCTTCCCAATCCTAACGGAAGAAATCAAGAAGAGCCGGGCAGAGGGACCAGGCTCCCTCCAATCAGAGCCGGCTCCCGCCGGGCCGGCCGAGTCTCGCGCCCCAGCAGGAAACGCCGGCCGCAACCCCGACGCGCGGTCCCCCGGCGGCGCAGTGACAGCCCCGCGCTCCCCGGGGACCGGGCCTGGGAGAGGGGCGGGTTCCGGGCCAGTGCCGCTGCTTCTGTTCACACGGCAAAGGGGACAATAAAAGAGCGGCTCAGCTGTCCGGCTCGAGCCAAATGCTTCTCCCCCACGCACAAGCCCATTACAGCCCGACCGGCGCCGCTCCCCGCGCAGGGACACTCGTCCACACATGGAAGCCCCTAAGACACACGCGCGCGCGCGCACCGTTGTGGGAAAAGGGGAGCGTGTCCCCGGACCGATCACACCCCCCAAGCCGCGGGGGGGGGGTCGGGGAGGGGAGGCGTAGGGACGGGGCACAGCCCCCCAACTCGCAGGGGGGCCAAGACACCGAGCGCACGGGTCCACGCGGAGCCACCCTCGGTGACCCACAAACACTCAGAGCCCCTCACTCTCGGAGTGACCAGAATCCTTACGATCGGCGGCCCACGCAGTCACCCTCAGTGAGACACGGCGAACCAGTCACCCCTTGGAGGTAAGTGGTGGTGGGGGGGGGGAGGGACAAAGACAGTCTCCCACTCCCAGGATGTCCGGGGTCTCCTCGTGCGAGGGCCCACCCAGAGCTGCCTTCGGGCGACAACCGCGCGAGCCAGCCACCCTAGGGAGGGAGCGGAGACCGAGGCAGTGTCCCCGCCCTCAGGATGACAAGGACCCCGCGCAGGGGGCATCACCGGCCGATCCCCGAGGAGTCCTGGCGGGCGCGAAGCCCCCTAGGAGCCACCCCGAAGCCGAGACAATGCCCGGCGCCCGGACGCGCGACGGTCGGTTCCGCTCCGCGACCCTGTCCCCGCTTGGCGCTCAGGGCGGCGGCCGACACCTCGGGCAAGCGACCCCGCGGCGCCCCGCTCGGATGTGCCACACCCGGGGGGGGGACCCCCGTCCGACCCCGGGATCCCTGCCTTCTCAGAGACTCCTGCCGCCTGGGACCCCAGTCCGGCCCCGGGACCCCCGCCCGGTTCTGGGACCCTAATCCGGCCCTGGGACCCCCGCCCGGCCCGGGACCCCTGCCTTTTCGGAGACCTCTGTCTCCTGGGACCCCAGTCCGGGCCCGGGAGCCCCGCCCGACCCCGGGATCCCAGTCCGGCCCCGGGAGTCCCGTCCGACTCGAGACCCCTGCCCTCCTCCCCGTCCGGCCCTCGGGACCCCCGCCCGACTCTGGGACCCCAGTCCGGCCCCGGGACCCCCGTCCGGCTCTGGGACCCCAGTCTGGCCCTGGGGACCCCTGTCCGACTCTGGGACCCCAGTTCGGCCCCGGGACCCCCGCCCGACTCGAGACCCCTGCCCCACCCTGGACCCCGCCCGGTCTTGGACCCCCGGCTCCCGATGATCCCCCCGACCGCCCGGGACCGCCGCTTGGCCGTGAGACCCTCTCCCAGCCCCGGAGCCCGTGTCCGACCGGGGGGCCCCCCGACCGGCCCGGCCCCGCCGCCCGCCGCCTCACCTCAGGCCGCCGCCGGGGCAGCGATCGCTACTAGCCGGAGGCCGCCCTGGCCGATCCAGAAGGAGCCGAGCAGCCGGCAGAGCCGCTGCCGCCGCCGCAACAATGGAGCCCCGGGGCGGGGCCGCCTCGCAGCCGCCTCAGCGGGTCCCAACTCAGGCTAGCGCTCCGGCTCCTCAGGAGCAGCGGCCGCCGAAAGGCTGCGACCGGGCTCGGGCTCCGCGCAGGCGCACTCGCTCCGCCCGCGACACGATGCCCCGCCCCTGGAGGCTCCCCGGCGTTCGGGGACCGCCCCCCGGCCAATAGGGAGGGAGCTGGCCGCGGTGGGCGGGGCCTGGGGAAACAAAGGGAGGTGGGGCGGGGTCGCTCCGGGGCGGGGCTGCGGGGGTCCGTGCTGCGAGAGCTCCCGGAACCTCGGTCCACCCCGGTTCCACTCGGGACGGCCCGGCGTCAAGTCCACCCGGTGTCCGCTCAGCGAGACTTTGGCCATATCAAACCCGGAACTCAAGTTTATGGAATTGGTTCTCTTTCAGTTCGGCTCAGTCGCTCAGCCGTGTCGTACTCTTTGCGACCCCATGGACTGCAGCTCGCCAGGCCTCCCTGTCCATCACCAACTCCCGGAGCTTGCTCAAAGTCATGTCCGTTGAGTCGGTGAAGCCATCTAACCATCTCATCTTCTGTCGTCCCCTTTTCCTCCTGCCTTCAATCTTTCCCAGCATCTGGGTCTTTTCCAATGAGTCAGTTCTTTGCATCATGTGGCCAAAAGTGTTGGAGCTTCAGCTTCAGGATCAGTCCTTCCAATGAATATTCAGGACTGATTTCATTTAGTATGGTCCTCTTTACAGAAAGGGAAACTGAGGCCCAAGGAGGGAGACCTCCTGGCCCCCAAGCCACGTGTGCTTAAGTTGCTCAAACATGTCCGACTCTTGCGACCCCATAGACTGGAGCCAGCCAGGCTCCTCTGTCCATGGGATTCTCCAGGCAAGAATACTGGAATGGGTTGACATTTCCTTCTCCAGGGGGTCTTCCTGAACCTAGGTCTCCTGCACTGCAGTCAGACTCTTTACCGACTGAGCTACATTTTCAAAGCCCCAAAGATGTGCGGAATGGAGTAGAGGCAAATTTGGCTCTCCCTTAAGGACCTCCCGCAGACAGGATCAGAGATTTCTGAAGGTCACTTGAAGCCACAAAACTGGCGCTCTGAACAGAGCTCTTTCCCCTTCTTGCCGCAAAGCTTGTGTTCCTACGCTCTTCCCCACCTGAAGCACTCTGCTCGCCCTGCATGGCACCCCGTAAGTCCAAGTACCAGTCATCCATAAAACCTCTGTCCTCACCACCTTTGATCTTGGGTATCCTGGAACGCCAAAGTCCCCGTTTTCCTCTAGATCACTGGCGGCTCCTCCCTGGTAGCTCAGTCGGTAAAGAATCCACCTGCAATGCAGGAGACCCAGGTTCCATTCCTGGGTTGGGAAAATCCACTGGAGAAAGGGATAGGCTACGCAGTCCAGTATTCTTGGGCTTTCTTTGTGGCTCAGCTGGTAAAGAATCCACCTGCAGTTCGGGAGACCTGGGTTCGATCCCTGGGTTGGGAAGATCCCCTGGAGAAGGAAATTGCAACTCATTCTAGTATTCTTGCCTACAGAATCTCATGGACAGAGGAGCCAAGACTATAGTCCATGAGGTTGCAAGAGTTGGACACAATTTAGCGACTAAACTCCCACCCCCGGCGGCCCCTCTGGAGTCTGCACCCCTTCTCTGCCCGACCTCTACATGCTGGGGTATTAGGGTGGCCCTTGGCTCCAGTATAGACTGTCCTATTGGGAAATCTCAGCCTCTCCCAGGCCTTCAACCATCCACAGTTGTGTCCGGCTCTCTGCGACCCCAGGGACTGCAGCACGCCAGGCTTCCCTGTCCATCACCAACTCCCAGAGATTACTCAGACTGATGTCCGTGGAGTCAGTGATGCTACACTAATATATATATATTTATATATAATAGATAACTAATAAGTAACTACTCTGTAGCACAGGGAACTCTACTGAGTACTCTGTAATGACTCATATGGGGAAAGAAGCTAAAAAAAAACAAGAGTGGATATATGTATATGTATAACCGAATCACTTTGCTATACAGCAGAAGCTAACATTGTAAATCAACTACACTCTGATAAAGATTTATTTCAAAAAAAAAAAAAGAACTCATCTTAGACTATAGGGAGAGGTTCTCTGTATAGGCTGTGCTATGATAGGGCCTCTGGAGAACCCACCTGCAGATGTTTGGATGGTGGTAAGACCTGAGGACTGCCTCCAGGCAATAGCCAGCAAAGAGCTAGGCTCCAGCCAGGCAGTCCCATGGAAATGAATCCTGGCGCCAATTGGAAGGAGCTTGGCAGGGACTCTTCCCTGGTCAAGCCTCCAGGGGAGGACACATCCTGGCCGAAGGGTTAAGTGAAGCCTGGTGAGCCCTGAGCTGAGAACCCAACTAAAATGGGCTAAACTCTGACCCATAGAAACTGAGTTTAAAAACGTGGGTTACATTAAGCTGCTACATTTGTGATTATTTCTTATGAAACAATAAAAAACAAGTACTAGGTCCCCTCCCCAATACAAACATGCATAGCCACCTCTACTTCTTTCTGGCAGTTGCCACGATTCTACTTCTTTGTTGACCATCACTCTCTTGCCACTTGCACAAAAACTCCTTGAAGATAGAAACAGAGTGTGTCTTGCTCATTGCTGTGCGTTGACGCCCAACTCAGTTCTGTTCTAGGCAATGGGCCAAACAAAGGCAGACCAATCCACCAGTTGGTTTGCTGGCCCTACTGTCCTTACTAGCCTCCTTTTCCCCAGCCATATTCCATTAGAGACATTCCAATAGTTTACTACCTTGCCCAGTGTCCAAGGTTGTTGTTTTACAACAACAAGCATGATTTTATTTGTTTAATGATTTTATTTATTTTATTATTTATTTTTGGCTGCACTGAGTCTTCATTGGAAAATCACTGAGTCTCTTTGGAAAAGACCCTGATGCTGGGAAAGATTGAAGGCGGGAGGAGAAGGGGACGACAGAGGAGGAGATGGTTGGATGTCATTACTGACTTGATGGACATGAGTTTGAATGAGCTCCGGGAGTTGGTGATGGACAGGGAGGCCTGGCGAGCTGCAGTCCATGGGGTCACAAAGAGTAGGACACTACTGAGCAACTAAACTGGGTCTTCACTGCTTCAAGGATGTCTCTCTAGTGGCAGCAAGCAGGGGCTACTCTCCAGCTGCAGTGCCCGGGCCCCTCATTCTGGTGGCTTCTCTTGTGGAACACAGGCTCCAGAACATGAGCTCAGTAATTGTGGCGCACAGGCTTAGATGCTTGGAGGCAGGTGGACTCTTCTTGGACCGTGTCTCCTGCATTGGAAGGCGGGCTCTTTGCCACTGGGCCACCAGGGAATCCCTGATCCAGCATGCGTTGTGGAAGCTCCTGACCGAGTTTTATACTGTGAAGGGCTATCAAATGGGGTTAGTGACCCCAGACGTCTTCCAGATTCTTCCACTAATACGTCTCTTAAGGAAGTAAATGTAATTACAGGCTATTTATATCCCAAGGTAAGCTACATTTCCATGGCACTTTTTTAAATCTATTTATTTTAATTGGAGGCTAATTACTTTACAGTGTTGTAGTGGTTTTTGCCATACATTCACATGAATCAGCCATGGGTGTATATGTGTTTCCCATCCTGAACCCCCTCCCACCTCCCTCCCTATCCCATCCCTCAGGGCCGTCCCAGTGCACCAGCTTCGAGTGCCCTGTTTCATGCATTGAACCTGGACCAGTGATCCATTTCACATATGGTAATAGATACATTTCAATGCTATTCTCTCAAATCGTCCCACCCTTGCCTTCTCCCACAGAGTCCAAAAGTCTGTTCTTTATACTGGTGTTTCATTTGGTGTCTCGCATATAGGGTCATTGTTACTCCAGGACACTTTGGACGCAGTCTTCCTAAATTCTGAGACCCAGAAGGAACAGAGGTCCCCTGTGGCAGCTAGGCAGTGAGGAATCCAACCGCGTGAGCATGTGGTGTGAGCTGCCAAGGCTGAAAGCCCACAGGGCTTTCACACGGGTCACGTATCGCTTCCTAACAAATGGCCCTGAAGCCTAGTAGTTTGAAACAACTTACACTGGGATTTCCCTGGCCATTCAGTGGTTAAGACTTTGCTTCCAATGCAAGGGATGTGGGTTTGATCCCTGGTCAGAGAACTAAGATCCCACATGCCAAGTGGCCAAAAAATTAAAAAAAAAAAAAAAAAAACTTACATTCCTTATCTCACCGTTTTGGTGGGTGAGCAATCTATCAGAACTCATCCAGGCACCTCTGGTTCAAGGTCTCTCACAAAGTTGCAACCAGGCTGTTGGCTGGGGCCATGGCTTGACATGCTGGTTTGACTGGGGGGTGACTTGTTTTCATGTCACTCCAATGGCTTCTCGCAAGCCACATTCCTCACGGATGCCAGGCCTGCTCAGAGCCACTCCCAACACAGCAGCTGACTTGCCCCAGAGCCCCTGAGATGGAAGCCATGCATTTCACCAGCAGTGACAGTCCAGTAGCTCCACTGTGTTCTGAAAGTTAGGAGGTCCAGCCCAGAGTCAATGGGAAGGGACCACACAAGGTGGGCACACCAGGAAGCAGGGATCATTGGGGGTCTTCTCAGAGGCTGCCTACCAAGCTGCTGAACACTTATGATTAAAATAAAATCTTAAAAGCAGACATAGAAAACAAACACCATATTCTGGGGAATAAGACTTACAGGGACTCCCCGGGTGGTCCAGCGGCTGGGACTCTGTGCTCTCACTGCTGAAGGCATAGATCTGATCCCTGGCTGGGATCCCACAAGCCATGTGTCATGTCCAAAAAGTAATAATAATAAAATTAATAAATTTATTTTTAAAAAAAAGAACCGGTAAGACTTACAGATAACTACTTACCCAAAATAATGGAAGTCAAAAAACAATGGGATATCAGTCTTATAATGTTGAAAGGAAAAAAAAAGTGTCAGTCCATCTCCCCCCCAAAACCCACAACCACGTACATACACTGTCTTCTGTCTCCTTCATGAACGTGGCACAGTAGGAAAAGAACCCCTTCCCAACTGGTCCTAAGCATGTCATCCTCCCGCTCTGCTTGGTGCCTTTGCAAACACTGGTCCATCAAGTTAATGTGGTGGCTTGGTGTTTGGAGAAAGCATAAATTTGAGAGTAACAACAACCGCCTCTTGAAACCCAGCTCTGACACCTGTATGACCTTGGAAAGTCTTCGAGCCTCTCAGAACTTCAGTAGCCTCCTTGGAAGGTAATTTTGGTTTTGAAGACTCACTGACCATCAATGCGGAGGGGGCGCTGAGGCAGAGAAGCAAAGAGAGCCAAACTTGGCCTTTACAAGAACGGGGTGGGGGCAGCCAGGAGAAAAGAGGAAAGGGGCTGTAAGGGGGAAACCATTTGCTGGGGAATGTCTAGAGGCTGTGACCGCCCGGGACATTTTGAACAGGGGTGTCAGAAGACAGTCCTCACTGCCCAGCATCTCCACTAACCCAGGCTGCAGAGTGATGCTCATCCCTTGGCCTCTAGCCCCATCCTTCAGTGAAAGTCTAGCCTTGTGTGCACAGCACTGGGGTGAGGGAGGTCTTGGTCCATAAAATGGGGGCTAGTCCCGGTCTATATAAACTTGGAGTCCAGAGAAGGGGCTGGGACAGAGGGGAAACACCTGTTAAATACCTCCATATTCTCACCACATTGACCACAGAACCTCATACACTTTTGCCCAACACATGGACTAAACCACTTCAACCATAGCTACCAAGTTGTATTTTAGTGCTAAAATAAATTTCAATCACAGTTTGGTACATACATGGATTTCTGACCAGCCAATCTACCAGTGACAAAATAAAGGTACGGGTGCCCTTGTCCCCCAAACACTAAATATATCCCCATACGTCGGACTGCCTGGTCTCCAATGTCGTCTATACCACCGACATCACTCTGATTCTGGGCTGTGATGAATGCAATTGATTGACTGTGAATCCACTCATGCACACAATTATTCAGTATTCATCTTTGGGGAGGTAATAAGCTTCCTTCATAGCTCAGTCGGTAAAGAATCCACCTGCAATGCAGGAGACCTGGGTTCGATTCCTGGGCCAGGAAGATCCCCTAGAGAAGGAAGTGACAGCCCACTTCAGTATTCTTGCGGGCAGCAGTCCATGGCGTCACAGGAGCCGGACACGAGTTAGCGACTAAGCCACAACAACCATATATAAGTTGTGCATCTTGTTTTTTAAAGATTTATTTGTTTATTTTGGGCTGTGCTGGGTCTTCATTGCTTTTTGTGGGCTCTTCTCTAGTTGCAGTGAGCAGGGGCTACTCCTCGGTGGGGTACGTGGGCCTCTCACTGCGGTGGGGTCTCGTTGCAGAGCATGGGCTCTAGGCACATGGGCTTCAGTAGTTGCTGCGGTGGGCTCAGCAGTTGCGTCTCCCAGGCTCTGGAGCACAAGCTCGGCAGTTGTGGTGCACGGACTTAGTTGCCCACAGCATGTGGGATCTTCCCAGACCAGGGATCAAACCCGTGTCCCCTGCACTGGCGGGCAGATTCTTATCCACTGTTCCACAAGGGAAGGCCCTACGTTGTCCCATCTTTACACAAGGAAATGATTCACTCAAAAGCTTGTGCCAATAAGTAGCTTTCCCCTGGGACTCTTTACAGTGAAATGATCACATAACAGACATCACTCAGTGTTGCTGGATTTGAGCCTTGTGTGGGGGAGTTAAGGAGGAAGGAAGGTGCTGGGCACTGGGGAGGGCTTGGGTTTAGAGCTTGGTAGTCCTGGGCTGGGATCCCAGCACCTCTGCTCAGCAGTCATGTGACTGTAGGTGAGTTACTTAGCTGAGCCTCAGCTTGCTCATTTGTGTAATGGGTGCTAGTTAAGTTAGATGATAAAGGGTATATTAATGAAACTCCTGGCCCCACACCTGACATGCAATTGTACATGACAATTACAGAGGATGCACACGTGGGCTTTGGTCTGAATCCTAGCCTGTTAGTTAATAGCTGCAAGCTCTTGGGCCATTTACGTAACTTCTCTGAGCCTCAGTTTCCTCATTGGAAGTACTGATGCTAAAGCTGAAGCTCCAATAATTTGGCCACTTGATGCAAAAAGCCAACTCATTGGAAAAGACCTTGATGTGGGGAAAGATTGAAGGCAGGAGGAGAAGAGGGCAACAGAGGGTGAGATGGTTGGATGGCATCACTGACTCAGTGGACATGAGTTTGGGAGGGAAATGAGAAGATGCCGATCAAGAAACAAGGGTGCCAGACAAGGAGGGGTAAAGAAGAGTCTGGAGAGGGGATCAGTGGCCAGATGGTGCCCGTGAAGGAGTCGGAGAACGGGCCACAGAAGTCCCCGTGCCGAGGTCTCCAGGCAGGGGCGGGCACAGTCCAGCTTGCACTGCAGACCAGCTGCTGCACGTCCCTGAGGACGGACTGGAGGAATGACGTGGTGTGTAGGTATCAGGTCAGGGAGGTATCTGGGGGCCTGGAGGCAGGAGGCACGCTTGGGAGGCCGCACTTGCTGTGTGGAGCGCTCAGAAATGACGTGCCACTGAGGATGGTTCACGGTACTCAGAAGGGAGAAAAGGAAGCTTCTATTATTCATGAAAACTGGCTCGGTAACAGCCCGCAGCCTGGCCGTCACTGGAGAGGCACTGATCTCTCTCATTTAATTTGTCAGAAGTGCTCTTACACTTGGGAACGTGCCGTCTCAGCCCGTGGGCCGGGAACCGGGCCAGTTCGTGATCACTCAGCCCTGGTGATGACTTACCCGACACCAGGCTTTCTTCCACTATGGAAGGTGGGGGTCGGGGAGGGGGAGACCAGGGGTCCAGGGGTCGAGGGAAACTGACCTCTGGGATGACCCAGCTCTCATCTGTGTAGTAGACAGGTTTCCCTCTAGAGGGGCAATGACAAGGGTGGAGGTGATGTAGGGGAGGGGTCTGGAAAGGAGGGTGGCAGCCTTGGAGGAGGCCTGAGGACAGGTGAGAGCAGTGGGGTTGGGGGGAGGGGGCAAGGCTGGGCCAGGAGGAGCCTACCCATCCCCTACGGAAGCCCGACGATCAGGGTACCTCAGCGTCCCTGGGGCCGGTGGGCCGTCTAGGGAGCCTTGTGAGCTAAGTGTGACTGGAAGTGACCTCAGTACCACATGGCCAGGCCTCCTGGCCTGGGACAAAGTCCTCCCCATGCAGGACACAGCTGGCCACTGCCATCATTGGCACAGCGGGGAGTGTCCCTGACTGTCCGCACGGACAAATGCTTCTCTGGACGGTGAGGCAGGGAGCCGCTGGTCTGGTCTGAGGACGACCTGAGGGATCTCGGGGCAGGCTTGCTCAGGCAGGCATCCGTGGGACGATGCCCCTTATTCAAATGCAGAGGGCAAGCTTTAGATCTTTCGTCTGACATTCCCAGCTGGTTCACTGTGCCTCAGTTTCCCCATGTGTAGAGTGGGGATTAGGAAGGATCTCACAGTATTATTGTAAGGACCCCAGGTGCTCAGAACAGGGAGAGGCAGAGAGCGAGAGCTGGAAATCGATGCTACACTGATTCACTTCTCCACCTCCTGCGGGAGCCGTGCCCAGGCCAGGACCCAGGCAGGGGTTTTCAGCATGGGGCCGGAGCCCATTCTCCTTCTGCTTGCCCGGGGGGGTGGGCTCACGGGCAGTCTCCTCCCATTGCACTGGCCAGTGGGGGTGCTTCTACCACCCCCTTCACCACCGGCTGTCACCTGGTGGAAATCTATGTCCAGGAGCAGGTGGGGAAAGAGGTGGACTATCCTTGCAGAATTTTCTGATCTAAAACACACTGAACAACATCTTCCAGCTCAGCTGTTCCAGAAGCTTTGGACTGGGGCTCTGGGATCTGATGCACCAAGGAAAATGATACAGTCCCTGCTTACTCATGCATCTCCCGTTGGTTC
This sequence comes from Dama dama, assembly GCF_033118175.1. NCBI lineage: Eukaryota > Metazoa > Chordata > Mammalia > Artiodactyla > Cervidae > Dama > Dama dama. The sequence continues at coordinate 3,440,470 of NC_083686.1, read as the reverse complement.
TTAGCCGGCTCAGAACCCAGAGCGGGGTGGGTGGGGTTAAACAGCCCCAGGCCATCCACAGGGCCACTCACGGTGTCCCCCCTGCTGGTGATGGCCCCTCCAGTTCTGTCTCCTTCCTGCTTCCCTCTCTCGCTCTCCTGACCGACTATCCCGTGTGCCCTCTCTCTACCGCGTGGGCCCTGCTGGCTCGCGCTCGGGGGGTTATCCCCTGCTTTTGTCCACCTCCCTTGACTCATGCAACTCATAGTGCAGCTCCCTGAGACAGTGCTGACTGGGTGGACCATGTCCATGCAGAGCGAAGCCTCTTGGGCTAGGGGCTGGGGGAGAGATGCGTGTGGGGTCACCAGGAAGTCCAGGGCCTCAGGGGCCACCCTCGGTCCAATCGCCTGTGCCGGGGACAGCAGGTCATGGGCAGGACATGGTGACTTGTGGGTAAAGCGCCTTCAGGAGGGGACAGAACATGGCAAAGACTGGAAGGGGCTGGAGGTCATATAGTGAGGCGGGCAGATGGGCATGACGAATGAGGACGGCAAGCCTCATTCACCAAGCCTCACGCACCAAGAGCATGGTGACAGGGGCAGCTGGGGGCTTCCTGCCAAGAGTCACCAAAGGTACGGGGAGGGGTGGTGTTGACTGTGGGGACAAGAAGGTTTTGGAGAGCCTGGGCTGCAGAGCTGGGAGTGTCCACCAATCGTGCTGGCTGGCTTCTCAACACATGGGTGCTGTGTTCCCAGATGCCTTTGCAGTTGGATGGAGTCACGTGACCACCTCTGGCCAATGAGTGGGACTGGCGGTGACACGTGTCCCTTCTGAGCCAAACCCTAAGATGGGCAGTGTGACTTGCCTGGCCGTCTTCCTCCTCTCATTCAAAGCAGTGAATTCTGCCGCTCTGGGTTCAGATTTCAGTGGCTTAGGAGGCACAGCTACCCTGGGAGAAGGTTCCAGAAAGAAAGGCTGGAGGCTGACATCTCCCCACCCCCTGGGTCCCAGGGCTTCTGACACAGGCCCAGGCTGAGGCTGGTTTGGGAAGGTTGGTGCCGGTGGCAGACACCAAGGCTGGCATGGAAAATGGGACTGGACTTGGCTTGGGGCTTTGGGGTGGGCAGCTCCTTAGAACCTAGGACCACTGAAGCTCAGGTGGTGGGCGTGAGCTCTGGGGCACACAGGCTAGCCTACCAAACCTCCAGCACCCAAGACAGTGCCAGGCACAGACAGTGCATGCTCTAAATGACCCTACACCCTGGGCACCAAATGGCACTCCTTTAGACAGAATGACAGGTCCCGAGCCTACCAAGGGATCCAGTCTCTACGGTCAGGTCAGCAGAAGTTTCTAATCTTCTAGGTTTGTGCTATCTCACTGGAAGCTGCTAGTCACCTGTGGCTGCTTAAACTTAACTTTAATGAAAATTTAACTCCCTAGTCACACCAGTCACACTTCAAATGCTAGTGGCCGTCGTACTGGGCAGAGTGGGTACAGAACATTTTGCAGAAAGTTCTTTTGGGTTGGACTGTTCTCAGCACTGACACCTGGGAAAACTTTGGGCTCTCGTCTCATTACCAAGTACTCCAGTGACATCCTGGGTCACAGAGCACTGCTGTAAAATTGCCAGCCCTCTCGGAGGGAAAGTGTCAGTAAACAGACAAGAAGAATGTGCTGGAGAACGCTATTCAACATCCTGTGATAAACCATGATGGAAAAGAATGTGAAAAAGAACGTACATATGATTATAACTGAATCACTTCGCTGCACAGCAGAAATTAACACCACATTATAAATCAGCTAAAAAATCCTAAAGGAAATCAATCCTGAATATTCACTGGAAGGACTGATGCTGAAATTAAATCTCTGATACTTTGACCACCTGACGTGAAGAGAAGACTCACGAAAAGATTCTGTTGGTGGGAAAGATTGAAGGCAGGAGAAGGGGACAACAGAGGCTAAGGTGGTTGGATGGCATCATTGACTCAATGGACATGAGTTTGAGCAAACACCAGGAGACAGTGAAGGGCAGGGAAGCCTGGTATGCTGTGGTCCATGGAGTTGCAAGGAGTCGGACACGACTGAGTGACTCAACAACAACAATAAATCAACTATACTTCAATAAAACTGAATTCTTAAAAATAACCAAATTAAAAGAAGAGAGAAAATACAAGATATCCCCAAATAAAAGTGAAAATGTGATTTGGGAGAAGAAAGAAAAAGAGAAGAATGTGTTGACATACGGGCAGGCAAGATGACCTCCGGGTATGGGTGGGGAAATTCCTGGAGTCAGCAGCGGGCCTGTCTGAGAGTCTGAGTAAACTCTGGGAGTTGGTGATGGACAGGGAGGCCTGGCGTGCTGCAGTCCATGGGGTCGCAAAGAGTCGGACACGACTGAGCGACTGAACTGAACTGAACTGAACTGTCTGAGGTGGGAACTTCAGAGCTGAACCGAGAGGGGAGAGTGGGGCTCCACCTGGAAAGCAAACAGCAGCCCCAGGCCCTGGGAAGGAGGAGAGTGTGTGTAAAAGCTCAGGGCTTGTGCCGAGGGAAGGCAGCATAGCTGTGACCTCTGGGAGGGGGCAGAGTGCTGGCCACAGAAGGTGCTGTTGGGACCTTGACATGATCTGACCGGTGGCCGTGAAGCATCACTGCAGCTGTCAGATGGGAAATGACCTGCTCCCAGGCAAGACTGGGACCAGAATTCTGATTGGGAAGCTGTGTTCACTCAGGTGAGAGCTGAGAGTAGAGGGTATATGGTCAGGGTGACCACATACCTGGTTGGCGTGGGACAGGCCCGGTGTACACTGTGTCCCAGGGCCATTGGTGACTACCACCTTCTAGTCTTGGGCTGTTTTCTGATCTGGATAATTCCGTGCAGGTGTCTGCTGAGATGGAGAGATGAAGAGACATGCTTCGGGTGAATCCAGGACCTCTGATGGGCTGTCCTTGGGATGGAGGGAAATGCTCTCATTTCTGACTTGCATCACCGAGTATACCAAGATGGGGCGCAGTATGTACATGTAGACAGGCTTTGGGGGCTTCGTGAGAGTCATTACTGTCATTGCAATAAGATTAGAGATTGCTGTGGGTTAAATTGTGTCCCCAGATTCACAGCTGATGCCCAAATCTCTTGTGTGACACAGGAGGGGGCCTCTGGGAGGTGATCAGATTGTGAGTGTGAGGCCCTCTACAAGGAGGTTAGTGCCCTTGTAAGAAGCTGGCTAGGTGAGAAGAGAGACGCTATCTGCTAGCTGAGGACCCAGCCCACACATCTGAGAGCAGAAACGGGCCTCTTGCCGGAACCTGGCCCGACCAGCACTCTGACCAACACCAAGAGAATTCAGCGTTTTGTTGTCTGAGGCTCCAGTCTGCAGTTTTGGTTAGAGCAGCCTGAGTGAACAGAGGTGGCGGTTACAGACTGTTTCATCCCAGGGCAGCAGCTGCTAACCTACTGGGCAGGTGCCCGTCCTTTCCTTAGCCACGAGCTCCAGGGCCACAACCAACAGCCTGTTTGCGGATCCTGGGATGCCATCTCCAGCCCTGTATCCACTGCTGTCCCCTCAGCCCAGAACACCCATCCCTTTGTTGGCCTCCAGGTATGCAGCCTCATCTGGCAAGACCTACGTTTGGCAGTGCCTTCTCAGAAAGTCTCCCCTGACCTCTGGGGTATTTACGGGGCCTCCTTGGGGACCTGCTCCAAAGGGTCATTCTTATCATGGTCGGTGTGCTGGTCTGTCTTCCTGCCCTGATGGGGGCAGGTATCAGCATCTCTCCTGTCAGCACTTTGGCCTGGGTGAGGGGCTTAGGGCCCCAGCCCGAGGGGCTGCCCCTACCACGGCTGTCCTAGGGCCATGCCGAGGCCGACACGGGGTCTGTCCCCCCCCACCCCCGGCTCCGTGCCCACTTCCAGGAAGACCACTTTTAGCAGATGCCCTCCCCAGGCGCTGGCGGCAGAAGGGGGCCCGTGGCTGGAAATGACAGGCGTTTATAAGAAGCGGCTTTTCACTTTCACAAGTTAGAATACATCATCCTTTATTTTTTCCAGGCTCCCCTGGTCCGACAAGACGCTCACTAGTGAGAAAATAGGGGTTTCCAGCGGCTCGGGCTCAGATCGCGACGCGGAGGGAAGCATATGCTCGGTGCTGAGAAACCCCCTCCCAGGCCAAGCCTCGCTGGAGAGCCGGGCGCACAGCAGGACTACAGGGGCGGAGTCACGCGGACGGAACAGACGGACGTCCAGGACGCACAGACGGACGCGGGGCACGAAGGCGGGGCCCACACTCCGGGACACCGTGCAGTGTTTCACAGGCCCCTCGATGCACTGTACAAACGTTCAGGTAACCACACTCTACCCGCATGGCCGGCAGGTCTCCCTGCCGACTTGACCGATCTCGGCAGCATCTCCCATCCCATCTTCCCGGAGGGTCCGGGTGTCGTCGTTCTCAGGACTGGACACCAGCCTTCCCTCGCTGGGGGGTTTACGGGGAGAGGGGGGCAAAGGGGGACTCCACCGGCCACGTGACGAAGAGGGTGCGCTGAAAGCTGCATCAAGCATTATCCGGGACCATGGGAACCCTTAACTGGGGGGCTTTGGCCATCAGGGGAGGATGTTTTCTGCAAGACTTGGAAAACGACAGCGAGAAACACAGTGTGGCCGTACTTAAGGTGTCCTTACAAACCGCGGTATGGGGTGTGTGGGCGGTGGGGGGGGGGGGGTTCTGCCTTTCGGGGTGCCTGTGTGACAGGCCAAAAAGAGAAAAAAGAAAAAAAGAGCACAAAGGAAACAGACAAGAAGTCCTGTGTGTTAGGAACACACATGAAACCTGGAACACAGATGCAACGGTGGAGAATAAGGCTGGCGCGCTCCCTTTCAGCGGGACCATAAAATTAAACTCTTTATATATGTCGTCTTTGTGTTTAAGTAGGCTCTACTCTTTAACAAAATAAAAACTTCTGTGTTAACTTTAAAGATATCGTTTAGGCATCTGGAAGAGGAACGCAGCGCACGGGATCCCCGGCAGAAGGTGCGCCTTCGGGTTGAAGGTCCTCCCTAAACACGAAGGCTGCAAATTGCCCCCCATGCTTCTGACGGCCCCGGGGAGGCCCGGGGCGGGGGACGGGGGCCTGCGTGCCAGGCCGTGCCTCCCAGGCTGAGCAGGGAAGCGGGGCCATGGACACCAGGAGCAGGGTGCCCACACCGTAACCCGTCAGCGCCCGTCACTGATTAAGCCCCTCAGGTGTCCACTCCCGTCCTCTGTGTACCCCGGGGGCCCAGTGCGGGGAGGGCACTGCAGGGAGGTGGGAGGGTGGGCTGCGTGCGTCTAAGTGGTCCTGCGTCTCTGGGCAGCGACCTCGCCACATCTTCCTTCCCGATGGCAAGCGGCAGCGGGGTAGGACAGTGCAAAGCCAGGGGTCTGGGCGGCAAACTAGGCGTGGGGGCTGTGCTGGCAGAAACCAGAAACGGGGGCTCTACCTGCTGTGGGACCTCCTCCCGCCCCCAGTCCCCCCCAACTGGCCCTTCCTAGGCGCCCACCGCCCGCCTGCCCACGGTGGACACAGAGAAGCCAGAGCCGAGGGCAAGAGGAGGGGGGTCTGGTGGTTCCCGCAAGCACGCGCATGGGCAGGGCGCCCCACCCCCCAGCAGCGTCAGAACAGCAGGGCTTTCTTCTTGAGGTCGTTCCTCTTCCAGAGGGCCAGGCGGTCGAACTCTTCCATGCTCATCCCAAACACTTCTCGGAACTCCTCGGGCGACAGGTGTCTCTGAAAATGAAAAGGGCAACCCAGAGGGGAGCAGTGAGCGACCTGGCCAAGCACCCCCGGAGGCGGGACCTGCAGAGAGGATGGGGGGGTCTCCCTGGGCACACCTGGCTCCCCAGCTTCCCTCTGCATCCCCACCGGTCTGCTCTATAGGGCACAGAGGCTGGCCCAGAGGAAAGAGGGATGGTGAGGGGACCCACAGTGAGCAGCTGCCAAGCAGGGGCCAGAGCCCTGACTCCCGACACCTGCAGAAGCGTCTCCCACCGCAGACTGAGCGCAAATCAGGCCTGGAAATGGGAGGGAGTATGCACACGTGGTCACGTGTACCATTTCATGTCCTTCTCACGGCTGCTGTCTGAGCAGGAAGTGTCCCCATGGCTCGCAGGAGGACACGGAGGCAGACAGGCCTAGGCCTCACTTCAAATCCTCCCTTTCCCCCCACTCCACCTCTGGTCTGTGACCCCAAGTGAGCTTCCTGTCTCTCTGAGCCCCAGTCCTGGGGGGCGCAATGGGGAAGCCAGACAGTGTTAAGGGCACCAGTGCCAGCTAGCCCCCTGGAGTCTCAGCCTACTCGCATGTAAATGGGGTCACCCTGGCACCCCCCAGAGTTTTGGGGTGAACAGGTCAGCCCAAGTCAGCTCCCAGGGCTGAGCCCGGCCCTGGGCAGGAACAGTGAGCCCTGGGCACAGTTATTACAATCTGAGATAGAGCCAACTCTGTCGCCACTTGACGCCACCTGAATTCTAGACTCTTCCTTGCAGGGAAGGAAGGTGTCTGCTCCCTTCACCCCCATGTCTGTCTTCCTCAGCTGGTGCTGCATAACTTCTTCTTGTCCTTCAAGACCCGGCTCAGGTGGGCACGGCACCCTCTCCTGGGGGGCTTCCTGGGAGGAGTGAGGCCAGCCACCACCCCCCAGCCTGGGAGGAGCTGGGGAGAAAATGGAAAGCGGGGCGGACAGCCTGCAGCAGGAGGGGTCGAGCTCCAGCCCCAGAGGACCTGGTTCAAAACCCCCTCCCACCCCCATGTAAGAAGTGTGGCTTCTGCATGGCTGCGTGGAAACCAGCCTTGGCCGTTCCTCCGCACGCTTAGCAGAAGCACCTCAAGACCCAGCAGATTCCAAAAGACCAAAACCAGGGACTCGCACGGGTTCCTTCACACCCGTGTTCACAGCAGATTATCCACACCGGTCCAAAACCGGAACAACCCAAGTGCCCGCGGAAGGACAAAGGGACACACAAGACTTGGTCGATTCAGACTCTGGAACGTGGCTGAGGAGTACTCAGTCGCGTCTGATGCTTTGCGAGCCCATGGACTATAGCCGGCCAGGCTCCTCTGTCCATGGGGATTCTCCAGGCAAGAACACTGGAGTGGGTAGCCATGCCCTCCTCCAGGGGATCTTCCCGACCCAGGGATCAAAAACCTGGTCTCCTGCACCTGCTGCATCGGCAGGCAGGTTCTTTATCACTGGTGTCATCGGGAACATGATTCATCCATAAAAAGTCGTGAAGCTCTGACCTGTGCTACAACATGGAGGGGCTAGGAAACAGGCTAAATGAGTCCATTTGTAGGAAACATCCAGAGTGGGGAACATCCTCAGGGACCACACAGCTCAGTCATTGCCGACATCTGGGAGAGGAGGGGCCTGGGGAAGAGCTGATCGGTGGGCGGACGGTTTCCCCCTGGACCCAACAACCACGTTCTAGAATTCCGCAGAGGTAGTGGAGGTCACACAACATTGAGAGTGTGCTAAAGGCAGTCAACTGTACACTTTAAAATGGCTGCAATTAATATGAAAATTACAAGAAGATGCTCTAATATGCTTTCATTTCTACTGTCATTTAATATTTGAAACAGTACTTATTTCATTGTTCCTGCATAAAATTAAACATCTATATTACTTTTATAATAAAAATAATCAAATCTAAAAAATAAAAAATAAATAAAATGGCTGCAATTGTGAATTTTATCATTAAAAAATCCAGTTCCTGCCAGAAAAAAAAAAAAAAAAAGAGTGCTTTCTTGAATTTAAAAAACACATCCTACTAAAGGTTACTGTGATGATTGAGAAAATGGTATGAAGACCCGTGGGGAACTGTGGAAAGCAGAAACAACCATCACCGCCAGGCATATCTCTCACAGAAGTCAGAGCCCTGTGTGACTTGCACTGGGTTTTGAAGCCCAGTCACTGGCATGATACGGGGGAGGGGACTCAAGGGACCCTTTTATGCTGAATCACAGAGAGTGTGAGTTGCTCAGTCATGTCCAACTTTTTGTGACCCCCATGGATGCTCCTGGAAGCATCCCAGGCTTTGTGGTGAAGGCCCACGGCCTGTGCTTGCCCGGCTTGCTGGGACTGGCCTGTCTTGATTCCCCCGCAGGGCTCTCCTAGTCCCACCACCTCACCAAGTTCAGATGCCCACTGCAGCCCACCAGCCACCACCAGGCCCCCTGCTCCAGGTGGTGCTGAGTGCGTGGGCTCAGGTGCAGACCCCCTCAGCCTGTGACTCTAGGGGCTGTGTTCCTTCAGAGTCTGGGTCCCACAGGGCATCCCCACACTGTCACAAGGCACAGGGAGGCCCTGTCTGTAGAGGGGGACTCCTGCTGAGCAGGGTCCATGTTCCTTGACCTCATCACACAATGACATCATCACCAGGACGACATCATCACCAGGACGACATCATCATCATCGCGACATCATCATGACATCATCACCATAATGGCATCATCACCATGACGACATCATCACCATGACAACATCATTGTTGTCATAAAGACAATGGCCCCTGCCATCCCTGGAGTGTTCCTCTGTGCCAGACAAGGGCCAGAAGCTCTCCATCACCGGCTTGTGACCTTGCCATAGCTTACTGGGTAGGATGGGGATGGAAGCTCTGAGATGTGGACTGACGTGGCTGCCAGGTGGCCCCGAGGCCCTGCATCACCTCTCTCACCTCTCCCACCACGGCTCTGCCCCATGGTGGGCATCTATAAGTTCTGAAACGTGCCAGGCTCTCTGCCACCCAGAGCCTGCAGTGCTCTTCCCCTACTTCACAGAGCAGTTCCTCCGCCTTCTGCAGGTCCCAGCTCAAATGTCCCCTCCTCCCGGGGGCCCTCCTGGGTTGCACTAGCCAAGCAAGCAGGCCCCGCGCCATGTGTGTCCCTCAGTACTGAGCACAGCTGACCTCGTCTGTCTCAGCCCCTCTAGGGCAGCATGGGCCTGATTCCTGTCCTCATCCAGGGATGATCCATGCTTTTGCATCCCTGAGTCCAAATCTGGCTCTCACCTCCCCAGTCACGCTGCCTCCCAGCTCCCCCTCTCCAGCAGGCCTGCCCTTCTCTTCGCATGCCTCCCTCTTCCCTCCCCACCCTCCACCCCTAAAGTCCTACCACCTGTCCTGGCCTTCCATGACGGCTCCTGTTTGCTCTCCATGTCTCACCTGGACGCTCTGGCATACGTGTCTCCCAGACACGTCCGCGTGGCTGGGAACAGTCACCATCAGTCTGTTGAGTTCTTCCAAGACCCATCAGACCGGTTGGATGAGTCGAAACAAAGGATGTATTCTTTAACCTCAGGACCTGGGGTTTCAGGTGCATTCCTACAACTGGGGCTTTTCCTGCTTGGGCAAACTCAGGTGTGCGTTTAGCCCCAGGGTCTGGCAGAGGCATTCCTGAAACCACCACTCCACCCGGGGAGCTGCTCAGCCCTGCCTCTGCCAAGCCTCAGAAAGGAGCACCCTGGGGACCACAGCCTCCAGGCCCCGGGAGGGCACACCCTCCTTCCCCACCTACTCATCTGCCAGCCTTGCTCTCTGCAGGAGTCAGCCAGGCCAGGCCTGGCCCTGATGCCCGGCTGTTTGGCCAAACAGTCCAGGGGTGGTGAAGGTATTCTACCACATGGTCATGCTTACAATCAACCTTTAAGTGAAGATGCAGTGGCTGCTTCCACTCTGCCGGGGCAAACACTGAGGGCTTCCTGGAGGAGGAGGAATTCTGCCTCTACGTGTCAGCTCCTCCCTGAGTGTCCACCCGGCTGCCCTGCCCCGCGGATGCCACACGTGCCAGCCCCACAGGAAGCCAATTCCTTAAATTAAATTTCTTGATGTTGGATTGGCCAAAAAGCTCATTCTGGTTTTCCATAACATCTTGCCGAAAAATCCAAACGAACTCTTGGGCCAACTCGATACTTGTCCGTCTGCATCTCTATGTCTGTCTGTCTACCCGTCTGTCTCCTGTTGGTTCTGCTGTCTCTCTGGAAGGCCCTGGCTGACATACTTTCCTACCTAAGGAGCGGACTGTGTGTTCTGGGAAGTTGGCGTGTGGAAGAGGGGTTAGAAATCAATATTCCATACTGTAATTAATCTGGGAAGATGCACAGCAGAGTGGCCCTGCGTGACATCTTAACCAGAACTCCACATCTGCTTCCTAGAAGCTGCAAGGCCTGGGGACATCCTCCAGCCTTCTCTGTACCCCCTGCCACAAACTTCCTCTGTACCCGCTGCACCGAGTTGTGAAAAGTGCACCAGCATGTCAAGTCCTTGGAACAACTTGGTGGTGATGATCAAGTGCTTGTTAAATAAGCCAAATCTGATAAATTCTCAAACATCCTGCTTTTTCCCAGTACCAGGCATCCAGGAGGGACTTCCCTTCTGCGGGTGACCAAGCCTGTGCCTGACCCTGCCTCCATTCACCCCCGCCCACCTTGCTTTTCTGTGAAGTTCTCAGCAAGCACTGTCTGGCCCGCCCATAGCACTCCTTTTCCATGGAAGCCTTTCTCTAATTCTACTGGCCCACTTGGCTGTCAGGTTGGTAAAGAGGGGGTGACACGGACAAGACAATTGAAACTGCACATCACACCTGCCTAGAGCTCTCTCATGGCAAGCGCTCCCGACTCCTGACCAACTGAATAAACACCCAAACTGCCCAGCCGGACTGGCACAGTGATGTCATCTGACTCAGAGTGGCTAACTGGTCCAACATCACACAGCTAGAAACATGATGGAGACTGATTCACACCCAGGTCACCCAGACCCGAGCTGCTCTCTCCCCCAGCCAGGGTGCCACCTTTGGACGGCAAAAGGCTGACACAGAGCGAAATGGCCACGTCTTTCAGTGAATGCTGGGCGTAGGAGTGCGGGGCTAGCATAGTAAGTGGACGCTGGAGTCTGCCCAGGGCAGGCAAGGCTCCTCCCCTCGGGGTGGAAGCTCCAGGCAGACCCTCAGAGGGCACCTGCCAAATGCAGGAGGACCCAAGAGCCCCCAAGGCATGAGGCCCCTGGGTGCTGGGGTAGGGCTGGGACCCAGACCCTCTGGGAGAGAACCTGCTGGATCGCAGGCACGGTCTCCTTGGGAAGCCTGGTCCTCGCCCTGCTCATGGCGATCCAGGATGCATCCGACCGCCGTCCGTGTGGCAGCGGGGAGGGCCACCACAGCCGTTCCAGGCTCCGCCTTGAGTCATCGACCTTAACTGAGCACCTACTATGGGCTACCAGGTGCCCACGCGGCATCTTTCTCTTTGCCAGGCTGAGCGTCCTGCATTATTCCCTGTCCGTGCCTCATAGGCCAGAGCACCAGTCATCGGCAGAATCCGGGTCCGTCCCGCTGAATCCAGTGACTGCCATGTACCCACCACCCCATCCCGACACCCTGGAGTCACCCCAGGCGTGTCCCCGCCCCTGCCCACAACACCCTCCCACCTCGACCCCCAAGTGTAGCCTGAACCCACCCACTTCTCACCTCAGCACTTCCAGTGTCCTGTCCAAGATGCCATCAGTTCTGGCCCAGACCAGCCAATCACCTCCTCAACCGTCTCCTAGGTACACACAGCCAGCCCAGGCTTCACAGTGCAGCCTCAGGCACAGTTTTGAATACGAATGTAATCATGTCGTCCCCCAACTTAAAAGTCACTTCTTTTTGGCTAGAAACCAAACTGCTTAACCTAAGCGCAGGACCCCACGAGGCTTGGCCCTCCTCCCCATCACCGGCTCAAGCACAGCCTCGGCTGCGGCCTGCCCCAGGGCCTTTGCATCTGCCGTGTGCTTTCCTGGAATTCTCCTCCCACCTGCAGTTCTCAGCTTCTGTGCAGGTACACACACACACACACGTTCAGGCACTTACCACACCCACTTAACTGTTCAGTTCAGTTCAGTCACTCAGTCGTGTCCGACTCTTTGCGACCCCATGGATGGCAGCACGCCAGGCCTCCCTGTCCATCACCAACTGCCGGAGCTTACTCAGACTCATGTCCATCAAGTCCGTGATGCCATCCAACTATCTCATTCTCTCTCATCCATTCTCCTCCTGCCTTCAGTCTTTTCCAGCATCAGGGTCTTTTCAAATGAGTCAGTTCTTCACATCAGGTGGCCAAAGTACTAGAGTTTCAGCTTCAGCATCAGTCCTTCCAATGAACACCCAGGACTGATCTCCTTTAGGATGGACTGGTTGGATTTCCTTGCAGTCCAAGGGACTCTCAAGAGTCTTCTCCAACACCACAGTTCAACAGCATCAATTCTTAACTGTATCCCTTTTAAAATGCTCACGGGCCCATGTTCCTCTCCTGTAGAGCCCCAATCTTGGGGTATAATTTTACACCCTCATTTGTCATCAGTTGATGGACATCTGCCTCCCCATCAGGCTGAGTCTGAGGGCAGAACTCCTGCTGGCTTCGACTCACCATGCATCCCCAAGGCCCGGCTTGATGCCTAACCCATATTCAATTCACCAGGCTAGTGAGGCTCAGCCAAACACTCTGCAGTAAGGATGAATAACAAGCTCTGACCATTGACAGACAGAGTGGTCCTCCTTCCAGGGACTGACCCCACATCCCTGCTGCTGTGCTGGTGTCTGGGCACCACCAGCTGTCCGCCCACATCCACCGTCTCCCCTTGCTGGGCACACAGCAGACCCACTGCTTTGCTGGGTGACGGAGCCCCAGCCAATGGCCTGTCATCCACAGCCTGGTCCCTGCCACCCTCCCCTGCCTGAGATGGGAACAGAGCAGGACCCAGCGGGGCTCTGGGGCATGGAGGCCTTCCCCTGTCCCTTGTCTCTCAGGGACAGACACCAGCCTCCATGACCTCCCCGGAGTCTTAAAGGGTAGATTCAAACAGCTGTTAATCAGGGAAGGGAGGGGATTCAGAGACACTGGAGGAGCAGCCAGGAAGGAATAGCGCAGCCTTGGGAGGGTCCTGGTTTGCCTCAAGGGATGCACCTAATAACGCCTTTTGAGCTGTTTATATAACTATTTCTCAGAAAAGTGGAAGTGTTAGTCACGCTGTCGTGTTCGACTCTTCGTGACCCCATGGACTGTAGCCCACCAGGCTCCCCTGTCCTGGAATCCTCCAGGCAAGAATACTGGAGTGGGTTGCCATTTCCTTCTCCAGTGGATCTTCCTGACTCAGGGATTGAGCCCAGGTCTCCTGCACTGAACACAGACTTTTTACCTTCTCAGCCACCATCCCTGGTCCCATGAGCTGGCGACTCATGGACAGAGGAGTCTGCCATTTCCTTCTCCAGGGGATCTTCCCGATCCTGGGATCAAACCCAGGCCTCCTGCACTGCAGGCAGATGCTTCACCATCTGAACCACCAGGGAAGCCCTCAGAAGGTAAAGAATCTGCCTGCAAAAAAAAAAAAAAAAGAATCTGCCTGCAATGCAAGAGACTAGGGCTCCATCCCTGAGTCAGGAAGATCCCCTGCAGGAGGAAATGGCAACCCACTCCAGTATTCTTGCCTGGAAAATCCCAAGGACGGAGGAGCCTAGCCAGCTACAGTCCATGGAAAGAGCTGGGCACAGCTGAGAAACTAACACTTTCACTTTCCTAGAACTAGCCGGTTGGTGAGAAAATAATTGTGATTTTTGCACTGTTGAAATTTGCCATTTGATAGTAGAATACATTCTAAATAAATGTTATTAGGTTATATATCATTTTAATATGCATTTCTCACTTTTTTTTTTTTTTTTTTGCTAATGACTTGTTCCTTGCTGCTTATTTTATATTTATTGTAGATGATGATGTAGAAATGACGGTGTTAGACAAAAAGCAGATTCGAGTGGTTTTTCTTACTTGGGTTCAAAATGGGTCATAAAGCAGTGGAGACAATTCACAACATCAGTAGCGCATCTGGCCCAGGAACTGCTAACAAGTGCACATACAAGTGCAGTAGTGGTTCAAGACGCCTGGCAAAGGAGAAGAGCCTCGAAGATGAGGAGTGGAGCAGCCGGCCATCGGAAGTCGGCAACAACCGAGTCATCATCGGAGCAGATCCACTTACGACCACACGAGAAGCTGCTCAAGAGCTCAGGGCCGGCCACTCTACGGTCGTCCGGCACTTGAAGCAAACTGGAAAAAGCTCGATGCCTCATGAGCTGACTGCAAATCACAGAAACCGGCGCTCTGCAGTGTCGTCTGCTCTTATTCTAGGCAACAACAGTAGGCCATTTCTTGATGGGATTGTGACGTGTGACAAAAAGTAGATTTTATACAACTGGCGATGACCAACTCAGTGGGTGGGCCAAGAAAAAGTGCCAAAGCACCTCCCAAAGCCAAACTTGCACCAAAAAAGGGTCATGGTCACTGTTTGGTGGTCTGCTGCCTGTCTGATCTGCTACAGCTTTCTGAATCCCGTCGAAAACATTTCATCTCAGAAGTATGCACAGCAAATCAATGAGATGCCATGAAAACTACAATGCCTGAAGCCGGCATTGGTCAACAGAAAGGGCCCAGTTCTTCCCCATGACAACGTCTGACCACACATCACACAACCAGCGCTTCAAAAGCTGAACAAATTGGGCTACAAGTCTTGCCTCATCTGCCACATTCACCCGACCTCTCGCCAACCAACTACCACTTCTTCAAGCACCTCGACAACTTTTTGCAGGGAAAATGCTTCCACAACCAGCAGGAGGTAGAATATGTTTTCCAGGAGTTCATCGAATCCTGAAGCACTGATTCTTATGCTACAGGGATAAGCAAACTTATTTCTCATTGGTAAAAATTTGTGGATTGTAATGGTTTCTAATTTTGATTAATTAAGATGTGTCTGAGCCTAGTTGTAATGATTTGAAATTCACAGTCTGAAACTGCAGTTACATTTGCACCAAGCTAATAAGTGAAAGTGAGGTCACTCAGTCGTGTCTGCTCTTTGCAACCCCATGTACTGTAGCCTACCAGACTCCTCCATCCATGGGATTTTCCAGGCAAGAATACTGGAGTGGGTTACCATTTCCTTCTCCAGGAGATCCTCCCGACCTAGGGTTTGAACCCGGGTCTCCTGCATTGTAGACAGACGCTTCACCGTCTGAGCCACCAGGGAAGTTTCAATAAAGCCCCCAGTTTTATTAACCCAATCTAATAAAACCCCCAATAAATGGAAGATGTCAGCACTCTAAATTCCAGGGAAGGCCACTTGAGGCCTTAAGCTGAAAGCAACCAGAAAAGCTCATCGAGAGATTACCTGAGACCAGATTAAATGACTGCAGACCCTGCAGACATCTTATCAGCAACTCCACCCTTGAACCTTTGCTAGAAAACTCAACAAAACCCTCTCAGGTTGGGGCACACAGTCCCCCTTTGCCTGGCAGAGCAGTTCAGCTCTTCTTTCCTACTTGGCCCAAAGCCCCGTCTTGGAGATTCAGTTTGGCGGCAGTGCACACAGGCCAAGTTTCTGGCAACAGACCAGGCCACGGGACTAGCATGCAGCTGTCTAAAAGGACGGGCAGGCTCCCAAGAACTGGCGTGGAAGAGGTCCCCAACAAATTTAAAAGAAACAAAGTAGGTGCCCAGCTGCACCAGCAGAACAAGCCTCCTTATCCAGATCAGAATTCAGTTATCTCTGGGCATCTGTGAGAAAAAAAGAAAAAAAAAAAGATTTCCGGAAACAGGTCCGCCCCGGGGCTAACAGGAGTGATGACTCTGTGGGGGAATTCCATGGAATGTTTACGTTCTTCTTCATATTTTTCTGGACTTTTACAAGAGTTATGAACTGTTTTTATATTAAAAATTAAGCTCTCTCCCCTGAGATGAAAACACTGCTGTATCTTTCTCTCTTGCTGAGATGCACCCCACCTCCTACCCCCGGAGCCCCTCCTGGCTCAGGGCCCAGCTCCCAACCCTGGATGATGTGAGACACACCATGTGTGGTAACACCTCCAGTCTGCCTCCTGGCGTGGCTGAGATCAGAAAGAGAATGACTAGAGAGCAACGCACGCTCTGGGGTGTTCTTGGAAATGGGGGTGATGAAACTCATTACCTTCATGTCCAAGGCTTTTTTTTAATAAAAGGGAAATGTTTACATGTATTAACCATTTGCTACTTTGCATCTTCATTCTGTATTGTGGCAAAATAAAGGGGGGGATATGGGAGTTGGTGAAAGGGCACCCCACTCCCTGGGAGAGAAGCAGCAAGTCCCAGCGGGCTGGTGGCCCTGCGGCCGCTGGTGGGTCAGGAGCCGGAGCTGTGGGCACCCTGCTCTGAGCTCACTGGCCCCCCTGCCACCCCTGCGGGGGGAGTGGGAGCCGTCAGGACGTTCACGGTTTGGGGACAACCATGCACCACCACAGGATCCCCGGAGGCAGGGCCTGACAGAGCCACTCAGCCCGGACGTGTCTGGTTTTACAGCAGTGAGACCTGAGCACAGTTACCGAGGGCCCAACCTCAGCAGGAACCAGAGCGTGTCCCCTGCAAGGCGCTCAGGGGTGGTCACCCTGAGGCCCAGGCGGCGGCTGCCCTGGGCCCCACCCTCCAGACCACATGGTGGGCACTGCCTGAGCCTGACCTGGGGCCTGCTCTGTCCATCCCAGGCTTCCCAGGCGGCACCAGTGGTAAAGGACCACCTGCCAGTGCAGGAGATCTAAGAGATTTGGGTTCAGTCCCTGGGTTGGGAAGGTCCCCTGGAAGAGGGCAAGGCAACCCACTCCAGTATGCTTGTCTGGAGAATCCCATGGACGGAGGAGCCTGGCTGGCTAAGGTCCATAGGGTCACAAAGAGTCGTACACAACTGAAGCGAGTTAGCACGCATGCACAACGTCAGACCACACCGGACAGTTCACAGAACTAGGCCACAGTCGTTATCTCCTTCTGCGCGTGTTTAGTCATGCCTGACTCTTTGTGACCTCATGGACTGCAGCCCACCAGGCTCCTCTGTCCATGCAATTTTCCAGGCAAGAATACTGGAGTGGGTTGCCATAGCCTCCTCCAGTGGGGAATCTTCCTGTCCCGGGGATCGAACCCAAATCTCCTGCATCTCCTCCCTTGGCAGGCGGATTCTTTACCACTGAGCCACCTGGGAAGCCTTAATGTCATAATCATGAGTAAATAATTTGTGAAGTATTTTTAATGCATGGCATGTTTTTCAATTATTCACAGGTAATAAAAAGGCTTCTTTGCAATTAAACATTCCATGTATGATTTTGGCTAAGGCAGGTTGTGAGAAATGAGAGAGTACTGTGTTGTTTATCAATAAGGGAAGGAAGCTAGTACCTCAAATCACACACAAAAACCAGTCTTGTTAGTTAATATTGTCCTTATGTTCTCAACTCTCAACAATAGCTGCATCACTAAAGAGCTGCTAGGAAAGGGTTAAGTGGATAAATGGCCGTATTTACCCCATATTACCTATTTATACCATAATTATCTGAGAGCCCAGCACCGCCCCCTGTCTCTAGGCCCCAGGTCCCAGGTCCCAGAGCCCCTCCGGAAGCCCCACTGGGTCTCTTCCATCCAGACTTCGAGTCTGGGGGAGGGGAGGTGAAAGTCTGTCCATCTGTGAGGCCGACACACAGAGGAGGCGCTCAGGGAACAGGAGAGAACCTGGGTGTGGAGGTGTCATCAGACCTCCCCTGAAGCCCCGTGGGTCAGACGCGCTAGCAGTTCCCTTCTGGTTACTCACTGGAAAAGACCCTGATGCCGGGAAAGATCGAGGGCAGGAGGAGAAGGGGACGACAGAGGATGAGATGGCTGGATGGTCGCACGGACTCGATGGACATGAGTTTGAGCAAGCTCCTGGAGATGGTGCAGGACAGGGAAGCCTGGTGTGCTGCAGTCCGTGGAGTTGCTAAGTCAGACTTAGCGACTGAACAACTTTTGGTCAGGCTCCATCATCGCAACAGAAGATTGAGTCCCCCCCTCCCCCAACTGCTGCAGCCACACCAGCGTCCCCGTCCCTCCTTGCCACGACTACCTGGAGCCCTGGGTGAGGGGCTCTCGTGAGCGTAGCCACCCACCCAGCAGATATCAACGTCATGAGGGAGATCAGGGCCCCATAGCGTCCGTCTGGACCCCCTGAGACTGCACTTCACTTCAGATCGGCCTGGCCTGGACTGGATTGGGCTTCCATCTGGCAGCCCTGCAGAGCCCCCGGCACTGCTGGGGCCCCTGGGCCACATCCACCCCCCCCCCCCACCCGCCTCGCTCCCGGCAGCCTCCTGAGCCCGCACCCACCCCCACAGCTGCTCCCAGTCCAGACAGGGCAGGTGGCCCTGGGCCTTCAGGAGCCCCCAGACCCCTCACCCCTGTGAAGCCTTCCCAACATGGCTCGGGAGGTGCGGTCCATCGTTGGACATTGGTTTCCTGGGGGAAGGATGGTGAGGATGAAGGAAAGCTTTTATGCATGCTGACCACCTGTGACCATGGCTTGTGGTGGGGCCTGGTCAAGAGATGTCACCCACACACCCTCTGTGCCCTGGTCCTGCGGGTCCTTTAAATATACCCTGGCTCCCAGCGTTAAGCACCATTCAAGGTCAGGGTGAAGGTGATCAGATAAGGAACCAGGAACTGTGCTTATTTTCCCAGCGCTCAAGGAAGAGGCAAATGTTACCCAGTTAAGCGCAGTGAAGAAGTCTTCCCAACCCCAAACCGTAGCAGCTGTGCGCCCCTTGGCAAAGCCATCTTTGCTGGGCACATAACCACTTTCTCCGGTCTTGGGTCTTGGAAACAACTCGAGTCCTTGACTCTGAGCCCATCGCGGGCCCTGCACCATCACCATGGGGACCTCCGGGGCCGTGCGTCAACACGCCGTATGCGGAGAGACGTGCGGTGGACGTGGCCCTCCACCCCTGCGGCCTCCTCACCTCCAGTCGCGTCCGATCCACGTCCTTGGGCAGCTTCACTCGGATCCGGTTTGTGACAATAAGGGCGTCATACGGATAGATCTGCAGGGAGAAGGAAGCCCGGGGTCACCCAGGGAGCGGGTGCGTCTGTGAGGAAGGGGGCCAAGAGCCGAGTCGAGGCCAAGGAAGAGCTACGTACGTGCGTGAGCATCTGACACACACATTTCACGGGAAAGCACAACAAAAGGAACGTTTAACCTGGGCAGGCGCGGAGCAGCAGGCCGAGGTCAGCGCGGGAGCGGGCGGCCCTTACCTTGTATTCTGTAAGAGAAGCAGAGACCACAGGGGCCGGCTCAGAACTCGCACGGGCTCGGCCCGAAGGGGGAGCGATCCTGCCCGGACCCCGCCCTGCGGCCAGCCGCGCCGCGCGCCTCCGCCCCGCAGCATCCTCGGAGCTGGGGCAGGGGGGCCCGTGGGAAGCTAGGAGCGGAGGCGTGGCCTGGAGACTGGAGGCCAGCCTGGGAGCCCGAGGCAGCGCTGTTCTCTCTTAGCTGGGCTGCTGTCTCCCCGGGGTGGGGGTGGGGGAGCCCGAGACCTGCCTCAGTCTACCCCCTGGGCTTACCCGCCTCTTACTGTATTTACTTTCTTCACCCTTCAGCTCCTCCTTTTAAATACACAGCCCCACACGCTAGCTTATTAAAGATTTTTGTTTCTTCCAGACTAAAAGCAGCTTGTTAAAAACAAAATAAAATCGTACAGATGGGCGGTCTCCGTGAGCACACATCCCCCCGACAGGGCGGCATCTCTGGGTCCTGGCTGCAAAGCCTCCCTCTCGGGCGGGAGACACCAGTGAGGGGCTCGGGCACTGGGCGGCTGGTCCCTGAATTCCCCGTGTGCCGTGAGGGGGGCCTGGCCAGGCCAGCTCTGAGCCCGGAGACCTCTCAGAGGGTGCAGGCTGCGACTCCCTCCCCTCGCCCCGACTCCAGCATCCAGCGTGGACCAGCCCTCGAGAGCAGGCTCCCATCACCCTTGGGTAACAACCATGAGTGAGCATCGCGGCCCCGCGGTTCAGGGCTGGCAGAGCCTCCCAGCGGACACCAGCCACGTGACCAGGTCTCTCCAGTCGCCAGCCTCCCTGCAGGCCATCCTGCCGGTGCGAGGCCCCAGGAGGCTGCAGTGTTAGCGAGCGGGCTGGGCGGGCTTTACCCTTCCACTTTACCCTTCCGACTCTTGGCAACCCCCACAGACTGCAGCCCGCCAGGCTCCTCTGGCCAAGGGATTCTCCAGGCCAGAATACTGGAGTGGGGTGCCATCTCCTCCTCCAGGGGGAATCTTCCTGTCCCAGGGACTGAACTCGCGTCTCCTGGGGCTCCTGCGTTGCAGGTGGATTCTTCACCCATGGAGCCGTCTGGGAAGCCCCGAGGTGGCGCTTCCCTGCTGCTCTGCCTCCCTTATTGCCGTGGACGTGACAGTTGCTGTTTGGTTGGCCCCCGCCCTGTCCTGGGCTGGTCATTCAAACACAGACCTCTCGTCTGAGTGACCTGGAGTCGGTCAGGACAGGGTCGGCCGTGCTCCAGAGGGGAGCACCTAGGGCAGGAGATGGGGGAGCATTGAGTTAGCACCTGAATTAGAGGGGGACACCCCAGGGAGAAGAGGAAGCATATCGGTAACTCAGGATGGAGGCTAACCGAAGCGCCACCGTGACAGGAAGAGGCGGGGACACACGCATCCCCGGCTTCCGCCTCCCGGGCGCTTGGAGCCTTCTGCCCGCGGCGCCTGGGGGGAGGGTGGTCTCGGAACGAGACTCGTGGAGCCCCGTCAGCGGCCCCTGCCCCAGCCAGAGACCCGCGGGGTCCCCGCCTCTTGTACCTCGCGTGCCCCAGCCGGCATCCGGGTCTGCTCCGCCAGGGCCCACATTGGCATTCTGGAAGAGAAAGAGAGAGGGCAGCAGGGGCAGGTTGCAGGGGGCAGGCTGTCTCCAGGGTCCTGGCAGCCGGGCGGGGGAGGCGGGTCGGCCCGGGGTGCCCGCTGAGACCAGGCTCTGCAAAGGCCGCCGGCTTCCCAAGAGCGGGTGTGCTCACGCGCCTCCTGCCGCCTTCAGGCCGCCCCTGCCTGTCCCACCAGCTCCTAAGCCGCAGAGATGACAGCTCCCAGGCGCCCAGCCTCTCCGTCCCACAGCTGGCCCGGACCCCGCGGGCGTCTCACCGGGGCTGGGGCTCCAGCACGGGGCCTCCGGTCCCACTGGACGAGCGGGCCCCAGGGGCCCTGGGTGGCCGGTGCCTGTGAAGCCCCTGGCACAGACCCTGTCATGAGCGTGTCTGTGCATGCTGGCACTCGAGGCCTGGCCCTCGGAGGGGCGGTGGACCTGGGAGCCCGGCCACGCCTCTCAGGTGCCTCCCTCACCTGTCCGTGGCATCTCAGCGGCCAACCCTGATGTCTGGAGCTCTCGTTCCCTTTGCCCACCTGAAAAAGTCATCCTGCAAACCTCTCCGGAGGGTCCCCGCCCTGTGCCACCGGCACCGGGGCCCTGTAGGCCGGTCAGCCCCTGTCCTGGCCAGTCTGTCTGGGCCTTGAGTCCACTGCCCGCAGTGGAGGAAAACATTTCACGTGTGCTCACGTCTGGCCCCGGGTACAGCATCTGACCCGGGTCAGGGCTCTTGGCCAGCGCTTCTGAAACTGGGCACAGTGGTTAAATTTCCACGGAGGGAGCCCTGCAGTTCAGGGGGGCGTTACCGCCTCACCCTGGGGTTGTGTTACAGGGACAGGGCTTCCAGCACTCATTTACTGCGAGAGGTGACAAGTGAGCAGCTGGTCACAATCCTCGCGAGCCTGGCGCAGGGTGAGGCCTCCGGAGGCACCCAGTGCAACGTCCTTCATCCTGAGCGGGGGAAACTGAGGCCCAGAGATGGCAGGACGAGGCAGCCAGGCAGGTGAGCGCGTAAGTGGAGGGCTGCGGCGGTCTTTACACGTCTGATCATTTGTCCCTCGCCAATTTTTTAAAAATTAATTTGGATTTTTCACAAACATTGTATGAGCATCTTGCTTATCTCGATTACTGAGTCCTTTGGTAAGAGCCTAACACGCCGCACCCTAGTCCCAGCGCTGGGACCTGGGGCCGGGCAACCTTGCACCCACCGAGTCGCCCGTGAAGGGCTCCTCTTGGGAGTTTCAAAAGCAATATTTGAAGACGGTTTCTCAGGCCGCTGACAAACATCCTCCCCGCCCTTGCACCTGTCTGGATAGGGAACCTCCTGCACAAAGCAAGGCGGGTCTATCTCCCACCTTGGCCTTTTCCCGGGGCTTGTTCGGAATATGAAAGAGAAATGCTGCCCCCTAGTGCCCACTCCTCTGCATCGCAGGTGGCAAGCTCCCCGGCCGCGGACCATCACCACCATCTGGGGCTGTGGGAAGCCCACTTCCGGGCAGCGGGACCTGCATCGTCTGGTCAGCCAGGCTCGGAGACAGGCCAGAGACTCTCAGCAGGGAGGGGGGCAACCCCCAGGTGGAGGCGGGGCATCGTATCAGTCCAGAGCAGGGGAAGAGCAGTCTACTCCTGACCTTCTAAGTGCCCAGTGTAGGGGGACATTCACGACCTCTTTGGTGCAGGGGAGCCCCGGGCCTCTGGCTCCATGCATGGGCTGGCGGGACAGCTAAGCGGCCTGGGGGGATCCCACAAAGCCCTCATCCACAGGCACACCCCTAGCTGACCCCTCTGCAGTTCTCAGCAGAGAACAGAGACTCTAAAAGCAACCAACTCTTTACCTCTCCCATTTGTTTGGTGTTACTAGGAGTCAGCTGCCCTACACACGTGTTCACTCATCTTCCTGCTGCCTCAGGAGGTGGGCATTATTATCACCGTGTAATGGCTGAGGCTCAGAGAAGTAAAGAAACTTGCCCAAGATCACACAGCTAATACATGGAACTGTAAAAGATTTAACCAATGCTTTTTAGTTTCCAAAAATTATACTGGGATTGATAACAGGGAGAACAAAACTGTGGCCGTTCACCATTGACTGTTGTTCTTTTCTGGCTAAAACTCACGTTTTACTTAGGAGCCAGTGACATGGAGGTAAGAAAGGGTGGAGACGTGCTCTATAATAATTATTCATTTGGGAACTAGGCTTACAGAGCTTAGAAGATTTCACAACCGTCATGTTATTTGTCCTAATGATAGCTTAAAGAGGCAAGGATGAGTGTGTGTGTGTGTGTGTGTGTGTGTGTGTGTGTGTGCGTGTGCGCGCACGCCCAGTCACTCAGTCATATTCGACTCTGTGACCCCACGGACTGCAGCCCACCAGGCTCCTCTGTCCTTGGGATTTTCCAGGCAAGAATACTGGAGTAGGTTGCCATGCTTTTTTTTAAAGACTAGGAAATAGAGACTCGAAATTTAAGTAACTTTCCCAAACACACACCCGGTACGTGGCAGAACTGGGATCTGGACTCAGGGCTGCCTGACGCTAATGCGTGTGTTCTTTCCAGCATCACAGTTGGAAAATATCAGACTTTTACACTTCGTTAAGGTTTCCTTCATATTGATATACATGAGCATTTCTATTATAATATTTTATGGACATGTGAAAACCTAATTCAGAAAATATGGATTTTTCATACCCCTATTAGTTTAATTTTGTTCTTTCCACTATTAAATTGCTCTCTATACGTTTTTCCTTCACTAGATTCTTATCTGATTTCAAAAGAGCCTTATTCAAAATGCTTTCCATACTTGCATTTTATCAAGGTCTCTGGCATTGCCATGTTGCTTGGTACATTTAAGTTTATGAATGTTGTAACTGATTTATAACTTGGGTCATCAAGAACGAATTGTTCCTTCTTCATACCACTAAAACTACTAGTTCACTTTTAACCTTAACTTCTACCTTGTTCAGTGTTAGTCACTTGGTTGTGTCCAACTCTTTGGGACCCCATGGACTGTAGCCCACTAGGCTCCTCTGTCCATGGATTTCTCTAGCCTCTTAATAGCAGGCCAGGTGGCACATGTTGGAACCGGTGCTCTCTGGTCCACAGGAAAGACTTTCACAAGTGGTTCTTTTCCAATTTATCCTACAGAGAGGTGTGACTATCCACCACATGTCAGGCTCTGTGGTTGGCTAGTTACCAGGACATTTTAACAAGCTTTGGGACCTAGGATGAAAGTGAAGGTGAAAGTCGGTCAGTCGTGTCTGACTCTTTGTGACCCCATGGACTATATAGTCTATGGAATTCTCCAGGCCAGAATACTGGAGCATGTAGCCATTCCCTTCTCCAGGGGATCTTCCCAACCCAGGGATGGAACCCCGGTCTCCCGCACTGCAGGCGGACTCTTTACTAGCTGAGCCACAAGGGAACCCCTTGTGGGACCTAGGGTCCTGGCTCCAAATCCATCCTGGAACAAGAACCAGGCGCATTTCCGCCTCCTGATTTACTAACTTCCTTTCACTTGACAATGAGGACAAACAGCTGGTCCCACCAGCCTCTGCGCCCTGGTCATCAGGAAGCTTGCAGCTGAGCTTCGATGGTTTTTCCAGACAGTGTTCCTTTGTGTGTTTCTGCCATAATTTTCTCCCATTTCTTTCTTCTCCTCTCCTCTGGGATTTGGTCTCCCTGCATCTGTGCTTCTAATTTAGGTCACCCAGAATCCTTTCAGAAAGTAAAAAAACAAACCAAGAAACAACTTAATCTGACATGGCTGAGCTGTAAAAGACTGGCCATCAATTATCCAGTCTTCCGGCCAAAAAACAGGCATACAATTACATGAGAGTCTTAGAAAGAGTGAAGAAAAAAAATAGGAGAGAACATAAGTAGGGAAAAAAGAATCCCAAAGAAAAGTCAACAAGGATTTTCACCAACCTCCCAGCTAGTCTAATGTGAAAAACTAAAGGTCCTCATGGGATGATGAATTCCGTCTTTATCAACTCCGTAAGATGTAGAGAAGGGCTCACAGATTTTCTAACACTCTGCTCCCCACCCTGAGGCCAGCAGGAGAAACATTCCCGGAGGGCTCAGTGTTTAACTCTGTGAAGCTTAAGCGTCTGCTGTCTGCTCTAGGAGAGGCTTGGAGACGGTGTCCCCGCTAGACTGTCTCCACCAGCTGTTCCCAGGCTCCTTGGGGGTGGAGCATCTGGAGGCCATGCCTTCCCCGCATCCTTCTAGCATGGCAGCCAAGAGGGAACTCTCCCTAGACCACGCACAGCTCAGCCGCCAAGGATGCGAGCCTGCGGGTGCGGACACTCACCCACTTAGTTGTCTCCCACATCTTGAGATAAGCCCCTGGACTCGGCTTGCGGTGGGGGGACGCTTTGGCGTGGACGTGGTCCAGCCAGTGACCCTGGCGCTCGTGGCCCCTGAGTCACAGAGCAGAGACTCAGGGAACATTATGACCCGTTCCCTCAGACCTCAGGACCCGCAGGCTGAGCCTAAGGATCTACCTTCTCCGGCGCCACGGGGCTCCTGTGGACAGGACCGGAGGACAGGAGCGGAGAAATCCTTAAAGGAAATTCAGAGAAGCATGCCACGTGCCTGTCTCAGCTCAGCCCATTCTGAACAAACAGGGGAGCGGTCAGTAGGATGCGTGCGGTTCACCTGAGCGGTCAGTGGGATGTGTGTGGTCCACCTGAGTGGTCAGTGGGATGCGCATGGTTCACCTGAGTGGTCAGTGGGATGTGCACAGTTCACCTGAGTGGTCAGTGGGATGCGCATACTTCACCTGAGTGGTCAGTGGGATGTGCACAGTTCACCTGAGTGGTCAGTGGGATGTGTGTGGTCCACCTGAGCGGTCAGTGGGATGCGCATGGTTCACCTGAGTGGTCAGTGGGATGTGTGTGGTCCACCTGAGCGGTCAGTGGGATATGTGTGGTCCACCTGAGCGGTCAGTGGGATGTGCACAGTTCACCTGGGTGGTCAGTGGAATGTGCACAGTTCACCTGAGCGATCAGTGGGATGTACGCAGTCCACCTGAGCGGTCAGTGGGATGTGTGTGGTCCACCTGAGTGGTCAGTGGGATGTGCACAGTTCACCTGGGTGGTCAGTGGAATGTGCACAGTTCACCTGAGTGGTCAGTGGGATGAGCGCGGTTCACCTGAGTGGTCAGTGGGATGTGTGTGGTCCACCTGAGTGGTCAGTGGGATGCGCATGGTTCACCTGAGTGGTCAGTGGGATGCGTGTGATTCACCTGAGCTGTCAGTGAGATGCGTGTGATTCACCTGAGCAAGCCCTACAGAGTCACCGGGCCTGGGACAGACGCAGCAGCAGGGCCCACGGAGGCCGAGGGTAAGGAGCAGGGCCTGAGGATGCCCACAGCTTCCGTGATGGGGCCCCTGTTCTAGGACATGCCCCGTGGCTGGACCCTGCGTTGGAGGTCAGTGCAAGGGGTCACCGTTCCCTGCATTACACACGTGGGGACAGGACCACCCCAGGGGAACAAGTGGGGACAAGTCTGAGGGGCTTCTCTGGGAGGATGGACGTGCTCAGTCTGTGGACAGTGTCCTCCATCCGGTAAGAGGCTGCCTCTGGGGCAGCAAGTATCCTGGGGCTGTGTGTGTGTGTGTGTGTGGTATGTGTATGTGAGCTTATGTGTGTGTGTCTTATGTGTTGTGTGTGTTCTGTATGTTCTGTGTTTTCTGTGTGTGCTGTGTGCTGTGTTATGTTGTATATGTTGTATGTTCTCTCTGTGTTGTGTGTTGTGTATGTGTGTTGTGTATGTTGTATATGTTGTGTGTTCTCTGTGTGTTGTGTGTTGTGTATGTGTGTTCTCTGTGTGTTGTGTATGTTGTATGTTCTCTCTCTGTGTGGTGTGTGTCATGTGTGTTCTCTGTGTTCTGTATGTTGTGTGTTCTGTGTGTCTTGTGTGTTCTGTGCATATGTGTGTGTGTCGTGTGTGTGTTCTGTGTGTGTTGTGTATGTTGTGTTCTCTGTGTTGTGTATTGTGTGTTCTCTCTGTGTTGTGTGTTCTGTGTATGTTGTGTGTTCTGTGTGTGCTGTGTGTGTTTGTCATGTGTGTTGTGTGTTCTGTGTGTTGTGTATGTTGTGTGTTCTCTCTGTGTTGTGTGTTCTGTGTATGTTGTGTGTTCTGTGTGTATGTGTTGTGTATGTGTGTGTTCTGTGTGTTCTGTGTTCTGTGTGTTGTGTGTTCTCTCTCTCTCTGTGTTGTGTGTTCTGTGTATGTTGTGTGTTCTGTGTGTATGTGTGTGGTGTGTGTCATGTGTGTTCTCTGTGTTCTGTATGTTGTGTGTTCTGTGCATATGTGTGTGTCTTATGTGTGTGTGTCGTGTGTGTGTTCTGTATGTTGTGTTCTCTGTGTTGTGTATTGTGTGTTCTGTGTTGTGTGTTCTGTGTATGTTGTGTGTTCTCTCTGTGTGTGCTGTGTGTGTTTGTCATGTGTGTTGTGTGTTCTGTGTGTTGTGTATGTTGTGTGTTCTCTCTGTGTTGTGTGTTCTGTGTATGTTGTGTGTTCTGTGTGTATGTGTTGTGTATGTGTGTGTTCTGTGTGTTGTGTGTTCTGTGTGTTGTGTGTTCTCTCTCTCTCTGTGTTGTGTGTTCTGTGTATGTTGTGTGTTCTGTGTGTATGTGTGTGGTGTGTGTCATGTGTGTTCTCTGTGTTCTGTATGTTGTGTGTTCTGTGCATATGTGTGTGTCTTATGTGTGTGTGTCGTGTGTGTGTTCTGTATGTTGTGTTCTCTGTGTTGTGTATTGTGTGTTCTGTGTTGTGTGTTCTGTGTATGTTGTGTGTTCTCTCTGTGTGTGCTGTGTGTGTTTGTCATGTGTGTTGTGTGTTCTGTGTGTTGTGTATGTTGTGTGTTCTCTCTGTGTTGTGTGTTCTGTGTATGTTGTGTGTTCTGTGTGTATGTGTTGTGTATGTGTGTGTTCTGTGTGTTGTGTGTTCTCTCTCTCTCTGTGTTGTGTGTTCTGTGTATGTTGTGTGTTCTGTGTGTATGTGTGTGGTGTGTGTGTGCGTCCACCTGTCTGCCGTGGGCGAGGTCCAGCGCCACATGCCCAGCCTGCCCGGGGTTCCTCTTTGGGGGCCTAGACAAGCTCTGGGAAGAGGGCCCGGCTGGGCACACACCAGGTGCTAGGCTGTCTGGGCTACAGTCTCACGTCCCCACATTTGGGGAGCTGGCAGGGGGTGCTCAAAGCAGCTGTCAGCAGGAGAGGGCAGAGGACGCCAGCCCCCGTGTGACCCCAGGAGCACTTACAGGGCTGAGGGCACCGTCGGAGGCGAGCACGGTCATGGTACTAAGCGTGGGGGGCAAGGGCACGCCAGGAGAGGAGATGGACGCTGGGCCCACACGGCTCATGACGCGCCTCCATCCTTCCTGGTCCTCGTTAGGCTCCAGGTCACAGGAGAGGGGGTCAGGAAGGCCTTACGAGGGTCTGATTCCTCTGAGTGGCCCCATCGCCCCCCAACCCTGGGGTCTCCCTGGGGGCTGGGGGCGGACGGAGGAGGGGTGTTGCCGGGTGGCGGTCTGGCCCTCATGGGGCAGCAGGCAGAGGCAGGCAGGCGGGTGAGCGGGGTACCCCGGGCCCCTTCTCCTGGCCAAGTGGTCCCCAAGCTGTGGGCCCCGCATCAGCCCCGGGCGCTGGTTAGTATGTGTGTGCGGGGGAGGGTGTGCGGGGCGGGGTGCCGAGTACCTACCCGGTGGTCCAAGCCATTCTTGCCATGTCCTGAGACAGGGTCAGACTTGGAATAGGGAAGCCCTGGAACAGACACAGCACATCTGTCACGCAGGCAGCCAGGCGTGGCCGGGCGCGGGAGAGGGGGTACGCCCCGGTGGGTGGGGGGGTGACTGGGTCACACGGGAGGGCCCTGAACATCCCACCTGCCTCATTCCAGACCCCGATCCCCCGGGCACGGACTGAAGACGGACATGGGAAGGGGGTGGTGTACCCGAGCCCACCCTTGACCCCGGGAACGCCATGGAGCCTGACCCAGCCTGGCAGGCACGTGTGTCCTGTCCCCTGGCCAGCCCCTCACCCGGCTGACCAGGAGAGCTGGGGGCAGAGGGGGGAAGGGGCCCTGTGTGGGCAGGGCTGGGCCACCCTGAGCCAGAGGTGACCAGCAGAGGCCCAGCTCCACCAGAGGGGGCCTGCAGACTACCTTTCAAAACCCTGGAGCTGCTTGCAGTTGGGGGGTTTCACATTAAAACCCTAATTTCCAACTTCTCAAGGGGCCAGTCTGAGACACAGACTCTGAGTTCCCTGTGCAAATCCCACAACGGATCCCCCTCCATCGCTCACCTTCCTGGCTCCCCCGGGGGGCCCAGGACATTGAGACGCCCCCCAACCCCCGCCCCATCATTAACCACTTCAGTGCCACATCTAGAGAGAACAGAGCGGAAGTTCCTGGCTCAGAGATGAGTGTGGGACGTGCCCCGGAAGGAGAACAAAGGGCAGAGCTGGGATCCCTGGGGGGGACCCCTACCCCTACCCACCCTGGGGTGCGGACTTCCCCCGGGTGTCTGAACATCTGTCTTTCCATAGTCTGTGGGCCCGTGAAGAGCAGCGGCCACGCCTGCCGACTCCAGGGACCCCCATTCCCAGCACGCGCTCCTGGGAGCCACTGGAATGTCCCCAAAGACGGAGGACCGAGCCCCCGGAGGTGAGGCGGGCACTGTGCGCAGAACCGCCTGCCGGCCCCCCCTGCCCTGCAGCCCACTCCAGGAAGGCCAGCTTCCAAGCAGAGGGTGCTGTTAATCCGGGTGCCTTTCTCCTGGGGGTTGGCGGAGGGAAGGGAGAGACGGCCTTCCAAACAGGCCGTATTCGCAGGAAAAGGCTTCAGCTGGAGACCTGCCTCGGGGACCCGTGTGTCCCCGGACGGCCTGTGAGGAGGTTCCGGATGAGGGTCAGGAGGGGCCCTTTACAATGTCAAGGGCAGGGGTCTCACACTTGTTTTAGCCAAGGAGCCTTCTTGTCACAGGAAACCTGTGTGAAAACTGATATGTGAAACCAAAGACAGCAGAGCTGGAGAAAGCGAAGCGGGGCGAGGCTGCCGGGCCAGGCCCGCTGGGCGCCTCTCACTCCTGCCGTCGCCCTGGGCCCCAGCTCCTCCCATTTCACGGAAAGGGGGCTGGAGGCCCAGGGCCACAGAGGAACCTGGCCAAGCTCAACCCGGTCCTGAGCCGCAAGACGAGGCCTCCTGACTTACAGTCCCAGGGTCCCTCCAGGACACACCTGCTCCCCAGTTTATGCACAGAGCCAGAACTCTTAGGGGTGTGAGGCTGTGGGGCTGAGGGTCTAAGGGGACCTCAGCGGAGACCCAGGAACTCCTGATCAGCCAAGGGTGGCTGGCGGCACATCTCAAAGCGGGGTCTCTGGCGAGCGGTGCTGGAGGCAACTTGTCAGAAAGGGCCGATTCTCCAGCCCCACCGCAGACCTACAGATGCAGAATTCTGGGGCTGGGGTCCTACAGCCTGTGTTTTACAAGCCCTCCAGGGCGTTCTGATGCTCACTGAGGCTTGGCACCCCTTAGGATCCTGGGATCATCTATGTCCTCCCCTCTCGTCTTATCTGCTCTAAACCAGTGATGGAAGCACTGACATCTTCTAAAACCAGCTTCTAAAACCCCCTGGGCTGAGGCTGCCGGCCTCTGTCTGAGTGTCCCACACTCACATGAAGCGTAGAGACCTTGCTTCCATCAGGCCACCTCGTTTTCCTGACTCATCAGCTACGACTGTCTTAGCTCTTTCTTCTATCTGCCTTGAGTTTCCGCATCGGATGCTGCTATGATTTTTGCTTTGATCATCAACAATGACTTAAGAAACTCATCAAAATGAAAGACAGTTTGATATGTTGACCTCTATTTTTACCTACTTGGATGTTCTTCCTTTCTGAATTTCCGAGCCCTCTAATCACTTCCCGTATGGAGTATGTCCTTTAGACAAGTATGTTTGCCAGCGAAAGCTTTGCTGAGTTTTTCTTTGTCTGAGAAGGTGTCCATGTGCCATTCATTCCTGAAGGATATTTCCACCCAAGATAGAATTCACATCGACAGCAAATCTCTCTCTGCTCTGCACCTGAGAAATGTGCCATCTTCCTCTGGCCTCCATGGTTTTTGGGGAGAAGTTGGCTGCTATTCGCACTGGAGTCCCTGGTAGGGAGTAAAAAGTGCCTTTTCTCTTGGATTACTTTCAAGATTGTTTTTTCTGTCTTCAGGTTCTGAAGTTTAAGTGTGGTTGTGGATAACTTTGGGCTTAATCTACTTGGGGTTCACTCAGTTTCTTGAGCCTGTAGGTTTATGTCTTTTTGTCAAATTTTTTTGTTTTCAGGCAATATTTCTGTGAATATTTTTTGGACCCATTTTCTCCCTCTGGGCTTCCAATGACATAAGTGTTATCCTACAGGTTCTGTTCAGTCTATTTTCCTATTTTCTCTCTGCTGTTCAGGTTGGATCATTTCTCTTATTCCATCTTCAAGCTCAGAGTCTCTCCTCTGACATAGCCGTCTCTTCTGTTAGGGAACTCACCCGTGAATTTTTAAATCTTGCTTATTTTATTTTTCAGTTCCATCATTTCCATTGAATTCTTTTTGTTTTAGAACTTGTATTCCTTCTGCGAGACTTTTTTTTTTTTTTACTTTTTCAATTGTTTCAAGAGTATTTGTAATTGTTTATTGAAACATTTTTGTGATGACTACCTTAAAAATCCTCCTTAGATAATTATAATGTCTTTTCAGTGTTAGGATATGCTTCGATCTATGGTGCTGGAAAAGACTTTTGAGAGTCCCTTAGACAGAAAGGAGATCAAACCAGTCCATCCTAAAGGAAATCAACCCTGAATATTCATTGGAAGGACAGATGCTGAAACTCCAATACTTTGGCCACCTGATGGGAAGAGCTGACTCATTGGAAAAGACCCTGATGATGGGAACGATTGAGGGCAGGAGGAGAAGGGGACGACAGAGGATGAGATGGTTGGATGGCATCACTGACTCAATGGATATGAGTGAGCAAACTCCAGGAGACAGTGGAGGACAGGGAGGCCTGGCGTGCTGCAGTCCATGGAATTGCAGAGTTGGACACGGCTGAGGGACTGAACAACAGCAAGGACATGCTGACTGTCTTCTCTCATCCAGATAGTCACGTTCATGGTTCTTGCTGCGATGAGTGATTTTTCTACTGTATCCCGGACATGAGAATTTTATGCTAGGAGGTCTGGATCCTAGTTAAGTCTTCCATGTTAGCAGACCATCTCCCTGTTTAGGTTTAACATGTGGGGCCTGGCTTACTGGGGACTGTGCTTCTGAAGACGAGTTAGTTTTCAGAATGCTTGTTAAACTGCTCTTCTGGTCTTCAGCGTCCAACTGGTGTTGCTGGTAACACCCTGGTGATGAAAGGTGCTTTCCTGGTTGCTCTGTGCCCTGGGGTCAGGGTGGGAGACACTGGCCGTAGATGGAGAGTGTCTCCCTGGGCCGGGTGCCGGGGAGGGCAGTTTACTTAGTCTCCTTGTCCACTGCATGGCAGGCGGGAGACACAGGTCCTGCATTTTTCCTCAGGTCTCTGGCCAGTCCACCTTCCTCTTTCCAGAGTTCTACAGCCATCCTCCCTATTGTTCTAGGGCTTTTCCATTGTACCAAGTGCAGAAGAGCAGGGAGCAAAGAGTCTCCACTTATTGCATCCCTGGGGTACTATTAAGACCCATTAGAATTGGTTTCTCTTAGGATGGGACCAGGCATCGGTAGATTTCAGAGGTCACTGGACCCTGGGTGCAGCCAGGATTGAGAACCACTAGGTTAAAAGCTCCCTTCACACATTCAGAGATTTTATGTGACCATCATGAGCCAAGGCATTACACATGAGCCCATTTTACAGGTGAGGAAGCTGAGGCCCAGGGAAACCAAATGACCTGTAGAAGGTCAAATGGTTGACCTTAAGAGTATGTGCAGTGTGTGTATTAGAGGGAGAGGGAAGGCATATCAAAAAGGCAGGTCAGGTGGCTGCTGGGCACTCAGGACCCCGAGCTGCAACAGGCCTTAGAGGCTCTGCATGCCTGCCCATGCCCCATTTCCAAGCTCAGCCTAACCAGGCCCCCTTGTCACCTCCTCCCAAAAGCCCTCCTGTGGCAACCTTGCCCTCAGCGTTCTTCTGGGACCGCTTGTGGGGCCCTGAGCGTGACTCCTTGGGTCTGGGTCATCTGAGGTTAGAGTAATCACCACACAGATGGGCAAGGAGAGGCCGCTTGCGGGTGGATGACTGTTTCAGGTGTATCTTGAGACACACGGCCCCTCCAGGATGCCTTGTGGATAACGGGCAGGGAGCCGTTCCCCTGGGCAGATTTCGGTCAGCTTCACCAGCACAGTGAACAGGTTTTGGTTCACTGATCACGGATACGGGAGTCTGCAGCTGCACGGCCCTGCTCAGGTTCCGGTCCCCTCTCAGCACCTCGGTGTCCCCATCCAAGGAAGGAGGGGCTGGAACTGCCTTCAGCCCCAGGACCGTGGGCACGAGGCCCCTTGGGTCACCTGAGCTTCAGGCTTCAGGAGCATGTGAGAGGGGTCCATTTCAGGCTCACCATGGCGGGCCCGTGGACCCGACCAGCTCTGCGTGACACCCCAGGGCTCAGCCCACAGGATGCTCACGGTGGAGCCCCAAAGCACAGGTGCTTCCTGCCGGGAAGACTGCACCATGCCCACCTTCACAGACGAGGCGATGGCGACTCCACACTCAGAGAGGTTTGCTCTTGTACCCAGGGTCACGCAGCAAGGCAGAAGCCAGGATTAACCCCCAGAGGGACCGGCACCCAGATCTAGCCACCTCCACTGACCCCTCACGTGATCTCATGTCCACGGTCACTGCCCGCGGGGCCCCTGCCATGCTGGGACCCACGAAGGAGGTAGGCTCTGCTCAGGGAAGCCCTGGGCACCTGCTGCCCTGCGGGCACTCACTGGGGGGCTGCTGCAGGCACAGAGGAGGCACAGGGGGCCCCCTGGACTCTGCCCTCAGGGGCTGATGGTCCTCAGGGGAGAGAGGACACAGAGTCTCAGATAAGGTGTCCCCTGCCGGGGCCAGGGCAGGAGAGACAGAGCTCCCAGGTGGGTACCACGAGACCCAGAGCTGAACTTGGGGAGACAGAGGAAGCCTGAGAGCTGTGACCTGAGATGTGGGCTCTCACCCCTGGACACCCAAGGGTCTGGGCATGGCCTGTGTCCCTGCCCACAAATCCAAGGTCACACCCCATCTGGTCCCCAGGCTGGGGGCAAGCCTGTCCAGCACAGGGGGTCACAGGGACCTTTGCTGAAAGCAGAGTCCCAGCCAGTCCCCAGGGAAGGGCAGGGGGGCTCTGCCCTCACACGCAAGGGGGCTTCTCTTGGGCCAAGGTCCCCTCCCTGATGTCTATTGCTCTTGCTGGGTCCGAATGTGAGCAGGTGGGCAGGCGGCAGGCTGTCCGTCCAGCCGGAGGCCAGGTCAGCCACACTCTCCCAGCTGTCTCTGCCCCCAGGGGCCCCTTGGCCGCCTGCGGGACACTGGGCGCCTGACCCGAGCCCTCCAGCCTGCTTGGGCCTCTCGCCCAGGCTTCCCCCATCACCCCCCGCCCAGCCCTGGCTCTCTCCACCCCCACGGCTCTCCAGGGGCTACCCCTGCCCACGCTTTCTCTCCACCCTCACCCCAGGTCCTGCAGGAAAGGGGAATGGAGGCAGAGGATAGGGACAAAGGTGGGTGCTGAGCAGGAGAATCACAGCTTCTCTGGGCCCCAGACCCTTTGGAGAAAGTAACGCAGCTCCAGAACCCGCCCAGTGAGGGGGGGCCTGGGTCTCAGGTTACCCACACCCCACCCCTAGGCCCACCTGGGAGCCAAGGGCCCCGAAGACTCTGCCTCCAGCCCAGACCTCTCCTGAGGGCCCTGCCTGCCCATCCACCTCCGTGCAGCTCCGGCTGGGTGTCTCAGACTCCTGTCTCAACATGAAGAAACCAGCTTGCCCCTGCCCTGCCTCTGAGTAAAGGTGACCCCGCCCACCTGAGCCAGGGTGACCTGAAGGATCATTCTTGATCCTACGCGCCCTCCTTGACCGCTCACACCGGTCCCGCTGCTCAGACAGCTCAAGGGGCTTCCCTGCGGCTCCTCTGGGCCCCGCCGTCCCCTTTGCCGTGGCCCGGCAGCCTCTAGTCTATGTTCTGCAAAGCCGCCCATCCGCGTTTAAATGGGTAAAACTGTCAGCCTCGTCCCCTGCTCACAACCCTGCTGCCCTGACTCTGGTTTTTGAAGACAGAGAATAATGTTCCCAGCCATCGCACACGGACCACTGGCTTCTGGCCGCCGCCCCCCAGCCTCCTGCTTCCCAAACGGCCACCTCGCTTCTTGCCTCAAGCCCCGGTGCGGGCTGCTTGGGAGGTCCTTCTCGGGGACACCCCCAGGACACCCCCAGAAGCCTCCTCCCCAGCCTGGATGACCATAGTGCATCTCCTACTGTATTTACCGCCCCCGACAGTCCTGCTGGAGGCTCAGTCAGAGGTGGTCTGGGCGCTGCTGAGAACTCTCAGGCCAGGCCGGGCCCTCCCAAGGCCCCCAAAGCCCTTTGCGACCCTGCACATCCCAGCCCCCATGCCACCCAGGGCCCAGCAGCCAGGCTTCACCTTTGTGGGGAGGGTCCTCTCACCCAGATACCTCCCTCTTCAAGCCTGCTCACTTAGCACCCTCCTCCTTCGAGCCCCGGGCTGGGCCTGGCCCCCTGACCTGCAGGCGCTATGCTGTTGCTGCTCAATTGCTCAGTCGTGTCTGACTCTTGGCAACCCCACGGACTGCAGCACGCCAGGCCTCCCTGTCCTTCACTACCTCCCGGAGCTTGCTCAAACTCCTGTGCATCGAGTCGGTGATGCCGTCCAGCATGCAAAGGCAGGCGCCATACGTCTCACCTTTTCATCTGGACTTGGTGTCACCCCCCACCTGCTCTAGACCGCCAGCTCCTGGGCTGGGGGTACTGTCTGTGCGAACTTTGCTGTGCCCCCAGCACATACCCAGGGCCAGGGCGGGGGAGCCCTCACCAAAGCTTGGTTGAGGTTGGGCGGTGGCGCCCCGTCTCTGGGCCTTCTCTTGCTTGTCCAACAAGGAGGGCCAGGACTGACGTCCCATCGGTGTGATGCTTGTGGATTCTGCCCCCCGGGTCTCAGGTCACAACACCCAGAACTGAGCACGCCCCCACGCTCTGAAATTCTCATGGGGTTGGCACACCACAAATTGGTTCTCTCTCTCTTTCCACCATGGACTAGGCAACGTGAGAACGATTTTTTTCTTTCCTCCACAGCCTGGAAACTCCCAAGGGCTAACAGAGGATGGGGAAAGCCACTTCCGAGCGGGCCTGACACCTGCTTTCCTGCTGCTGTTAGCAGGAGACAGAGATGAACAGAGATGCCGTCTCCCAACCTTCCCTGGTGGGCACTGGGGTTGGCGATCATGAAACAGTCTCAGACCCCAGCCTCCGGCCAGGCCCTCGCTGGGTGGGCAGCAGGTGGGAGACAGGTGGACAGGACTCCAAGGGGACGGACACCCAGAAGGTGACACAAGACGGCAAAGTCACAGGCAGGGTGGGGAGCGCTGGCCCCCACTGGACCACCCCTCTGTGCTGCCTTGGTTTCCATGCAGAGCGGTCCTCACCCTGACCTCCAAGCCCACCCTCACGTGCCTGATTCCCTTCCAAAGGGTGAGGTCCTCTCCAGGGCTCACCTAGTCCTCAGGGAAGGGTCTCAGCCAGCCTGGGGCTCTGTCTGACATCGTCACACCTCTGACCCCCTGAGTGGGGGGAACGTGGGGAACCTCAAAAGGGAGGACAGGACTTGAAGGGCTAGGGAGAGCAGCAGCAGGCCGGGCCAAGGGGTCCAGGCCAGGGGAGAGGCCCACGGATCCTGGGGTCCTTCATCCTGTGAACTGCATCCTGTGAGGCTCAAGATGCTCTCCTTGTAACAGAAAATCAGTACCATCCCTTTCCTGGGCAAAAATCAGATTCATCAATAATACAACTGGCTACAGGCATGAAAAAAAGCAAGCCAGTGAAAGCACTGGCTGTTCAGTCGTGTGCGACTCTTTGTGACGCCATGGACTCTAGCCCACCAGGCTCCTCTGTCCATGCAACTCTCCAGGCAAAAATACTGGAGTGGGTTGCTGTTCCCTTCTCCAGGGGATCTTCCCAACCCCAGGGATCGAACCTGGGTCTCCCGCATTGCATGCATATTCGTCACCAGCTGAACCACCAGGGAAGCGCAGACAAGTACATGCCTAGTACAGGTAACGCCCGAGGTGTCGCATAAAGGAAAAGAACGGCACTCCACCATAAAGCGTGTGTTTCAATGAGACCTCTTTGGAGGGACGAGCCGTGCCGGCTGAGAACCACTGCCTTAGAGGAGGGAGATGTCACACAGGTTTCTCAGCCACCTGCTTCCCTGTGGGAGAGCGGGGACTGGGTCCTGTTCACCACCTCCTCTCTGCTGCCTAGCGCTGTGTCCAGCACATAGTAGGTGCTCAGTTAATGTTTGGTGAAGGGATGGGTGAGTGACTGAACGATGAGTTCAGCCTCAGGTGAGATGTGCTGATGGTGTCATGAGTGGGATGAGGTTGTGCCCGGCCCCTGTGAGCCCACGGAGGACCCCAGGCAGGCGGTGGGGTGCGTGCTCTGGCTCCCAGCAGCATCTCTGCCTGTCCCAGCTCCCTGCACACTTCTCCAGGGCGGGGGCCGCTCCTGTCTTCTCGGTTTCTCCCTCAGCGCCCCGCACAGCGTCTGGCACAGAGTGGGTGCTCAATAAATACCCGTTGAATTTAGCGCATCTCAATTCAACAAACATTTATTGAGCGCCCACTGTGTTGAGTGTCACAGTCCTACCCCCCTCTGGCGCGCTACGGATGATGTCCCGGGATGCAGGCGGGCCTGCCTTGCTGTGTGCAAACCACTCGGTTCAGTAATGACTGCAAATTAAACTGGGGTCGATGCACTCACGATTGGGGGCCACTTGCATTTTCTCAATGCAACTTGAGAAAAGAAGGTGGATGCCCCTCTGTTCTCAGTTTAGGGGTGCTGCTCATCCCGCCCAAATTTCTCAGGAGGCTGGCAGACAGCAAGGCACGCCTGACCTAGGCAGGACCAGCAGCCTGGGTCCTCGTTGCTATTTCCATGCAGGATGGGAGCAGAGCGGTATCACCAGGGCAGAGATGAAGTCACAGGTGCAGTGGTCAGACACCGTGGGCTTCCCATTTGCAGGAACCGATGTCAGAACACCAACAGAAAGTGAAGCGATGACAGAAGCATTATCACAATCATTGTGAGCCTGCATCCCTGAAGGAGGACATGCATGCACACACACACACACACGTGTACATGTACACACTTGCACACATGCATACATGTATACACATACATGTACAGCTGTGCACACATGCACACATACACATATGTACACACCTGTGTATACACACATATACATATACACACATACACATCTGCACACATACACACCCATGCGCGCACACACATGTGTGCACACATACATACATATACACACATACACATCTGCACACGTACACACCCATGTATACCTACACATGTGTACGCACACACATACATATACACACATACACATCTGCCCATCTACACACCCATGTATACATACACATGTGTATGCACATACATACATATACACACATACACATGCATACAGAGACACAGGTTGTTTGTACCTCAGAGGGCTCGCCCAGTTAGAACACGAATTCCAGCACAGACACTGCGGTTCCTGCAGGCCGGGCGCCCCTGCAGCTTGTGATGGGAACACGGCAGCAAGGAATGGGGTTGACACAGACCTCACAGGTGTGTGATTGCACAAAACGGCTGCACAGCCTACAGGCCTTGCAGGGTCTACTGCCCGGGGGGAACGCCTGGAGTGACCCCAGGGCACCTCGTGTGGCACGAGATGAGGAAGCGGTGCAGGGAGGTGGGCAAACACGCCCAGGTCACAGGGCAGGTCAGCGCGGCATAGAGAGGTCACCAGGAGGCAGCCTGTTCCTGCCTGGACTTCTCCCCAGATGGAGTCCCCCTCCCTAAGCCCCAAGCCAGAGGCAGGCCACGAAGGGACTCCCTGGGGACAGCAGCTGCCTGCTCCCCGTCCCAGAGGAGAGACCAGGGGAGGCCACCAGCCCCGCAGACACAGGCCTGCCCACCACCCAGCAAGGGAAGAACCGAGGCTGGCAAAGCCCACCTGAGGACCCCAGAGTGTCCGTTCCTGGGAGTTAGTGCTTTGGTGCCTCCAAGGGGGGCTACTGGGGTGCTGCTGGGGGTGCTCTGGGGGGCTGGCGCAGTAGGTCTCCACCTTCCAAACAATTGCCATTTGGAAAAGTAGAAAGGGCCATGATCAAGGCCAGTGACACGGGGCTATGGGCAAGTTCCAAACCTCCCCGGACAGAGAGGGGCTTGGGGGTCCCGCTGCAGCTGCCAGGTCGGGGTCTGCCCTTCACTGCTCCTGTGAGCAGCCCTGCACCCCTCACCCCCACCCCGCCTGCCTCAGCCTTTCCTGCCCCGGGCTGCCGAGTGAACGAGTCTTGCTGAGGGTCTTTCCCGGTGTGACCTTCCCGTGGGGATGCCGGCCCTGCAGTGACTCTGGCTTCCACTTGGACAGCGGCCGCCCAGGCCGGAGAGGCACGGGGAGCTCGGACGCCCGCCTACAGAGACGGCACATAAAACGACACACGCTTGCTCTGTTTAGACGTCTTCTTTAACAAGGGGTCACCTCCACGCTTCCTGGCCCCCCACCCACGTCGGAACACACGCGCCTTCATTTGTGAGACAGTTTACAGTCGGGAGGACGAGGATGACGATGATGGTGAGGAAAAGCAGTCATTCTCTGAGCATCTACTATGCGTTCGGCTGAGCGCTGGCGGCTCCCGGGCCCCCTCCCCACCCTGGGTGGCTAACAACCCCTCCAGGCACACGGGTGAAACTGAGGCCCAGTACCAGCGTAACTGGCTCAAGGTCAGTGTCCAGCTGGGACTTGAACTTAGGCCTCTCTCAAGGCAAAGCCAGTGTCTTTCCTGGGCTTTCTCACACCCATCCCCATCCCCTCCTGGCCTTCTCTACTTCCAAACTACACCTCCAGCTTGTCCACAGAAGCCCACCCACAGCCGCTGAGACCCAAAGAGTCTGTCTGTCATCTACTGCGTGCCCCAGCTTGCTGCTGTTTCCTCTATAATTCACAGCCTCTGGATGTGAAGAGCGTTACAGGGAGTTTTGCTCAACTTCTGAAGGGCACACCTACTGAGTGTCACGATCCCCTGGATCAGGCAGGTGGGGGTCTTTGTCCCACCTCGCTCCCTGAGGACATGGGGTGCCGGGTCCCCGCCCCTTGCTCAGGAGGGGCACATAATAACACGGGTTATTAT
The DNA here is from genome assembly GCF_033118175.1 of Dama dama. Classification (NCBI taxonomy): domain Eukaryota; kingdom Metazoa; phylum Chordata; class Mammalia; order Artiodactyla; family Cervidae; genus Dama; species Dama dama. The sequence continues at coordinate 3,400,351 of NC_083686.1, read as the reverse complement.
GTGCGTTCTCACACACCGCCCTGGACAGCGCTGCTCCTGGCCCCGAGTCTGGACTCACCGCCTGGACCACACTCTGTCCGCTCTGGAGGAAAACAGGCCCTCACTTCCAGCCTGGAAGCCCTTTCCCCCCGAGGACCCCAGGAGCCTGAGTCAGCCTCCTCCCAGCCATGGAGAGTTCAGCGGGACACTGGCGCGACCTGCGGGCAGCCTGCTGGCTCGGACGCCATTGAGGAGAGAACAGTGCGTGGCTACGGGCCTGCTTCCTACCCGACTTGCCCTTCCGTCTGTAGGTTTGCTCTCAGAGTTTTTAAGGAGCAAGGCTTAGATCTGGGGGGGGGATCAGCTCGAGGTCATGGGCCCCTTTTCTGCAAGGCCTTTCATGCCACACCGACGGCCTCTTGCTCAGAAGAACCACTCACGTGAGTAGAAGTTGTCCCCTGGAACCGTCTGGGGAGGGCCTCTGTCGGTCCCGCTACTGAGGGACAAAGACTGGCTATCTAGGTCTGGAGAGTTGGTCCTCGTGTCTGCCTCCCCCTTGAGAATCAGCCAGCTGGTCTTCTGCTGAGAAAAAACAGAAGCTCTGTGAATTTCAACTTGACCTGCAGGGGCACTGCCCCATTTTACAGATGAGGAGACTGAGGCTGGGGAGGTCAGGGCCCCAAGTGAGGTCACATGTGGCGGGTGTCGGGTAAGCCAGCCTTGGGCTCCTTCCATATTCACCCACCTTCCTTAAAGAAGAACAAAGGGTCTTAGCTCTTGAGCCTGGGTGGACTCAAGATTTATTTTCCTTTCTTTTCAGTCATCTCGTTGGTTAAAGAACCAAAAGTGGCTCAGACAGTAAAGAATCTGCTAGTAATGCAGGAGATCTGAGTTCAGTCCCTGGGTCTGGAAGATTCCCTGGAGAAGGGAATGGCTACTCACTCCAGTATTCTTGCCTGGAGAATTCCATGGACAGAGGAGCCTGGCGGGCTACAGTCCACAGGGTCACAAAGACTTGGACACGACTGAGTGACTAAAGCTTTCACTTTCAAGTTACACAGCAAAGACTGAGGACAAGAGGTGCTGTTTCCTCAGTGCAAGGAGGCTGGTGGGACCACCCCTTAAATTTGGTCCCAGGTGGCCTGTGCCGGACCCCTAAGGGGCAGAACCTAAGAGGAGGAGCTGAGGCTTCAAGTTGGAGAAGGCCCCCCGACACCGGGCCTGCCCCTCATTACCTTCCTGTTATCCGGGTCGAAACCTCCATCCTCCCCATCGGATCGCCTCGCGGCTGGAAGGGAAAAATCGATCGGTCAAGGGAGCGCACCGTCGGTGGTGGGTTTGCACGTCCTGGTTCCCACTTCACAGTCATGCTCAAAATGGGAAAAAAAAAAAAAAAAAGAAAAGCCGCCAGCACTTGTACTTTTGAGGACTGAGGAACCAGATCCCCGCAGGAATAGGGGCTGGGGGGCCTTGCATGGGATTTGCTAAAACAAGAGCAGGTGTGTGAAGTGATGTCTCATTAACATCCCAGCCGACCCCTCCTCGGCCGCTGGGCATTCCGAAGATCACGCTTTCTACCTTCCAAGTTTAACTTTAAAGTAAGAGAAGGGCCCCGTGGTCCAGCCCCCGGTGGGTCAGACTCTGTTGGGTTGGGCTTCACAGACTTTACTGCTCACCCCCACGTGACCCATTTCTCAGATCAGAGCACTGAGGCTCAGAGACCCGACGTGACTTTCTCGAGATCACAGATCAGCGGGTGGCAGAGGCTGACATGCAACTCGGGCGGTCTGACTCCAAAGTCCTTCCTCTTGTCTGCCTCACCTCATGGAACATGGAGTGAGCAGTGCCAGTGGGGGGACTCCAGGAAGAGCAATGAGGGGGTGCAGCACACGACCGGAGGTGGGCTCGATGAGCGCGCGCAAACGTCCGCCACTCGGCAGACTCTCTGGAGCTGAGTCAGGAGGTGTCTGTGTCCTCCGTTTCCCTTTTTTTGGGGGGCGTGGGGATGGTCACCCAGCTGGGCCCACGTTATCATCTCCAAACTAACAGGATGAAATAAACCACACGCGGGCAAGGCGGACAGTTCTCAGCATCCAATTCAGTAATGACCCATCCTGTGCATCCCGAGCTAAACCACTGGCCCCAGGCACGCACGGAACCACGAAAGGAAGAGCCCAGGGTCCTTCACCACCTGCCACGGAGACCGAGGCTGGAGACCAAGCCGCCGAGACCGAGGACGCGCCCAGGGTGGGCTCCTTACCTGCAGCCTGCGGAGGGCTCAGACCTTCTAGCCTTTGGGAGCACCCTGCCTTGTGCACCACCAACGACAAGACTGACATCAGACCCGAGAGCTTGGAAACGGGGGACTGGGCTACCGGACCTTGACAAGACAAGGCCACAGTTGAAGACCGTTCTGGACGCTCTGACATTTCGCTATCCCCAACGACTCCCTGTTTCTCCTTCTCCCGGGAGAGACAGCGGTTTGCAACATGAAAACAAAGACCTCGCTCTCTCCACCGACAGAGGGCAACAGGTGCCAAGCCTGCGTGCGGGGCACGGTGATGGAGCAGCAGGGGACGGGGCACAGAGGCGGATGCACGCCCATCAGCGTGGGTGCTCCCGCTGCCCAGACGATGGCTGTTTCTGGGCAGCAGAGCCCTGGGCGTCGGGCCATGCGTCAGCCGGGACTCCGGGCGGCTGGCACAGCAGCCTCAGCGACAATCCGGCCAGCGGCTACTGGGGGCTCTGAGAGCTCGGCCACTGTCCAGCCCAGAGACGGCCTCCAGGGCTGGCTCTTCTGGTCAAAGCGAGTGAGCCTCATCCCTCAGCAGCTCTGCCGCAGCTCGGGTAACTCGCAAATGCACAAACAACTAAGAGGCTCCAGCCAAAGGGCTTTGGAGGGTGTGAGATTCCTAAGACTTCGGAGCCCAGGGACCAGCGCGCCCTCACCCCCACCTCCTGGGTCTGAGGACTCCACGCAGCCTTGGGGGTCACATGGGGGCAGAAGAGTTCTGGCTGTAGAGCCAGCTCAGGGCTCAAAGAAGCGCCCCACCTCTGATGGTGGGGGGGACTCCACCTACATGCAGCAAGTTTTCTCTGCAAAAGCCTCCAGCTCCGAGAGGTGTGTATGAGCTAACCAGACTCAAACAGGGGGTTTCCAGAGCCGTATAACACACAGCGGGGTCTCTCCAGAAATGGGAGATGGGCTTAAGGACACAGAGGACCCTGGTGTCTCGTGTGGTTTGCGGGCTGCTCCCTTCATGGCCCTGAGCCTCAGTTTCCTGATCTGTAAAATGGGCAAATGACACCCACTCCACCCCCACTACTTGAAGAGGATCCCGTGAGATGAACATGGATCCTGTCACATATGAGGAGCTCAGCTCACAGGTCTGAAATATTAGGAATAAACGAGAGGCGAACCATGCAGCTAATTTGTAGCAGGCCGTTTCGGGGTGTCAGGAACAGACCGATCAGTTCAGGACAAGCAGAGAAACGGGCTTGTGTGTGTCTTTCCTGTCACACGAGGCGGCTCCATCCGAGCCGTGAAAGGTATCTGCCATGAGCACCCTTTGGGGCTAGGCTGATCTCCTTGCCCCTGCTTGCCCGGGACCTTTGCGGGAAGCACCCTGATGAGAGGGGCGGTCTGCCCAGAGCCATCCCCTTCCCCCCCATCCCAAAGCCAAAATGAGCCTCCACCCCACTATGAAGGAATCCCAGAAAGACACATGAGATGCGATTAATTTCTTAAAAGTATTCATCACTGTGTCATTTCCGACTCTTTGCAACCCCAAGGACTGTAGCCCGCCAGGCTCCTCTGTCCTTGGGATTCTCCAGGCAAGGATACTGGAGTGGGTTGCCATGCCCTCCTCCAGGAAATCTTCCTGACCCAGGGATCAAACCTGGGTCTCCTGCATTGCAGGTGGATTCCTTACCATCTGAGCCACCAGGGAAATAGTTACAGGCTGTGCAGGTGGCCCCTATGGCTGGTGCGAGTGGGCAGCTCTGGGAGGCAAGAGGGAGCCCCTTGCTGACAGCAGGTGTGGGAGGTGGTGAGCCGCACCCCCCACCCCCCACCGCCTCCCACACACGCCGCCACCTAACAGCTCCCACACTCTGGCTGGTGAAACAGAACATCTGTCCTCACAGCTGGACAGCTTCCTGGGAAGTCTGGAGGGAGGCATCACGTTTTCCTCTTGAATTCACTTTCAACACTGGGCCAGCTCCACTCCACTGGGAGGAAAGTCCCCGCTCTGGGCCAGGCATCATGGGGCTGCATGTGGAGCCCCTGGGAGCCAGAACCCTGCCCCCCAGAGCAGGAGACAGGGCTGGTGGGGGAGTTCTGTCCGCCTCACAGAGGGCCAACACTGGGCTCAACACTGCGGGTGACTCGAGGCCGTTCAAAGGACCCCAAAAAGGTCCCCGTCACAGCTGGAGGTTTAGCGGGCCATGCAAGGCCCCCTGTGGACCCCCAGCCTGTCCAACACCCTCTGCCAGTCCTTATTTTCCACTCTGTTCCTTTGCTTCCTTTCTTCTCTTTCTCATTCCTTTTTAAAAAACATGTCATTAAATTGTAACCAAGCAGAGACATGATGAAGGACAGGGAAGCCTGGTGTGCTGCAGTCCATGTGGTCGAAAGAGTCAGACACAACTGAGCGACTGAACAACAAGAGATGGAACTAATGTAGTCCAAGAAAATCCTGTTGGTCCCTAATGATGTTAAGTGAGAGCAGCGGGTTCAGGGGTCAGGCAGACCTGGGGGTGACTTGCCCATCAACTGGTCACGATGGCCACTTCATGGCCCTGACCTTAGCTTACTTGTCTTGGACTGCAAGGAGAGCAAATCCGTCCATCCTAAAGGAAAATCAGTCCTGAATATTCATTAGAAGGACTGACGTTGATGCTGAAGCTCCAATACATTGGCCACCTGATGCGAAGAGCTGACTCTTGGAAAAGACGCTGATGCTGGGAAAGATTGAAGGCAGGAGGAGAAGGAGGTGACAGAGGATGAGATGGTTGGATGGCATCACCGACTTGGACATGAGTTTGAGTAGGCTCCGGGAGTTGGTGATGGACAGGGAGGCCTGGCGTGCTGCAGTCCATGGGGTTGAAAAGAGTCAGACATGACTGAGGGACTGAGGAGCCACTAACCGGGCTATGTCGAGGTGGAACCCCAACACACCTGGTACATCTGTGGCAGCTACGCAACCACTAATCCTAACTCTGACCCCCATCCTCAGCGTCAGTGCCCCCTGCCCGCCCCTCACCGAGTCCTCAGGCCTGGCCACCCTCATGCTGTAGGCTCATTTCCCCAAACACGCAAGTGGGATGAAGGCACCAAGAAAGACTGTTGCTAAATTAAACACAACTTTTGATGACTTGGCAATAGAAAGTTAAATAGTAAATACATTAATTAAAAAGCATAAATTTTTAAAGCTCACTGAATACACCATCTTAAACTAATTGAGAGGAGGGCATGCCAACCCACTCCAGTATTGCCTGGAGGATCCCCATGGACAGAGGAGCCTGGCAACTTCAGTCCATGGGCTCACAAAGAGCTGGACACGACTGAAGTGACTTAGTGGTTTAGTTGCTAAGTCGAGTCCGACTCTGCGACCCCATGACCTGTAGCCCACCAGGCTCCTCTATTCATGGGATTTCCCATGCAAGAAACACTGGAGTGGGTTGCCATTCGGCTTCCTACATGGCCCTAGTGGTAAAGAACCTGCCTGCCAATGCAGGAGAAGTAAGAGATGCGGGTTCGATACCTGGATCAGGAAGATCCCCTGGAGGAGGACGTGGCAACTCACTCCAGGATTCTTACCACTGGGATGGCCGAGTGGTTAAAGCGTTGGACTTAAGATCCAATGGACATGTGTCTGTGTGGATTCGAACCCCACTCCTGGCAGTAGTGACTTAGCAAACTAATTAAATGGTCCAGGAACTCAATGTCACCACCCAGAGTTTATTTCTGTCAAGTCGGGAGATTAAACTGACGGCTTCTCCAGCCTGAGCTGGGCTCCTCTCTCCCTTGAGTGGACACTCAGTTTGCTGCTGAGATGGGGAGTAGGGACTGCACATGGACTTGAAAACACACACATGTACACACTCGCATGCTCACACACATGCATGCTCACACACACGCATGCTACACCCAGGCATGCCCCCGCCCCCGAGGCACTTCCGGTGGATATGGTCCAGCTAGAGGGGGAAATCTTATAAAATCAAAGCATATCAAATGCACCCCATCACACCTATCCCTCACGCCCTGAGGATTGTCCGAGGAAAGCTGGACGCGAGGACTCCCGGCCCCTGAGAGCGCCTGCCCCTCTCACGGCCCCTTTAGAGTCAAGCAGGGGCTGTCTGTGCTGCTGTTCATCCCGCCGTGAGGCTGAACACTCGGCAGAGAGCACGCACTCTATAAGGTTCGTTTCATAAAGTCATCAATAAGCCCAAGTTCCAGAACGTTAAAAGAGTTTGGGTCATTACTCAGGGTTCAAATAGGGATTCACTTGCCTTTCGATAGAAAAGGTGTAAATATCCAGATTAAAAAAATATATATATGACGATCACCCCAGAACAAACTGGGATTTCCCTGGCGGTCCAGTAATTAAGACCCTGCGCTTCTGCAGGGGCCGTGGGTTCAATCCCTGGTCGGGGAATTTAGACCCGCAAGCTACACGGTGCAGCCAAAAAAAAATAGGTAAACTGAATCTCTGTGGCATGATTCAGTTAAGGGACTCAGTGTGAGAAGTTCTCAGTCTAGGATCATTGGGCTCCATCAGACGCTAGGGAGCAATTTCATAACCTGATTTACCACCTAGCCCCCTCCTAGGGGCCGCTCATCCGACCCTGTATGTGTAAGTGACGTGTTACTGGCTGATCAAAGGTCAAGTCAGTCAGCTCTCCCCGCAGACGAGGACAGCCTCAAGGCTGGAGCACGGGCGCCCCGGCGGAACAACATCACTCTCTGCCTGCTCCTGCCCTCCTGTGCCTCAGTTTCCCCACAGGTGACACGGGAGGCTGGTCTGGACAACCTCTGAGGGTCCTGGGGTCCATGAGCCCCGCCCTCTCTGATCCTTCGGGAAGATCTGGGTTCCCTGCTTCTCTGATCGAGGGCAACAGTGAAAGGCATCACCTCCTGGAAGCCCAGGAGTTCCCAGTCATCTTTTATTTTCTTGGGAAGAGGGAGAAATACAATCAAGCACAGGGCCTGTTGCCGTCAAGCAGAAAATTTATAAAACAGACAGACCACGGCTTGTCAGTAAGCCACAGCCAGCCAGCACGTGCTCAGCCGTGTCTGACTCTCTGCGACCCCACGGACTGTTGCCCGCCAGGCTCCTCTGTCCAGAGGATTTCCCAGGCAAGAATATTGCAGTGGGTTGCCATTTCCTCCTCCAGGGGATCTTCCCGACCCAGGGATCGAACCTGCATCTCTTGTGTCTCCTGCACTGGCAGATGGATTCTTTACCAACTGCGCCTCCTGGGAAGCCCAGTAAGCCACAAAAAAACACACTATCTTTGGCCACGCTGCGTGTCATGTAGTATCTTAGTTTCCTGACCAGGAATTGAACTCACGCCCCCTGTATTAGAAGCATGGAGTCTTAACCACTGGACCGCCTGGGAAGTCCAGAATACACACTTTGACAGCTTTCACCCCACAGCATCCTTCCAGTTGTCAACAGGGGTCGTGGCCGTCTTGGGGATGCCTCTGGGCAAGAACTTTAAGTATGGGAGCTCCCCTTCCCATCTCTCTAGGGATTTAATAACAATCCCGCATCACCTGCACAGTCCTTGACAGTTTAGAATGTGATTTCACGTTCATTACCCCACCCAGGTCCTTCCAACCAGCCTGTCCAAAAGGCAGGATGGAGGATCGTCCCTGTTCTGCAGATGAGGAAGCAGAGGCTCAGGATGGCGAAGCAACACATCCCAAATCACCAGAAATTCTCTGACGAAACAGAGGTGAGACCTGGAGCCTCCTGTCCCCTGAACACGTGACCCCTGCAGGCTCAGTGGAGTGGAGATGGCTGGCCACGTCTAGGAGGGAAACTGGAGGCGGGGGCTGGGCGGGGAGCGGTGAGAGACACCCTCGCCGGCAGACATCGCCGGCCCCTATTTGCTGAGGTTTGAAATCCCTTTAGCCAAAGGCCAAGTCGTTATTTCTACCATCAGAGATTCTCAAAACACAGGACTTACATTCTCACGGAGGGCTAAAGGACTGATTCTGGTTTGTGCTGTTTTCCAAAGACCAGGCTGGGTCACCCTGAGGCACCTCTGTCCCTCACCATCTGGGCTAAAGGCAGCCTGGCTGCTCCCCTCAAAGCAGTACCCCCAAAGCCACACACGGGGACAAGCTCGCCGTTACAAGCCCTCATCTGCAGCCCGGCCCACGAGTCAGCCCTGGGTTCACACACACAGAGAGGCGCTTAATTGGACACACTCTCCGCTGTAATTTACGAAGGGGCCTCCCGGGGTCCCGCCAGCAAATACCACGTACCTAATGTTCAGGCTGCAGCCCCCCGCGGTTACCCTCCCCATCATGTATCAAAGCAGAGCAAGTGTAAGCATTCAGAAGCAAAGGCACTGACAGGCATGCAGGGCAAACACAGCAGCAGAGGAATCCGACTGTATGTACCATGCTGCTTGTAGATGGGGGGTTTCCTATAGATGTTATCTTTGACGCCAGTGTCTGGGAAAGGAGAAAGAAAAAAAAAAAAGGAGAGAAACAGCAGGGTGAGCAAGCATACTGTGTGATGGTTTCCATTCTCCCGCCATCTGTCAGCAAGCAGTCCGTCACCCAGGGCCCCCAGCAAGGATCGGGGACCCCAGCGACGGGCGCCCGGGCCCCACACACATCAGCTGCACTCAGCCCAGGTGCCACCCACCGCTGTGAAGGGGGCAGAGGGAGACAGTGGCTGGAGCGGGTGTCCAGTGACAACCGGGACCCGGCCGGCCCGTCTCCAGTCCACTCCCGGAAGGGCAGCCGCGCCTCCCTGGTGTTTGTGGGGCTTCGGGAGAGATTCAGACATGTGCTGGTTTGGGGATGTGAACACCACCCATCGGTGGATTTTTAAAGCATCTCAGAATTGGGGGGGTGGGGTGGGGGATGAAGAAGCCGGGGGAACATGCGACTCCCAAGAGGTAACGGCAGACGCCCGCCCCGACAGCTCAGGGGGCGGCCCGTCTGCCTGGTGAGTGGCTGTGCGTCCTGGGCGCCTACCTGGGACGTGGAAATGGCGAGGAGCCTGCTGGTAGGTGGAGGGGGGAGGCTTGCTGTCTGAGAGCACAGAGAGGCTGGGAGTACTCCGGCCACTTTCACTGCCTCCAGACGGAAGAGCGAAGACGGCAGACAGAGGCGGGATGGGGAAGCAGAGGAGAGCATTTCAAGCGTGAGAGCTTCGGGAGCCCCTGTCTCCCCTGCCTCGTGGGGCCTCTGCACCCTCTGCCCAGGGGAGGGAGTATGACCCCCCCCCACCGACACCTCCAGATGGGGCCCCACGACTCGTTAATCCAACCTCGAGGGACCGCCTTCCGTGGCCCCAGGGTGGGGAAACAGGAGCGCCCAGGGGAGGGCCCAGCCTGCTTCCAAGTTCCCGGGACGGCTGGCCGGGCCATCGACAGTGCCCCCCTTTCCTTGGGAGGGGGCGAACCTAGAAAATCACAGATTCACCAAGACTCAGTGCCCCCAGCTCTTCCTAAGTATCCTTGTGTAAAAAGACGCTGATTTCTTGGAGGATTCACAAATCATCCATTCACAACAGGGGACTGAAGTGCCAGAATTCATCAACATCTGTCTTTTAAAGACCACTGAGGACAATTTTATCAGCTACGGGAGGAAAAGAGGCAACTGGCGTTCATCAGCTGCCGTGTTCCCAAATAAAGCCGTTTTTTTTTTGGTTGTTGTTGTTTTTTGCCAAACTGAACAGAAAGAGCCCTCTAATTTTGGCTCTGACTTTTACCCCATCTGGACCTGTCAGTTCAGTTTTTGCGGACCAGGTTGGATTATCAAGTCACAGATTTTAGACAGCCGTGGTCACCCGGTGACCCTCCCCTCCCCGCCCCACACCTGCTGAAGGGATGGGGTGGTACACAGGGTGGCATGGGCACTGAACGGGGCACAAGAGGTGTACGGTTCGTTTCAGCAAGACACACAGATGCACCACTCATTCCCCGCCCTTCAGCTCAGGACACGTTCCGCGACAGCTTGGTGAAAGGAAAGGGACACCCTGACGAAAATACCCTGGACTGGCAGTCGCAGGACCCCAGGGTGACACGTGATGAGGCAGGGCGGGCCGACCTGGAGGTGGGCTAATGGGGGTGGGGCGGTAGATGGGTTTTGGGGGTGCTCTTGCCCGGGGGTGGTGTGTGGGGGTCCTCGGGGGGCCCAAGGAGCAGGGTGGGCGCAGCAGACCACAGCCAGCTCCCCAGACTGATTGCAGCTTCCAGCAGCTTACCGCCAGGGCACCAGTTTCACCTGTTAGCGCGGACGGAACGTCAGGTAGAGGACTGTCCCCCACCCAGGGAGGGGGCGTGAAGCCCGCTTCCCCTTAGCACCGCCCTCCAGCACAGCTCAGAGTCTTCTGGAGCCTCAGGCTGGGCTGCGCTTCCCCGTGGGTAGACCACACCCACGGGGGGCGTGAAGGAAACCGCAGACCCCCTTGCTGGCCGTGACTCATCACCCCCAGGGCACAGAACATTCGGAAGCCGGGGCTTCACACTCATCTGCTCGGATCAGGAGCAGCTGAGGACGGCCTGACTTGGGGCGCTGTGGCCCAAGTCTTCCCCCCAGGTGGGGCAGACTCCAGCACGTCATGGGACCCCGTCCTCCCCAGTCTTCAGGGCCACCGTGTGGCATCCGACTTCACAAGCAAGACTCCTGTGTGTGTGCACGTGTGTGCAAACATGCGTGCATATGTATATGTGCATGTGTGTGCGTGTGCATGTGTGTGTGCACGCGCATGTGTGTCTGAGGAGGACTATGGCTTTCATCGGGGTCAGGGGGCAGGTCACACCCACCTCACACCTGCCATCTTCACTGGTCACCAGACTCGTAAGACTAGGACCTCATCCAATCCGTCTCTGCTCACCACCCCCCCTCCCACCCCGGGGGACCCCCTTTCCAATCCTCCCTGCTTGTCCAGACTCTGCCTGGGTCAAAGCTCAGGTGCAAAGCCTTCCCAGAGGACACAGCCCAGCTGGCCATTCCCTTCTCTGGACACACACCCGCCTGCCCAGTCACTGTGTCACTAATCCATGGTAAAGCGCACACTTGCATCGACCCCACGTGGGGCTTCCAAGACCACTTTCCCCACGGCCACCTTCTACAGGGCCCGGGGTCCTGGAGAGACTGAGCCCTGGGCACTGCCGTGCCCGTGGGTCCTGGTGGCCAAAACCCCCACCACTGACATCACCAGGGATGGGAGAATCCAGAAGCAAGCCCAGCCATGCAGCGACGCTGAAAAGGCAGACAGTCCCTTGTGCCCAGATGCGTGGCTTCTCCTGGAGGCGGGTCAGGATGCAGGTCGCTTCTGACCTCTGCTATGGACGGTCCTCAGCACCCTCAGGAAGCCGTGAGGACCTTGGGAAGGGGCCATCGCGGAGCCCGGGAAGCCCTGGCCCGTGAACAGCCATCTCCCCTGCCCGCTGGAGTCACTGCTTTGCTGTGGAGGAGTTTAGGGTGACACGGAGGTTCCCTGTGATCCCCACGCTGTTCCACCTTACATGCAGCCAGCGTGTCGCCACCCTGGTGTCGTCCAAACGCCTTGCTTCACTCGGATTTCACGATTTTCCCCTCGCGTCCCTTGGGTACCCCGGGACCCATCCAGGGTGCCAGGCGACACGGTCCTCACATCCCCCAGGCCCCCCGGGGCTGTGATCGCTTCTCACTCTCGGGCACCTCACGACCCTGGCTGTTTTGAGAAGCACCGCGCGGGCGTCTGGCAGACTGCCCCTCAGGGAGGATTTGCTGGGTGTCTTCTCATGACCGGACGGGGTCACAGGTTTGGGGGGAAGAGCCCGGAGGGGAGGTGCCCTCCCCCATTGCCATCCACATGACCTGGCGCTGCGATTGACCTTGACCCCGTGCCCAAGGTCGTGCTGGCCCAGGATTCTCAACGTCCGGCTCATCTTCCCCCAACTCTGCGTTCTTTGCGGGGAAGTGGCCAGGCACAGCCTCCACCTGACAGTGGGGAGGGGAGAGGGTCCCTGTGAATCACTGGGGTCTCTTCTGCCGGGAGTCAGTCTCTTCTCCCCACTGGTTTATTATTTGGTCATGCCTTTCCATGGATGTGAACGCGTGGACATTTGTACTTTGCTTTCTGATCCAGCAGCAATACCCTTCATTCCGCTGCTCAGCAGTCCACACTCAGCCCTCGGGAGCACCCCCACTTGGCTCCGTGATCTTCTCAAGGGGACCAGAGGTGAGGCCAGCCCCCAGCCCCCTGAGGGGCTCCCATGGGACACCACGATGCAGGCGGGTCCCACCTGCCCAGCCTGCTGCCTCAGGCCCCCTGGGCTGACCACAGCCACCAGGCAGACGGCCCCAGATGCGGGTGAGACGAGGAGGCTGGCGCGGCCATCGGGTGGCCAAGGGGGCTCCGACCAGAGGCTCCACCTCTGCAGCACCCCTCTCCCCCTCACACTGAGGTGGGGGGGCTCATGGGTCACCTCCCCCTACTGCCCAGCAGCATGGTTCTGCCAGCATCACCTCTCCTGCACTCGCCTGCTGGTCCCTGCGGCCTGCTCTGTAACAGATGAGAGGTCAGGCTTAAACCTCACACTGTCCTGGGAGACACACCAGGGACTGAAATTCATACTAAAGTGTAAATGGCTGCCGTGAGCACCTACACTGCACACAGGTCTTGGCAGGAGGGTGGCCCCAGGAGCCCGGATATGGTGGGAAGGTGTGTATGGGAATGGAGGGGTGAGGTGGGGACAGAGGGGCATGTAGCCAGGTCAGGGCAAGCACTGGTCCCTCCTGGGAGAGCCCTCCACCTGTAGCATCGTCCGGAGGGAAAATCTCCAGCTGGGCAGCCAAGAAAGCTGAGCTGCTGGGAGGAGTGGCCAGAGAAGGCTTTCCTGGTGTGCGGGTGGACACCAGGCCCCGTGACCAGCCGAGAGGAAGGCAGGTGGCCCTTGGCACGGCTGGCCACAGAGTGCCCACGGGCTGCGATGCACCAGAGCCCGTGGGCCTTGGGGAGAGGGAGCGGTTTCACAGCCTGCAGGTGGACGCACCTGGTGAGCGAGGGCCCGCCCTTGGGTCCAGCCCAGCGAGGTGTCCCTGCGCCTCCGTCTCCCCAGGGGAGAGTCTGGGAAGGGAGCTGGGGCTCCTGAGTTCATGGGCGGCCCTGGAAGTTGGCAGCAGGCAGACCTGGGGGTGCCAGGCACCCCCCACATCCTCCATGAGAGAGGAGGGTGGGGGCTCTGCCCGATTTCTGGACAAAGAGAACTGGGGAAAGAGCAGGCAGAAGGGAAGCAGGGTGGCCCACCGTGGAGCCAGCCCTCCTGGCGCAGACCGCAGGGCACCGTGCCCACCTCCCTGACCTCAGGGATGCCCTTGGAGGGGCTGTGGCACAGTCTCTGAGCCACGTTTGGGTGGGGAGCAGAAGGGCAGTCACCGGGGCTGCCTGGACGGATGTGGACAAAGCCGTTTCCTGGGCAGTCAGCCCAGCTCCCAGGGTGGGGCAGCTTGCCCGGCCTTGCCTCTGGGCCGTACCTCTGCCAGGGACCCCAAAGCAGGGCCACGTCGGGCGGGAGGAAAGCCGTGTGCTCAGCTTTCTGACCTTCGAGACAAGAATGGGCGCCTGCTTGGGTGACCTGAGGGGACGTGTCTAAATGTCAAGCTCCCTCTGATTTGCACTGAGTCTTCTGTCTGCCTCTGGGTGAGGCCACACCCATCAGACGACACCCTTGTCTACACAGATGCACGTGAGCCATGCTGCTCTCCTGCTCACAAGATCTGGGGGCTTTGCTCCTTCTCAGAAAAGCCAGGACATCCAAAAAAAGTCCATGAGCTGCAGGGCCAGGTCCACAGAGAGGAGCAGATGGCACCCAACTGACCAGGGGGCTCTCTTCTCCGTTAGACTAACGGGGTCACTCAGATGGGTGATGACGATGCATGTGAGAACCGTCCAAGTTCCAAGGAGCCAGGATGGGTGACCATCAGTGATGCATTAATCCCGCTGGGTTGGCCTCTCCTGGTCTCTCGGGGTCAGAAGTTTTTCCTGAAATATTCTGCACTCAGCAGCCTTGAGGAACGGGGACCCTAACTCACTCCAGGGGAACCAACAGACCACTGCTGCTCCTCTTGTGCTCTGGGAGTCTTTCCAGGGTGTATCAGTCAGCTAGGGCTGCGTAACAAAGCACCTCGGTTGCCTGGCTTGCAAAGCAGACATTCGTTTCTCCCAGGAACGGAGGCCGGGAGTCCCAGATCGAGGTCTGGCAGGGCTGGGTCTCAGGTGCAGCTTCTCTCATCGGCGGAAGACACTGCTCTGGCCTCACATGGCCTATCCTCTGAGCACACGCAGAGAGACTGCCTGTTCCTCCTCCCAAAAGGCCACCCACCCCATTGGATTAGGGCCCCACCTTTATGACTTCACACAACCCTAATAACCTTCTAAAGACACTTTCTCCAAACGCAGGCTCACGGGGGCTTAGGATGTCAGCAAATGAATCTGAGGGCACAAGTCAGTCCATAACACAGGAACTGGCCCTTTTCCTGGACTGATTCACACACACACGTGCCCAGGCAGGGGTGGGGCAGACGGGCAGGTCTGCGCCCTGGGAGGAGCTGCAGCCACGGCGGGGTGCCCGGCCACCATGAACTGAAGCCACGGACATTTCCTGATAACTGTGGCGAGCAGTCCCACACGCCTGCCGAGCCGAGGGGGAAATAACACGGGATGACTTAGGTAGAGGCTCCGGAGCCAGCCCAAGGTGGGCGCTGGGTAGGTCCTAGAACCCTCCCCCCGCCTCGCCACTCGTGTTTCTGAACGACAAGCTGCCTCCTGGGAACACGGACACACCGACAGAGCCGGACACACAAGACACAGTGGGGAGCACGGGCGTGAGACAGGGGCTCGGGGAAGCCATGCGGCAGCGGACACAGGACAGCGAGACACGGACACTCTGCGGGCGGCGCGCCTTACCTCGGAAGTACGGGATGTAATGATGTCTGAACACGGAAGAAGGGCTTGGGTGTTGGGACAGGGACAGGCAGCTACTGGTACCGACGCTCGCAGTACCAGCTGCAGGCGACAGAGAGCAAGTCAGAGTCAGCCCGCCCGGCCACACGGCCGCAGAAGAGCCCCAGGCCCCGCTCTGCTGTCTCGACCCAAGAACACACACCTTTCTGAGGCCCCTCGAGGGGGTGGGCTGCCCAGCATGCTCAGGGCGCCTCTGCTCCGGGCTCGGAGGGCGGAAGGCCTGCCCGCTGGGGTCGGGGTGCCCAGGCCCGCCGCAGGCCTGCTGGGTTGGAGCGGCGGGCCCCCGGGTCCTGCCCACTGCCCCAGGAAGGGGCTTTCTTGGGATCTGGGACCCGGGCGGAGGGCAGTTAGCCGGACCGGGAAGGGGTCGGTCACCGGACAGGCACCAGGCCTCACCCAGGAGAGGGTCAGGCCTTGACCCTGGGGTGGCCATCCAGCCAAGCACCAGCTGGCCAGCCCAGGTGACCCAAATACAGCGGTCAGGGGTCCACAGAGAGGTCCTCAGAGAGGTTGACGGCCCTTCTCCCTGACCTACCCACCAGCCTGGTCACTCATTCCCTTACTCACTCATTCACTCATCTATTCACTCATTCACCCATTCATTCATTCACTCACCCACTCATTCATCACTCACCCACTCATTCATTCACTCACCCACTCATTCATTCACTCACCCACTTACTTACCTATTCATTTATTCACCCACTTATTTATTCACCCACTCATTTATTCACTCACTCACTTATTCATTCACTCACTCATCTATTCATTCACCCACTCATTCTTTCATTCATCCACTCATTCATTCACTGAGTCAGTCATCACTCATTCACTCACCCACTCATTCATTCACTCACTCATCTATTCATTCACTCACTCATCTATTCATTCATTCACCTACTCATTCATTCATTCACTGAGTCAGTCACTCATCATTCATTCTCTCACTCACTCATTCATTCACTCATCCACTCATTCATTCACTCACTCACTCATATATTCATTCATTCACCTACTCTTTCACTCATTCACTTACTCATTCATTCACTGAGTCAGTCACTCATCACTCACTCACTCGCGGACTTTCCAAACTTCTATTGAGCAAGATGTACCAGGCACATGGCAGGGAGGTAATGAAAATAACTTTGCCAATGAATGGAGCTTTGACTTTTCCACAAGGACCACAAAACTCGAGAGCTGAGTTCATGAAGGTGAGAAAGGAGCCATGCAGCAGCTGGCCGGGGAGGAGATGCTTGGAAAAGTCCCTCAGGAAAGCAGCCTCTGAGTGGAGTCCCTGTGACTCTGACACAATGAGGCAGCTCAGAGTTTTAAACGGGAAGGGGAAGCAATACGCAGCTGGGTGCCAGGCAGCGGGTGAGGCCGGGGCGGGGGAGAGAGGACCCTCCTCAGGCTTCTCCCCACGGCTGTCTTTGGGGCCACTGACCCAGATACAGGGGAGCGGCAACACGTATGCTGAGGCCAGTTTCTGCCCGTTGATTTTGCGTTCTCAGCGCAAACCTCCCTAGGACTCCGTGAGCTCGGAACTCGGTGACTCCTGCACTGGGTGTGGTTTCACCTTCCCAACATCAACACGTGAGCTGGGTTCTACGTGCTGATCAGCACTGCCTCGGGTGTCTCCTAGGATGGCCCCTCTCACTGACGGGCTAACCCGCCGCCTCTGCACTTCACCTCCCCGCCCAGACTGCAGAGGGCCTTTTGCTTCTGTCACTAAAAGCACAGCTCCCCATCTCCCCATCTGTCCTTTCTCCAGCTGCGCAGAGTAACAGACAGACTCCTCAGAGGAAAAGCAACAAGAAGCACAGGCTCAGGGGGGTAAAAGAAGCTGTGAGGGGTGGGGGCAAGTACCTGGACGGCTATAGTGCTGGGGTGACCGCGAGGTTGGTGTGTATCGGCCGAGGCTGACCGACCCGGTGGAGCTGGGGCTGGAGGTCCTGCATTGCTTGTAGGAGCGGTCGTCCTGCTCCCCCTGGGAGGAAAACAGCCCAGTGAATGCTGAGCCGGGACCACCACCCACCCCGTCCCACCCTTCCGCCCTCCACGCGCCTGACCCCGGAGGCTGACTAAACGTGGCCCCAGGATGGAGTACCCGCACCTGCCAGGATACTCTGAAGAGCCAGGCGGGGAGCTGGCCTTGGTGCTGACACTCCCTTCAGCCTGAGCATCCTTTAGCACCTGGATGGATGGTATCCATCCCTCCCACAGCACCTCCTTGTGGCTGGGCTCCAAGGGTGGGTAAAGGCACCTGGCTGCCCCCACTCCCCTCGGTCCCCCTCTTGCCCAATCCTTGGCCCCCAAGGGTCCTTGGGAGACACTTTGAGACCCACAGAGCTTCTGTAACCAGCCTCGACAGGGGCTCCCCTGGTGTGGGAGGTGAGAAGACCCTGAACCCCAGGGCCCAGAAGCTCAGTTGAGTCAGATGCATAGTCATCGACAACACAGACTCCACTCAAGCAGGACGGGCCACCCTCTCGAGTGGTCAGAGCGGGTGGCGTGAGATGGCGTGGCGCTGCAGGCGGGGGGCAGAGCAGACCGCCGGCCAGCCGCAACTCGGCACCCTGGCCGGAGTCACGACGCGGCCCAGCCTCCTGCCGTGGGTGGACCCCGCTGCTCTGCCCGCCAGGCCGGCATGGGGATGAGCACTGGGAGGGTCTGGGTCTGGCACTCACGGCTCCCATGCCCTTCCCAGCTTACCTCCCGCCTCCCAGGGCTCCTCTTCAGCCAAACCCGGCCAATCCACTGTCCCTAAATCTTGCCTGCGTGCCCACCTCCACGCTCTGCTCAGGCCACCCTCACGCTGGGAGTGCACTTGTCAGGCTTCCCCCCCGACCCCCGCTGTGCATAACACTGACCTCCTGGCCTGGCCTGCCACTCCCCCCACCGCCCCAGTGATGGACACTGTCTCCTCCGGGGCTGCCACAGTCCGGCCATCTCATCTCCATCCCCGGGTATTCTCTGCACAGCCCCGCTGGCCAGCTTATATTTTACAAGTGTCTCCTCATCTGCCCTGTCCCCGGGGCTCGCAACCACACGTGGGCATGGCCACTCGGTGCCAGCTGCCCACCCACAGGCATTTGTCACCTTCCTGAGCCCAGGATCTGATACCTATGGAGTCTGATTGGCAGCCATCTATGTCAAGGATCCATTTTGAGAAACAGACATACAGGGCGGGTTGCTAATTATAAACGCTATTTGATACAGAAACGCTTTCAGTACGTTCACCCTCAAGGCCTCAAGGATATTCCCATAATCCCGCTCAGAGGCGGATGAGGTGGCCCCAGCTACCCCAGCCCCTGGACTTTTTCTCCCCTCTAAAGGAAGCCGTGGACCAGACCGCAGGACGCCTGTGTCCCAGATGTCTGCATCGCAGGGCTGGCAGATGCATGGGGAAGCATGCGAATGAGACACCATTATAAAAATAACCTGCGCCGAGGAGGGCACCCCAGCCTCAGAGGGCCATGGACTGACGCCAGGGCCAGAGGCCACAGCCAAGGGCCTGGGGGGGCCCTCCTGGGGAAGCCTCGGGCGGTTATCTTTATAATCTAGGCAGCGGAGTGATGAGCAGATGGGCGGGCTGGGTGGCAGTTACCTCGGGCGGCGTTGGCGAGAGCAGCTGGGGGGACTGTGGACACAACACAGGGGACCCCGTTAGGCCTGGCACCAGGCGGTCACGCGGGGAGGGGCCCAGACCCCGGCCCAGGTACCTCCACCCCAGGGACCCTCCTCCCAACGGGAAGGGACTCCTCCCTACAAGACCCCACATGGGTTCCAAAGCCTTCTCTTTGGAGACATTCAGTCAATGCCCCCCAGAGAAAGAGGCCCCCAGGACAGAGCTCTGTGCGGATCAGCGTGGACCTGCCTCCTCCTGGCTGTCCCACCCCACCCTGCCACCCTCCCGCAAAGCCCCGTTTCCAGTAGGAGGACTGTTGGTTCAGGGCATCAGGAGTCACCACCCCGTGAGCCCACAGGTCTTCTTCAGAAAAGATAAAGGGGCCCAGAGAAAGGAAGGATGATTCAGAGTCTCAGGGCTTGGGGTGAGGACCACAGTGAGGGGCTGGGGGCCATCAGGGCCCCGGGGAGCGGTCACCAGCCAGGCAGCTCCCGTTAGAACAAGTGCACCGTCCACCATGTGTATATGGGTCGGTATTTGGGTCATCCACCATCTGTATACAGGCTCAGGGAAGCAGCAAGTGGCAGAAGGGGCTCTGGAAACTGAGCTTCCAGGCAGGAAAGCTCACCTGTCTCCCCCACACCTGAACAGGTAAGAAGATGCTGTGGAGAGTTTCTGAGGAGGAGCCTCAAATGGCTGGGGGCTCGCTCTTGTACCATTCCCGCCCTTAGAATGGGAAGGGGGAACTTGTACCCCAATCTGCCCATTTCACAGACGGGGACACTGAGGCTCAGAGAGGCTGGCAGAGCACTGTGCTTCCGGCCCACTCCTCTTCCCGCTGTGAGTTTTCCGCCCTGGGATGAGCGGCTATAAGGCTGCAGGTCTAGAGCAGCGGGGGAAGCTGTCCAGCCCTAGGCCGTGTCTTCCCAGCTCAATGCCCCAAGCCCCGTTCTGGGGCTTCCCAGGCTCCCCTTCATCATCAACTCACAGAAAGGCCCCTCAGAGGCCCCCTCCGAGCAGGCCCCCGGCTGGTGGGGCCTGCAGAGAGGCAAGCCCTCAAGGTCCCCAGAGATGGAGAAGGGACGCGACCCAACACCTCGCTCTGCGCCATGGTAGAAGCCGGCACGGAGGCGGCAGTGACCAGAGTTGGCCACCCGGGCCCACGCCCCAGCTTTGCCCTGTGAGCCCCATGGTCCTGGGGCCAGCACATCCCCCCCAGTCTCCTCGTTTCATCCTCGTCCTGCGGGGAGGGGGGCATTCCCAGAGCACTGGGCCATGGGAGGTGGGGAGTGCCAAGCCCGGTGCCAGGGCAGAGTGAGAGCGGGTCTGAGCGTGCGTGGTGACTGTGACCGAGTGGCCACGGCAGGGGTGGCCCTGGCCAGCTGCTGCGGCGTGACCGGTGAGTGTACCCTGGAGGACCCCGCCCTGCCCTTGTATCCCGCAGCAGCACCTGCCAAGCTGAGCTTGCCCGCATGACCCCCATCGAACCTGGAGACCCCAGAGCCTTGGCCACACCTCGGGGGACTCAGTTATGGCCAGGGCTGAGCTCTGCCCCCCAAGGGGCCGCCCGGGCCAGGCCACCACACGTGACCGGCCCGTGGACACGGCCAGCAACCGACAAAACACTCCTCCCCTCCAGCCCCGCCCCCAGGGTCACACCCGAGTCTCAAAAAGGAAAAGCCAAACCCAGCAGCAAGTTCCAGTTAAATGGGGAGGTGCCGCCGTGAGCAGGGAGGCCCCGAGAAGCGCATCGCCTGAAGGACAGAAGGGAGGGGTCATCTGCGGTCCAACCAGGGGTCAGACCAGCTCGAGGGGCTCACGGGGCGGGGAGGCACGTGAGCAGGGAGCGGGGCCAGGAGCAGGCTGGACAAAGGAACACAGTCCATTCCCCGGGGATGAGCATCAGCCCGACTGAGGACACGGAAGAGACGCTCGCTTTGTCCCTGTTGCTTTCCCGATCACCCTCGAGCTTCCTGCTCCCTGCCCCCCACTCCAAGGGGGCTCCCCGTCCAGACTCGTGAGGTGGTTTGAGGCCAGAGCACTCTGGGGACTCTCTGAAGAGGAGGCGCAGGTTGTCTGAGGGGGTAAGGGGGGCTGAGGCCGCCAAGGCGACCTGCTGCGCGGCCCCCGTACCTCGCTGTAGCTCTGCCGGTCCCCCACCGAGTGGCTGATGTAGGGCGAGTAGGAGATCATGTCGGGGCGGTCGATGTTGTAGATGGCCTTGCTCTTAGGGAGAGCGGCCAGGTCTCTGTAGTCCAGGATCTCATCGCCCAGCTTGGCCTGAGAGAGGGACAGAAGGGGCCACGAGGGCTGGTCAGACCCACACCCAGGGGCCGTGTTGCCCGGCAGACATGGGAGGAGGCGAGTCTGAGTGAAACAAGCGGAGGGGCAAAGGCAGTGGGGTGGGGAAGCCTCCTGGTCCTACAGACAGTGAGAACTCCATCTGCAGTCTAAACACACACTCACTCAGTTATGCTTGCATACACACAGACACACATATGCACAAACAAATACACATGTGAGGGCACAGGAAACACACATATACACACATGCGTGCATGCATACAAACACAGACTTGGATGCAAACACACACAGATATGCACATACACACATAATGTACGTGTAGGCACAGAAAACACATCACTCAGTCATGTCCAGCTCTTTGCAACCCCGTGGACTATACAGTCCATGGAATTCTCCAGGCCAGAATACTGGAGTGGGTAGCCTTTCCCTTCTTCAGGGGATCTTCCCGACCCAGGAATCGAACCGGGGTCTCCTTCATTGCAGGTGGATTCTTTACCAGCTGAGCTACCAGCGAACATGTACACATGCATACAAACACACACATGGACGCATACTCACAAACACCTGCACATAATAGACTTGCATGCATCCAAACACAAATACACATGTGCTCACACAAAATACACACATCCATAAAGGACATACACACGTGCATTTAAATACCTGCTCGATGTGTGCACACATGTATGTACAGATGCAAACACCCAGCACACGCATGCAGGCCTGCACACACAATACACGTGTGCACACAGAGAATGTGCCTGCCTACAGCTGTGGAGGGAGACCCTGACACACCCACAACTCCATCCAGTCACACTCACCAGCACAACCTGGAGGCACCCACATGCTCGCACACACACTCGCACACACCCAAACCAGCACTCGTGAACACACCTCCATACCCAGCCACTAGTACACACGCCCAGGGCTTTGGAGCACTCCCTACACACAGCCAATGGCCTGACATGAGACAGGGGACAGGCAGCTGGCGTGTGACCTCACGGAGGTCATCACAGAGGCGCTCACTTGTGGTGATGAGTGAGCACTGGAACCACCGCATCTGCTCAGGTGAGGTCCACCTGGCGGCCCGCTATCCTGTAACTGGTTTCAGCCTCGCCGCACTGCCCGCCAGCCCCTCCTCCCAGCTCTGGGGGCTGCCTGGGGGCGCGTGACCAGACAGGCCCGGGAGCTGAGCACCACAAGACTTGGCTCTCACAGTAGGGCTGAGATCCACGCCCAAACCCCGGTCTCAGCCCCGGTGTTCCTGTGACACACCCCCCCAAGTGCGGACGGAACGTTTACAGCTTGCGATCCCCACAGAAGAAGGGACGTGCGGCCCCAGCCCGCCCCCAGCACCGCCTGGTTCCCAGAGGAGTGGACGCCCAGGCTGCTGTCCCTCCTGGAGCAGACACTCCGGTCACCTCCTTTCCCCCGTGTCCCCTCTGAGGGTTAGTCTCAGCCTGGCCTTGCCAGTCGTGGGCAGAGCTGGCCAGTCGGGCTGCCCCCATTAGCTCAGCTTGACCCCCCAAACCTCTTGAGAACCCTCATCTCGACCTCAGCCTCCCTGGGGGAGCCCCGGTCCAGCCAATACAGCCCCTGCCTGCCTCTCTGCACCCCCTCCCAGCCCCAGGCAGCTCTGGTCAAGGTCCTCACAGCCGGAGTCCAGATCTGACCTCTGCCTCTGGGTGTCGGGGGGGTGAGCGGGGAGGGGCGTCCTGCCAGCAATTCTTCCAACAAACTCCAACAGCACCGTGAGCTCTGCGCTCTGCCCCAGACGGCAGTGGGCCAAGCCCCCGAAGTGGGGCCCACACAGGACCTCCACTTCACAGGGAAGCAGCAGAGCCCGGAGTCCCACCACCGGGGAACAGAAGCAGGCTGTCTGCGTGCAGAGCCGGCTCTCCTCTCCGCCAGGGCCACGTCTCTCGAGCTCCAGCTGCCCCCGCTTCACCCTCCAGCTCACATCCTCCAGCAGCCCCCTCCAGGGACAGGTGACACAGCCCTCACTGTGGTCTCCAGACTTGATGTTTGGAGCCGGATGTCTCTAGTCTGCTCGCGGTACGGTCTCTCCTCTTCATGCCCTCGGTGAGCCAGGCTCAGCCCCCACGCTCCAGCTTTCCCGCTTCCTCTGAGGTCTGGCAGCTCTAGCCCACCTCCTCCAGGAAGCCTTCCCTGACCACCCAACTCCTAGGCTCCCGGGAGGCACTGGGTCCCACGTGCCGTTTGTGACATAGGCTGAGAGAGTGAACACCTGATGTCTCAGGCTCTGGCGATTCCCTTCGGAACCCTGGGCAGCACTCGGAAGACCTGAGTTCAAACCCTGAGTGTGCCATTTGTCGTGATGATGACCCCTGATCAGCACTTTTGAGCTGCTCCTCTCTGTGTTCTGGGGAAATTGGAACTCAGGCCCCTGGAGGTCTAGCCTTTGTGTATCTGCTCATCAGAGCCCCTCACCGCCCAGCCCAGGAAACTAGCCACACCCGACTCCTTACCATTTCCCCATGTCCAGAGCCTGAGGGCTCAGCACATGTAGATTCCGCCCTCCAAGATGCCCTCCCCAGACCTCTTTGCCCGGCTCATCCTCTGGTCCTTCCAGACTCAGCAGAGGCCTCCTCCTCCAGGAAGCCTTTCCGGCTTTCTCTCTGCCGTCTGGTTGGATGTTTTCCTCTTTTGAGTAAAGGCGCTGATCTTCGTTGGTGCATCAGTGTCCCCTCCCCGCAAGGCTAGGGGCTGTGGGTCCAGGACTCTGCTTCACCATGGAGCCCCTCCCCCCAACTCCACGATGGACATGACACGGTCCTCAGGGCAAGCAAGCCGCACTGAACTAAAATAGATCGCGCATTCGCCAAAGCCAGGCGGATTCTCTGGGACTTGGCCTCCCCCTGAAAATGGGAATGCCACCTGGGCCTCACCGCCTTCTGGATTTCTGAACATCCACATGGCCTGACCTAAAGGGTGACGCTGCCATGGGGCTGGGGGAGGCTGTGCCCACCCACCCTGCCCCCTCTTCCCTGCTATGATCACAGCAATCAGCTGTCCGCTGGCTTGTTCTGCCCCAAACGCGCGGTCAGCGGGGCCCACCTTGCCCTGGGTCAGCCTCTGACTGCAGGGATCAGAGAGAAAGCCTGACAATGCCAACTACATCAACATGAGCCAGCTCAGACAGAGGCCCCCATCCCCCCAACCCCCAGCCAGGTGGCTAAGGGGCCATGCTCCTGGCTCCTCACATCCACACCACCCAGCAGGGCTCACAGATCCATTTCCTGGCACCCAGGTCCTGGGGGGTCGCCGTGACAACGGGCTATGCCCTCCCATTGGCGGAAGGCCACTGGGGTGTGTGCGTCTGCGAGTGTTTCCCCTCAGCTTTCTTCTCCCTACACTGTATCCAGCATGTGTGTGTGCCGAGTCACTTAGTCGTGTCTTAACTCTCCGCGACCCTGTGGACTATAGTCCACCAGGCTCCTCTGTCTATGGGATTCTCCAGGCGAGAATACTGGACTGGGTTGCCATGCCCTCCTCCAGGGGGATCTTCCTGATCCAGAGATCAAACCCACATCTCTTACGTTTCCTGAATTGGCTGATGGATTCTTTACCACTAACGCCATGTGGGAAGCCCCTAGGATGTGACCATATATGACGTTACAGCTGTAATATCCTACCGATAAAACAATCTAATGATACACTATGCCAACTCACTGCTTTATTGCCATGGTAAAGAAATGTTACAAAACAATATAGCCCATGTGACTTCATTTTGTAAAAAAGAAAGAAAGAAAATACATGCACATGGAGAAAAAGAGACTGAAAGGGTGTACCTCAATATATTAACAGTGGGCCACTCTGGCTGGGAGGATTATAAATGGTATTCATTTTTGTCTCTATACCAATCACTATTTTTCCCTAATAAATGTGGGTTACCTTTGTAATAAGAAAAAGGCAGTGAAAAGATTACTTTTTAAAAACCCACAATTTATTGAGCTTCCCTGGTGGTTCAGATGGTAAAGAATCTGCCTGCAATGCAGGTGACCTGGGTTCAATCCCTGGGTTGGGAAGATCCCCTGGAGAAGGGAATGGCAACCCACTCCAGTATTCTGGCCTGGAGATTCCCATGGACAGAGGAGCCCGGCGGGCTACAGTCCACGGGGTCGCAAAGAGTCAGACACGACTGAGCGGCTAACCCACACACTGTGCCCGTGTTTTATCCTGTATATATGCTAAGATGAATGAGGCACGACCCCCGCCCGCCAGACACTCACAGCCCGAGGGGAAGAGGTTAGCCACCGCACACGATGAATTCTGCCCCATTCCTGCTCACGGGAGCCTCACGGGGGCAGCGATCTCTTCCTGAATGGGGGCAGGAGGAGGGCGGGGAGGCTGCGTTTGCTGACAGCCACACTACAGCAGGTGCTGCCGGATGGGGTGGTCAGCATCCTTCAAAGCTCACTGACCTGGCGCACGGACTGGGGCCCTGGTCCTGAGGTCCTGAGCGTGCCCAGCACGGAGCCAAGTCAGGCGCACAGGAGGATGACAGCAGATACCAGCGGGAGTAGGAAGACAACAGGAGTGAGCCTCAGAGGGCGTGCCTGACCGGACCCCCGTCTCCTTGGTGAAGGAACCGCACGGACGCACTGCTGACCGGAGCCGACACCAGCCCTGACTGGGAGGGACGGCAGCGGGGGTGGGGGGGTCCAGGCTGGGCGCCGGCCACAGTGCTGCGAGTCCACATGTTTGAAGCCGCCGTGTGTCATTGGATGGCGGCTCCCTGACTCAGAGGCTGGGACACAGACCAGCTTCTGCCCCTCTCTGAGCTGCATCTGAGAAGTGGGATGCTGAGAGCTGGAGGAGGCAGCAGGTGTGGGCCTTGGTACCCAGTCCTCAAGGCATCTCAGCTGACAGCAGGTGTTTCAGATTCAGGAGTCTGGGTTACATGAATCCTCTTGAGGCCGTCTGTTTAAAACTGGTGCAGGGGTATTAGCCGAGCAAGAAGCCTATATCAGCTGGGACGGTGTGCCCAGGCAGAATCCACTTCGGCTGAAGGCACACCCAGCTGGTGGGGACCTTCTTGGCCCATCATCACCCTTGGCAAACTCCTGTTCCCCAAGGGTGGGGACATCAGGGGACCTTGCCTGGGGGACGTGGCCGTGGCTGTCCTGAAAACAGCCTGGTGAAGGAGGGACCCAGCAGGGCTGACTTTCAGCCCTGAGCAACTGGCTTCCCTGAGCAGAACCCAAGCTTTGGGGTGAGAAGACCTGGTCTCAAAGCCAGCTCTACTGCTTACCACTGCGAGATCTCTATGAAGTAACAGGGACGGCGGAGACCAACGTCCTTGCTGGCTGCACTGCTGTATGGTCAGCACTGTACTTGAACGCCTTACAAACACCAACTTGTTCAAAACATGGTTAACCAGTCCATCCTAAAGGGAATCAGTCCTGAATATTCATTAGAAGGACTGACGCTGAAGCTCCAATGCTTTGGCCACCTGATGCAAAGAGCTGAGTCACTGGAAAAGACTCTGATGCTGGGAAAGACTGAAGGCAGGAGGAGAAGGGGGTGACAGAGGATGAGATGGTTGGATGGCCTCACCGACTCAATGGACATGACTTTGAGTAAGCTCCGGGAGACGGTGATGGACAGGGAGGCCTGGCGAGCTGCAGTCCACGGGGTCGCAAAGAGTCGGACACGACTGAGCGACTGAAGACAGCAAGGAGCAGTTACCAACAGCAGCTGCCATCTGTGGACAGGACCACACTCTGTGCCACAGACACGCTCTCATTCAAACAGTAACAGTCACTATTAACGGTCCTGATGATGATGGCATTTGGGGTGGATCGTGTCCCCCTCCTTTTTGCATTGAATCGCTAACCCCCAGCGCTACAGAATCTGTATTTGGTGATAGTGCCCTTTAAAGGGGTGATTGAGGTGAACCGAGGTCAGCAGGGTGGGATGCCCTGAGCCAGCACCCAGGGGTCCTCCTGTGATGAGGAGATCAGGACACAGACATGCACAGAGGGACAACCAGCTTGAGGACAGGCGGAGAAGACGGCCGTCCACACGCCCAGGAGACGGGCCTTGCAGGGAACCGACCCTCCCGACACCGTGACTCGGACTCCCAGGCTCCGGGACGGTGGGAAGGTACGTCTCTGTGGTTGAGGCCCCTGGTCTGGGCCCTCGGTATGGTGGCCCCGCAGACGATCACTGATGTCACAACAGTGACTCCAGTGAGTGCTTCCTGGGCCCCCGCTCTGGGCTCAGGGCTGTGCCCGGGGCCTCCCACTCAGGACCTCCGTGGCCCTGGGCAGCAGATGCTGTGGGCCCCCAGGTATGGGTGAGCTCCCGGAGGCTCAGAGAGGCTAATGCCTTGCCTGAGGGCACACAGCTGGCCTGGTGACGTCAGGCTGTCTTTCTGAACCTCCGAGTCTGCAGCTGCCCAGGGTCATCTGGCCATTCGCCCTCCAGACTAGAACCCGGGTTCTTATCTTCCATCAGAATTAGGGCAGGAACCGCCCTGTGTCCAACCAGAGAGAGTTCTGGGGGCTAAAAAGAAGTGGCAAGAGGAGGGAACCCAATCTCCATTGTGTTAGAGAAAAACCAGACTCTGGCCGTGAGTTGGGGGGAGTGGGAGAGGAGACTCGTCCTGGCCAACCAGCCTGCAGAGGTGAAGCTGGGCCAAGACGCCCAGTCCAGGGCTCACCCCGCTTGCCCGCTCTCCCCCTGCAGCACAGGCTCTTTAGACTAGCAAACTAGCAAGTAATTATAACGGTCACCTTCCATTTCTAAAGCCACCACCCAGAGGTAACTGCTATCAACAATTAGTTAAAATGTTCTCAGTCACATTTAGACTTGTATGTACACGTACAGAGACACACACACCCACACGCAAAATATACATACCTGCACATACCTGCACACACATGCACATATGTAGATACACGCATACACATATCCATCCATACATATGCATACACACATTCCTATATACATGCACACACTGAAATACACACAATACACATATGTATACCTACGTGCATACGAATACACATACACATAAATGAAAATGGGATCACGTGACACACGTCATCCTTCACATGCACACCAGGAACTTCCCGCACCAACAGGCACAGATTTGCACCGTTACTGGTGAGTGCGGTTTATCCAGCTGAGTCCCGGCTGCGGGATGCAGGCGTGTTCTCACCGACACCACCAGAAACCACGGCCGTGAGTACATTTCTCTGCGCACCGGATGCCACATTCTGGGGCAGCCGTGGTCACACAACACATCCACGCTGGAGGCCCCGAGTCAGCCTCAGGGTCTGTGCCAATCTCTCCCGCGGCCCTGCACCCCCGAGGGCACACTCAGCAAGGACCCCGGGCCTCTGGTCTCCTCCCCTCTCCATAGGGGGAATCCGACTTACATAAATCACGCGGCTTGGAGACCCTGAGGTGCTGGAAGCAGGTACCGAAATGATGCTCTCTGAGGACGTCCTGGTTTCCTAGGAGACAAGGAAACAGGGAGAGGCTGAAGCAGATTCTGTTGATGCAGAGAACCTTCCGGAGGCAACTATCGCGAGTGGAGCACCAGCAGAAGCGCTGGAGCTCACGAGACCCTTTCTATGGGCAGGATGAAAGAGAGACACGTAGGCTTGGATGAACGACAAGGAAGCTGTCACCCGGAGACACAGCGGGTGGCCCTGGCTGCCAGCAAAGGGGCCGTGTGCTCCCAGGGCCGGATGGACTCGCTCCACGACCACAAAGCTCTCAGGTCGCTGAAATGATCTTCTCTTTGGAGGGTGAGGGCAAGCGATGTGTTTTTAGGGATTCTGCGTGCCCCAATGGCAAAGGCAGGATCGAGCCGCTCGGAGAGCGGATTCTCCACATCAATTCTGCGGGACGGCTGCTGCGCCTCCAGCCCTGCCTCTGTGGCTCGACAGGATGGCCGTCCCATCTGGGACCTGCTCCTCGCGTGCCCACTGTGGCTGGGAACCGCCCCCAGCCCTCCTCGCTCATCTCTGACCACGACGTCCGCACCCCCGAGGTGACAGACCCCCCAACCGCCCGTCTCCTCTGCTCCACTGGATCAGGTCCTCCCTCACCGTGAGGACCCTGGTTCTCTCCAGCTCCCGCCCCACTCTCTGCACCTGTCTCCATCCCCGCCTGCTGGGTGTGACCTGGCAGCTCCTGGACCCTCTCCTGGTCCAGCCCTCTCCCTGGCTGGGACCACCCACCCACCCAACTTTCCAGGCCTCTCACTTGCCTCATCCGAATGAAACCCATCTCCACGAAGGGGCTCCCGCTTCCTGCCCCCCGGCTCACGGCTTCTCCCGTGTTTGTTTTCGTTTGGCCAGGCCTCAGGGTTTGCGTGCCTCTGCAGTGGAAGTGAGGAGTCCTAATCGCAGGACTGCCAGGGAGGGCCAACTCCTCTCTCGTTTTCTAAGCAGGGAAATCCTAAATTTCCCCTGAAATTCTGTCCAGCCGCTCCCAGCGGTCCACACCGCCCACTAGGAGCCTGGGAGGGGCCGTATCATGAACTGAACCGCTCCCCTCCAAAGCTCATAGGTTGAAGCCCACACCCCAGGACCCCAGAAGGTGTTTGGAGGTAGGATGTTTGAAGAGGTAATTAAGCTTAAATGGAGCCTTCAGGACAGGCCTGGACCTGACTGTCTTCCCTATGAGAGGAGACTAGGACACAGACAGGCACAGACGGATGACTTGTGAGGACACAGGGAGGAGACGGCTGTGCACACGCCCAGAGGAGAAGCCTCACGGGGAGCCAAGTCCGCTGGCGGGCCCGGGAGCTCCAGCCTCCAGAGCTGAGAGAGGACACAGTTCCGTTGCTTAAGCGCGTTTGGTGTGGCTAACACCTGGAGAAGACTCTTGTGAGTCTCTTGGACTGCAAGTCCATCCTAAAGGAAATCAGTCCTGAATATTCATTGGAAGGACTGATGCTGAAGCTGAAACTCTGATACTCTGGCCACCTGATGCAAAGAACTGACTCATTGGAAAAGACCCTGATGCTGGAAAGACTGAAGGCAGGAGGAGAAGGGGACGTCAGAGGATGAGATGGTTGGACGGCATCACTGACTCAATGGACATGAGTTTGAGCAAGCTCCAGGTACTAGGGGAAGATAGGGAAGCCTGGCGTGCTGCAGTCCACGGGGTCAAAGAGTCGGACACGACTGAACAACAACAAAAACGCCTGTCGTGGAGCGCCCCCTCCTCCCCTCCAGGGAGATGACCCACAGCTCCTCCTACACTCAGCGAGACACCAGCGGGGATGGGACGACACCAGGACCAGACGTGAGCCCAACACGGCGGCGGCAGGGACAAACCTGAAAGGCATAGGGGGTGGCGCCCGGGTAAACCTGATGGGAAACCTGCTTCTGCATCTAGAAAGGAAAGAGAAGGACAGGGCGTGAAGCTCCGTCGTCACCGCCGCGCTCGGTCACTCGTCGGCCGGTCCAGCCCGCCTCCTTTCCCCGGGTATCACCCTGGCGTCCTCTCTGAGGCCCCATGGCCCGGCTGCACACACGGGACGGGGCATCGACTCAGGGGTCTGCCTGTCCCCTCAGACCACAGGCTCGCAAAGGCTGGCAAGGGGCTGGGGTCCCTCGAGACGCTCAGCCTGACCCCTGAGGCTCGGCCACCCCCAGGAAGACACACATCACGAGCTGCCGTTTCAAGGGAGATGCATCGTGGGAGGCGGGAAACACAGGGTCTGTGTTTTACCGCTGTTCCGGGGCCAGGCTGCCTGTTTGGCTGGGCAAAAACGCTGTGCGCGTCTGTTTGGCACGTCTGAAAACAACCTTAGACTCTCAGCTTCCTCCTCTGTGAAACAGAAAAACCTGCCTGGAAGGATCTTTCCGTTGCTGAGGACTCAGAGGCGCAGCCTGCTAAGGGCTTGGCTCTGGTGAATCACCCTTGCTTTTATCTCAGTTCAGCTGATTGCGGCTCACGACAGGAAGTCCCTTCTTCACAAAGCCGACTAACACTGGGTGTTTCAGAAGAAAGCGCCCTGAAGCTGAGAGCAACGGCAGAGTCAGAAGAACGGACCCCAGGCCCCGAGGGACATCTCCTGGCTTTGTTGGGGTGGCACCGGGGTTACTGACACCACGATCCCGGCGGAAGGGGGCCTGGGCTGTTGGCACGGCAGCAGGGGTGTCCGGCTTTCTCCTGCACGTTTCAGGGTCCCGAGCAGCTGGGCGGCTACACGGTGTCCCCGCCATGACCCAGTTCCCAGCCCTGGAGAAATGGGGGGCGGGGAGAAGAGCAGCGTGCCCCCCCACCCCACCGCGATGTCCTCTGGGTCCGGGAGTCCAGACGGAAGGGGGCTGAGTCCAGGCGGTTTCCCCCAGAATCAGGAGACCTGGGCTTTCTCTCACCTTGTCTCTACCCTGCCTCCAACTGGCCCAAAGGAGCCTCACAGTCAAACCCAGCACCCAGCTGCGTTCTCCGGGGTGCTGTTCACACCTGCCCAAGGCCGGGCAGTTGTCCAGCCCCGTCCACCGAGCCAGGCCCCAGGAAGCATAGTCCCACAGCAGGGTCGGGGGGCGCCTGGTTCTCATTAAGGTCTCATACAGGCTCCGTGGACATACAGAGAGAGGTCAGCGCCTGCTCGTCTCCACGTCAAAGCCGAGCGGAGCTGAGGCTCCGAGAAGGCTGGTGGTTTGCCCAGGGTCACAGGGGCTCCGATGGCAGCTCAGGCTCTCCCACCCCGGCAGCTGCTGCAAATTCCGCTGGAACATCCTCGCCCAGGGTCAGTCTCCCTGTCCTTGTGTTCAGGCCTCCGGGGCAGCCTCACCAAGCCTGGCTTCTCTCTGCTCAGAGGCCCCAGGGTCAGTGCAGGGGCTCTGGCTTCCTCCTCTGGGTTCCCACCAGCCCCGCAGTAAGCAGCCAGGACCTGCGTGCGCCCCCAGGGTAGGTGTGACCACGGACAGCCACAGCCTGGAGGGGACCAGCCCTCCCGTCCAGGCTCCCTCTGGTCCCACCGGAGCAGAAGCCACCAGGCTGGCCCTGCCCCAGACACCTTCTCCACGCACCGAGGCCTCTCCCTGCCCCGGCCACCTTCTCCATGCGCCGAGGCCTCTCCAGATACTCAGCAGACACAGGGCTGCCCCTTCCCACGGCTCTAAAACCCTCCTTCATTCCCCACCTGTTCACGGCTCCTCAGACTGGGGCCCCACCCCCAGAGCAGGGCCGGCCCCTGTGACCCACCCTTCCGCACACCTGCCAAGTCCTGGCTCCAGGAAGCCGGCTTCTCCCCCAACCCCGCCCGCCAGGCCCATCCAGCGGGACCCGTCCCTCCCCACCTCGCAGGCAAGCCCCCTGCACCCTGGAGCCGGCCCATCCGTCTCCCCGCCCCCTGATGCTGTAGGGCCGGGACCCGCCGGCTTCATTCACCTCTGCGTTCCTGGCGCCCAGCCTGGAAGGCACAGCAGGTGCTTGGTGAACGTGTGTTGAAGGAGGGTTCGATCCGATGCTCAGCGAGGCACTGTGGACGGGCCGTTAGGACCACAGCCTTCCGACGGGTCTCCCCCCGGGCACCCTCAGTGGATGCGCATCCTTGTCCTGGGGGGCACCCCTCCCCGGGGGGGCACGCAGTCAGGGTTCTTCCAGGAGTGAAAGGGCTGCTCTCCCTTTCCCGGTGCGCTCACAGGGAGACCCGAGCTGGCCTCTGGAGCCAGAGGGGGGTCCTGGAGTCCACTGGGCCTGGCATGCCTAGTTAGCTGACCGCTGAGCACCCCTCCAGATGGGCAACTTAGCTCTCGTCTGGGTTGCCAGGTTACGGCGGAGCCACCTCCACCCCGAGGCCAGACTCAGAGAGAGTGACGCCACCTCTGCGGTATCCCCGGGGCTGACGGCCACCCAGCCGACCCCGCCAGGCTGACCCAGAGCCGACCGGGTCCAGCAGGTTCATGCTCGTTAGCTGGCTCCCACTCAACAAACACTACAGAAAAACATGGCTCTCTCCCGCTGCACAGGCCAGGGGCGGTCAGCTGGCTGGGAGAGCTGTCTCCATGGGGCCCGATTGCCCGGGAAAGTCATCTGTGCCCACCCTGTCCACCTGCTACCCTACCCACTGACTGCTCTGTCCACTGACTGCCCTGCCCACCCACCACACGGTCCACCTACTACCCTACCCACTGACTGCCCTGTCCACCTGCTGCTCTGCCCACTGACTGCCCTGCCCACTGACTGCCCTGTCCACCCGCTGCCCTGCCCACTGACTGCTCTGTCCACTGACTGCCCTGCCCACCCACCACACGGTCCACCTGCTACCCTACCCACTGACTGCCCTGTCCACCTGCTGCTCTGCCCACTGACTGCCCTGCCCACTGACTGCCCTGTCCACCCGCTGCCCTGCCCACTGACTGCTCTGCCCACTGACTGCCCTGTCCACCTGCTGCTCTGCCCACTGACTGCCCTGCCCACTGACTGCCCTGTCCACCTGCTGCTCTGGCCACTCACTGCCCCCTCACTGCCCTGCACACCGACTGCCCCTTCTACCCACTGCCCTGTCCATTTGTTGCCTGGCCTGCCCAGGGTTTATTCTCATTTCTCAGGCAAGACAGAAGAGGCTCTGAGGGGCAGGGGTGGGGAGGGTGAACCAAGGGACACGCAGGGCATGACCAGGGCCTGGATCCTGTCGCCGGAAGCAAGGGACAGCTGTCCCAGGCTGCCGGCCTCTGCCCTCAATGTTCCCGAAGCATCTGTGGAGATGAGCCCCGGAAGCCAACTCTGGGGCCGTGACCAGCCCCCAAGACAATGGTCCTTCTTTCTGCCCTGTCCTGCCAGCCTCCAGCGCCCAGAAGGTCTCCTTCCTGCTGGGCCAGTGGCCCATGGTTATCCAGGGCGGGGCTCCAGGCAGAGAGCAGATGTGCCAGGGGAGACTGGGAGCAGCGTCTTCTCACTCATGGCTCTCTCCCGCTGCACAGGCCAGGGGCGGTCAGCTGGCTGGGAGAGCTGTCTCCATGGGGCCCGATTGCCCGGGAAAGTCATCTGTGCCCACCCTGTCCACCTGCTACCCTCCATCTGCCTCCAGGCCTGAGCTGGGCTCCCTGCAGGCCCTGAGGCCAGCTCAACAGTGGGTGCAGCATCCGGGGCTGGCACTGGTCACCCTGACCAGGCCGGGGGAGGCGCAGGGCACAGAGGACCCTGGGCACTTGGTCCCCTCTATGGGGCCCTCCCGCCCCGGCCCACGGCCACCTTTCCCCCGGTCCTCACGCCAGGCCGGGTATAGTGGGACGGTCCCCACGGCCCTCGGACGAGACTTGCAGGTAAGTCCACAGGTCCTCCCTCTATCGTCTGATCAGCAGCAGCTTCGGGCCAGGACTTGTGACATCACCTCGGTGCCCCAGGCTGAGAACCGGGCTTGGCAGAGCCAGACCCTTGCTGAAGCTGTGCTGAATGAATGAATCATGAAGCGG
Organism: Dama dama; assembly: GCF_033118175.1. NCBI lineage: Eukaryota > Metazoa > Chordata > Mammalia > Artiodactyla > Cervidae > Dama > Dama dama. The sequence goes on along the minus strand of NC_083686.1, from coordinate 3,365,819 downwards.
TGGACCCATGTAAAGCAGAGGCTTCCAAACCCACTGAGATCAACCGCTAGAGGAAAAGAGAGACTTTCCCTCCGCTGACTTCTTTCAGAACGGGCGTGGCAAGCATCTGCTCAAGTGGTGGGTCCCACCCTCCCTGAGGGGCCCACACGAGGAGGAGAGTCCCTCCACCAGCCCACGACCCGTCCTGTCTCCCAGGACAACATTCATGAGGGTGCATCTCCGAACCAACCCCTCCGCCGCAAATTCCCAGCCCTGGGCACCACCGCGTCTGCTGGGTCTGGGGATGGTTTCCGTTTGGGCCCCAGCCACTCCCCATGGCTGAGAGTGGGGGACTCTGCAGCCCTGGACCCCCTCGCTCCCATGGTGGAAGTGTCACTAAAGGACTCGGTGAGCAGAACCAGCATCTCTAGCTAACAGTAGAGTGCCCCCACAGCACAGCTCTGCCCTTGTCCTTCAGGGCCAGACTTCCTCTGGGCAGTGGTCCCCTTCTGACGCACGCAGGTGCAAGAGACCCTCAGGGGGCCACTGAGACCCCCCTCCCTAAGAGCAGTCTGCCTCCCAAGCTCATCCTGGGGCCCTGCCTCACTCTCCAGCCTCCGGTCCGCTCAGCCCCGCCCCCCACCCTCCACTCAGGGACCACACCCCCACCCGCTGTTCAGCTTGACCTCTTGACCTGGAGCTGCCATCAGCAAAGCAAGCCCTGCGCTCCCCCCAGCCTTGATTCCGAGAGGCCTGGGTCCCAGCTCTTGTGGGAATCCCAGAGTGACTCCGCACACCCCGCTTGATTTCCCGCAGGCATGTCGGCCACCCTGCAGTCCCCCAGCTGTCATTTCCCCATCTGGATGCAGACCCGCCGCCACTATGAGGCATTTGAGTCACCAGGGTCTTCAAGGGCCCATCTGCCCAGTGGCTCACCCGTAGCCTGTTTGGCGACTTTCAAAGTCTTGGCGATGCCTGGGCGCCCCTCATGGCGGGGGTGGCGTGGGAGGCCGGGGGTCGCTGGGACGAGGCCAGGAGTTCTGTGGGTCACACACCACTCACCCCCCCGGAGTGTGGGGGCATGTGCACTCGCTCCTGGGGTCTGCATGGTGTGGATCCCAGCGGGGGTTGTGCAGGGGTGTGGGTGGTCCCTGACAGAGCAAAGCTGGCTGTCATGCCTCCCCTCGAGGGGCCTGGGGGGCCCCAGGGCTGCAGTTCACCTAGATTCGTTTCCTCCCTTCATCCTGCAAACACTTCTCTGTCATCTGCCAGGGCTCGGCTCGGGGCCAGGGGGTTCAAGATGGAGGAAGCTGGAGCCTGGAGAGGAGGCTCTGGGGGAAGAGGGTGTGAGCGGAGGCATCTGCGAGGTTTCAGGGGATGATATTCTAGGCGAATCTGAGAGCCCACAGGAGGAGTTTGCTGGGAGGCTGGATGCCAGGCACAAGTGGGTGGCCCCGGCTGGAGGAATGTGTTTCTGCATGTGTGGGCAGAGGACCCCTGCCCTGCAGACCGCCCCAGCCAAAGGGAGCTGGCCTGCTCTGCCCCAGGGCCTCTGCCTGAGCCCCCAGCCCTGCCCGGGACCCCCCACCTCTCTTCAGGGCTGGCGCTATCTTATCTCCCAGGCTCCGCTCCCGCTCATCTCCTCCGAAGGACCCCTCCGTGTCCCCCCGCCACCATCCCCAGGAAAGCTGGTCCTTCCCCTGCTCTCTGGTCCCACCAGCCCATTGCATCACTTGTTTGTTGAGGCACTGATTTCTATCTCTCTTGGGGACACCAGCTCAGGAGGGCCCCGAGGCGGGCCAGCCCTCTCCCTCACGCGGCACCTCTGGCTGGGCGCCCCAGCAGGGCCTCTGCGGGATGAACTCACGCCTGGCCCAGAGGGAGGGCTGGCCTGGCCTAGACAGGGGTCCTGCCTTGCTTCTGGAAGGTGATCAGTGTCATACCTGGTAAGAGCTCTATGTTCGGGGGTAGGGTGCTCACCACACCCCCAAGGTCTCAGGGTGGGGTGGGTCATGCCAGAAAGACCAGCCCTGAGATGCTGGTGGTCCTGGGTGATGTTACCGGGAGAGTGAAAGCAATCACATGGCAATCAATCAATAGAGCAGTCCACTGACTAACGGAGTCCCGATAAGATCTCCGGCCACAGGGCTTCCCTGGTTGGCAATGCCTCGTGTGTGCTGGCACTGGGAGGTGGGGAATCCGGACTCCACCAGGAGAGGATGGTGGCAGCCTGGGTCCAGACCTCCCCCCGGACCCTTTCTCACGCTGGGCTGAGTCCAGGCCACCCTTCCCGGGATAAACTGTAACCAGGCTGTGACACTTTCCACTGAGTTCTTCTAACTTGTTATCGAACCTGAGAGCAGTTGGGGAGACCCTGTGAAGCAGCTGTTGGCATCAGAAGCATGGATGTTCCTGGGGACTCTTAGAGATCCGCTACCTTTTCAGTGGTCCCTAAACTTGCACAGCCACAGGCATCCACCAGATGAAGGAGGGCCAGGGCAGGGAGCCCCCGGGCCAGCCAGCAGCTGACCTGCTCTTTCCACCTGGACACTCGTGGGCCTCAGGCCACCTGCCCCACGGCCTGCTGGGACTGACCACTGAGCCTGCAGGCAAGTCAGCACCCCCTTAACTGTGTAATGTCGCTCAGAGGCTGGGAAAAGGGCATTGGGAGAATTCCACCAACCTTGTTTTTATCTTCAGTTCTGGCTGCTTGTCGACAGGCCGGGTGCCAAATGGAGGAGCCTGCGGACAGATTGCCGAGAGGAAGAGTTAGTGTGGATTGCCAGATGAAATCCCATGGACGGAGGAGCGTGGTAGGCCCATGGGGCTGCAAAGAGTCGGACATGACTGAGCAACTTCCCTTCCTTCCCAGATGTAGGACAGTGGAGGCGGTCAGGAGGAGGGGGTCAGTGTCCACACTGGGGCCCCACCGCCCTCCTCTTTGATGGTCACACTGGGCCCCACCCCCTCCTCTGTGATGGTCACACTGGGCCCACCCCCTCCTCTGTGATGGTCACACTGGCCCCGCCCCCTCCTCTGTGATGGTCACACTGGCCCCGCCCCCTCCTCTGATCTGGTCACACTGGGCCCCGCCCCCTTCTCTGTGCTGATCACACTGGGCCCGCCCCCTCCTCTGTGCTGATCACACTGGCCCTGCCCCCTCCTCTGTGCTGATCACACTGGGCCCCATACCCTCCTCTGTGATGGTCACACTGGGCCCGCCCCCTCCTCTGATCTGGTCACACTGGCCCCGCCCCCTGCTCTGTGATGGTCACACTGGGCCCGCCCCCTCCTCTGTGATGGTCACACTGGGCCCGCCCCCTCCTCTGATCTGGTCACACTGGCCCCGCCCCCTCCTCTGTGATGGTCACACTGGGCCCACGCCCTCCTCTGTGCTGATCACACTGGCCCCGCCCCTCCTCTGTGATGGTCACACTGGGCCCCGCCCCCTTCTCTGTGCTGATCACACTGGCCCTGCCCCCTCCTCTGTGCTGAACACACTGGGCCCCGTACCCTCCTCTGTGATGGTCACACTGGGCCCGCCCCCTCCTCTGATCTGGTCACACTGGCCCCGCCCCCTCCTCTGTGATGGTCACACTGGGCCCCGCCCCCTCCTCTGTGCTGATCACACTGGCCCCGCCCCTCCTCTGTGATGGTCACACTGGGCCCCGCCCCCTCCTCTGTGCTGATCACACTGGCCCCGCCCCCTCCTCTGTGATGGTCACACTGGGCCCACCCCCTCCTCTGTGATGGTCACACTGGCCCCGCCCCCTCCTCTGTGCTGGTCACACTGGCCCCGCCCCCTCCTCTGATCTGGTCACACTGGGCCCGCCCCCTCCTCTGTGCTGATCACACTGGCCCCGCCCCCTCCTCTGTGATGGTCACACTGGCCCCGCCCCCTGCTCTGTGATGGTCACACTGGGCCCACCCCCTCCTCTGTGATGGTCACACTGGCCCCGCCCCCTCCTCTGTGCTGGTCACACTGGCCCCGCCCCCTCCTCTGATCTGGTCACACTGGGCCCCGCCCCCTTCTCTGTGCTGATCACACTGGCCCTGCCCCCTCCTCTGTGCTGATCACACTGGGCCCCATACCCTCCTCTGTGATGGTCACACTGGGCCCGCCCCCTCCTCTGATCTGGTCACACTGGCCCCGCCCCCTGCTCTGTGATGGTCACACTGGGCCCGCCCCCTCCTCTGATCTGGTCACACTGGCCCCGCCCCCTCCTCTGTGATGGTCACACTGGGCCCCGCCCCCTCCTCTGTGCTGGTCACACTGGCCCCGCCCCTCCTCTGTGCTGGTCACACTGGGCCCCGCCCCCTCCTCTGTGCTGATCACACTGGGCCCCGCCCCCTGCTCTGTGATGGTCACACTGGGCCCCGCCCCCTCCTCTGTGATGGTCACACTGGGCCCCACCGCCCTCCTCTTTGATGGTCACACTGGCCCCGCCCCTCCTCTGTGATGGTCACACTGGGCCCCGCCCCCTCCTCTGTGCTGATCACACTGGCCCCGCCCCCTCCTCTGTGCTGGTCACACTGGCCCCGCCCCCTGCTCTGTGATGGTCACACTGGGCCCCGCCCCCTCCTCTGTGCTGGTCACACTGGCCCCGCCCCTCCTCTGTGCTGGTCACACTGGGCCCCGCCCCCTGCTCTGTGCTGATCACACTGGGCCCCGCCCCCTGCTCTGTGATGGTCACACTGGCCCCGCCCCTCCTCTGTGATGGTCACACTGGGCCCCGCCCCCTCCTCTGTGCTGATCACACTGGCCCCGCCCCTCCTCTGTGCTGATCACACTGGCCCCGCCCCCTCCTCTGTGCTGGTCACACTGGCCCCGCCCCCTCCTCTGTGATGGTCACACTGGGCCCCACCCCCTCCTCTGTGATGGTCACACTGGCCCCGCCCCCTCCTCTGTGATGGTCACACTGGCCCCGCCCCCTCCTCTGTGATGGTCACACTGGCCCCGCCCCCTGCTCTGTGATGGTCACACTGGGCCCCGCCCCCTTCTCTGTGCTGATCACACTGGCCCTGCCCCCTCCTCTGTGCTGAACACACTGGGCCCCGTACCCTCCTCTGTGATGGTCACACTGGGCCCCGCCCCCTCCTCTGTGATGGTCACACTGGGCCCCACCGCCCTCCTCTTTGATGGTCACACTGGCCCCGCCCCTCCTCTGTGATGGTCACACTGGGCCCCGCCCCCTCCTCTGTGCTGATCACACTGGCCCCGCCCCTCCTCTGTGATGGTCACACTGGCCCCGCCCCCTCCTCTGTGATGGTCACACTGGCCCCGCCCCCTCCTCTGTGATGGTCACACTGGCCCCGCCCCCTGCTCTGTGATGGTCACACTGGCCCCGCCCCCTGCTCTGTGATGGTCACACTGGGCCCCGCCCCCTTCTCTGTGCTGATCACACTGGCCCTGCCCCCTCCTCTGTGCTGAACACACTGGGCCCCGTACCCTCCTCTGTGATGGTCACACTGGGCCCGCCCCCTCCTCTGATCTGGTCACACTGGCCCCGCCCCCTGCTCTGTGATGGTCACACTGGGCCCGCCCCCTCCTCTGATCTGGTCACACTGGCCCCGCCCCCTGCTCTGTGATGGTCACACTGGGCCCACCCCCTCCTCTGTGATGGTCACACTGGGCCCCGCCCCCTCCTCTGTGCTGGTCACACTGGGCCCACACCCTCCTCTGTGATGGTCACACTGGGCCCACCCCCTCCTCTGTGATGGTCACACTGGGCCCACCCCCTCCTCTGTGATGGTCACACTGGCCCCGCCCCTCCTCTGTGATGATCACACTGGGCCCCGCCCCCTCCTCTGTGATGGTCACACTGGGCCCCGCCCCCTGCTCTGTGATGGTCACACTGGGCCCCGCCCCCTCCTCTGTGCTGATCACACTGGGCCCCGCCCCCTCCTCTGTGCTGATCACACTGGGCCCCGCCCCCTCCTCTGTGCTGATCACACTGGGCCCCGCCCCCTCCTCTGTGATGGTCACACTGGGCCCCGCCCCCTCCTCTGTGCTGAACACACTGGGCCCCGCCCCCTCCTCTGTGATGGTCACACTGGCCCCGCCCCTCCTCTGTGCCGATCACACTGGGCCCCGCCCCCTCCTCTGTGATGATCACACTGGGCCCCGCCCCCTCCTCTGTGCCGATCACACTGGGCCCCGCCCCCTCCTCTCTGCACATTGCTCCTGGGTCTGGGGCTCGCAGGGCCCAGGGGCTCACAGTCCCACTGGCGACATGGAATAAACAGGTAGCGCTTCACCATGAGCCAGTGCTCCCAGGGTATCTCTCGGATGCTCAGCACCCAGATGAGGCCTTCAAGGAGGGCTCTGTTTGTGGCTTCTATTCAGAGCCAGACAATTCAGGCAGCAGATAAAGGGGGCTGCTGTGTGGCCTCCACCTGCTCCTCTCCGTGAGGTGGGCAGTGTCCAGGCCCAGCCCGGGGCCCGGTGGAGGCTGGAGCTGGGTGTGACCCGTATGGGAGAAGACGGCTTTGGGGCGGGGCTCTCAGCTGGAAGGCGGGAAGGAGGACCCTCAGGTGGGAACCTGAAGTGTGGGCTGGAGAGTGGCACTGCGGGCCAAGGCCCAGCCCCTCACTGATTCCCGGTGTGTCTGAGCTGTCTCCGTCATGCCGGCCCCACCCAGCTTCCCCGTCTATGGCCCCACCATCAAGGTCACAGGTCCCCAAGGGCTGCAAGGGCCCTGTGTGTATGCTAAGGTGCTTCACTGTGTCTGCCTCTATGGAGCATAGCCCGCCAGGCTCCTCTCTCCATGGGATTCTCCAGGCAAGAATACTGGGGTGGGGTGCCCTCCTCCAGGGGACCTTCCCCACCCAAGGATCGACGCTGTATCTCTTATGTCTCCTGCACTGGCAGGCGTGTTCTTTACTACTAGCACCCTCCCCTGACCCCACTCAAGGGTCCTGCTCTTCTCTAATTCAAACTCGACCTCCCTAGACCTCAGGCTTTTCCCACCTTCACACGCGGCCAACAATAATCCTACCTCAGCAGACCACTGGGAGAACTTAATGCAATGAAACAAGGGTAATAACTTCAGGTAATAACTGCTCCCCCCCTCGCTGAAACTCAGCCTGACCCCCTTGCGCCCTCCACCCACCCACAGCCCACTCGCACGCCCTCTGCGGGTAGAAGGCGTCCGCCCACCGGTGCCAGGCCAGCCCACGCCCCCTTGGGAGATGGGAGTTGTGTCCATGCCCTCTCAGGTCCCCTGAACAAGCCACGCAGAGTAGACACAGTAGCGGGCCTTAAACCTGTGGCAGGAAGGAGCGACACCCTGTTTCTGCCCGCAAAGCCTCTAGGTCACGCGAGTTAACACTTGGGAAGGGAGCTCATTTCTGCCCCTCCCTGGAACAACATCTGCACCAACTTGGAGTTCCCAGAGAGACTGGGATTTGATTGGTGTGTGCATAGCTTTTCTTTTTAAAAAAATAGTTTATGATTACAAAGGTAATAGATGTTCTTTTTAAAAAAAAAAAAAATTTCTTATCTGGCTGCCGCAAGTCTTAGGATCATGGAGGATCCTTAGTTGCAGGGCGTGGGATCTAGTTCCCTGGCCAGAGATGGAACTTGTGCCCCCTGCACTGGCAGGGAGGAGTCTAAGCCGCTGGACCCACCAGAGAATTCCTGGTAATAGATACTCCTTATTGAAATTTAAACAAGACCTTAAAGAAATGAGAGTCATCTGTGGTCTCCTACTTACTGTCGTCCAGTATACGTGTGCACATTAAATACAATGTTTGCACACAGTTTCGGAGAAGGTGATGGCACCCCACTCCAGTACTCTTGCCTGGAAAACCCCATGGGCGGAGGAGCCTGGCGGGCTGCAGTCCATGGGGTCGCAAAGAGTCGGACACGACTGAGTGGCTTCACTTTCACTCTTCACTTTCATGCACTGGAGAAGGAAATGGCAACCCACTCCAGTGTTCTTGCCTGGAGAGTCCCAGGGACGGGGGAGCCTGGTGGGCTGCCGTCTGTGGGTCACACAGAGTCGGACACGACTGAAGTGACTTAGCAGCAGCAGCAGCACACAGTTTTGTATTCTGTGATTTTTGATTTAAAATGTCTTAGTGTTCCTCCACATAATTAAATATCAAAAGTGTAACTTTTAAGGGCTGCATAATATTCCTATTATTTTTCCATATATATTTTCCAAAATATTCCATAATATTCCTATTGATCATAAGGATCAATAGGAATCTCTTTATCTGCTCCCTGTTATTTCCGATGTTTTATTTCTAAATAAAGTTGTACGAACTCCATGAAACACAAGTTCCACTTCATCTCTCTTACTGACTTAAAGGCTTCCTAAACGTGGGTCCTGGCTTAGAGAATGTGGGCATTTTTAAGGCTCTTTGAGGCATTTTGGCAATGTCACAATTTTTGCTCCACCAGCCAGGTAAGAGGCCTGTCTACTCCAGTTCTCCAAACAGTGGGGTACGTTGGTCCTTTTAACCTTTGTTGATCCAGTGGGGAACACAGCATCTAATCGTTATTTTAATCTGAGTACCCCTGATAATTGGGCTTCCTTGTGGCTCAGTGGTAAAGAATCCACCCGCCCAGAAGACTCGAATTCAATCCCAAGGTCAGGAAGATCCCCTGGAGGAGGAAATGGCAACCCACTCCGGTATTCTTGCCTGGAGAATCCCATGGACAGAAGAGCCTGGTGGGCTACAGTCCGTGGGGCTGCAAAAGAGCTGGACACAACTGAGACTAACATAACAGCCACCTCTGATAATGAGTGAGCGCCAACCTCCTTCCCCGTGTACCAAGTCTGCAGACAGGCAGGTGCGTCCAGGGGTGGGCGGCGGGGCTGGTATTTGGTGGGAGTTTGTGGGGGAGGGCTGCCTCATCTCGCTCGGAGGCCAGAAGGCTTGGGACCCTGATCCTCTGAGCTTTTACTGCTCGAGATTCACCCATCAAACACATTCTCCTGGAGCCCCAGCATGCAGGTGGAGGCTGCGGGTCTCACGGCATCTGTGCAGGGCGGGGGCCTTGCCACGCAACTCCCGTGCTCCGTGGCGCAGGCGTGAAAACCACCCACCGGGTCTGCACCCTCAGGGCACAGACTGGAGAACGGGAGGCTGGGGAGGGGACAGGCTTCAACACCCCACAGAAGGTCAGGGCAGGTCCGGCTTTAGAAACGGGGAGCCGGCCTCAGCCCAGAGCCATGAAGAGCATCTTTGTCCTGAGACTGGGTCCCCTTGATGGCGAGCTCGTGTCCCGAGCTGCCGCGTGTTTGGTGTCAGCACGTCCCGAAAGCGCTGTCGCGGTGGGGGGTGGGCTCCTCGGGCTGAAGGGGGCCTCCTCCCCACCCAAGACACCCCGGCACAGCTGGGAGGGGCCTAAGGGACCCCTTTGATAAGCTCTTAAGACTGAAGAACAAGAGGGGACACGGGGACCAGGCCGTCCTGGCTGACGTCAGCTCCCGAGCTTGTCTCAGAAAGGCAGGCCTGTGTGCCACACGGTCCCCGGGTGAGGTCATCCCACGGCCCATCTGGGGGCCACTGTGCAGCCCGCTCGGCTTGCCTCCAGGGTCACGAGACAGAAAAGACGCTGTGACCGCAGTGGGGGTGGGGGAGGGGTCTCAGCATCCAACCATCCTGCTGGGCCCCTCAGGGAAGGCCTTCAACCTGCGAACCCAGGTCCAGTGAGAACCCAGCTGAGCTGCCTTAGCGGCGGGGCGCGGGGACTCCCCAATCCTTGATAGATGCCCAAGCTCCTCAGCCCCCACCTCTGACTTGGCCTCTAGGCCCCTGCCTGCCTTCAGCAAGGGGTCCCCCTCTGGCTCTCTTGATAATTTTCCATCCACCCATTTCCCCGACCCCCAGCGCCTTGGCCATAAATCCCCTGCACCGTCCTTGGCGAATTTGGCCGGATCCCTCTCCCCGACTGCCATGACCTGTATACCATCTTCCTACCTTTTTGACAAGCATGTGAACCATCTTTCCTTATCAAGGTCAGGAATGAATAAGCCACAGGTGGTGGTGGTGGGGGAGAGGTTCATCAAAATGATAAAACTAGGTGCAGTTCAAAGGAGACCTGCCTGCACCCTGGGCAATAAACACGTGAAGAAACAGCTGGGAGCTGGGTGCTCCGGTCTGAGTGTTGATATAGTTTTTTTTTTTTTTTTTAAACAAGCAGCCGTGAGCTACAAAGAAGGCCCCCTGCAGAAGGAGGGAGGGGACGCTTGGCCGTGACCTGCTGTTTCTCCCGGTCTGGGGCCACAGGACGCCTTTTTCTATGGTTACTGTGATTTGAATGGTGAATGCCTCCAGGATTTCCCACAGAATGCGTGTGAAGGTTGCCCAGGCCTTTCTCTAAAGCTCTCTTTACCGATGCTTTGGTGACTCTCCTGACTGGAAAAGAAGCTTCAGGAGCAGCCGGTGGCCTCCATACCCCCTCATCAGCCTGCAGGGTTAGAGGGAGGGGTGGGGGGGAACCCTGAGACTTGCCTGACCCCTGCCCTGGGCTAAGGGCCTTTCAGGACAGGCTTTGAAGTGACCACAGGCCGCATGCTACTGGGACCCACACGTCCACCAGTTCTGGGTCCTGCTCTTGAATAGGGTCCCTGTGGGGAGAGCCTGCCAGCCCTGACACCCATCCCCGCTGGGAGGCAGGGCTCCCTAAGCAGCAGGAAAGCTCACTGACCCGCCAGCGCACCGGAACAGGGCATGGATCCCCGAGCGCCCGTCTGGTGCCCCCGGGTCCCGGGCAGCACGCTCCTCTTCTTACCTTGCAGGTACATCTCCTCGCCTTCTGCGAACATCCGGCCGCACCGGACACATAGCGCGCACAGAGGGTGGTAGTGCTTCTCCCCGGCCTGGAAGAAGCAGAAAGAAGAGGTGTGTCTGCCAGGGACGGGGACTCGGATCTGCCGCATCAGCTGGGGCCACTGCCAGCCCCCACCGCCGATGCGGGCGCGCAGGCCGGCCGTGAGCGGACAGTCCACACCGTGGGGAGGGTCGGGGCCTGTGACGCTCCAGGCCGTCCAGGGTGTGTGTGTGCGGACGTGCCCCTGCCCACTGGGGGCCAGGCCTGGGAGCAGAGACCCACCTCCGGGAGCAGCCACTTCTCCCGTCTCCACCACCCCCAGGAGGCAGAGGGGGCCAGGTCCCCGCACCTGTGAATCTCGGGACACTGAGCTAACGTTACTTCCCCAGGGGAGGGATAGGACAGGGGGGTGAAAATGACGGGTCATTTTCATATCTCTGTATTGCTCGCTTTTCTCCATGAGTGTTTTACTGTTTTTATTGTTCTTAAAATCCATCCAACTCAATTAAAATAGCAAAATAATCAAAACAAAGGACACTGGCTGGTTTGACTTATTTCGGCATGAAAGTGAAAGTCACTCAGTCGCGTCTGACTCCTTGCAACCCCATGGATTGTACAGTATAGATTCAGTCTGTATAGATTCTCCCGTATAGATTCTCCAGGCCAGAATACTGCAGTGGGTAGCCTTCCCTTCTCCAGGGGATCTTCCCAACCCAGGAGTCGAACCCAGGTCTCTTGCATTGCAGGCGGATTCTTTACCAGCTGAGCCACACCCGGGTTTATTTCTACAAGGTACCAAAGAAATCACCCCAAAATACTGTCTTCAGCATGACAGAAAGTGGAAAGATAAACTACAGATGGGAGAAAATAGCTGCAAATCATAGATCTGATAGGGGCTGAGGATCCAGAATATATCAAGAATTCTTACAGCTCAACAACAAAAAGACAAAGGGCTCAGTTAAAAAATGGGCAAACGACGTGAAGCGACATTTTCTTCCAAAGAAGATACAGCAACAGCCAAGAAGCAAATCAAAGATGCTTACTACCACTGTCATTAAGGAAATGCAAGTCCAAATGCCAACAAGACACTACTTCACGCCCACCAGTGAAAGTGAAAATGTGAGTTGCTCAGTTGTGTCCAACTCTTTGAGACCCCATGGACGGTAGCCCGCCAGGCTCCTCTGTCCATGGGATTTTCCAGGCAAGAATACTGGAGTGGGTAGCCGTTCCCTTCTCCAGGGGATCTTCCCTACCCAGGGATCAACCAAGCCTCCCACACTGCAGGCAGATTCTCTACCACCGGGGCCACCAGGTCTAATATAAAAAAAAAAAAAAAAAAAAAAAGAAAAATAACCAGTGCTGGTGAGGCTGTGGAGAAATTGGAACCATTGTACATTGATGGTGGGAATATAAAATGGTGCAGCTGCTGGGAAACCTGTCAGTGACTCCAAAAGGCAAACATAAAGCTACCATATAACCCACGTGAAGAGATATCCCACGTCCAAGAGAAGAGAAGCCCCAGTAAGATGGTAGGTGCTGAGAGAGGGCATCAGAGGGCAGACAGCCTGAAACCACAATAGCAAAAAACTAACTAATCTAATCACATGGACCACAGCCTTGTCTAACTCAGTGAAACTAATCCATGCCATGTGGGGCCACCCAAGATGGACGGGTTATGATGGAGAGGTCTGACAGAATGTGGTCCACTGCAGAAGGGAATGGCAAACCACTTCAGTATTCTTACCTTAAGAACCCCATGAACAGTATGAAAAGGCAAAAAGATAGGACACCAAAAGATGAACTCCCCAGGTGAGTAGGTCCCCAATATACTACTGGAGATCAGTAGAGAAATAACTCCAGAAAGAATGAAGGGATGCAGCCAAAGCAAAAACAACACCCAGCTGTGGATGTGACTGGTGATAGAAGCAAGGTCCGATGCTGTAAAGAGCAACATTGCATAGAAACCTGGAATGTCAGGTCCATGAATCAAGGCAAATTGGAAGTGGTCAAACAGGAGATGGCAAGAGTGAACGTCAATATTTTAGGAATCAGCGAACTAAAGTGGACTGGAATGGGTGAATTTAACTCAGATGACCATTATATCTACTACTGGGGGCAAGAATCCCTTAGAAGAAATGGAGTAGCCATCATAGTCAACAAAAGAGTCTGAAATGCAGTACTTGGATGCAATCTCAAAAACGACAGAATGCAGCATACTAACACATATATATGGAATTTAGAAAGATGGTAACGATAACCCTATATGCAAAACAGAAAAAGAGACACAGAAATACAGAACAGACTTTTGAACTCTGTGGGAGAAGGTGAGGGTGGGATATTTCAAAAGAACAGCATGTATACTATCTATGGTGAAACAGATCACCAGCCCAGGTGGGATGCATGAGACAAGTGCTCCGGCCTGGTGCACTGGGAAGACCCAGAGGAATCGGGTGGAGAGGGAGGTGGGAGGGGGGATCAGGATGGGGAATACGTGTAAATCTATGGCTGATTCATATCAATGTATGACAAAACCCACTGAAATGTTGTGAAGTAATTAGCCTCCAACTAATAAAAAAATAAAAAAAAACAAAAAAACAAAAAAAACACAAAAAACGACAGAATGATTTCTGTTCATTTCCAAGGCAAACCATTCAATATCATGGTAATCCAAGTCTATGCCCTGACCAGTAACACTGAAGAAGCTGAAGTTGAACAGTTCTATGAAGACCTACAAGACCTTTAAGAACTAACACCCAAAAAAGATGTCCTTTTCATTATAGGGGACTGGAATGCAAAAGTAGGAGGTCAAGAAACACCTGGAGTAACAGGCAAATTTGGCCTTGGAGAACAGAATGAAGCAGGGCAAAGGCTAATAGAGTTTTGCCAAGAGAACGCACTGGTCATAGCAAACACCCTCTTCCAACAACACAAGAGAAGACTCTACACATGGACATCACCAGATGGTCAACACCGAAATCAGACTGATTATATTCTTTGCAGCCAAAGGTGGAGAAGCTTTACAGAGTCAGCAAAAACAAGACTGGGGGCTGACCATGGCTCAGATCAAGAACTCCCTGTTGCCAAATTCAGACTTAAATTGAAGAAAGTAGTGAAAACCACTAGACCATTCAGATATGACCTAAAGTCAAATCCCTAACGATTATACAGTGGAAGCGAGAAATAGATTTAAGGGACTAGATCTGATAGGCAGAGTGCCTGATGAACTATAGATAGAGGTTCATGACATTGTACAGGAGATAGGAATCAAGACCATCCCCAAGAAAAAGAAGTACAAAAAAGCAAAATGGCTGTCTGAGGAGGCCTTACAAATAGCTGTGGAAAGAAGAGAAGTGAAAAGCAAAGGAGAAAAGGAAAATTATACCCATTTGAATGCAGAGTTCCAAAGAATAGCAAGGAGAGATATGAAAGCCTTCCTCAGTGATCAGTGCAAAGAAATAGAGGAAAACAATCGAATGGGAAGGACTAGAGATCTCTTCAAGAAAATTAGAGACACCAAGGGAATATTTCATGCAAAGATGGGTTCAATAAAGGACAGAAATGGTATGGACCTAACAGAAGCAGAAGATATCAAGAAGAGGTGGCAAGAATACACAGAAGAACTGTAGAAAAAAGATCTTCACGACCCAGATAATCAGCAATTCTACTCCTTCGTATGTAAGAAAAATGAAGAGAACAAGAGAAATAAAAGTATATGCCCACCCAAAAACCTGCACATAAATCTGCATAGAAGCATTATTGCCAACAGCCAGAAGGTAGAACCAGCTCACATGTTCATCAATGGGTGAGTGTGATAAACACGATGGAAGACTATTCATAGATCTATCCATAAAAGGCAATCAAGTCTTGACACCTGGGGCCCCTGTGGTGTTTTATAAGGACATTCGTGTCTTTATAAGATGAGACATCAGCATTTTCTGCCATGGGGGAACACAGGGAGAAGGTGACCATCTCCAAGCCAGGAACCCAAAGGGCTGGCACCTTGGTCTCGGAATTCCAGCCTCCAGAAATGTGAGAAATAACTGTCTATTGTTTGAGCCTCGAAGTTCACAGCCTAGCAGCCCAGGCCGACTAAGACAGGCTCATAAGGTCACACACAGATGTGTCTTCACCCCTTCCATCAGCCCCCCTCGCTGCTCTGGTACTGTTGGTGTGGCCATGCTGGCCGGGGCATTCCCCGTCATCAGAACATGACTATACCCCCTGCTCCATTGTCCCCCCCAATGCTGCCCAAGAAGGGCCTCAGGCGTCAGCCCCCCGGGGGTCACCTGTGCCGCCTACACCCCAGCCCCCGCCGGGCAGGCGGCACAAGCCCCTTAAACCCAGGTGGGACTCAAGACGGCACAGGTTACCAAGGTGATGAAAAGCCCGTGAGAGTCTGTAGCGTGGGCCTTTACAGCGATGCCGGGTGCCTTCCCACAAGCGGCTGTCATCTTTAATCAGGCAGAACAAGGCTCGGTAGGAACACAGCCTAAGAGAGCTCTGCTCCTCACGGACCCCCAGACAGAGGGGAGGGTTCCGAAGGCAACAAACGAGGAGGGCTGGGCTGGTACCACGGAGCAGTGGCCGAGCCTCTGGGTCCCCAGCCCCCTCCCCTCCCTGCCAGAGGAGCAGGCAAGCCCTCCCCCTCCCTTCTCCACATGGGAAGCACAGAGGCTGGGCCTCCCACAGCCCATCAGAGGCAGGCACACCCCTGCTCCTCCCAGATACATCTTCCGGTCTCGGGAGAGCCGGTTTGGCCTCCACCTACTTTCTGAGGCCTCCCCTGGGTTCCCCCCCAAAACCCCCCACTGCAGGGCCAGGCCTGGAGGGCACACGTCCCCCGCCCAGCCCAGGATGGCCAGCTCCCTGTGGCTGCTCCTGGCACATCCCCGGATTTGAAGCTAATATTCTCCTTTGCGAATGACCAGAACCGGATCCAGATCTTAAAAGATCTAATCACAGACCATGCCGACCAAATGAAATTTACCGAGAAGCTCATCGAAAACCTTTAGCAGGAAGCATGCGGCGGGGGTGGGTGGGGGTGGGGTGAAGGAACCCACACAGAGGGCTCTGCCACCCCAGGCCCGCCCAAGGAGATTTCACCCCAGCAAGAAGAGCCTGGCTGTGTGCCATGTCAGCAAAGACCCTCCCCAGAGCCCCTGACAGCCTGGACCCACGGCTGATGCCCCTGGCCTCAGGACAGGCTCGTACAGGCTCAGGGGCTCAGGGGAGCATGTCGAGGCTGGCGTGGCCCCCTGGCCCTGTCCTTCTCTCACCCCCATTCAATCTGGGGTGACTGCTCCAGGACGGAGCTGCGTTGCCTTGTCCTCTGCAGTCCCCAGGCCCTAGAGCAGAGCTGCATGCAGAGGGGGTATCCCATAAAGATGTTCAGAATGGGGAAACAGCATCCACCCGTCGTGCATAAAGGGGTCCCAGGCAACAGGGTCAGCAGAGTGTGGGAGCAGACAGAAAACACACTCCACCTCTAGGCACGTCAGCGCTCAAGGCTCTGAGAAGTCCTGCAGTGAGGACATCGGCCCAGGGCCCTTGCACGGCTTCCCCAACCCAGATGCCCGGGAATGTGGTGACGGATGGACGGCTGAAGACTAGGAGTGGAGATGCTGCTCCTTGCTGGTGATGAGCAGGGGCTCATCAGGCTGCCGGCAAGTCAGCATGTGCCTGCACTGGGGGTCTCTGTGTGGGTGTGTCTGTGGGTGTCTATGTGTATCTGTTTGTGCATCTGTCTGTGTGTGTCTGTGTGTATCTCTGTGTGAGTATCTGAGTGTGTCTGTGTGTATCTGTGTGCGTCTATGTGCGTGTGTGTGTCTGTGTGTATCTGAGTGTGTCTGTGTCTACGTGGGGTGCACACAATGAGCAAGAATGACATTTAAATGCTAACGGTAGTTTTTCTGGGTGATGACATTCATTATGGATGATTTTTGGTTTATTTTATGACAAACAAGTGTTCCTTCTGAGCGTGTTTTTAAAATAAACACATTCATTAAACTTTAAAAAGAGAGAGAGAGAAGCTGGGGCCTTGAGAAGTTGACTTCACATTCATTAAATTTTAAAGAGAGAGAGAGAGAAGTTGACTTCATCTCTGTCCTTAGGAAATGCTTTTATTTGTTCAGAGTCAGGGCTTGCTTTTCTCTGTGATAAAAGTCCTGCGGCTTACAAGGGTGAAAAGGAAAGCGCTGAAAAGAAGAGGGGGGAACAAATCCGCCAGCTCTGGAATCAGAGAGACAGTCCACTTGAAATGGAGAAATGTTCATTCAGCTGACCACCCCACCCCCGCCCCCAGGGGTTCTCCAGGCAGAGGAGCTCCTACCAAGGTCATCCCTGGGAGCCCAGCCCCCAGGCCAGGGTGGGAGTGTTCAGGAAGGGTCTGCAAGGTGCATGGTGGGTAGAGGAGGGAGGAGTAGGAGGAAGGGAAGCAGAGAGGAAGTAATAAAGGAACGATGGGGTTAATTAGTGGTTCCAGAGGGACCTTGGGCTTCTCGTTACCATGGAGACAGCCAGGCAGCAGGAGGCAGGTAGGACCAAGGTTAAGGAGCGTGGGGCTGAGCAAGAAATGCCTGCCCTCCCCCCATTCCCACCTGTTTCTGCTAATACCAGTGAGAACAAGAAGAGAAGGTGGTGATGGGGGCGCTGAGCCAGGGACACCCCTCCCTGGGCACCTCCTCTCCAGATCAGACGCTGGTTGGTTTGCTCAGAGCCCTGTTCCCTGGCCATGCACCAGCCCACTTTCCAGCTCGCTCTGCGGAGCGACTCCATCCCAGGGAGCCAGCCCTTCAGCAGGGCTGCTCCCACGCTCCAGGGGGCCAGCCAGCCAGCCAGCGACGGGGTGGGGGCCTGCGTCAGCCCCTCCCGGGTCCCCTGCGGACCCAGCGTGGAGCAAGCTCGTGGGGACAGACACCCCAGACACGCAGGATGTGGGCAAATATGGGGTAGAGGACGCTCAGTATTTAGAGCGGCTGAGGGAGTCAAAGGCACATTTCACGGGCGGGCAGGCGCCTGCATGAGATGGCTCCGGGGCCGGGCAGGCAGACACGGCAGACTCCTGCAGGCGGGGAAGGGGCCCCGAGCTGCTCTCCTACCTGGGCTCTGCAGGGGAGAGCCTCTTGGGGGGCAAGTTGGCGGGGTGAGGGGTGGTGGCAGGTGCCTCAAGGGTCCCACCCCTGCTGATCCGCCCGGCTCCCAGCAAGCCCACCCCACTTCCGCCAGCACGGCCACCCCACCGGCCCAGGGAGCTTCCTACCTGCACACGGTCCTGGCACCAGAGCCCAGTCCAAGCAGTTGCCCCCACCTGCCTTCCCAAGGCCCCTCTCCAGCGCCCCCTCTGGGGACAGGCCGGCAGGAATGGACACCCTCACCCTCCAGCCGGTGGTCTGGATCCTTCTAGTCCGGTTTGCGGTCCCGTCCCCAGCCGGCTGCCTGCCGACCCCCTCCACCCCCCGACCAGAAGCCCTCCGCCCGGCCAGCCGGGTCGCCGGCAGCTCTGGGCCAAGCCCAGGCAGCGCCGCTGCGGTGACGGCCGCCCCCCTTCTGCGGAGCCGCCGCTGGGGAGGAAGCTCTGAGCCGTGCAGGGCCCCGCCGACGACTCAGCCACCGCTGCGTGCCGGAGCTCACCCGCAGGGGCGAAAACAAAAGCATTAATCTTCCCAGGAGGTTCTTGCATCCTCCACGCAGCCCTGCCTTTCTCCTGCTCCTCACAGCCAAGGTGTGGACCAGGGGTCGCCCCACTCACACTGCCCAAACGCCCGGAGCCTGTGTTGGGTCCCGCGTCGAGTATCATTCAGGGAGCTCACAGGCAGACTGAATGACGACAACACGCAGACGGGTCCCTCCCTGCCCTCCGAACCCGATCCATCAGGGGAGACCCCTCACCCCACCCGCTACCCCGGGGGCCACCACTGAGCTGGGGGGACGTCCTGTAGGGTCCCCCGAGGAGATGCTGGCTCGCTCTGAGGATGGGGGCGCTCAGCAGGCACAGGGCGGGTTCAGGACCAGAGAGGCCAGGCGGCCCCAGGGTCCGGGTCAGGAGCGTCCCACCGACGGGCCGGGTCAGGAGCGTCCCACCCGTACACCTGCAGTAGCAACGCGCCAGCCACGGAGCCCGAGAGGCCCCCGCTCAGGGCATCGGGCGGCACCGACGTGGCACTGAACCAGAACAGCACCAACCAGTGACTCCACAGGGAGAGGCCGGGGGTCGGGGGGTGGGCGGCCTGGCTGGGCAGCCCGGGTTCATGTGGGCTCGGCCCCACGTGGCGGTGGCCGCTGGCCCAGCACGTGTTCTCCCGGACACAGAGACGGGCCTGTGGGAGGCAAGGAGAGCATGGCCTGGGGAGGGAGGTGGGGGTGGCTGGATGGGGGAGGGTCAGCATTCCATGGAGACACCTGACTGTGGAGGGAGGGGGAGAAGGCAGAGAGGGGACGGGAGCTGTTCATGTAGCCACTGGGGGGATGCAGGGTCAGGCCCCAGAGGAGGCGGGGGTGGGGGGAGGATGCCTTGTGAGAGGGGAGTGTGGCCCCCAGGGAGGAAGCTGGCTGCAGGGTCAGGCCCCAGAGGAGGCGGGGGTGGCGGGGGAGGATGCCTTGTGAGAGGGGGGTGTAGCCCCCCAGGGAGGAAGGGAGCTGCAGAGTCAGACCCCACAGGAGGCAGAGGGGTTCAGACCAAGAACAGGTGAGAGAGGATATGAGCGGGAGGAGGGACAGAGCCTTGACCGTGAAGCATCGCAGACAGCCCTTGGTGACCTTGGCCTCTCCGGTTAAATCTCAGACGAGGTCATTGTGGGTGGCAGGCTGGGGTGGGAGGGGGGAGCAGCCCCGGGGAGGATGGAGCTCGGAAGCTCTGGAACAGTCTTTGGCGCCCTGCGGCAGGTGGGGCTCTGGTGGGGGAATTGTCCAGAAGCCTCAGTCCTGCAGCTGGGTCGGGTGGGAGTGGGGCTGACTGTCCAGAGCAGGATCTGCAGCAAAGGGCTGGGTGAGGAGAGAGGCCTGGGACGAGGGGCGCCAGGTAAGGTGTCACGGGGCTGCAGGGAGGGACGCAGCATTCGTCCACATTCAGAGGATGTGGGTACGGACACAGCCTGCTCACCACCCAAGAAGACACAAGATGTCTGGCAGACCAGACGGCAACCATCTCATCGTGTGACCATCTGCCCGACTGCATCAGAAAAACATGAAGACCCCAGAGCATAAGCAGGCAACGGTGATGAAAGATAACTGAAATGCAAGAACTCTGATTGGCTGACCCCAGTGTATAAGCAGGCCACACTGATGAAAGGTAACTGAAATGCAAGAAGAACTCTGATCGGTTAAAAATGACGAAACAGCACCTCTAGGAGTGGAAGGGGGGCACGTGACAGAGAGGTTCACATTCTCACTTGGCGCAGAATTTCATAAAGATTACACCCAGGGTGGGAGATCAGAATAAACTTTTTGGAAAGCGCCTTATAACTTTCAAGAACCTGAAAACGATCACAGCTGCTGACTCAGTCTCTACACGTCCGTGAACTAACCTTCAGGAAAACTAGAAACTAGGCAATAAAAAAGAGGTTCCTCTCAGTGTTATTTATCACGTCCAAAGCATGGAAAGCAGTGCTGTGTCCAACAACGAGTGATCAGCTGACACATTTCTGGTCTAGTCCTGTGATGAGACACGGTGCCCGTGAGACAGACGCCGTCACAGAGGACAGCAGGGCGTACAACTCCATCTATAGGAAACGCCCAGAACTTGAAACTCTACAGACCACAAGTAGACCGGCGCTGCCATGGGCTCGGGGAATGGGGGAGAAACAGCTAAGGGGTACAGGCGCACTTTTAAAACCCCCAAGCCTCAGATTCCCATCTGGAAGCCAAAGGGCTGAACCCGGATCACAAGTCCTTCCCACCTCTGTCAACTTGTAAAGGGCAGAGCTGAGAGACAGCGGCAGGGAAGGCTTCCTGGAGGAGGCAGCACTCACTGAGCAGAGCCTAGCCCGCGTCCTCTGGCAGAGCTGGGAGGAAGAGGGAGGCAGAGGCTCAGGGGCATGGATTCCTGCACAAAGGCTCTTTCGGATCCTCTCGGTTAAGTCCTTCGGGGGGAGGCAGGTACCAGGGCCCATGGCAGGACTTAGCTCAGAGCATCAAGTACTGTGCTCAGGGTGGCGGAAACTGCGGGGGGGCCCCGCCTCCAAGCTGGCCTCCTCACCTCCAGCACGTGTCCCGTGATGTACTTCTCACAGCCGTCGCAGCGGATCCCGAACTTGGTGTGATAGTCGGCCTCGCAGTAGGGCAGCCCATCCCTGCAACAGAGCCGGCAGTCAGGACGGGCGGGGGCACCCCGAGGACCCCAAGGCCCGACAGTCCTCACCAACGAGAGGGGCTGTGACCAAGGGACAGACGCCCACTGCCTCCTACTCGGGATAACAGTGGGCCCTTGGACAGCGTGAGCTGAGCACCCCTCAGTCACCCTAGCAGCCCGCTGAGAAATACCACAAAGATCATCCCATTTCACAGGTGGAGAAACCAAGGTACAAGAACTGGGGCCGCCTGCCCAGGGGTGAGCAAAGGGCTGGCGGAGGGCTCCAGAGAGCCCAAGGAACCAAAGCCGCTCCTGGGAAATAAAAGAAGTTTCCACAGATGCGATTCTTCATTCCAGTTCATTCTGTCCAACGCTCAACATCCGGGTGGAATGTGAAATGGTCTATTTCCTCATTGGGTGGGTTACTGTTCCTTCTGGGGCATCCTTACAAGCCGACAAGGGGGTCTGACAAAGCTGCCCACGTCGGAGACCAGGACTGGGGGTGACAAGATCCAAGTGGGGCAGGTAGGCCTTAGGACTGACTCTCACTGTCCCCAGGCGTGGCCCGGACCTTCCGCTGCTCGGGAACAAGCTGGGAGACCACACGGCAACGTGTTCACGCTGCCCGTGCGCGGCGGGCCAACTCTGTGCGGGGCGTGGCTTGTGGCTTTGGGGATTACAGACGAGAGGGGAGTCCTGGTGGGGGCTGCCCCTGAGTATTGATCCGGGCAGCTGTGGGCGGGCCGCTCAGACGCTGGGCTCCCTGCACTGGGCGGCAAGAACACAACTGGCCTGCGGGTGTCGAACGACGGGAACGCAGGCACGGCCCTGAACAGCGTGTGGTTGTAATTATCACGATGAGGTCGACCCAGCGGGGCACATGGCAGTGATGGGTGTCAGGACAGTGCTAGCACTCCATGTGGGTTGCGGGGGGGGGGGTGCGTCTGGGCAGTGGTGACTGGACAGGCTGGCACTCAGATGCCCAGTCCCAGCGGTCACTTAACCTGCCTGGGCCTCAGCTTCCTGTCTGTGAAGCGGGGGTCGTGAGAGCATGGTCTGTGTATGACAAGGGGTGACCAGTGCCTGGCACTTGGCGCCTAGCCCACCGGTGGCTGAGGCCGCTGTCATTGCCAACCAGGACGGTGCCCCTGGCCCAGGCCTGGTCCATCAGGAGTCGGATGTGGAGGCGGCTGGCATGGAGGGTGGTGATGGGGGCATCTGGTCCGTCTCCCCCCAGCACTGCTGATGTGTAGCTGTGTCATCACTTTGGTCTTGATTTCTGCTCAGCTGCCAAGAAAAGGTAAGGCTTCTCGAGCTGTCAGGAGAAGGAGCTGATGGCACGCTCTTTTCCTCAAAGCTCGGGACCTTGTCTGGGTCCCACGGATGCTGGCAGGAGTGGACGGACCTGGGGCAGGGTCCCGGTGCTTCTCGCAGCCCCAGTGAGAAAGCAGTCCTTCCTTGCACAGGCGATGGAACATGTCAATTGGGCCCCTAGGGTCTACCTTCAAATGCCCTGACCTCAGGGCCCCGATCATGGCCCCCCAAAAAGTCTGCCCATGCAGCAAACCCAGGAGGTTTAAAGATAACATCTCCATGGCAACCCCAAGGCCCCTCCTTGAGAGTTCCGGAGGCTGCTAGGTAACACGCACGCTGTGTGGGTGAGCTGCTGCACTCAGGGGGCTGGGAAGCATTTTATTTTAAGTGCTCCGTCCCCAAGGCTGCCTCTGCATGTCACTCACTCCTTCTCTTTACTATGAAACAGGCAGCAGAAACTCACCCAGCCTGACCTAGCCTGGACAGAGGCTCATCTTGGTTTCCCTGGCAATGCTTGATTTTGAGATAACTGAAGGTCCACATGCTTTTGTAAGAAGCGATACAGAGAAACCCGGAGAGCCGTCCCCAGGGTTCCCCAAAGCTCACACACCTTACAGAATTAGGGGACAAGGTCCACCAGGAAACTGACGCGGGTACATGCAGTGACCAGATTCCCCCGGCGTACACGCACCTCTTATGGACACGTGCACGCGTGTACATATGTGTGCTTCAGTCTCTGCAGTTTTATTGCAGGAATTTTTTTTTAACCCAATCAACTGCTGTGATGGTTCTGTTCCCCCAGAGCATCAAGAAGCAGCACAGCCTTTGACAGAAGTTGTCCCAAACGCCCCTGACTGGCAGGAGACAGTCGCTCTGCCCTCAGAGAAGCTGTTCCCTGAGCTCAGTCCACGACCCATCCTTCCCCTGTGCTATTGGGAGGCTTTCCGTCCCCAGGGTCTCTGGGGATTGGAACGCAGCCCCCTCCTGGCCAACCAGCAGGGGCTCGGCCCCGATCTGCACAAGCTCCCTCCCCACCACCCCAAACCAGCCACCCCTGTACCCTGAGCACCCATCAGGGACCCCGCGTGAGCACCACGGCAGAGGACAGCTGCACCTGGGGCTCCCGAGCCCGTCAGCCCTCCCTGACTGCAGCCTCGGCTGAGCCCCACGATGTGCTGGCGGGGATCCGGGTGCCAGCGTGGGCGGCAGATTCCATAGGGAGGGCGACCCCCAGGGACGGCGCTGGGAGGAGCGCCACAAGGTCAAAGGCGGAGCGCTAACGCCCGGCTCAACGAACAGAAATGAACGTCTCTGCATCAGGGAAGCCAGGCTGGTGGCGGGGGAGGGCGAGCGCTTTGGGACAGACAGGCCACGTCCTGGCGCCCTGGCGGGGCTCGCCTCGCAGACTTGGGGTGGGGGCTGAGAGGCAGAGAGTGCAGGGTGGACACCGGAGGAGCCCCGCCCGATTCCACGCCGCAGGTGGGCCGGCCCCGCGCACTCACTTGCTGATTAGGGTGGACACGGGGAGCCCCGCCCCCTTCCAAGCCGGCCCCGCCCACTCACTTGCTGATGTACTCCGCGTTCAGCTGTTTGCCGCAGGTCTTGCACTTGAAACAGCCCAGGTGCCAGTGTTTGTCCAAGGCCACCAGGGACTGGCCGTTCTTGATCTCGGCTCCGCAGCCCCCGCAGCCTGGGAGAAAGAACGGAGCACAGACGTCATCCTTCCGGGCGAGGGGCGTGGGGCTGGGGAGGGGGGCCCACAGCGCTGGGACTTCAGGCAGGAGCCACGAGGGCAGGGACAGCAGGCGGGACAGAGGGGACCGTCCAGCGTTGAAGGAGGACGCTATTACACGACAGCCGATGTGACCATGTGGAAAACAAACCCTGAAGCTCATTCCTGCATGCATTGAGCGCTGACTGCACGCAGCTTAGGCCGGGAGCCAGAGATACCGGGATGAACGGATGGAGGCCCTGCCTTCCGGAGATGGGCTTCCAGGCCTCGGCAAGCAGATATGGACCTGGACAGGGGCCCTTTGCACTGGGGGCTGTCCCCAGAGGGAGGGTCCCTGGGCGGCAGGATGCTGTGACGGCAGGAGCTCTGGGGGCCCCTCTGCCCTCCTCTGTTGGTGGGTGGACTCTAACCCTAACCGTGCCCCCTAAGGAAAGGCGCAGAGATATAGAGGCGGAGGGCCCCAACGCCTGACCTCCAAGTGCTCGCCTGCCAGAATGCACCTTGCAGGAAGCCCTCCAGCCTGGCCTCTGAGCTCCTTCTGTGCCGGACGCCGGACACTCTGACTTTCTCCTGCTCTCTGGGTCCGGGTCCCAGCCCAGGGTGGAGTCAGGCCCCTGGCAGTGCCTTGGTCCCCAGGTGACTGGTGCCCTCCCACCCTCGGTCCCCAGCCTGCTCTGGGCTCCTGGTCGGCCCCCCGCTCTGTCCCTCCAGCCGGACCCATCCCTGATCAAGCCACCCTGGGCCCTCACCTAGTAGGTGACCCTGGGCACACGCACAGACTGTGCCAGTCTCAGCCAGGGCCATTGTGCTCCCCAGGGCTTTTGGCAACGTCTAGAGACAGTTCTGACCATCCCAGCTGGGTGGGGAGGGGTGCTCCCGGAGCCTGGAGGCCAGGGATGCTCTGCACACCATCCAGGGCACAGGTCATCCCTGCAACAACGAATCATCCGGCCCCAAATGTCAACAGTGCCCAAGTCAAGAAAGCCTGCTTGGAGCCTCGGTTTGGGTCTCCCCAAGTGGGCAAAGCAAAGGGGCCTCCTGGACCGTGCCAGACAGACCCGGGAGGAGGCAGACCACTGGCAGTGGCTGGAAACACGGTCCTGGGAACCAGGCTGCCCCCCAAGCTGTGTGACAGTGACCGAGTCGCCTCACCTCTCTGTGCCCGCGAAAACACGGACGCACTTCATGGGGACGATAAAGGAACCAGCCTCACACGGCTGTCAGGGGGTGAAGAGGAGTAACAGAGGCCCGTGGACTGGAAGATGCACTTGATAGACAAATAAGCGCATGTGTACACTGGAGTTACCCCTGCTACTGCTGAGAGGAAGCCCTGGGGAGAGGTTCACGTCTTCTCTCTGCCTCCAGCCGCATCAGTAGCGCGCCCTCCCCCAGGGCAGGGTCTGAGGCTCAGGCCAATGTGCCACCTGCAGCTGCCGGGGGACGTGTGCCTCATCCCAAGCCCCTCACTCATCCTCCCTGAATTCGGGATGCAGTCTCATTAACAGTGAGCCGTGAACACGGAGGCCAGAGCACGTGGCAAGGACCGTTGTCATGGAGATGGCAATCATACTTCTCTAGAAACATCTGGAGCTCAGCATGGGTTCCCACCACTTTGCCAGTGACAGTGGAACCTTGGGTGAGGAATCCAGTTGACAACTGCTGTCAATGAGCTCCACTGTCCTTTAGGGAGTGTGCCCCCACAGCCCAGGGCAGAGGTCACTGGGGTAGAGATCACCAGGAACATGACCAAAGCCCACTGCCCACTCACTCTTGCAACCTAGACCTGGCTCTGCCATCACAGCAGCAGGATGGGCCTGGGCCCCTTCCCCAGTGTGACCTTCTAGAATCTTAGAGTTTCCTTATTTCAAGTGCCCTCTCCTCTGCCAGACCTGGTCACGGGTTCAAGGCCCGGCCCTGTCACTGACAGGGTGCCTGAGACTAAGGACGTGCCAGGGGCCTCTGAGCCCCAGCTGTGACTTGGGGCGAGAGTGGGGTGAAGCCCAGTGTCCCCGCAGATCTATCCGGGTCAGGGAGCTCTGAGTCAAATCAGAGGGTGACCTTTGATGGCAAGGAACCAACTGGGTTCTAATTCTTAAAAGTGCCTGAGAAATTATGGGCTCGACCTGGGATTTCTCCAAGGAACTGGACTGCGTGGGAAGAGCTGTGAGCAGCCGCTGGGAAAGATAAAGCATGTTCAAGTGCATCTGTCTAGTCAAGGCTACGACTCTTCCAGTAGTCATGTATGGATGTGAGAGTGGGGCTATAAAAAACACTGAGTGCCGAAGAATTGATGGTTTTGAACTGTGGTGTTGGAGAAGACTCTTGAGAGTCCCTTGGACTGCAAGGAGATCCAACCAGTCCATCCCAAAGGGAATCAGTCCTGGGTGTTCACTGGAAGGACTGATGTTGAAGCTGAAACTCCAACATTTTGGCCACCTGATGTGAAGAGCTGACTCATTGGAAAAGACCCTGATGCTGGGAAAGATTGAAGGCGGGAGGAGAAGGGGATGACAGAGGATGAGATGGTTGGATGGATGGCATCACCGACTAAATGGACATGAGCTTGAGTAGGCTCCGGGAGTTGGTGATGGACAGGGAGGTCTGGAGTGCTATCGTCCACGGGGTCGCAAAGAGTCGGACATGACTGAACTGAACTGAAGCGCATCCCACCCTCCCCCAGGCCATGACTGCAATGTGGTGGGGGTGGGGCAGGAGGGATGTTGGTTCCGGGCACCCCACAAAGCAGCCGCTGCACCCCACAAGGCAGCCGGCGTGCTTGCTCCTCCCCTGGGACCCGGTCCCCCCCTTATCTTTCCATATTACCCCTCATCGAACCTCACCCCATTTCCAGAAAGAGGGACTGAGGCTCCGGCCCCATCACCAACCCCTGATCACGTGGACAGAGCAATGTCACGCGAGCAGAAGACATGGAGGAGTCCAGGGCCTCTGCCCAGGTGGTGAAGGCCCACCCCACCTGTGGCCCCTCATCAGCACACACCCTGCAGAGGCCCTGGTGCCAGGGCCTCGCCCCCTCCCGCCCCTCCCGCCCCTCCCGCCCCTCTTCCCGCCCCTCTCCCCACCCCCTGCCTCTAGTGGCCTCCAGGTCCTATCCGAGGGGGACCCCAGGTTCAGGATGTGATCCCATCCTGGCTGGAACCACGGGGCCTCCTCAACGTGGACAGAGCTGCCCCATCCAAGGCCCCAGGTTCCCACCTCCCGGCTGCCCCCACCCCAGGCTGCCCCTCCAGGCCACCACCCACACCCACTACTGACCCCAGGTCCATCCCCAAGGCCCAGAGCGGGGATACCGCTCACCCAGGGCACACAAGTGGTGAGAGGCAGGGTCCATTCCATGCAGCCTGGCCTCAGAGCTGCCCCTCAACTGGCGTGGCGCTGGGCCTCTGTGAGCCAAGCCAGGAATGCTCCACACACCCTCCAGGAACACAGGTCACCCCCACAGCGAAGAATCATCAGGTCCCAAAGGTCAACAGCGCCCAAGTCAAGAAAGCCTGCTTGGAGCCTTGGTTCTGGTCTCCGTATGTGGGCAAAGCAGAGGAGCCTCCTGGACTGTGCCCAGAGGCTGTGACCAGCTCCAACCAGCCACCAGTTCAGAGCTGGAGAGTCAGGGGGCAGCCTGGAAAAGGGGAGCCTGGCTGGGAGCAAAGGGGGCCCTCTGGGAGGACACCCTCTCCCAGGCGGTGGGAGAGGCAGCCCAGGGCCGAGCATGGTGGAGGCTCAGGCAAGAAGGGAGGTGCTGGACACTCAGAGGGAGGGGCGCATCCCTGCCTGGGGAAGGCGTGGGCGTCCAGCCAGAAGCACGGATCCTGTTACTAAGCAACAGGCTCAGGCCAGAGAGCGGGGGAGGGAGGTTCAGGGCCCTGGGACCCAGCGAGACTCCCACTGGAGGGGCCGGTCACTCTTACTTCCCCCAGGGAAGGCAGCCCGCAAAGGTGGCCACCTGCAGCTTACCACCCTGGGCAGGGAGGACAGGGGGCAGGAAGGGCCAGGGCAGGAAGGGCTGGGGGCAGGAAGGATGGGGGGGCAGGATGGGCTTGGGGGACAGGAAGTGGTGGGGGGGCAGGAAGCACGGGGGGGGCAGGAAGGGCTGGGGCAGGAAGGATGGGGGGCAGGAAGGGCTGGGGGAAGGAAGGGCTGGGGGGCAGGAAGGGGGGGGGTGGGACAGGAAGGACCAGGGGCAGGAAGGAAGGGGGGGCCAGGAAGGACGGGGGCAGGAAAGATGGGGGGCAGAAAAGATGGGGGGTAGGAAGGATAGGGGCAGGAAGGATGGGGGGCAGAAAAGATGGGGGGTAGGAAGGATGGAGGGCAGGAAGCATGGGGGCAGGAAGGGTTGTGGGGCAGGAAGGATGGGGGACCTGAAGGGTTGGGTCATCCCCCAGGGTCCCCCCCACCCCGCCGCCACCCGCTGCAGGGCAGACCACGCAGCTCAGGCTCACACCCCAGTGCCCCCAACCCACGTGGGCGCTCCGCCCCTCAGTAGGCATCTCTGCCCCCTGCTGCCTCCAGGATGCAGCTGGAGCCCCTGGCATGGCTTTGCCAGCTGGTCATGGTCTCCCTGGCGTCACTTCTGCTCCCCGCCCCCACACAGCAGCCCCTTGTCCACTCACATGGAGGTAGCAGCTGCCCCCAGCTCATGCAGTGCCCTCACCTCAATGCCCACTTCCTGAAGCCTGTGCTTCAAGGTTCAGATCAAACGGCATCTCAGAAAGCCTCTGTTCACAGCGGGGCAGGCTCCCCTCTTTGGAGTTTAAAGGGCTTGGCTCCAACCTCAGCCCCACCTGTCCCTTGCTGGACACTGGGCACCCAGCACATCCACCCTCCCCACCAGGCTCAGGGCACATACGCTCCTGGAGAAGGAGGGAGGAACCCCTGCCTCCGCGCTGCTCTGGGGACAAAAGGAGGCAGGAGCTGGGATGCGGAGATGTCCACACGGAAGCCAAGAGCTGGTGATGGATGATCAGTGCTTTCTAGGCACAAAAATGAAGCTGAAGCTCCAACACTTTGGCCACCTGATGCGAAGAGCCAACTCATTGGCAAAGACCCTGATGCTAGGAAAGACTGAAGGCAGGAGGAGAAAAGGGCAGCAGAGATGAGACGGTTGGATGGCATCACCGACTCGACGGGCATGAGTTTGAGTGAACTCTGGGAGACAGTGAAGGACAGGGAGGCCTGGCGTGCTGCAGTCTGTGGGGTCTCAGAGAGTCAGACACAACTGAGCGACTGAACAACCATAAGGCACAAAAGTGGTTCTAAGTGGCAGATTATCACCGTGGACTGGGAGGAGGGGTAGCTTATATTAGTAGACCATCTGGGGGTCAGGAGAGCATTTGTTTTTGAAAACACAAATTTGATATTTTAAAATAAATTTCCGTTTGGAGAGGGCAGCCTTTCTGCCCATGGCATTTTTTAAAAATCTCAAAAAGAAGTCTCAGACCGTGAGTCTGTTGTTAGACAGGTTTCCCTTTTCACTCTGGCTGCCAGGATGCTCTGGACAGACTGTTCAAACTAAACCCTGCCTTTCTGAATTATGCTGTAGCTTTTTTTTCTTTTTTTTGCTATTTCAGATTAAATGATAATAGGATTGTTTGTTGGAGCACATCCTCAAATTCTTTAATCAATCCAGACCTCAGTTGCAGAGAAAGTTGTGAATGGAGACCTCTCCCATCAGACCCCAAAGCCACAGCCTCACCAGTGGGGCCTGCTGTGAGCTTGCCTTCCTGGGGGTGAAGGCTTCACTTCACTTATCTGAGAAAATCCTTACCAGCCCCTGAAGCCAACATTTAGCTCCTAGGAGGATATTCAGTCTTCACTTGCAGATTTCAGTGTCAGGGACAAGGTGGGCACGTGGGGAGGGGACTGTGAGCAAGGGGCTGGCTCTGGGGGTCAGTAGAAACCCCTCCTCTGTCCCAGGACATATGGCCCTGGCCCTGGGGACACCACAGCAACCCTGCACGAAGGGTGGGCTCTGAACACGCTGTTTCTGCAGTGGGAGGTCGTGGAAGCCGTCCCAGAGCGCTGGGCTCCCTCCCCACCCCTCTGTCCCATCTTTGGTCCCTGAACAGCCACCCAGGCAGGGAGGCCAGCGCCTCTCTGCCCCACGTCCACAGGCTCCTGACAACCCACTTCTCCATTCAGAAGCATGTATTGAGCACCCACTGCAGACACGCCTTGGCTCAGCTCCCAGGGGCTGGAGCAGTTACCAGAGAGCCACAGACCACAGGAGCCCAGAGGTCGCTGCTCTCCTACTGGCCCTCCCTACGGGCTTCTGGGTGGTGTGGAGTGAACCGTGGGGAGCTGACCCATGGAGGGAGAGGACTGGAAGGAGGCTGGAAGACTTCCTGGAGGAGGGGGCCTAGAGCCAGGCTGAAAGCAGAAGTGCACACGGGGGGCGGGGGATGGGGGCGTCGCGGGCTGAGCCAAGGCTTGGAGGCGGGAGGGCCCCAGAGGCCCCTGGCCCCGGTTCCTTTTGGTATGTTTAACCGCAGTTATCTGTTTCCACTGCTTCCGCTCTGGGTCCCGGGGTCGTTAGGCCCCCTCCCACCCCCGCCTCGCCCACTTACTCCAGAGGCCCTGGCACAGGGGCACGCTGCTGCCCGCTGACTTGGGCAGGGAGCACTTCTGGCACATGCATTCCTTGCCGTTGAAGGTCACTCGGTCCCCCGGCGGGAAGGGCGACCTGAAACAAGACAGCGTGTTACCAGCCAGGATCCGCTCCCACCTGGCTCTTCTGGGGGAGCACCACCCTGGACACCACGCGCCACCACCCCCAGGGACCAGGCCCGGGACGCAGGGTCTCCCCCTGCAGGCGCCGCCGCGGCCTCTCTGGGCGACCTCAGACTGGTCACTGGACCGCCTGGCCGCGGTCTCCTCATCACACCAGCAGGCGGAACCGCAGGGCCATGTGGAGGGCCGATGGGGGCCGGCCGGCGCTTACACACGGCGGCGGCGAGCCACTGATCCTCCACGCAGTCAAGGCTGTGGCCTCCCGCATCTGACCCCGCCTCCTCCGACCACGCGGGACGCTGCTCACTTCAGCACTCAAGGCAACAGCACCATTTACTGAGCACCCGCTACTGCCAGGCCGGCTTCCATGACAGACTCCTTAGTTCCTGCCTCCTCTAACAGCTGCTTAACACGCTTGTCCACGTGGGTCTTCATGTTCCTCTATCCGCGAGAAAACTCAAGCTCAGAGAAGGCAGTTAACTCTGCCAAGGACACACAGCTGCTGCCTTTCAGAACCTGAGTCAAACCTAGGCCTGTCTGGCTCCAGCGCTGCGTGGTTTGCCTTCCTGCCTGGGTCCCGCAGAAAGCTCGGCCACCAGGAGCGTGCAAGACGGCACGTTGGGTTCTGTCTTTATTTTAAAGTCCGGCATTTTATTCATCATGGTCCAGGATCCAAAGGCAGCTCTACACAATTCTCCCGCTCTTGTTCTGCACGGCCCTCTCCCCTCGGCCACGCTGGTCTGTCTCTCGCATCACTGTCTCCTAACCCAGGGAGGACGCCATGTCCTCCTTGGCTCAAGAAAGAGCCTGCGGGCGGAATCTGGGTGGTCACCGGGGTCCCAGCATTTGTCTCCTCTGTTAGTTCTGGGCTGCCTGTGCCCCAGCACCCCCTGTTTTCTCTATTTCTTGGTTTATTTTCTAGTTATTTATAGTGGCTGGATAAGTCCAGGCCCAGTGACTCCAGAACCACAAAGCTGTCAGCTGTTATTTTTAAAAGGGTGGATCACAGAGGTGACCCTTCAAACCCACAGTGATTATGTCTCTACGCGCAGAGAAATCAAACATGCAGATCACCCTTGGGGAAACGACCCAGGCAGGCTGCCGTGACACACAGTGACCCCCCCCGTTAGAAACGCCCCTGGTCATCCTGGTTTCCTGGCTCAGCACCTTCCCCCACCCTTCACAAAGCTCCCATTTCTGTCTGGAGCAGAGGCCGTAACTACCGAAAACGGCTTCAGGAACAGCGCTCAAAAAAGTCCCCTTTCAGCTGGGTGGGGCGAGGCAGAGAACAGAGAAAACAAACCTGGAGGTTTTCAGTCTTTGTTTTCTAGAAATGGAACCTCCCCCGGGAGCAATGTATCTGGGGCTGCACGTGGGTGGGGGGGAGGGAAGGAGGAGGAGGAGGAGAAGGAGGAGGGAGGAGGGAGTAGGGAAGAAGGAGGGAGGAGGGAGGAGGGAAGGAGGAGGGGGAGGAGGGGGAGGGGGAGGGGGAGGAGGGGAGGGGGAGGAGGGGGAGGTGGAGGGGGAGGAGGGAAGGACGAGGGGGAGGAGGGGGAGGGGGGGAGGAGGAGAGGGAGGAGGTGGAGGGGGAGGAGGGGGAGGACGAGGAGGGGGAGGACGGAGAGGGGGAGGACGGAGAGGGGGAGGGGGGAGGAGGAAGGGAGGAGGGGGGGAGGAGGGAGGAGAGGGGAGGAAGAGGGAGGAAAAATAAAGGGAGGAGAGAGGGGAGGGAGGAAAGGCAGAAGGAGGAGGGAGGAGGGGGAGAAGAAGGGAGGAGAGGAAAAAGGAGGAGGAAGGGAGGTGGGAGGGGGGAGAAGGGAGGAGGGAGGAAGAAGGAAAGGAAAAGGAAGGAGGGAGAGGGGAGGGAAGAAAGGAGGAGGGAGGAGGAAAGGAGGAGAGAGGGAAGGAGGAAGGAAGGAGGGGGTAGGAGGGAGGGAAGGAGGAGGGGGAGGAGGGAGGGAAGGAGGAGGGAGGAGAGGGGAGGGAGGTGGGAGGAGGGAAGGGGAGGAGGGAAGGAGAAGGAGGGAGGAGAGGGGAGGGAGGAGGGAGGAGGGAAGGGGGAGGAGGGAAGGAGGAGGAGGGAGGAGAGGGGAGGGAGGAGGGAGGTGGGAGTAGGGAAGGAGGGGGAGGGGGGAGGGAGGAGGGAGCTGGGAGGAGGGAAGGGGCAGGAGGGAGGCGGGAGTGAGGAGGCGGGAGTGGGGAGGTGGGAGGAGGGAGGCGGGCCCCCGCTCACCGGCAGACAGCACACACGAAGCAGTCCGGGTGGTAGGTCTTGCCCAGAGCCGACACCACCTCGCCCTCGATGAAGCGGTCGCAGCTGAAGCAGCGGGTCCCGTACAGCCTCTGGTAGTCCTGTGTGCAGATGTACTCACCCTGCCGCACGAAGAAGCCGCCCTCGGCCAGGTCACAGCCGCACGCTGGGGACACACACGCGGAGCCGAGTGAGCAGGCGGCCACCGGCTCCCAGGTCCTGACGGGCCACACACAGGCCTTGGGGGGAACTCGGGCTGGCTCGCTGAGTCCCTGGGAAGCCGGGCTCCAGGCTCAGACTCCAGCTGTGGCCCCTCAGCCTGGAATCGAGTGGACCTCCTTGTGGAAGCCTCTAGAAAGGGACAGCGGCCCAGGAAGAGAACGAGGCCATGCTGGGGGCCAGTCTGGGGTCTCCTCGCCTCCTTGAGCCCCCCAGGGATGAAGCAGAGATGCCCACGAGCCCCCAGCCTCTCCAGCTCTGCAGTCCCCAGCACAGAAATACCAGATGAGGGAGGCGGTCCCAGGTACCTGGGCACCTACGATGTGCTAGGCCCTGTTCTAGATGGGAAGATTCCAGAAGGACACATGATCACCCAGACCACAGTGAGGCTTCCTGACTCCCCGCACCCGTCTCCCCCAGTGGGGATGAGGCCAGACCCCCTGCAGGAGGGAGACAGGCCTGGCACACAGGCACTGACCCTGACACACACCTCCTGCCCTGGGAGGACTGGGGAGACCCGCGGGGTGGCGGGGGGGCGCCTTCCCCCAGGACAGGCCCCAGGGCACGTGGGAGCCAGGCTTGGTTCCTGAGGCAGCAGCCTTCACGCCCCTCCCTGCAGAGGACCAGCCTGCCATCTGGTCCGTCTGGGGTCTTCAAGCGTCGCAGCCCTTAAGCCAGGGTCTTAAAAAACTCTGCAGCCCGTCTTCGAATCAATGCGTAAACGTTTTCATCAAAACATTAACTGAGGGAACATTCCTGGTGGTCCAGGGGCTGAGACTCAGCGCTCCCAGAGCAAGGGGACTGGGTCTGCGCCCTGCTCAGGGAACAAGACCTCACACCCCACAGCTAAGAGTTCACACGCTGCAACAGCCTAATACATAAACAAATGTTTAAAGATTAACTGATTGCAGAGGATATCATTTCTGGGAAAGTCTAAGAATGGGCGACTTTAACTAGTCGATTGGAGATGCCAAAGCAAGACCATGGACCTCTGTTTAAAATCCCAGAGCCAGGCTCTGAGTAAAAGCAGGCTTTTCACCTCGTCCCCCTTCTGCCTAGAAAGCCAATTACCATCCCTCCCCCTACCCACAGAACCATCTGCAAGAGGGGTGTTTCTGAGATGGAAAACGCCAATGGTTCCACAACAAAAACCCCACAGTCCCCGTGGAACTCGATTTATTAGAAATTTCTTATGGACATGCTGTGTGCGTGCCTGCTAAGTCATTTCAGTCGTGTCTGACTCTTTGCGACCCCATGGATTATAGCCCGCCAGGCTTTTCTGTCCATAGGATTCTCCAGGCATGAATACTAGAGTGGGTCGCCATGCCCTCCTCCAGGGGGTCTTCCCGACCCAGGGATTGAACCAGCATCTTTTGTGTCTCCTGCATTGGCAGGCAGGTTCTTTACCACTAGCACCACCTGGGAAAACCCCTCCTTATGGTCAGTTCAGTTGAGTTGCTCAGTCCTGTCCAACTCTATGTGACCCCATGGACTGCAGCATGCCAGGCTTCCCTATGTATCACCAACTCCCGGAGCTTGCTCAAACTCATGTCCATGGAGTCAGTGATGCCATCCAACCATCTCATCCTCTGTCATCCCCTTCTCCTCCCACCTTCAGTCTTTCCCAGCATCAGGGTCTTTTCAAATGAGTCAGTTCTTCGCATCAGGTGGCCAAGGTATTGGAGTTTCAGTTTCAGCATCAGTCCTTCCAATGAATATTCAGGACTGATTTCCTTTAGGATGGACTGGTTGGGTCTCCTTGCAGTCCAAGGGACTCTCAAGAGTCTTCTTCAACACCACAGTTCAAAAGCATCACTTTTTCGGCGCTCAGCTTTCATTATGGTCCAACCCTCACATCCGTACATGACCACTGGGAAAACCACAGCTTTGACTAGACGGACCTTTGTCAGCAAAGTTATGTCTCTGCTTTTTAATATGCTGCCTAGGTTCTTATGGTCACAGGCTCTAAATATTTAACAGCTTATTCCGGATGAGGTTGTTATTACAGCTACTAGTACAAAGTAGTACTAGTACTACTTTACTAGTACTAGTGAAAAGCTAGTAAAAAGTAACTAGTAAAAAGCTAGTTACTAGTAAAAATACAAGTACAAAGCTATCAGAAGAACACTAACGATGGGGCTCCCCTGGTGGTCCAGTGGTATAGAATCCACCTGCCAGTGTAGGGGACAGGCGTTCCGCCCCTGGTCCGGGAGAATTCCGCACGCCGCGGGGCAGCTGGGCCCGTGCGCCACAGCTCCTGAGCCTGAGGGCTGCACGCCCTAAAGCCGGCGCTCCACAGCAAGAGAACCCACCGCCACGAGAAGCCCACACACCGCAGCTAGCCCTGCCCGCCACAGCTAGAGAAGAAGCCGCACAGTAACGAAGACCCGCACAGCCAAGATAAACACAGAAAATCAGAATGCAACACATATGTTGTTATTACACGGAGGTTATCACTACCCGGAGAGGGTAAGAGCCTTCTGCAGTGCAGGTCTTAATGACACGGATGGTGGCGGGGGAGAGGAGCTCCTGGCGTCTGATCCGGGAGCACCGACCTCTGAATAGCGCCCTGTTTGGTGCCCTGCAGGTTCGGGAGGCGAGGGCAATCGGGCAGCCTCCCTTCACCGCAGGTGGCTCCTCAGGCTGGTCGGTTTGGGAAGAGCTCTCCAGGAATCGGAATCTCCGGAGGGTCTCAGGGTCCCCGGGGCCGGGTTCTGCTCAGTCTGGTCAGCAGCGCCTTTCAGCACATGGACTGGTCAATGCCCACAGCGCACCCTCCCACGGCGACCTGGGGGCTCCAGTGGCCCTGCCGGGAGGGGCCCTCTCAGCTCAGCCCCCAGCCCCACGCGGGCCGAGGCGGTGGGCCTCTCCTAGGTCTCCCTGTCCCCCATCCCCTCACCCAGGGCACAGGACTGCATGTACCATTCCATGATCACAGCCGCCCGCGGGCTTGGAAAGCCTTCCTTCCACTTCTCCAAGGAGCGGCTGGCTCTTTGGATAAAAAGCTGAGCAGCTGAGAGCCAGGACGCCGGGGCTGCCTGGGTGATGCATGCTCGCCCCGCGCACCGTGCTGTGTGCCCCTCGGCAGGTCCCTGACCTCTCTGGGCCCCGCGTCCTCGGCTGGGTCTGCTGAGCTGGGAGGACAGCAGCGTGCAGGGCATCCTACGAGCACGCGTGACGTGAGCCCCGAGTCGTGCGGGGACACCGTCCCGAGTCGTGCGGGGACACCGTCCAGGTCATTGTTGGACTGACGTCACTCACCCGGGAGATCGGAGACCAGCACTCGGTTCTGGATCTGTCTCCCTCCCGGGCGAGAGCGAGCCCCTTTTGTTCAATCTCCCACCGGCGTAGCCCCTGCAGCTGCACCCCGACTTGGGAAGAATAGGCTCCCCTGGGGCCTGTGCAGGAGAACTGTTGTCCTCTGCAAACGCCGCCTGCAGCGATTCGGCCCCCAGTGACAGCTGGCTCCCGGACACCCTTGGCTCTGGGGTTTGGCTCATTTTCCAATCTTCTTAAAGCTATGACGGCACTGACTATTCCTCAAAGGAGAAAAATGTGCAGAGGGATATCGAGTGCCCCTTTAAACCTGAGTCTACATCACGGAGGCACCAGGAGACTGAATAAAAGCAGCTTTTCTGCCCTGAGAGCTGGGTCCCGCTAGTGCCCACCTCCCCCCGCCCCCCGCCCCGGGTTATCTCTGCTGCTGAGTGGACTGTAGCTGCCCAGGTGCCTGAGGTTAAGGCCAGACAGTAAATCCAGACCTCTGCCTGCTAAAAATAGAGTCCAAATACATTCAGTTCAGTCGCTCAATCGTGTCCGACTCTTTGCGACCCCATGGACTGCATGGCTTCCCTGTCCATCACCAACTCCCAGAGCTTACTCAAACTCATGTCCATCGAGTTGGTGATGCCATCCAACCATCTCATCCTCTGTCGTCTGCTAAAAGTCCTCATCAAGGCAGTATGCTATCCTTACATTCTATCTGCCTAAGCAAGTAGCTGAGAGTCACGGAGGGCTCCGAGCAGCTGTGGGTGACCCGAGAGGCCCCCCCTTTGGCGGTCAAGCATGGTCATTTCTGAGAAATGATCGGGAGGGGGCGGGCCGTGGTGGGAAGACAATCGGTGGCACTTTCTGGAATACCGTTTGGCACCAACTCAAAGGAGTCTGCGAATGGCTCCTGCCTGCTAACCCAGCCGTCTGTCTCTGGGACTCTATCTCAAGGAAACGACCGTGAACGTCCACAGAAGCCCACCCGCACAGTGTCAGCTGCAGCGTTAACTACAGGATGAGGTGATACGTGAACGCTGGGCTTTAGAGACAGGAAGCCTGGGTGTGGATCCTCGCTCCCGCTGCTGGCCAGCTGTGTGACCTGGGGCAAGTAACTGAACCTCTCTGAGCCTCAGAGAGGCTCAGAGATCATACTGATCTCCCACGGTGGTCACGATAAAT
The DNA here is from genome assembly GCF_033118175.1 of Dama dama. Taxonomy (NCBI): domain Eukaryota; kingdom Metazoa; phylum Chordata; class Mammalia; order Artiodactyla; family Cervidae; genus Dama; species Dama dama. Next base: position 3,328,063 of record NC_083686.1, on the reverse strand, counting down.
CAGTGAGATGAGGCATAGGAGACTGATCACCCCGGCGCCGGCTGGAATCCATGCAACCGTTTAACAGCTGAGGAATGGCTCCAAGTTTGCTGTGGGCTAGGCAACTGAACGAATTTGGTTAGGTATTGAAACGTGATGACAAACGCATGATGGGAAAAGGGCTCACGCAGTCCCTTAAAGAGACACAAAAGTATGTAGACAAGAGGACGCCGGATGGAAAACTCTTACAAAGGCAGAGACTGGGATGCGCAGGGCAGTCCCTCGGGGCGGTCAGCTGAGGGGCGCTCGGTGCTGGGGCCTGGGACAAGGAGAGCGGCTGACGCCACAGCAACAGGCGGACCCAGAACTCGGGCATCCGCAGAGCTGGAGCGAGCTGGCTGGGGGCAGCGGGGTCCCCACCCGCCCAGGCCCCAGCCTCGCCTCGGACGCAGACCCTCCCTCTGGAAACAACAGGCCCATGTCATCTGAGAGTCCGTCCTGCCCTGACTGTCCACCGCTCTCCCCTGGCTTCCGGTTCCCACGAACGCTCCTGGAACACAGGTCCCTGTCACCCACGATGCCCAGACCAGCTCTGGGCGTGGCCTTCCATGATCCCCAGAGGGGTGTGTCCTTGTGGACGACCCCACCTGCTGTTACCAAGTTACAGGCAGAGCTGGTGCACGACACACTCACACACTCACAAACACATTCAACACACACCACACTCACACACACACACACTCACACACACACACAGACACATGCACACACGCACACACATGCACACATGCAGACTCACACACACACACACACACTCAAACATACTCCCACACATGAACACATGCCCACGCACACTCACACATATGCACACTCACAAACACACTCACACACACCACACTCACGCACACATGCACATGCACACTCACAAACACACACACTCACACATGCACACACTCACATGCATACACACGCTCACACACACACACACATTCACACACACATGCAGACCCCCCCACACACACTCACTCACACATACACACACACACAGACCCACACACACTCACACACACACACACTCACACACTCTCACACACACACGCAGTCCCACACACACACTCACACATACACACACACAGACCCCCCCACACACACACTCACACACACACACACACACACACATCCCCCACCCCCACCCCGTCTCCTTCACTCTTTCTGCAAACACGAGCACGCCCAGCCCCCGGGTCGCACGGATCAGAAAGCACCCCTTTCCTGGTCTCACTCCCTCGTCTTCTCATCATTTCGGAGTCGGGGCTCGTGCTGAAGCATCATGAGCAGGACGACAGAAGACCCCAGCTGGAAATAGTTGCTCCGAAAGCACAGAACTTGGCCATGGGGAGAAGATCCGGAGGACCAGATTCATCTTCCTGAGCAAGTTTCAAGTTGTTTGTAACAAGGGTAACAGCTTTCATTTTTTCCCAAGGACCTGCTATGCACTGGATGTTTGACCTATTTCCGTCTCACACGGAGTCCCACTGTGTACCGTGAAGCTGGCTGGGTTCTAAGACAATCCGGAAGGAGATGCCCCCTCAAACTGTCGTCCAAGCTGCCGCGGTCTCGGGCTGGGGCTCCGGGCCCCTCTCCCCACCCTGCCCTCCCATCAGCACAGCACCCAGAGGCCACGACACTGAGACACACAGGACCCTCCTGAGCTCTGCCTCCTTCCCTGTCAGGGCCCAGGTCACACAAGAACCCCCCTCCAGCCCTCCCCACTCCGTCTTCACTCTACTCCAGCCATGCAGGCCTCCTGCTGTCCCGGAGACTGCCGGGCACAGCTACCTGCCTTAGTATCACGGCCCTGGCTGTTCCCTCTGGTTGCAATGTCCTTCCCTCACCTCCTTCAAGTCGTCACACAAAGGTCACCTCCCCCGTGAAGCCTGCCCTGATTACCCAACTTAAAATAGTGACTTCCTGGCACTCCCAACTCTGTCTGCATCTTGCGCCTTGTCTCCCCTCCCTAGTCCTTCACTTTCAGTATATAATAAAGATCTACTTATTTTCTCTATCTACTGAGCCTTCTCTGTCTCCCGGCCCTAGAACATGATCTCCACGAGGACAAGGATGTCTGTTTTGTTCATGGATGAATCCCAAGCACCCAGAACACTGCCTGGCATAGAGCAGGTGCCCAGTACGGTTGTCGAATGGAAACAGAGGCTAAGAAATGTGTCTGAGACCCATGTGAGCAGTGAGTGGCAGAGGTGGGATTGGAACCCAGGCCTGGCAGCAAGGCCCAAGCTTGACAATGTCGAGAGGGTCTGGAAAACAATGTGCTTCCTTTCACGAATTTTCATATTTGGGTAAACCAAGTCACGTCAAGCAAGCACCTGGGTGGCAGGACCCCGGTATGCGGCGATCTCAGGTCAGCATTAGACACAGTTGCCTTCTGTGCTAACAGACCCTGCTGCAGTTGGACTGGCAACACACCCGCCGAAGGAGGAACATGGCTGGAGTCAGTCAGTCCCAGCCCTCCCTTTCCTCTTTACTGGTGGGAGCGAGTGTGACCCAGTTCTACCGGTGAGTCACACAGGAAGCCTGTGAGGGCTTCCAGGGAAAAGTTCTCCTCCCTGATCAGAGGGCTGCTGCTGTTCAGTCACCCATTCGGGTCCGACTCTTTGCGACACCGTGGACCACAGCATGCCAGGCCTCCCTGTCCATCACCATCTCCTGGAGCTTGCTCAAATTCATGTCCATTGAGTCAGTGATGCCATCCAATGATCTCATCCTCTGTTCTCTTCCTGCCCTCAATCTTTCCCAGCATCAGGGTCTTTTTCAGTGAGTCAGCTCCTCACATCAGGTGTCCAAAGTATTGGAGCTTCAGCTTCAGCATCAGTCCTTCCAATGACTATTCAGGCCTGATCTCCTTTAGGATGGACTGGTTGGATCTCCTTGCAGTCCAAGGGACTCTCAAGAGTCTTCTCCAACACCACAGCTCAAAAGCATCAATTCTTTGGCGCTCAGCTTTCTTTATAGTTCAACTGTCACATCCATACATGACTACTGGAAAAACCATAGCTTTGACTATATGGACCTTTGTTGGGAAAGTGACTTCTCTGCTTTTTAATAAACTGCCTAGGTTTGTTATCAAAGGGAGATTGCCCTGATTAACCAAACAGGGCAATCATGGGGGGCGGAGGGCCCCTTTGCCTACGCACATCCTTGCCCAACCTCGTCCCCAGGGTTGAGTCTCAACCTGTGAGTATAGGATGTTTGGAGTTACAGCAGCCATCTTGAGACCATGAGGAAAGGCACTGTTGAAATGCAAAAGATTGGGGGTGGGGCAGTTGGGGTGGAGAAGTGAAAAAAGAACCCAGTCTTTGATGACTTTGTTAACAAGCTCTGGTGGGTAAGAAGGCTACTTCCAGGCTTCCTGTAAAGATGATAAATACCCATGTAATTTAAGACAGTGTAAGTTGGTTCTTTTATTTTATTCATCCAAGAGCATCTTCAATGACTCATAGACTTTGCATTTTCATGAGCGGTGAATAAAAGATCAATCGAAGACTGTGCAATCCTCGTGCTTGAATAAACACAACTCTTTAAAACTCGCAGGAAATCTTAACTGTTCTTGTCATTTTTCAGCAGGTTAAGCAGACATGTCACAGCAAGGGCCCAGCTGTGTCTGCAGGCTGACAGGGCTCCTGGCACAGAATGAGCCTGTGGGTGGGTGGATGCCTGGGGGTCCTGGAACCAGGCCTGTATGCCCACGGACTCCTGCCACTGCCCCCACTAATGGCAACCCGCCCCAGGCAGCTGCTGGGGCTTAAGGGTGAGGTCCAGATGCTGGCCCGGCACTGCCCACCCCGGCTGCTAAGGACCAGGTCAGACCCATTCCCAGGTCTCCTCGGGAGGCTGGAGCCCAGAGAAGGACCCTGGGGGAGGGTCACCTGGGGCAGCCCTCCCGCCCCCGACCCCCCGCCACCAACCAAACCCCCTGGGCCACAGCAGGTGATGGGCTGGGTGCTGGACATCTAATGCCTTTTATCCAGTTCCTAGGGTCAGTGCCCCCAGACAATCCTTTTAAATACAGCGAGCACTTCCCCTGGGTCTTTTAAAATCAGCTTTTAAAAAAAAGCAATATAATGGCTTTGGCTTTCCATGAACATAGCACGTGCTTCTGCAGGAGAGCAGAGGAGATTGAGCCAGACAGATGCTGCGGTGGCCGGGGCGGTGCTGAAGAGCAGAAGAAATGGGCCGGGCAGGGCCCCAGCCAGCGTGTCGGGTCACGGCCTCCCCGGGAAACGTCCCTGGGCATCGGGGCAGCCCTGTGGGCCTAGGGTTGAGTGAAGGGCACAGGGTCATGGCTGAGGGCAGGGCTGCGGTCCTCAAGTTTTCTTTTCAAATGACCAGACTCAACACCAGAGACCCCACAGAGTCTGTGACTTGATGCGCCTACAGGTGGGGCTCCTGGGGGGTGGGGGCTCTCTCCGCTGCCCTCCTTCCCCACCCTCTTCATCCTCCTGTCCAGGAGACCCCTCCACGGAACCCGAGAGGGAAGACCTCCATTCAGGGGTCTTAGCAAGAGACAAGGATGGAGGATCCAGGGCCAGGGCAGTGCCCGCGTGCCCCTGGGGAGACTGAATGGCCGGCAGGGCCCTTCCTCCATGCGGACCACCGACAGGGAGATCTGAGCTCCTGAGACACCCTGTTCACAGCCCTGGGGGGCACCATCTGGGCGTCCGGCCATGTGCCATCTCAAGGTCTGGCGGGAGCCTGGGCCCAGAGGGGTGGGGGCAAGGCCAGGCCCAACACGCGCTCCAGCCAGAAGGCCTGGCCAGCCTCAGGGCACCTGTCCACTCAGCTCCAGCCAGCTGGCCGGGCTCCTGTCTGTCCTAGGCCCACTCTCCGCGTGCCCGTCAATCCACCCCCCAGTCGTGCCCCCACCCGCTCACCCTCACACTGCACCCGCCCTCTGCCCCTCGTCCGCCCCCTCTTCCCGCCCCACCCCGTCCGCCCCCGCCTGCACACACAGCCCCTTCCCGGGTGCACCAGCTGAGCTAAGAGGCGCCTGCTACCTGGGGCCAGGTACAGGTGATGGGAGAGGCCGAGGCCCGTCGGCCTGGAGAGCCCACTCTGGGCCCCATGAGGCGAACGGGCCGGAGGCAGGGGCCCGCTGGCGACCCTGGCACTGACCCGGGGTTGGGTGGGGTGAGGGGGTGGAAGGCAATTGGCCATTGGGATTTTCTCTCTTTCCAAGGCTCACGTGAGGGCTGCTCTTTCTGTTTCTCCCATTCATCCGTATTTATCCTCCCCTCCCTCTCTCCCCCTGCTTTTTCCTGCTCTCGTTTGAAGATCTTCGGGTCTGGGGTCTCCAGCAGCTGACTGGATTTGCCCCCTTGGGCAAGAAGGGTTCCCCTGTTGCCTCAGTTTCCCCTCCTGGGAAAGGACGGGCGTGGACCAGGAGATCCGTAATTCTGAAGCTCCGGGGCGGCCGGGTGAGGTGGCAGCTCTGAACACAGGGTCCATCTTTGTTCACTGATGACCGTGGCCTCCCTGACCCCCGGCTCTCACCTCCTGCCCCCTCTTCACTGGGACACAGACCCTGCTGGGGGCCGCACCTCATCCCTCTGCGCTGGGGTGGGGGCAGAGCTGAGACTCATGGGAAGGGCACCCCCACCCCGACTCACACCAGTGGCTCCCCCAGGGGACAGCTGTGAGTCACAGCCACCCTTGAATCCTCATTTTCAGTGGAGATAAGGCCACAGCCACCCCGTCCCCCAAGACTGGGGGGCTTTAGATGGAAACACACAAGAGAACTGAGCTCATAGGAAGTGCTCAGCAGAGGTGAGGGCCAGGGGAGAAAAGCCGGCTTCCGGCGCCTCACAGGACCAGCGGGCTCCTTGGGGCCCTGCTGCATCCCCAGGGGGCCCCTTCCCAGCTCTCGGCTTCGACCACTAACCACCAGCTTTCTCCACTGAGCTGGTAGATTTATCTTCTGACCAGACCGCAGCCTCCAAGCTAGGTCTCATGCCTTCCTACTCAGCACTTTCAAAGGCTGGGCCTGGCGCACAGTAGGACCTCCTGGGACCACGGTGGGCTGAAGGGACTCAGGCAGTTAACCGGCCCCGTGGTGCTGACAAAAGCCACGGTGCTCCGCGATCTTACACGTGGCATGTTTGCTTCCCTGCTTGGACCAGGAAGCCCAGGCTGTCACTGCCAGGGGCCCCGAGGTCCATCAGTGAACGTCCCTGCATCTCTGGGCGGCGTTCAAACCCAGCGGACGGCAGGCTGTGACAACACCGCGTGCTGCCCAGAGCTAAGGTGGGAGTTGCAGGGTCACTGAGAGAATTCTTTAAAACTGTAGGGCTTCCCAGGGGGCACTAGTGATAAAGAACATGCCTGCCAGGTCAGAAGACATAAGAGATGGAAGTCCTATCCCTGGATTGGGAAGATCCCCTAGAGTAGGCCATGGCAACCCAGTCCATCATTCCAGCCTGGAGAATCCCACGGACAGAGGAGCTTGGTGGGCTACTGTCCATAGGGTTGCAAAGAATCAGACACAACTGAGCAACTTAGCATGCACGTATAAATTCTTTGAGTCTGGACACTGTGCCAGATTGCTTTGATTTGTCCATCCCTTCCCCCAAATGCTGCTTTTCATGTGTTTTCTGGAAAGTGAAAGTGGCTTAGTCGTGTCCGACTCTTTGCGACCCCATGGACTATATAGTCCATGGAATCCTCCAGGTCAGAATACTGGAGTGGGTAGCCTTCCCTTCTCCAGGGGATCTTCCCAACCCAGGGATGGAACCCAGGTCTCCCACATGGCAGGTGGATTCTTTACCAGCTGAGCCACAAGGGAAGCCCAGGAATACTGGAGTGGGTAGCCTATCCCTTCTCCAGCGGATCTTCCCGACCCAGGCATCGAACCGGGGTTTCCTGCATTGCAGGCAGATTCTTTATCAACTGAGCTATCAGGGAAGCCATGTTTTCAGGAAACTAAATGTAAATTCATGAAATCCCTTCATGCACGCCAGAATATGCACTCATTTAGTGCAGGGAGGATGGGCAGGCTGGAAGGATGCTCCCAGAAAGGATCAAACAGAGGGATTTCTTGTCATTTACTTTACTCTCTTATCTTTCTGATATTTGAATATCAAACTATCTCTTTGAATCTAGTGCATATACATGTCACTTTGTATAACCAGATAGAAAGTCATTTTCATTTGGAGCAAGCGGTAACGTTCTCAGTCCCCCTCCAGTGAGGATGGGGCATGCCTGAGGTTCACGGTCCACCTTCGGCCCTGTGCACCCCCAGACGCTGAGTTCACGCCGCCAGCAATGGCCAATTTACTACGTGGCTCTGGGACCCAGGTGGCCATTTTGCTCTGGCCAGTGGATCCGAATCCTCGGACACGGCTGCAGCCATCGAGGATGCTGCCTAGGACCTAGACCTCGTCCTATCACCCGCTGCCCCCTTGGGCAGGAACTCCCATCACCCCCATAAGGGAGGCAGGCAGGCCATGCTGAAAAGATCACGTTGGTATATGAAGGTTGGGGATGCGTTTCTCCAACAGCCCAGATCTAAGGAGTTCCCGGGGACACTGTGGGGCCCAGCAAGGCAGCTGGGAGGCGGGCGCGGGCCCACGGTAGGGCTGTGCCGGGCCCCGCAGTGGAGACGGCCGGGATGCTCACCTTTGCAGATGAAGCACTGGATGTGGAAGTACTTGTTCTGCACCCGCAGCACCTCGCCCCTGCACACGTTCCCGCAGGTGTTACACAGGATGGCCGTGCTGGGCGGCTTCTCCGGGGGGCTGGGAGCAGCCTGCGGCTCTGACACTGTGGGGGAAAAGGAGCAGCATTAGAAAGCGGGATGGGCCAGGCACAGGTGAGCAACCCCGAAACTCTTCAAGCGCTCGGGGCCCCACATAACCCCCCAGCACGACCCAGAGGTCATTGGGGGACCAGCGGAGGTCAGGAGATGGGAGACTCTGACGGCAGTCCTGTCCCCCACCTCCCAAAGGGAAGCCGATGCCCCCTGGCCTTCCGGGGCCTCAGAAGCAAGGCACCCCCCAGCACACACACTCTGCTGAGCTCGCGAGTCCTTCTGCAGACGGGGACCCAGGTCTTCTCCTGTGCCATACAACCATCGCATCCTCCTGTGAGCTCACTTCGAATCCGCTCTGTGGCCTGGGGCCGGCGACCTGAGTACTGTCACTGTTCCCCCTTACAGCCAGCCATGACCGAGGGTGGTCATGGAGACCCCCAGAGGGACGGGTCAGGGTGGATGGCCGAAGGGCCTACCTGTGGGGCTCCAGGGGTTCTGGGCAGGGCCACCGCTCACCCACACCATCCAGAAGCACCTACAGGGGCCAGTGTGAGGTCATTCGGGCCCATGCAGCGTCTGTGCCCAGGGAGCTCCAGCCCAGCAGTGGCCACGGCCAGGTGGTCAGGGGACGACCAGGGGCCAGAGACCAGCTCCTCTCAGGCCTGATGGGGCTGGGGGCCTGGGGCACCCGGGAGGCTACTGAAAGGGAGGGGGGGGATCCCACATGCCTGGCTAGGGGCAGGCTCGCCCTTCTCAGGCTGGTCCTGGGTGGGAGGTGGACCCGGGCTGCGGGGGCCAGTGTGGGCCGCACTCTCTGCCCAGCAGGCTTCTGTACCAGCCTGCAGCACTGCCTCCCCCCTGAGCTTCACGTGACTCCCTGAGAGGAGCTGGTCCCCTTTCCTCCGCGGGGAAGCTCGTCTGCTCCTCTGCCTGCCTCTGGGTCTCTGCCAGGCGCAGGGATGGAAGCAGACCCCCTGCTCAGCCAGCTCCAAGCACACAGCCTAGCGAGGACCCACATCTTCCAGTCCCACCTTCCATCTCGCTCTGGGGTCCCCTGCCCCGAGGCTGAGGCAAGGATGCGGTCCTAGCGGTGTACCCAGGGGACGCCAGGTGGCAGAAAGCAGTGGGGAGGAAGGAGAGCGTGCTGTCGAGCTGATCTCCCCCTGGGAGACCCTCCAGGGCATCCCTCAGGAGGAGGGCAGGGGGCTGGGGCACCGACCCCCCATCCCCCGGGTCAGGGCTGCCCCGGAGCAGGGCTCTTGGCCCCCTTTTCTGGGCTGAATGAGTTCTGAGGTTTTAGCAGAGGTCCGGAGCTCAGAAGCCAGGGGGCTGTAGGCATAGAGACACACATACACAGAGACACACAAATAGACACACACACACGGACAGACACAGACACACAAATATACATTCACACACACATGGACAGACACACACACACACACACAAACACACAAGCATATGTTCACACACACATGGACAGACAAGACAAATACACACACAGACACACATACATACACACAGAGACACAAATATACCCTCACACACATGGACAGACACATATGTACACAATCACACACAGACACAGAGACACTCAAGTATACATTCACACACAAAAGGACAGACACACACACACACAAATATATAAATGTAATGTACATATATACACACAGATACACGCATACACATTTAGACGCTGTTTTAACACCATCATGATGGAGTACTAGGCACAGAAGTTTTGCTCACTCTTGTAAAGATGGAGGAGGCTGATGTCACACAGAGGACGTTTCCCCATTCAGCCTCCAGCCTGCCCCCGCAAGCCTCCAGACCCCCTTTCCCCACAGTCCCCGGATCTGCAGTGCAGGGCCCCCTCCTCTGGGTCCCGCCTACGGGGAGGGTTTGACTGCAGGCAGCTCCACGCAGGGCGCGGGGCACACAGGGGGCACCAGGCCTTCCAGGAGGAGGCTCTGAAGACCCCGGGCGGGGCAGCCGTCTGGGGCCAAAAGCCATCCTGGGGCTTCCCCGAGGTCTCAGCGGTAAAGGGTCCACCTGCCCACGCAGTGGACACAGGTCCGACCCCTGACCCCGGAATATCCCACGTGCTGCAGAGCAACGAAGCCCGGGCGTCAGCACGGCGGAGTCTGTGCTCGAGAGCCCGGGAGACGCAACGCCTGAGCCGGGCACCCTAGGTCCCGGGAGACGCAACGCCTGAGCCGGGCACCCTAGGTCCCGGGAGACGCAACGCCTGAGCCGGGCACCCTAGGGCCCGGGAGACGCAACGCCTGAGCCGGGCACCCTAGGGCCCGGGAGACGCAACGCCTGAGCTGGGCACCCCAGGGCCCGGGAGACACAACAGCTGAGCCGGGCACCCAGGGCCCGGGAGACGCAACGCCTGAGCTGGGCACCCTAGAGCCCACGCTCTGTGGCAAGAGAAGCCCCCACAATGAGAGACCCACACACAGCAACTGGAGAAGAGTCCCTGCTTGCCACAACTAGAGAGAAGAAATCACGTGCAGCAAGGAAGACCCAGCACCGCCAGAAGTAAATCAACAGGCAAAATTACAGACATATACATTTTAAAAGATATATATGCATATCAGGACTTCCCTGGTGGCTCAGATGGTAAAGCGTCTGCCTACAATGCGGGAGACCTGGGTTCAATCCCTGGGTCGGGAAGATCTCCTGGAGAAGGAAATGGCACCCCACTCCAGTACTCTTGCCTGAAAAAAACCCATGGACGGAGGAGCCTGGCAGGCTACAGTCCATGGGGTCGCAAAGAGTCGGACACGACTGAGTGACTTCACTTTCACTTTCATATTTTAAAAGCGACCCTGTCTGGAGAAGCAGGTGCAGGAAAGCAGACAACTAGCACAAAAAAATAGCCTGGCATCACCTCCAGTACCCCAGGCCCAGTGTTAAGGACCGCCTTGAGGTCTCAGACGGGTCGGGACCAAACAGCTCACTGGGCGGTGCGGAGCCGAGTGAGGGCTGCGGAGCGCCGCCGGCCATCCTGGACGCCGTGGGGACACTTCCACTCTGCTCTGAGTGTCAGCGGCAGGCTTGCCCTTCGCTCTTTTCTCCTATGCGATCATCACAGAAACCCCCTCATCCAGTACTTAATAAAACCGATGGGGGCTGGTGTGCAGAGAGCAAGGATGTCCCGGGCTGGAGTTAAAGATTCCCCACGGGGCCTGAGGAATGAAATCTCAGGCAGAGCCGACTCATAGTTGTACACTGCCCTGGGGCTGCCTGGGACTCACGTGGGGCTGAGAGGCTCCTGAGTCACCCTGTCCGCATCTGAGGCTAAATCAAGATTTGGCGGAGGGTTAGGGGGTAACGCATGTTACTTCTCACCCACTAAGCGTACAAAGGACAGCATGCCTTGTGTCTCCACAAGTGGACAGGCAAGGTCTTACACCAGCACCTGCGTGGGATGGATCAGTGTCAGAGCCCTGGGCGAGGGGCGGGCAGACCTGCATACAGCCCAGCCTCACCTCCAGCAGGCAGTGACCTGGAACTCCCAGCCATCCAGCTGTCTGTCCGTCCACCCTCTGCTCACAGCACCTGCCCCAGGGGTGGCTAGGACCTCAGGCAGAAAGGCTTGTGTAACAAGCAGCCCAGAGTCCCACAAAGCATAAGAGATCAATACACAACAGCTCAGTTCAGTTGAGCCGCTCAGTCGTGTCTGACTCTTTGCGACCCCATGGACCGCAGCACGCCAGGCTTCCCGTCCATCACCAACTCCCGGAGTTTGCTCAGACTCACGTCCATCGAGTTGGTGATGCCATCCAGCCATCTCACCCTCTGTCGTCCCCTTCTCCTCCCGCCTTCCCAACAGCCGCTGTCATTCGCAAGAACTCACAGCCTGGCATGGCCAGTTTCCTGGTTAACAGAAATATACTTGATCTGGGGTGAAAGCTGCTTTAAGAGGGTCATTTTGTGGGAGCACCAGCTCTGCTGCCTTCCGCGGCTCCTTCTCTGCACCAGCATCCTTCCGCGGCTCTGGGTGGCTGGGTGAGAGCTGGGTGCTGCCCCCTGGTGGTGGCAAGTAGACACTGTCCAGAGGGGGCCTGTCGGTGTGGGTACCACCTGCTTAGGTGTCCCATCCAGCCTGCATCTGCCTGCTTGTCCCTGAGGTCCCAGCCTGAGGGTCCTGTGGATTTGAGGTCTGGGCCTTCTTACCTTTCAAGATGGACTCAGTCCTCGGACCTCATGCAGCTGCACCAGTCGGGTGCTTTGCAAAGGGGACCAGTGCTCACAGAAGCCTGCAGAGCAAGGGCCGTGGTCACTGATCCTGCCGCCCAGTGAGTGGACTGAGGCTGGGGGAGGTGGCCTGGCGGGTACGTGGATGCAACAAGAGGGAATCAGGATCCCATGCGTGGCAGGACAGGGCAGGAGTGGGCCCTTAGACCGGGATGGGGTGGTTCGGGCCAGACCTCATCACATAAAGAACTCTTGGGATGAGCTATGAAGCCATGAAAAGGCCTGGAGGGGCCTCAGGTACTTGTTACTGAGTGATGGAAGCCAGTCTGAAAAGGCTACACACTGCACGACTCTGACCCTATGACATTATCAAGAAAGGCAAAATCACGCAGACAGTAAAAGATCAACGGGTGTCAGGGGCTGGGGGCAGGGAGGATGAACCGGTGGGGCTCAGGGGATTTCAAGCGAAACAGTTCTGTGTGATCTCATGATGGTAAACACACCTCACTACGCTGTGCTGGGGTCAGTCGCCCACTCGTGTCTGACTCTTTGTGACCCTGTGAACTGTAGCCCACCAGGCTCCTCTGTCCAGGGGTATTCTCCAGGCCAGAATACTGGAGTGGGTAGCCATGCCCTTCTCCAGGGGGTCTTTCCAATACAGGGATCGAACCCAGGTCTCCCACACTGCAGGCAGATTCTTTACTGTCTGAGCTACTAGGGAAGCCCAAGAATACAGGAGTGGGTAGCCAATCCTTTCTCCAGGGGATCTTCCTAACTCAGGGATGGAACCGGGGTCAGATTCTTTACCAGACGAACTACCAGGGAAGCCCATATATTATTATACGTTCATCCAAACGCAGAGAACACACAACACCAAGAGCAATCGCTGATGCATGCTGGTGTGGACTTTATATCATAACGACATACCAGAACTAGCTCATCCATCATAACAAATGTAGTGCACACAAAGGTCACAGCAAATGTAACATGCAAAATGTTAACAGGAGAAACTGGGGGTTTGGGGGAGAGTGTATGTGGGAACTCCCTGCTTACTGTTCAACTTCCTATAAACTGAAAACTGCTCCAAGAAAAAAAAGCCTATTTAAAAAAAACTGAGAGAGAAAAACAGAGAGAGCAGGAACCACCACACTCCAGACCTAACCCCAAACCCAGCAGGTTCATTTCACTACAATTTCCAGATTGGCTCTAACATTTGGTTTAACAAGTCCCTCACTGCGATAATAACATGAAACATAAAGTCAAGTGGTAAGGATCAATCCCACGGGGCTGTGACCACTTAATCCCCCCGGTGATAATGAAATCCCAGCACGGGGAAGCCTTGCTGGGAATAAGAGAACAATTACCAGCAACATCAATACGGAACTTGCGTTCAAAGTGGAGGCATGTGGCATCCTGGGTCTCACCTGGCAGTCGCTGTGACCCTTCTCCTGTGATCCCTCCGGGTACAATCCTGATCTACCAATCAGGTCGAGGGCCTGGAGGAGCCAGGAGAGCAGCTGGCAAGGCCGGGCTTGGGCCCACCGTCCGGGGGGAGGGGGGCAGCTGTGTGACCTTGACGGCTGGTCGAGCTCTGAGAAGTCTCAGATCTGTAATGTGGAGCCTGGTCTCAGGGCACCGTTTAGAATCAGGTGAAGTGGAGAGAGCTTGGATGTGATGACTGACAGGTGTCGCCGACAAACAGCTGCTGGCTTAGCTCTCCTGGGTCTCAGGGGGAAACCAGTCATTCAGGGTGGGGAGGGCAGAGGCTTCGAGAAGGGGGAAGGGGACCTGGAGCTCCTGGGGGCCACACCTTTGCTCACCCCAAAGCCTCATCAACAGCCTGTCCTGGCTTTGTCTTCCACCCAAATGGGATCCACCCAGACCCAGCCCTGAACCTTGCTGGAGCTTGACGCGGGGAGCAGTCCTAGCCGCTGAACCCCACAAGCGCCGCTGCCAAGGTTGATGTCAACCTCCCAGCTCATGTCCACCGCAGTGGGGGGCCCCCAGGACACCAGGCCAGGGCATCAGGGGGCCTGTAGATTTCCCTTCCGGCTGGTTTACCCACCAAACATTCCGTTCTCCGCTTCACTCCCTTGGCACAGACCTGCCTGGGGACGATCTCCCACTTGGTTCAGAGAAATTCACCAGCCTGGCCTTCAAGACTCGTGAGCAAATGTGTCATGCGTTTCCATCGTGGGAGCTGGAAGCTGCTGAGATGCCGCCTGAACACGTGTCCACTGCCTCCCCTCTGCGGGATCCTTGCTTATGCAGGAGCATGGAGGGCTGGCCTCCTCCTGCCTCAGAGCATCTACCCCGACCCTTCAGTTCAGTTCAGTTCAGTCACTCAGTCGTGTCCGACTCTTTGCGACCCCATGGACTGCAGCACGCCAGGCCTCCCTGTCCATCACCAACTCCCGGAGCTTGCTCAAACTCATGTCCATTGAGTCAGTGATGCCATCCAACCATCTCATCCTCTGTCGTCTCCTCCCGCCTTCAATCTTCCCCAGCATCTTTCCCTTGCCTTCTCAGCGCCCTAACCATGGAAACCACTGCAGGTCGCCGCGACTTCATTCTGGCGGCAGAACTGCAGGCTGCTCAGCCAAAGTGTGAGCAACTCCTGACTCCAGCCAACAAAGCTCTTCTCCTTGTTCACCGTTCAGTCATCCACCCAACAGACGTCTGAGACCTACTATGTGCCCAGGTCCCACAGGAACAAAACAGACCCAGTCCTGGCCCTCACTTGATCCATACCCCAACCCTCCCACGGAAATGGCCTGTCACCCCCATGTTACAGATGAAGATATGGAGGCTTCCCTAGTGTCTCAGACAGTAAAGAATCCACCTGCAATGCAGGAGACCTGGGTTCCATCCCTGGGTTGGGGAGATTCCCCTGGAGAAGGGAATGTTTACCCACTCCAGTATTCTGGGCTGGCGAATCCCAAGGATAGAGGAGCCTGGTGGTTATAGCCCATGGGGGTCGCAGAGTCAGACACGACTGACTGAGTACACATGGAGGTGGAGAGATGCTTGGGGGCTTCCCCAAAGCCACGTGGCTGGATTAGGAACTCGGCCAGGGTCCCTGCTGCTCAGGTGTCCAATATCGCCAGCCCCTTTGCCATCTGCTGGTCTGCAAGTCCCAATCACGCACTTGCTTGTTCACCAATCAGGAACAGAGGAGGTGGTGGGCATTCAGGGAGGCGGGTGTGCAAACTGGCCAGGGACTGGTGTGGCGGGACACGCGGGGCCCAGCGCGTGGAGGTGGGGGCAGGCACCTCCCTTGTTCCAGGGACTCATCTCATCCCTCACGCTCCAGACAGCAAAGCACATGGCATTGTGGTGTCCTTGGGGACTTCTCTGACTGTGTATCTCTGCTCTCCCTCAAAGCCTCTACATTGGCCCTGTCCCTTCCCAAAGGGTCTGGTTAACACCGGACCCCGAGCAGGCACTGCTGGTTTGGCCAAGGACCAATAGCCCATGTTCAGCTTATTTTCCAGGCTTCGCTCTCAGGGTCAATCCACTTTGCTATCGGGACGTGGAGTCCCTGCATCCTCGGGGAATCCAAGGGGAACCCAAGCTCCATCAGTGTGATGGTTCTGTAGCACTCTCCATCTTGCTCTCTGTATGACGCCAACAGCTGGTGTGGGGTTTCTGCATTTTATAAGTCCGCTCTAATACTGAATAAGCTTTATACGACCGTGCGTCCCAGCCTCTCCTGGGGCTCCGATGCGCCCAGAGTGGGTCCCAGGGGCCGAGTTCTCACCTCCCCTCTCAGGCTTTTCTTTCTAACCGTGACAGTGAGCACAGAGGTAATGAGGGAGGCTACGGGGCTGCGGGGAGGTGGCAGTCAGGGAGGGCTTCCGGGAGGCGGTGACACGCGCTGCACCAGCATCTTCAGGGCAGCAGCAAGCGCCCATCACCACGCTCCTCTCCTGGGCCAGGGGCCAGGTCTGAGAAGCGCAGCTCCCTCGGGCCGGGTACCAGCGCAGACAGAGCAAGGGGCGCTCAGCCAGGCCCGGCTGGGCGACGCCGCTCACACACCTGGCGACCACCAGCACCAGCTAGCGCAGCCTCCAGCAGAGGGGTTTGTTCAGACCGGCTTTCTAAACAGGGGGTTGACGGCACGAAGACCTCAGGGGGTCTGTGTCCCCTGCCCTCAGGACACTCTTTACAGGTCGTCCGGTTCAGGAGCAGGCCTGGCCTCTCCTGCTGTTATGTGTTGGTAAATCAAAGCAGAGCGCCTTTAGTCACTCCCCATCATCACCTCCTTAAGGGCTGGCTGTGAATGAAACCGAGAACCACGACGCGGCTCTCTGATCCGGCTCGTCCCGCCGAGGCTGTGGGCAGCCCGAGCCCAGTGAGCCGGCTGCAAGGGTCTCCGCACTGCCAGGCCTGAAGCCTCTGCAGACACATCCTTCATCTGTCCTCGGCGAGGCTGCGGTGATACCGGCTCCTTGCCGCGCTCTGGCTGGCATGGGGCAACGAAGACACGGTCCCCCACCCTGAGGAGCTCACACCCAAGGGCATGGAGGTGGAGACAGACGTGGAAACCCCTTGCAGGAAGCTCATCGCACGGATGCTGGCCCCCGGGCACAGGAATGTTCACCTTGAGACCCGTCCCCAGGCCTGAGTCTATAATTTCACGAGCGAACGGCAGGGGCCCGCTGGGGTGCCATCGCCGTGCGAAGCTGCGTGTGCTCTTAGATTCCCCACAAGCGTGGTCTCTATGACCCCCGTGCAGGCCCCTGTCCTCAGCTGAGCCCCGGACCTGCCCCGCGGCCAGACGGCGGCTCCCCGAAGCCACTGACGAGCGCCGCTCTGCCCGGGTCTCAGGCCTGGAACCGGAGCTTCAGCACAAGCATCTGAAGATAGAACTGATCACATGACTGACTGGATGTGTAAAGACAGCCGAACACCAGCCCCAACCGCAGGTTCCTCTCCCACAAGGCTTTGACCCTCCTCCTGCTCAGCGGTGAGCTCTGAGACCCTCCCCGGGACCTGGGTGGACCTTTGCTGCTGCCCTGACCCAAGTCACAGTAGCCACAGACCTCTGCCTGGCTTCCTAGGTTGCCAAGTCTGGGAACCCGGCAGCCAGGCTGCGAGGAAGCCCAGATCACCCCGCACGTCCCCCAGACTTGCAAGTCGGGGCGCCTCCAGAGATGCCAGTCCCCAGGGCTTGAGTCACCCCAGGCTTTCTTGCTTTCCAGCTGAAACCACAGACACCGTGGAAGAGAGAGAAAACATCCCCACGGAGCCCTTTCAGAATCTCTGCTCCTTGGAACCTGTGAGTGTCACAGAACGCTTGTCTGATGCCATGAAGGTTTGGGGCAGTTAGTTACGCAGCCACAGAAAACCATAACGCCACGCCAACCACCAGCCCAGGCAGCCCCACGCCGCATCTGTACAAGGTCCCCTCTCCCATCCCTGCGCCTGCCCCGCCTGAGGTCTGTTCCAGAGACGGTAAGGTCACCGCCTCCACAGCCAAAGTCCCATAGATGCTGGCCTTTTTGATCCAGGAAAGGAAGTGCCCAGAGTCTGATGTTACCTTGACTGGAGTCGTCACAACCACCCGGCAAGGTGGACATCGTTACGCACATTTGGCAGGGCTAGAAACTGAGCTCCGGAAGGTTGGTAACCAGCCCAAAGCCACACGGCCAGAGGGGTGGAGCTGGGGTTCAGCCCCAGGTCGGCCTCCCTCCTGGAACCCTCAGTTCAGCTCAGTCGCTCAGTTGAGTCCGACTCTTTGTGACCCCACGGTATACAGAACGCCAGGCCTCCCTGTCCATCACCAACTCCCGGAGTTTACTCAAACTCACGTCCATCGAGCCGGTGATGCCATCCAGCCATCTCATCCTCTGTCGTCCCCTTCTCTACCCGCCCCCAATCCCTCCCAGCATCAGGGTCTTTTCCAATGAGTCAGCTCTTCACATCAGGTGGCCAAAGTGTTGTGGAGTTTCAGCTTCAAATCAGTCCTTCCAATGAATACTCAGGACTGATTTCCTTTAGGATGGACTGGTCGGATCTCCTTGCAGTCCCAGGGACTCTCAAGAGTCTTCTCCAACATCACAGTTCAAAAGCATCAGTTCTTCCATGCTCAAGGCAGCTGCAACCCAGGACCAGCCTCCTCTGGCAGCTGCAGGCTCCACCCACTGTGGTTCTGCCCACGACAGGCTCCACCCATAAAGATTCCACCCAGTCACAGCCCCGCCCACGGCAGCTTCTCATTCTGGGTCCTCAGCCGCTCCTGGGCTGCACCCACCTCCCCTGGCTTTTCAAGAAGACAGCTCCTCGCTTGATGAGATTGCTTTGCTCCCAGCAGCTCTGAGCTCTCTTCGCACTTGCTGCTCAGTCGCTCAGTCATGTCTGACTCTTTGTGACCCCATGGACTGCAGCACGCCAGGCTTCCCTGCCCTTCACTTTACCTCCTAAAGTTTGCTCAAACTCATGTCCATAGAGTCAGTGATGCCATCCAACCATCTCATCCTCTGTCGTCCCCTTCTCCTGCCTTCAATCTTTCCCAGCATCAGGATCTTTTCTAATGAGTCAGCTCCAATACTTTGGCCACCTGATGCAAAGAACTGACTCATTGGAAAAGACCCTGATGCTGGGAAAGGTTGAAGGCAGGAGGAGAAGGGGACGACGGAGGATGAGATGATTGGATGGCATCACCGACTCGATGGACGTGAGTTTGAGTAAGCTCTGGGAGTTGCTGATGGACAGAGAAGCCTGGTGTGCTGCAGTCCATGGGGTTGCAAAGAGTCAACTGAACGACTGAACTGAACTGAACTGACAGCTCTTAGAGGCCAAAGTATTGGAGCTTCAGCTTCAGCATCAGTCTTTCCAGTGAATATTCAGGGTTGATTTCCTTTAGGATTGACTGGTGTGATCTCTCTGCCCTGGGACGAGTTTATCACCTTCTGGATCTGGTTCCAGAAACGGGTCCTGCCTGCTCCAAATTCAACCAGGGCCGCCCTAGCCAGTTCCCACGTAGATGCCACACCAAAATCCCCCAGGCGCCTGGGCCCAGCTGCTCAGCCAGGGAGACGCTAGGTTGGGACTGCAGGCCAGTTGTCCCGGCCCCAGCGACCAATGGCAAAGCTCAGGCAGAGTTCAAGCGGGGAAACCCCAGATTCCTGCTTCCTGCAGGGATGGCCCCCCAGCCCACACGATGACCCCCCCGCCCACGCAACACCACCACCGCCCAGGCGATGACCCCACCGTCCGCGGAAAGAGGAACCTCCATGGACTCCCAGCCGGCGAGGATAATGGGAGACCACATAAGGGAACCGCGTCCCCCGCATGTGGGAGTCCTGGCCCTCAGCTCCTCGGAATGTGACCGGGGCCTGGAGAGAGGCACGCCAGTTACAGTGAGGCCACTCGGTCGGTCTATCTCCAACACGACTGTGTCCTGATAAACAGGAAACTGGGGCAGAGATGCACAGAGGTTCGAAGAGTGGAGACGCATGGAGGAGATGGCCATCGGCACGCCAAGACAGGCCCCGTCCCCGCAGACCTCGGAAGGAGCCCGTGCAGGGGACAGCTCGACCTTAGGTCCCTGGTCTCCAGAGCCGTCTGGGAAGAAAGGTCTGCGGGATTTGTTCCTGTGGCCGCCAGGAGCGGGAGGCAGGGCTGGGGACTCGCCGCTCTGCTGTCCCCCGAGCCTGTCTTCCTCTGCACAGGGGGACAGTCATGCTGCCCCAGGCCGGGCTTCTGCAGACAGGCATGTGCTAGGGGCTTTGCAGGGGGTGGTGTCTGCTGGTAGAGGGGTTGCCCCCCACCCCGAGGCAGAAGCTGGGAGAACATGGCAGTGAGCAACCCCACCCCTAACCCCCGGAAGCTCAGGCTGCCCACGGGGGGCGCCCAGCTGCCTTCGGCTCCAGCTTCTGGCAACTCACAGACTCCTGAAGCTTCGAGCAGCTGGCCGAGCCGCCCTGGCCACCCACGTCCCTGGAGGGTGTTATTTCATCGCCGGAAGAGCTGCCCTTCCTGACCGGCGAGGCATCTGAGTATCTCACGGGCGGCATTCCGGAAGGTCAGGGCTTAGGTGGGCATCTGGGCCCGTCCCCCACCCCAACACAGGAGAAAGCAGAGGGAAGGTGTGAGGCCAGGCCGGGGCCAGGGCTTGGGTCCCTGGACTCCCAGGCCAGAGCCACTGCATGTCTCCTATGTCACCTCGCCGTGGGCCAGGAGGCCATCACTGGGCCAGCCAGGGACCTCGTCTGGGTCTTCAGCGTATGACTCAGGCCCAGCTCACAGCAGGTGCCCCATGAATATTTCTGACGTCTGATGGGAAACGGGGGTGCGTTTGGTGACTCAGAGCACAGAACGGCGCCCTGCAGGGGTGAGAAGTAACAGTCTGAGTGACAACATCAGCTTTCGGCTCCTGGGCCTGGACTAACGGCCAGACATGGCGCTGGGTGATTCCCACCAGTGACCTGGGTCACAGAGCCAGGAGTGGGCATACAGCACCGCGGGGACTGGAAGCCAGGCCTGCAGGACCCCAAGCCCCAGCTGTCAGCTCCCACCAGGAGGGTCTGTGCGTGCTGCACGCATCGCTTCAGATATGTCTGACTCTTTGCGACCCCCACCCCCATGGACTGTGGCCCGTCAGGCTCCTCTGTCCATGGGATTCTCCAGGCGAGAATACTGGAGTGGGTTGCCATGTCCTCCTCCAGGGGATCTTCCCAACCCAGGGATTGAACACCCATCTGTCTGCATCTCCGGCATTGCAGGTGGATTCTTTACCCACTGGGCCACCTGGGAAGCCTGAGGGTCTGTGAGGGCTGAGCTAATCCTGCCAGGGACCCTCACTCTCCAGGCAGAGTGGGGGGGCACAGCCAGCTGGGGGACTGGCCGATATGCCCCTTGTGCACGCGGGCCCGCTCAGAGTCAGAAGCTGCCCCTCTTTCCTGCCCAGGCCCCTGGAGATGGGGCTGCAGCCTTGGCCTGGAGACACCACCCACCTGATGGGGACCCAGCTGCCCCTCAGGTCACCATCGGCGAGTCCCCGTGGCCCAGAAGAGCCCTTGGCTTTAAACCCAGCAAGGACGGCACGGGCATCCGAGAGGTCACCGTACCCCTCCCCCAGCCTCTCCTCCTGACCCCTCTCCCAGGAGGACGCTGTCTACCGTCCAGAGCCTGCTGCCGACCCATCACTTAAAGTCCAATTATCCTGTTCATTCTACACATCAGGGAACATCCTCTCTTAACCATTCTGAGATGGACAAACAGGTTCCAAGGACCAAAGCAGCTTCCAGGCCGGAACCGGAAGCCCAGTCTCTCTGAGTCTTGCTCTCCCCTCTGTGGCATGCTGGGCGGGGTTGGGGGTAGAGGAGACAGGCGAGGGGCAGAGGGCAGGGAGGGGACCAGCTCTGGGGGCGGCAGGCCCACCTTGGACCTAACTCGCTATGTGGCATCTTCCCGGGGTGCCCCTGCTTGGCAAACCTTCCTGTCCACGGCTGTGTTCATGGACTCTGAGCAGCCCAGCAGCTGCAGGCTCATAGCCTCGGCAAAAGTACCCATTTCAGCTGCCGTCAGCCCAGCACCATCTCCGGTGGTGGAAGGGCCCTCCTTCACCTGAGCCTGGAGCCCAGGCTCTCTGCGTCCTTCCCGGGGCCAGCAGCCCTTTCTTGGGGTCTCCATTCCCGGCCTGACCCTCCTCCAGAACCTGGCCTCGTGGCTCCGTACTTGCCCCCCAGATGCTTGCCTGGTAGACAAAGACCCTCCTCCCCCAAGTCACGAAGCGGCTTCCTGTGACCGAAGCATGCAAGACCCACAGCAACGTTCAATTTAAAACTCCTCCGACCTGCGCCTCGGGGCTACGGCACCTCTGTCCATGACGTTCACACACACGGTTCCAGATCCACAGGGAAGGCCAGCCCTACAACCCTTATGTTTCTCCACAAAGGGTGGACCTTACAAGCCTCCTTGGTGATCTGTGTTGCTAACAAAGGGGTCTCAGCTGGGGTCTGAAAATCTGGGCTGGACGATCCTCAACCAAGTAAGACACCCCACCCACTGGCTTTGGTGCTGCCGGGCCCCCGGCGGGAGTCTGTGGACGGAGCAGGGAGGGATGGGGGGTCTAGTATCTGCTGGGTGGTCCTGCAGGAGCTCCAGTCTCCTCTCCTTTCTCGGAGGGGCCGCCAGGGCCGGGGGAGGGTAACAGGGACAGCAGCTGGCCTGTGACTTCCGAGGGCAGGCTCTGTCCCCAGCGGTCACCCAGAAATACCGCAACTCTCCTTTCTGCCTGGCTGTGGGCTCCGCACGCCAACTGGCTGGAGATGCACGATCACCTCCCGCAGCATGCTGGCGGGGAAACCGAGGCTCAGAGAGGCTTAGCAATTGGCTGAGATCACATAGCTTGTAACTGGCAGGGGAGGGATTCAAGCCCAGGTCTCTGTGTGACCGGCCTGGTTTCCCGTTTCTTCTGGCTTCCCCGCCCTCCCCACTTCCTTTAGCCTTCTGTCCTTTCGCATGTTCTCCACCTAACCCACTGGTCCAAGGAGGGTGATGGGAGGGGAAGCGTGTCCTGTGTTTGTGTCTCGTTAGAACTGGGTGTCTGGATGGTTGTACATTCATAGAGGTGTGCCCACCATCACAGTCAACTTCAGAATATTTCCATCCCTCTGAAAAGTAAAGCCTCTGCCTGCAAAGAGGGAGACCCAGGTTTGATCCCTGGGTCGGGAAGGTCCTCTGGAGAAGGAAATGGCAACCCACTCCAGCACTCTTGCCTGGAAAATTCCATGGGCTATAGTCCATGGGGTCGCAGAGAGTCGGACACGACTGAGTGACTTCACTTTCACTTTCACCCATTACCATCCCTCCCCATCCACCCCCTTCCCTGTGCTCCTGGCAACCAATGGACCTTTCCGTCTCTGTAATGGGTTTGCCTACTGTGGACATTTCATATAAAGACAAACATACCATACGTGGTCCTTTGTGTCTGACCTCCTTTATTCAGGTTAAGGCTTTCAAGGTTCATCCACGCTGCAGCAGGGGTCAGCACGTCGTAACTCTTTATGTCCAAATAACTGTCCACTACAGGAACAGGCCTCATGGCCTCCCGGGTGGTCACCACCTTGGGCCTGTTACACATAATCTGCTCTGGGCGCTCCGGCACAGGCCCTTTTGTGAGGACGTTCCCCTTTCCTTACTGGTCATATGCTAAGTCTGCATTTAACCATGTGAGGAGCTGCCAGACCGCTCCCCTAAGAAGCTGCACCACTTCACCCTCCCACCAGCAGCTTCTCCACATCCTCGTCAATATCGGTTACCGCTGGTCCTTTTCATCACGGTCACCCCAAAGGGCTTCCCAGGTGGCGCCGTGGTAAAGAATCCACCGGCCATGCAGGAGATGCAAGAGATATGGGTCCACTCCCTGGGTCGGGAAGATGGCAGGGACTGAAGGAGGAGGGCGTGGCAACCCACTCCCGTTTTCTTGCCTGGAGAACCCCCTGAACAGAAGAGCCTGGTGGGCTACAGTCCACGGGGTCACGGGGACACAACTGAGCACGCACTCACCCTGATGGGCGTGAGATGTGTCTCACTGTGGCTTGGGTCTGCATCTCCTGATAGCTGCCAATGCTGAGCGCATCTTTTCACGTGCTTGTTCACTAGCTGGATATCGTCTTTGGAAAAATGTCTATTTAGATCTTCTGCTCATTGAATTTGGCTTTTTCTGGTTGAGTTATAAGAGTTGTTTATATATTCTAATGGGCTTCCCAGGTGGTGCTAGTGGTAAAGAATCTGCCTGCAATGCGGGAGACCTGGGTTCGATCCCTGGGTTGGGAAGATTCCCCTGGAGAAGCGAAAGGCTACCCCCTCCAGTATTCTGGCCTGGAGAATCCCATGGACTGTATAGTCCATGGGTTGCAGAGTCGGACACCACTGAGCGACTTTCACTTTCATGTATTCCAGAAGGGCTTCCCAGGTGGTGCTAGTGGTAAAGAACCCACCTGCCAACGCAGGAGACAGAAGAGATGCGTGTTCGACCCCTGGATCAGGAAGCTCTGCTGGAGGAGGGCATGGCAACCCACTCCAGTATTCTTGCCTGGAGAATCCCATGGATAGAAGTGCCTGGCGGGCCACAGTCCATAGGGCTGCAAAGAGTCGGACACAACTGAAGCGACTTAGCACGCACGCACAACTTGTTCTAGACACAAGCCCATCCTCTGATACATGATTGGCAGAAATTTCCTGTTCTGTGGTTTGTGCTTCCATTTGCTTCCTAAAGCTCTCTGCAGCATAAGACTGCTTCATTTTGAAGAAATCCAGTGTATCTTTGTCTTCTTGCTTGTGTAGTTAGTGTCATTTCTAAGAAAGCCCCAAGATCACAAATCCTTACCCTGATAAAATACTTTCTTCCAAAAGTTCTACCATTCTTTAACTTTTAACCCTTATTACGATTTTACATAAATAGAGTCTCCCTCCCTGGCACTTTTATCACAAGATGCCATTTCTTTGTCTATGAGTCTGGAACAACAGGCTTATCTCACTGGGTTTGCGCAGCTTTTAATATCACGATTGTTTTGCCCGCTGTCCGGTGAGAGCAGGGCATGAAGGACACCGAGTCCTCAGCCGCGTGGAGAGACCCGCCCAGCCGCCGGCCTGGAAATTCCATTTGAGAAGCGAACACCGTCACATGTCTCAGCTCCTGGAATGTGCCGGGGTTTTCAGAACAATCCAGTCCACAGTGCAGGTCGGGGGATGTTATCTGACCCCCAGCCAGCCGGAGCTCTAAGGCCAGGAGCGAGACCTCCATGTGGGGCTGCGTCCAGCCAGCCCGGGGAGGCGGGGGCACCCACAGCTACACATGTTGGGGGACAAACATGGAGAGTCTGCTAGGAGGGTTCAGGGCACCCCGGGAGGGAAGAACTGTAAACACCCCCATTTTATGGAGGGGGTCCAGAATGTGCCTCTCCCCCTACCCCAGAGCAAGACAGCGCCCAGACCAGGCCCACAGTGGGGTCAGGCCAGAGGCAGGTCCGGCTTCAAACCTTTGCTGCAGCTCACCCGGCACCCCGGGGGCTGCTTCCTACATAAAATCCCCCCTGAGCCGGCAGAGTGTGGGGTGCTGACAGGGACACACAGACGAGGGTCCCAGATCCTGCCTCCGGACAGACAGAGGACGCCAGAGGCGGGGACTCTCTGCCCAGCTGCCCAGAGACAGGGTCTGCTGGGCACTGAGCCTCATACCAGGACGGAGCCCTGAGGACCAGGCTGGGAGCCCTTCAGGATGGAGGCTGGACCCTGGCCGGAGCCCCCCAGCCCTGCACACCTCAGCTCTCAGAGGCTCTCCCCGCTGCACCCCACCCCCTCTGCTCCGGGGGTCCAGGCTCGTTCCCCTGTGCCCCCTCCCCGCCACGCGACTCCGTCTCCTCCTCCAGTCCCGCCCCCTGCCCCAGAGCTTTCTTCCCGTCATCTGTCATCCACGTCCGAGGTCGGGGTGGAATGGATTGGAAGCTCCTTAACGTTTCTTTCTACTTTGATGGGGCCTGCTCTTCGCATCAACAGCAGAAGGACCAAAGTCATGATGATATCTCTTAAGTCCGGTTTCTCAGCCTCGGGCCCAACCGACACCCTGGGCTGGACCACGCTTCTGCGGGCCCGCCCCGTGTACCACGGGGAGCTGAGCGGTGTCTTTGGCATCAACCGCCCCCTCCAGGGGCCTGTGGTACCCCATCCCCTGCCAAGCTGAGACCAGCAGAAGTGGCTCCAGTCAGGGCCAAACACCCCCCACCCTCCCCCGGGAACAAAGTCAGCCTTGGTTGAAGACAGAACCACCAGCAAAGAAGCAAAAGGCAGGGGCAGGGAGGCACAGGCTCAACCCAGAGCAGGGGCCCGACAGCATCACCCACCGCGGTGTGCCTGCCCAGACCCTCCCCTTCCCCGAGCCTCAGCTTCCTCATCTGTAAAATGGGTCACCACACAGGGCGGCCACCAAGAGTCCAGAGGAGTGTCGCCCAGGCCGGGCACGAAGCAGGCACGCGTTAGCTCCGGCCGTGTCTGCCTGCATACACGGCAGAGCTCACGCTGCCTCCCCTCGGGTTGGACCCTGGGCTTTCTGGGGGGCCTGGAGACTTCCGGTCAGAACAGAAGCCTTCCTCCTGGGCCGATGGTCAGAGCGGTGAGGGCAGCGTGGGCCTTACCTGTCCCTCCTCCAGGCATCCCCATGGACTGTGACCTCCGCGAGTCCGGCCGGCACCCGGGAGGCCGCGGGCGGGCGGCAGCTGGCCGAGGGCTGGAGCCTCTGCGGCCAGCACGGCCCTCGGGGGACACGCCAGAGGGTCACGAGGCAGCCGCCGCGCTCATGCCTGAGGAGGGCCGGGCCGAGCCCTGCCCGGCACACCGAAATAGACTGCCACCCCGCTCCAGAGACGCACCTGTTCCCGGGCATCCGGGAAAGCGGCTTTGCAAGGGCAGTGGGGGAGGGTCCTGGGGGAGCTGGGTCGGTCTGCGGCCCCGCATGGCCCCCCAGTGCTTCCCAGCCCTTGCCCGCATCCTGGGGACCAAGCCCCACAGCTGTGGCCTCTCCCCCAGTCTGCAGACAGAAACCCCCAAAGGCTCTGGGGCGGTGGTGGGGGGGGGTGCTTCCCTTCATTGCCAGCTTCCGGGGGCTCCGGGCAACCCGGGCTAGCATTCACATCACTGCCATCTCGGCCCCCGAACTCACAGGGCTGGCTTTTCTCTGTATGTCCCTGCGTGTCCTTTTCTGTCTCTTATATGAGGACACCAGTCACCGGATTTAGGGTCCCCTCTCTTGCAGGAGGACCTCCTCTCCATCCTTAGCCTGATTACCCTGCAGAGACCCTATTCCAAATAAGGTCACACGTGAAGGTTCTGGATGGACATGAATGTCGGGGTGACCTACTTAACCCACTCTGCAGCCCCTGTGTGCCAGAGGGGAGGAGACTCAGGCTTGGGACACTTGCGGGGGGCCCTAGGCATAAAGGCAGCGTGAGAGACCCCTCGTCCCCTAGGTGCCCCCTGTGGATGCTTCTCTGCGACACTCGGCGTTAAGCTCTCCGGGGGCAGAAATGCCCTGTGACCCATGAACCACACAAGCAGGAAGGCCTGCCTGGCCCCCAGCATGTGGCCCCTGAGAACCTGCAGGCATTATCCTGGCTAACCGTGTGTGTGATGGCCTAGTGGCCGCGGGCCAGAATCCCACAGCAGAGAGGCTCAGTGGCCACGCCCTGGAGCATGGGTCGTATTTTCCAGTGCTCAGCTGCAGCGGCTTTTGGGGCGGGGGGGCCACGTCAGCCCTCCACCTGCAGCCAGCAGAAAGCACCTCATCCGCTCGGCTCTGAAGAGTCAGAACGGGTGCAGGCCACCGGCGGGGACTCTCCCGGTCTGATCTGACATTCGCTAACCACACTAGGTCTTCCCTGGGGGCTGACACAGTAAAGAATCTGCCTGCAAAGCAGGAGACCCAGGTTCGATCCCTGGGTTGGGAAGATCCCCTGGAGAAGGGAATGGCTACCCACTCCAGTATCCTTGCCTGGAGAATCCCATGGACAGAGGAGCCTGGCGGGCTACAGTCCTTGGGGTTGCAAAGAGTCAGGCACGACTGAGCGGCTAACACTACACGACTAATCGCACTGGTCTGACCTCTCCGCCTGGTGGATGGGGAGCGGGGGGAGGGGGCGGTAAGCACAGGGCTGCCGGCAGCTTCACGCCAGGCCGGCCCCCGGGTCCCGCCAGTGGGTACGGATGACGCATCCCAGGAAGAGAATGACAGCCCCGCGAGCTTACAGAGGAGAGCTTCTCTCCACTCATCTATTCTGCAGCTTCTATGCCTTGCGGTCTGTGCCCAGCTCGGGGCTGAAACGACCACTGCGTTGGCAACTGCGACAAAGACAGCAGCCCCCGCTGAGCCCCCAGCCAGCCCCGCACCCGAGGCAGGGATCGTCACGTCCCTACTTGCCCCGTGAGGACACTGAGGCAGAGACGGGGGGAGCTGGGCCAGCTCTAGTGAACAAGAGAGACTCGCAGGCTCTGAGTCTAAGAGTCAGCGGGAGAAGAAGGGAAACCCGGCGACTGGGGCTTGACCAGTCGGTGATACGACCAGTCAGGGTATCACAGGAGCGGTGGGCGCTCCTGGGGGGCTTGAGGGGACACCCCGGCAGAGAGAACCCGGGGTGACTCAGAGACCAGCAGGTGGCGAGCTGCTCGACTCCGGGACGGACGTTGGAGAAGGGAGACGGTGAGCTGATGTTCCCGGCAGGACGACACTCTCGGCCACATGAGGCTCTGCTGGGGTGGGAAGGTGGGCAGCAGCCAGGGCAACAGACCTTCCGTCAAAAACCCTGGGTAAGTCTCACCCTGAGAACGAGGGAGGCTGGGGTCTGCCCAGGCAGAGAATCATCGTAGGAGGAACCACGGGTACCGTCCATTCACAGGGCAGGCACTGCTCCCGCCCGGACTCAGCATGGCTCAAGGTCCCCTTGGAAGGACTGCCTCCCTCTCCCATGCATCCCAGCGAAGACAGCTTGGACATGAACCCCAAGCCCGCTGCTTCCTGGGGAGCGCAGAGGCCAGCTGGTCTTGCCTTCCGGCCTTACCTCCCCAGGGCTGGCGCCTCCCCCACCAGGGTCTCACCCCGAGCCTGATGTCTCCTGTCCATCTGGACTGGGGGGGCCAAGACCCCTATGCATGGCACAAGTGGCCACAACACTGCCAGAAGGGCCTCCCAGGAGATGGGAACCGTAGGCCGGGGGCTCCTTGGCCGCTGGGACCCTGGGGCAGAAATCCGCCCTGGGCCTGGTTCAGCTGGCCTGATCTGATGTTCGCTGACCACACTAGGCCTTCCCTGGGCTCCGTGCCTCTCCAGGTATCTGCCTGACCGACCCTCAGCTCCGGGCACCTTCCCTGCCCACACGGCCTGGCCTGCACCAAGGCCCCCATGGAGCCCAGGGCCCCCCACCGCAAGCCATGACTCACCAGTGCAGTGGCTGCCAGGCCCGTGGGAGACTGCACTTGGCTTGTGGGGGCACCTCCCCTGCCCACAGAGGTTCCAGGGGTCCGGGACCCACGGCCTCCTCTCCCACGGCCTCAGGTGGTTTCCCAGGACCAGGGGTGGGGGGGCTGCCTGGGCCCTGCCCCTCTTCCGTATCTGTTCCGGGGGGAGGGGGCAGGAGGGGCAACAGAAGGCAGCACCCACGGGGAGGACGGGCCAGGGCCGCCAGCGTCATCGTGGGAGATTCCTGCCCCGCGGCCTCTCCAAAGTCCCCGTGCGCGCTCAAGGCGGAGGACCAGGACCCCGGTGAGCCCAAGCTAACGGTGGATGTGCACGTCCCCTCCTGAGATGGCGACCAGCTGGGGCTGTGGGGGAGCGGTCCCCCCGCCCCGGACCCTACAGGATGAGCTCCCATCTATCCCTCTGAGGATGCGGGGTGAGGGGTGAGGTGGGATGTTGTCCCTTCCCCACCCGGAACCTTCCAGACTGATTCTCAGGGAGAGCCGCAGAGAGGCAGAGCCGAGCCCTGAAAACCCACGAACGGCTGCGTCCAGGGCACAGGGGACGGGGCTCACTGCCGCCGGCGGGCAGCTTCCACACGGTTCCAGCATCAGCGCACAGAGAGGCGCGTCTGCCAGGCGGTGGTCCCACATGCACAGGGGTGCGCGCCTGCAGATGGGCCAGGCCCGGGCCCCCCTGCTCCCGCCCCCTCACCAGGGTCCCCTCCGGAGGCAGAGGGCTCTTCTGGCCCCGTGACTTGGTGTCAGCTCCCGCGTCTGGCTTGGTCACTGCACGCACGCAAGTGGAAGCGACCTCCTGTGGGCTCAGGCGTCACACAGCTCCCTCCGCTCTTCCTGCACGGAGCGCATCCCCCAGGCCAGCCCGACGGTCCCAGGAGGAAGGTGGAGGTGGGACAGGGCCAGCCCCCTGAGAGCCTGGTCTGGTCAGCTGAGCTGACCGGCCAGCCCACAGACCCCAAGCCAGGATAACTGATTGCCGATTTAGCCTCTGAGCTCTGGGGTTGTTCATTCCATGGCGTACTAGTTTCCTGTAAATCAGCACGAACTGGTAAAACAACAGCTCTGGAAGCCGGAAGTCCAAAGTCGGTACCACGGGGTTGGGATGCAGGTGTCTGTGGGCAGGGCTCCCTCGGGGCCCGTGGGGAGGAGCCTTCCTGCCTCTTCCAGCTCTGAGCGGCAGCCGGCATCCTTGGCTCGCGGTGGCATCACCCCACCTCCACCCGCCCTGCTGGCCCGGCCCCTTCTCCTCTGTCTGTCTGTCTGTAGCCTCCCTCTGCCCCTCTAAGAGTCACTGTGATGCCTTTAGGATATCATGCAGATAATCCAGGATAATCTCCCCAGTGCAGCCTCCTTACCTTAATCCCGTCTGCAAAACCCCCCTTTTTCCCCCCAAACACTCACAGGTCCTAAGATGAGGATGTGATGTATTGGGGTGGGGGAGCATTTTTCAGCCTGCCCCCGACACAGCAATAGTTTATACGATGTGTGAATACGTAACAGATTTTTTCTTTTCACCAAACAATACTTCGCCCTATTACTTGGGATATGCTCTGCTATTTCCCTTTCTTTTTCCAGACTGGGTCTGTTCTTTTTCTATTCAATTCAACCTCTTATGTAACAAAGGCTGCTGTGACCCACTAAACCGATTTCACACCCACAAATGGGTCGCCACCACTGCAGGAGAAAGTTCCATCCTGACTTCTATGCCTGTACCCCTGCCAGAGTGGGGGGACCAGGCAGAAATGATGGTTATTTAAAGAAGAGAGAGAAACACTCTCTTCCTGGACACAGGGGGTGGGTGGGACTGCAGGAGCCTGGAAGGACCCCCACACATGAGGACGTGATCCAGGCCTCCCTGCCCCGTGGACGGTCCTCCACCTGTGGCCGCAGCAGGCTGGCTCCAGCCAGAAAGGCAAGGGGGAGGGTGGTCCCAGGCGGCTTCGGTGGCCCCACTTGCACCCCCAGCCCCTGACTGCCCCCCTCCCCACACACTCCCTGCCCCACAGTCCAGAAAAATTCTTCACCCCAAACAGCCCACTCTGTGTCCACACAGCCCTGAGCCTTCCCAACTGAGGCCCACTTGCATCTTCATTGCCGAATGCTGCTTAAAAAGATGAGAAACAAATGAAATCAAGGGTTTGAAAACTTTATGACATGTTGGTCCTGGTTTTTCAGGTGAGTTTAAGGCAAGGAAGATACCAGTGCTTTTTCAGGGGCATAAAAATTAGCTTTAAAGGGATCTGAGACATCATCCAGTCCCTGGACAAGGATTCCTTAAGACCCAGCCAGGCCTCTCCTGAACACTCAACCCCCAGAGCCATCGGAGTGCTGGACACCTCCACCTGGAAGTCCTCCAGGAGCCTCACAGTCGGAAAAGAGAATGCCTCACCATGGCCACCCTCCCTCGCCCCCTCTCCCCACCCTCCAACAGGGCCACGCATCTCACACCCACACCACCGCCCAGCTGGCTGCCCTTCTGAAACTCAGGCAGCTTTGTGTCTGCCGCCAGCTCCATCTCTCAGCCACTGTGTGCCCTGGGCCCATTGGCTTCACCTCTCTGGGCCTCGGTTTCCTGTCTGTATAATGGGGGTACCTGCCTGCCAGGCATCTCACGTGGCACATGATGGGCACTTGGTGAGCGGCATCTCTCCTCTCCCAATTCCTAACTGTATGAGTTTGGCTGGAACAAACGGCCACAAACTAAGCGGCTTAAGTCACAGAACCCTATTCTCTCATGGTCTGAGGGCCGGAAGCCCTGAATCAGGGTGGAGCAGGGCCGTGGTCCCTCGGTAACCCCCAGGGGAGAGCCCTTCCCGGCCCCCTCCTGACGCGGGTCGCGGGCGATGCTTGGCGCGGAGCGGCAGACCTTCAGCCTCTGCCTCTGCAGTCCTGGGGCCCTCCTCCCGTGTTTCCGTGTCCGTGTCTCTCTTCCTTGTCTTATCAGGACGCCCTACTCCATGTGACCTCATCTCAACGAGCCACATCTGCAACAACCCTACTTCCAAACAAGGTCACGTTCACAGGGACCAGAGTCGGGACTTCAGCACCACGCTTCGGGGACACAACTCAGCCCAGAACACAGACCTGCCCGTCGTCACCAATGCCCTCTGTGGTCCCGGGGCAGCGCATGCCACACATCGGCGTTGCCCTTAGGCTTTCTCCCTCCTTCCCCGGGCTGCCCCTTCTCTCGGTCCTCCCACCCACCCCCTTTCTCACCAGGTTGAGACTCTGCCCCCATCCCTCCTCCCTGCCAGGCTGACCTCCGGGTCCCAAGCACGGAGCACCATGTCTGGGGCAGGGGGCTCAGGAGGCCTCCCGGATGGAGACCGAACTCCGCGTCCCAGACGCCAGCCTGGACCATGTCCTTTCATTCCACTCTTCTCGCCCATGCCCACGTCAGGGGAGCTGAGCTCCAAAGGGGTCACACCTCAGCCCGCCACCCCCCACAGCATCCGCAACACTGTCTACAACACGTATGCCCCTGAGACAGCAAGCCCAAGGTCCCCCTAAGGCGACAGAGAGTAGGGACCCCCAAGGCAACAGCCAGGAGGTGGCTGCAGTCGGACAAGCCCGGACGCCCAAGGGTTGAGCGAATCAGAGGCTGTCCTGTCTGGTCACGGAGGAGCGGACGCCCTGAGCAGGGTGTTCTGTCGGGGCAGGCGGGCTGGCCGTCAGCTCTGAGGCTCCCACCAGGAGCTGGCAGGCTGGCAGGGCGACAAACACAGTCAGGCAGACACATGAACGCGCAGGCTCATCCTGCGATCAGCGTGTGATGGGAAGGAAAAGCAGGAGCAGGGCCGGCGGCTGCCGCAGGG
Source organism: Dama dama (assembly GCF_033118175.1). Classification (NCBI taxonomy): domain Eukaryota; kingdom Metazoa; phylum Chordata; class Mammalia; order Artiodactyla; family Cervidae; genus Dama; species Dama dama. The sequence goes on along the minus strand of NC_083686.1, from coordinate 3,295,273 downwards.
TGTGGGGGTCAGGGGGCCTCTCGGAGGAGGAGAGGATGCTGAAGCTGACTTCAAAGGCCGAGAGAAAACTTAAGAGCAGGTGGACAAGTCCAGCGGAGGAGTCAGCAAGTGGGAAGGCGCCCGAGGCGAGGAGGAGGCTGCCCAGAGGCCCAAAGGAGGCCCCGCAGGACGAGAAGGGGAGAGGGTCTCGGCGACCCCTTGAGCCTGGCGAGCAGGGAGATCGCCAGTGAGGATGATCAGAGGTGATCTCGCCTCTGACTCCCGATTCAGAGACGCCCCCTCCTCAGCCCACACTGTGTCCCCCGCCTAGCAACACACCTGGACGCAGCCCCCCGCGCCCCTGGCCTGCCCCCTGCCCCCAACACACACACACACATCCTGGGCCCCACTACCCGAGCTCAGATAGAGAGTGATTCCTCATCCCAGCCGGACAGAGCGCAGGGCACGCGCCCATCCCCCTGCTGGGGCAACACAGACGGACAAGCGGCCCCACAGAAAACCATAACGGAGGGAACAGCAGACTCATAGAAACACAAAGGGCCCGGACGCCAGAGCAACGCCCTTGGCGCCCGGGGCGGGCAGGGGAAAGCAGGGAGGGGCCCTCTCCCCATCCGCTGGCGAATCTGAGAAGGCGGACAGTGCCCAGTGCTGGGCCGGGAGGGGATGGGGCCAAGGGACTCGAGTGTCCTTTGGGTAAAGGTGTGACCTGGACCCGCCTCCGGGGACAGTGGTTTGGCAGACAGACGACATTCCCATTGCACATTCCGCTTCTGGGCAGACGTATAAGTTCCACTCACAGGTCTGTCTGCACACAGGTGCAAAGCCATGGGTGCAGGAGTTCGCACCCCGGCTGGATGCACGCGGGCGGTGCTAAAAACCTGAATGCGCGCGGGGACCAGCGGCCCTGTGGGCTCCTGTGCGGGGAGCCACCACACAGCAGCCTCTCGCCAAAGCACGCTCAGCCCGAAGCCCATCACCAAGGAGCAGAGACCCGCCCAGCTCGGGGAGGGGGCGATCCACAGGGAGACAGGTCTGGACTCTCTAAGTGTCGGCGGCATGAACGGAAAACTAAGGAAAACAAGTGGGAAGAACATCCCGGAATAACGGAGACCAAAGACAGAGACATGTTAACCGGCTGTGGTGTAGACCCCAGCCTGGCTCCTGGAGGAGAAAATGTAGACAAACATTTGTAAAGGGGCCTTGTGAGGAGGGGGCGACAGCAAACGGCGATTTTCTGTGGCTGATATTTGGGTATAGACACGTGCTAAGGCCTGGGAGTTACGATGCAACTAACTTTCAAATGGTTCAGAAGAGAGAGAGAGACGTCCAGAGCAAAATGCAGCAAGATGTTAATAGTTAATGCATTCAGGTGAAAAATTATCACAAGGTATTCGTTGTACTGACCCTCCAACACCAACAACTTTTCTACATGCTTAAAATCTTTCAAAAGAAAGATCTGGGGGAGGAACTGATGAAGAAGGCAGAACCCCCCCCAGGAACAAGATAGACCATGACTGGCTACCTTTATCCTCATGGATCCTGGAAAAATACTGCAGCGACAGAGACAGACCCGGCTCAGAGCACCTGGCTCTGGGCTCAGGGACCCCTCCGCCCTCCACCCCCGACCTGTAGCCAGAGTCGGCAAATGCGTGGCTTGCACACACGCACACAGCCACGGCCGGCACCTGTGGCAGGCGTGGGTAGCCCATCGCCGGTTCTTTGCCTCTGAGTGATTTGGTCTCCATCCTGTGAGCTCCGAAGGGCGGGACGTATAACCTAGATGTGTCTCGCCCGGCCCAGCCCAGGACAGGGAGGTGAGTGGACCCACTCAGGGTCTGATGAATGAACCAACAGCTGGGAGAACGGACAAAAGCACATGGGAGGCTGGGCGCCCCACGGGAAAGGTGAGGGCGTGGGTTCTGAATGTGGAACCCCACCCCACCGCCCAGCGCCCTGGCACCATGCCCAGATGCTGGCGTGGCGGGAAGTCCCTTCACCCCGCCGGCCTCAGTGTCCCCATCTACACCCGGGACGGGAGGAGCGCACACTTCTCTGGACAGTGGGGAGGGACGAGTGGAGGCCCACACGTGCAGGGCTCTGCCCTGGCCTGTTTGGGGCAGGCCCACGGGACCACCTGCCCCAGAGCTGCTGCGGTAAAAACCCAAAGCGTGTATTTGCACACCCGTTATCATAACAGCATCACTCACAACAGCTGAAGGGGCGAGCCGCCCCAGAGTCCACGGTCACATGGATGGACAGACAAACTGTGGGCTCTTCGTGCAATGGAAAATTATTCAGCTTCAAGAGGAAGGAAGCTGACACGGGCTACCACATGCATGAGCCCCAGGGACACTCTGCGGAGTGAGACAGGCTGGTCACAGAAGCACAGATATTACAGGGCCTGACTGACGTGAGGCGCCTGGAGCAGACAGAACCCTAGAGGCAGAAAGCAGAGCGGTGCTCGCCAGGAGCTGGGGGTGGGGGTGGGCTGGCCGCTGTGTCCTGGGGCTGGAGTTTCAGCCTCACAAGAGGAAAAGCGTTCAGGAGGTGTTGGCGGTGATGGCTGCAGAAGCGACTGTATCTGATGCCGCAGAACTGTACACTTCACAGCGCTTAGGAGGGTAAACTTTATCTTGTGTTTATTTTACCACAGTTTAATTTGCCCAGTGCCTAGGGCAGCAAGACTTCACAGCAGTAGGGTGTTGGAGGGGTGGAGCTCTGGCTGAGACAAGGGGAGGAGGGGGCTTTACCCACTAACCCCCTCTCGGGTCCACTTTGTGGATTGGGGTCCCTCATCCACTGACCCCACCGGCTCTGCTTTGTGGGTCGGGGTCCCTCACCCTCTAGACCGGCATCTCTGCGTCTCTAGACCACGGGGTGGGCTGCGGGGAGGTAGGGCCATGCCCCCGTGAGTCACGTCCTCGGGGCTGAGGGAAGCGGAGGAAGGAAGATGCAGGATGCTTTTCCACCAGCGTGGCTAAATTTATCCCTTGCTAACCCAGCAGCGTCCTGCGCTGTGGCCTTGGGTCCAGCTGCAGCTTTCCCCAGCACAGCTGGGTTCCCGCTCAGGCTCCAGGGAAGCGAGGCTGCCCCGCTGGACAGAGACGCTTCCTGGGTCCCTGGAGCTGTGGCCTGGGGTCCCCTACCCCGACACGCAGGCACAAGGCAGGACATTCCGACACCCGCTGCAACATGAGGGATCTGGAGGACGCTACGATCAGTGAAAGAAGCCGGCCACAAAAGGACAAGCTCCGAGGCTCACCTGCGCTTCTGCGTAGGCCCGACAGCTGCCAGATCCACAGGGACAGCAGAAAGCAGAACTGAGGGTGCCAAGGGCGGGGGGACAGGACGGGTGGAGGGCAGGCGATGAGGAGTGACTTCGTGGGGACCGTTAGCTGAGAAAGAAGGAAAAGGGCCAGAGATGGAGGGTGGTAAAGGTCTCACAGCAACGGGCGACGTGCGTAAAAACAGCTAACGTGACGTACTTTAGATTATGTGTCTTTTACAAGATGAGACACGTTCACGCAGAAAATGCCGTACTTAGTGCTGGAGAAAGAACCTGGCCAAACAAACCAGAGAAGCCCACAGAGCCGCTGGCAGACGCTGAGAAGGACTGTTCGAGAGCATGTCCTACTCAGGGGCGCTGCCTGGGTGGCTTCGGAGGGGCGCGCAGGACGCGGCCAGAGGCTTCGCAGGCAGGGTCCACGCAGAGCAGAGAGCCAGACATGGGGCCGGGGAGGGGGTCACAGACCGCTCCCTCCTCAATCCCCTGTTCTTGCAAAAATGAACGTCTGTCTGGTTTATTGCATGATTAATGATAATAAAACAGACTCCAAGAAACTCAAGTGAGAGTGAGACCCCTAAAACAGGTCAGGTCCCCCTATTTGGGACTTCCCAGGTGACGCCAGCAGTCAAGAATCCTCCTGTCAGTGCTGGAGGCACAAGAGATGTGGGTTTTATCACAGGGTCAGGAAGATCCCCTGGAGAAGGGAATCCCAACCCACTCCCAGTATCCTTGCCTGGGACATCCCATGGACAGAGGAGCCTGACGGGCTACAGTCCATGGGGTCACAAAGAGTCGGACACGACTGAGTCCACATGCACCCTGTTTAAGATCCCTGGTAGCAGAGGATGGCACCCAGAAATATGTAGGATGAAGGTAAGAGCCAGTGGTCATTTCAAAAGAGAGATGCCTGGGGTCCAGCCTGCCGGTTTGGAGGGTCAGCTGCGAGGAACTCTGGAGGATGAGCAGACTCTGAATCAGAGCCCAGGAGACCTGGGTGTGTGAGCAGGGTCTTCTCAAGCCTCTTTTCTCATTAAATCGACGGCATTAGTCAGAATGGCTGCTATCAAAAAGTCTACAAACAATAAATGCTGGAGAGGGTGTGGAGAAAAGGGAACCCTCTTACACTGTTGGTGGGAATGCAAACTAGTACAGCCACTATGGAGAACAGTGTGGAGATTCCTTAAAAAACTGGAAATAGAACTGCCATATGACCCAGTAATTCCACTTCTGGGCATACACACCTAGGAAACCAGATCTGAAAGAGACACATGCACCCCAATGTTCATCGCAGCACTGTTTATAATAGCCAGGACATGGAAGCAACCTAGATGCCCATCAGCAGACGAATGGATAAGGAAGCTGTGGTACATATACACCATGGAATATTACTCAGCCGTTAAAAAGAATTCATTTGAATCAGTTCTAATGAGGTGGATGAAACCGGAGCCTATTATACAGAGTGAGTTAAGTCAGAAAGAAAAACACCAATACAGTATATTAACACATATATATGGAATTTAGAAAGATGGTGACAATGACCCTATATGAGAGACAGCAAAAGAGACACAGATATAAAGAACAGACTTTTGGACTCTGTGGGAGAGGGCGAGGGTGGGATGATATGAGAGAATAGCATTGAAACATGTATATTATCATATGTGAAATAGATCTCCAGTCCAGGTTCAAGGCATGAGACAGGCTGCTCGGGGCTGGTGCACTGGGACGGCCCTGAGGGACGGGATGGGGAGGGAGGCGGGAGGGGGTTCAGGGTGGGGAACATATGTACACCCCTGGCTGATTCATGTGAAAGTATGGCAAAACCACTATAATATTGTTAAGTAATTAGCCTCCAATTAAAATAAATAAATAAATTTTTAAAAAAATCAGCAGCTCTGCCTGCTTCCCTGTGGACACTCCTCCTACAAGCTCGGGTACCTGACCTGCAGCTCTTGCTGTCTGCACACCCCCTTCTCCTGTGACCCGGGAGGCCGGGAGACAGAGAGCCCTGGGCTCCAATCGCAGCTTTGCCTCATCCAGCTGTGACCTCAGCCACCCCTCGCGCCCAACCCCTAAAGCCCTAAGCAGTTCTGAGGAGTCTAACCAGGTCACAGATACCTGAGTGCGCAGAGAAGCAACGGCCCAAGTGAATGCGAGCTGGACTCCTACGGCTTTTATAAGACCTGGAAAGACCCACAAGTCTGGGCCCCAGACGTGGCCGGTAGTTAATTACCAGCTCCCTAGACCCTCCTCGGCAAAACCACAGCCCACGGGGCCTTGCTCAGAGCCTGCCCTGCAATTCGTGTTCCTCCTGCAGCAGCTCACGGGCACCCAGGGAAGTGGCCTTTGACGAATATTAATAGGATTTGGGTCTATTTGCTCAAGCAGAGCCAAATCAATGGGATCTGAATATTTCTGCTTCCAGAGATGAGGGGAGGCTGGTCCGGGCTGGGCTTGATGTTCCGAGTAGACCTGGACGCAGGTTAGCACACAGCAGGTCCACAGATAGGGCGACCCCGGGTCCCAGGTAAAAGGAGGACCGTGACAAGGTGCTGGCTTGCCAGGCGGTCCGGAGATCCATCGTGAACTCCCTTTTGCCCAGGTGCCTGGGGCCAAGACTCCCAAACTTCTCAACTTGTAGCCTGCGTGTCGAGTGGGTCGGTCACCCCGGGCAGAGAATGGCTCCCAGCAGGAGGCGACAAAAAAACCCAACCGCCGGGCACCGCGGTCCTGATGCTGGCCAGGTGGCCAGTGATTTGCCTCCCACCTGCCACTCCGACCCGGAGCCGCAGATCACGGGCCTGGAGCCGATCCTCTCCAGACTGCTGCGGCCTGGAGCGGCAGTTTTGGAGCCGTGGGAAATACAAGGTTCTATTCCTGGCGTGACCCTCTTTCCCAGAACTGGGACAGGGAGGGCCAGGCCGCGGCCAGGGTCTCCATCGTGGCCTGAGACCCTCTCTGGGTCTCCGGGTCTCACCAGTCTACCCTGGACCAAAGCCCACGGCCACAACCCACCCCTCATAGGCCTGCCTCCCTGGCTGGACCACGCCTCCAGTGGGCACTGCCCGGCATTGCCCAGCGGGGATGGACGAGCCCCCTTCTGCCCCCAGCCGTCTCTGCTCCCGAACAAAAGGACGCGCAGGGCTGTGTCTGGGCTGCAAGGGCTCATGGGGTCAGCTGCCAAGCGCTAGGTCATGAGCCTCCCTGCTGCGGGGCAGGGAGGGGGCCCTGGCCTCCGAACTAGGGGCCATGCCTGGACCCCCAGTGGTCTCCCCACACACCCGCCCCCCACCCAGCCCCCCGGACAGGGTCAGTGTTCCTGTTTCAGCTTGCCAGGCCCCCAAGCCCTCTGCAAGGACATGGGCCTGGTGTGGCCCTCGATGAGTCCAAGCTCTCGGGGAGGACGAGGGGTCAAGGAAGATGGACGACCAGGGCACCCATGTCCCCTCTGCGCCCCTTCCCCCCACTTAGAGTGACCCGTGCTCCCCGAGTCCTGGCCACACCTGCACGGGGGCTTTAACCTCCCCCCGCCCCCTTTCACAGATAAACATGCTGAGAGTGCTTGATGCCCCCACCTGCGCCCTGGCTCAGCCTGCAGTCATGGGGGCGGGGCGGGGTGGGTCTAGCAGACTCCCGGGTGCCTATGGTCTCCACACTCCCTCCCTGTCCCCTCTCTGGATGCCGTGACTCCTCGGGCCCCCTGTAGCCACATCATCATTGAGCACTTCCTGCCGGCGAGGCGCTATGCAAGGTACCGTGAGGGTGGACAGGGGATCACAGTGCCTGAGAGGCAGATGACACCTTACCCAGGGCCTAGCATGGGGTGGAGGAGTGAGTGAAACTCCTCACACGCCCTACACGCTCACCTCTGCCCTTCTCCTACAGCTCTGTCTGATTCCTATGTGGTGGGCCATCACCTCCTTCAGGAAGTCTGCCAGGATGTCTCTTTCACGGCAGGTCAGTTCCCTGCCCTCTGTCCATTCCCCCACAGCCTCCTGAGGGAGTGCTTTTTCTCATGGTGTGTTTTCCCCACACGCTGTCCGCCTTTCTCACCAGGCTGGAAGATCTTGGAGGGAAGAACTCCCTCAGGGTCAAGTTCTGCACCCGGCCAAGAGCTCCACACGCTCAGGTGAAACCACCTCCTTCCCCCTCCCCCCGGGGATGCCTATTCATGAGACCCAGGGAAGTGGGGAGGGCCCCCTGTGAGAGAGGAGTGTCCTTGCCCTGGGAAGGGGCAGGTCCTCATGGAGGAAACAGGAACGTTGGTGGGGGGAATCCAGGGAGTCACCTCCTCCCTGAAGACTGCTTTAAGGGGGTCCCAGGAGGCAGGCTGAGGCCCCACTGTCCCTCCATCACCCCAAAATCCAGAGCAGAGCCCCGCTGAGGTCTCCTGGAGGCTGCAAGGGTGCCTGGGAGTGAGGGGAGGAGGGGGTCGGTGGGCAAGTGGCCCCCTGTGGCCAGGGATGGGCAGGAATTACCCACGGGGCCCCAGTCTCCTGTGAGATGTCCTCGCCGAGGTGCCGATCCTGGAGGCGGCGGGCTGTACTTTGAGAGAGGGATCGTTTCTCTGCAAGTCCCTTTCAGAAGGCTGCCTCGCCCCGACTGGTCACCCCATCCTGCCACCCCCCAGGGGTGATGACATCATCCTGTCCCATGATGTCCCGGGCCAGTGGGAGGAGCGGGAGAGAGCTGCCCCCCACCCCCCACTGCCGTCTGCCAGGTGAGGCGTGGAGGAGAATCACAAGCGCATGGAGGTGCTCGGCGCAGGGCTCCTGCTGGGCCCGGGGAGCCGCTGACCCACATCTCACGCAGGAGGGAGGACGCAGCTCAGCAGCACCCGGGATCTGGAGGAGCTCCCGCCACCAGCCAGGTCCCCAGGGCGGGTTTCTCAAGGTCACCTGGCCTCTGTGTGCGCACCTGTAGAATGGGCACTCACAGAGACCACTCCTGCAGCGTCTGGAGGACCCGAGCAGGGATGCTGTCTGGGGCGTTACGATGATCATTGCGACCATTCTCTGCCACTGGTGAGGCCAGAGCCCTCGGAAACACGTGACCACAGTCCTCGGATCAGAAGACCCGGTGGGGAGACGCGTGCCCCTCAGTGGGGAGGGGCATTGAGGGTGCTCCCAGCTCAGAGCACTGCCCCCCTCACCAGCCACGCACGTGACCACGGGTCCTGCCTCCCATCTTAGTCCAGTTGCCCCCCCCATCTGAAAATCGGGAGCAAGAATCCGCGCCCCGCCGGGCTCTGTGGCATTCCAGACAGGGCCTGGACGACCTCCCCGCCCGCCCACAGTTACCAGATGCCCCACAAATGGCGGACACTGAGCTCCATTAGACAAATCAATTGCTCCCTTGGGCTCAGCTCTGCCACCAGCTGGGGGGTGGGGTGCCCGAGGTTGCCAGCACACACCCAGGTTATATTTAGCTCTCCGCTGGAGCCCTGCCAGGGCGGGGCATTTCTGCAGGGGACGCCGTTTCAGACCAGCCCCAACTGCTCATCAGCCACTGTGAAACCTGCTCCAGAGCCCACTGAAACTGCTCTCTTGCTTCTAACAGTGGATGAAATTATCCCGAGTACACACACACACACACACACACACAATCCCTGCATCATGTCGGTGCCACTCAAAGGCCTAGTGCCACAGTGAGAGTCCACCTCCCAAAATAGAGAACGCCGTCCGATCCCTGGAGCAGGAGCCGGCTGGTGCCAGGGGCTCAGACAGCTGGTCTCCACTCAAGTCTCTTGAGACCAGTACTGAGCACAAGCCTGCCCCCCACCCATCCCCCCCACACATCCTTGAAATGAAGAAGCTGGGAAAATAAAACAGCCAAAGCATCAGAAGAAAAAAAAAAGGCAGAGTTGCCCATAACTCCTGCATTTCAATGTGTTTTCTGCCTGTTTTGTAGATGACACTGTATAAAGTTGGGGACCCCGTATTCTTCATCACCAGCGCGGACACACGCCTTGTACTGCTCCTTGACAGTCGTATTAACGACTGCATAACACTCCATCTTTTATCACCAGTTTCAAGTGTGGTCTAGGAACCCTGGGGTCCCCAGGATGCAAGCAGGGTGCCGGCCGGGTCGAAGCCATGTTCATAAGACTGAGATGTTATTTTCCCCTGTCGTTCCCTCTCCCTCCCAAATGTACGCTGGAGTTTGCCCGAGGCCTCGTGACAGGTGGCATCACAACTGACAGAACGCAGGCCGGACACAGGCTCCAGCCGCCGCCCATTAAGCCAGACGTTAATGAGATTTGCACAGCCGTGAAGGCCAGTCTGTTTCCTGAAAACACTCACAGTTAACATACAATGGGCTATTTCCTTATTCAATGAATTAAAGATGCTTAAAAATTCTCCATTTTAATGTCTTATACACTTGTCGTTTAGTCGCTCAGTCGTGTCCGACCTTTCATGACCCCACCAGGTTCCTCTGTCCATGGGATTTCCCAGCAAGAATACTGGAGTGGGCTGCCATTTCTTTCTCCAGGGGCATCTTCCCAACTCAAGGATCGAACCTGCATCTCCTGTATTGGCAGGTAGATTCTTTACGACTGAGCCACAAGGGAAGCCCTGTCTAAGGCAGTAAATATCAATAAATACAATGCACTTAAACAAAAGCTCTTTGGGGTCCTCAGTAATTTTGAGTGAAAGGGTCCAAAGCCCTCAAAGCTGGAGAACAGCTGCTACGGAAAGACAGACGGACAGTAATTTCCTGAGTCAGCATCTCTGGCTGGACATTCACCCTGCAGAGCCTGTGACCCCTGCAGTGAATGAGTCTTTATGCACCAACCATATCTGTGCTTCAGACCCCTTCTTCAGAAGATTCCAGAGAGCCGCCTTCTTCTACCGAAGGCATGAGCATATTTAAGGCTCAATGCATCTCGCCTAGCTGCTCCCAAGAGACCGCACAGACCCACAGAGGCCCCTGAGGCCATCAGCTGTGGGGACTCTGGGATGTTTATATTCAGCTGACTTGAGAGGCACAATTTTTATCCTATGAGAGGTCTTTTCTCTAACCCTTAGCTCTTCTACAGACCCCGCAAGGAGGAAAAAAAAGGATTTCAGTCTCAGAAACAGAATGTTCGAGAAGCTGCCTGGGAAAGCTGAATAATGCCCACCCCCCCAATATACTTGTGTCCTTATCCCTAGGACCCATGGGTGTGACATCATATGGTTAAAAGGATGCGACGGTTGGTCTTTGCAGATGGGATACAGTTAAGGACCCTGGGATGGGAGGGTCACCCTGGGTTACAGGCCCCAAGCGCACGTGCCAGCATCCTCAGAGACGGAGGCAGAGGGAGACCTGGCCACACACTCGGACGGGGCGGCGGGCTATCTGAAGGTGCTGGAGATGCTGGCCTTGAGGTGCGGGTGACGCGGCCACAAGCCAGGGAGCCTCTGGCAGCCAAGGAGAGACGGGGAGGGGACTCCCCCAGCACCTCCGGAGGAGGCCCCGCCCTGCCGAGACTTGACCTCAGCCCAGTAACAGATTTTGGACCCTGGGCTTCCAGACCTGGGAGAGAATAACTTTCTGCTATTTAACCCCGAGGTTTACAGAGCTTCACGCCAGCCATCCCCCTCCTGGTGGATGCCCCAGTATTGGGGACTGCCTCCCCGCTCTGTCAACCCCATTCCCTGGGCACCAGCTCCTAGAAAACCTTGCACTGGGCTGCAGGGTGTCCCCCCAAGGGGCCTGCTTAGGGCTCGGTGTGTGAGCTGTTGCCAGTGATTTGAAGTCCTCTCAACTCCTTTTCAGAGGCTGCCAGCTGGCTGGGTGCTCCGCCCAGCAAGCTACCCTCAGAGAAGGAATCTGGGGGGTCAGGTCAGGGGACGGGGGCTGACTGAGGAAGACAAGGTGGCCGTGGCAAGGGCAGAGCAAAGCTCTCCCGTGGTGGGTGCGGGGGGTTGGGGGGGTCCGGCTCTGCCGGAGCGGAAAGAGTGAGGCGGGGGGATGATGGGGTCTGGCGGGAAAGAGTGGTGCAGGCGACGCTGAGGTCTGGCGGGGACCCCTGCCCGAGGAAGCAGGAGGCGGCCCTGGGGGGTCCTGGCAGGATGCCTGTGGTCCTCAGCATGCAGACCTGCCCTGAGGCTCACGCACCGTGCGTGTCCCAGGCCCGGGCCGCACCCCGCGCCCGGCAGAGGCAGCCAGGGAGGCGCCTGGCTGGATGCTGGGCTTCTGCACACAGATGGTGTTTCCTGACTTCCTGATTTCCTGATGGCAGGTCAGGGGTGTGTTCAAGGGAACCAGTGCCTGTAGTCCCGCACCCTACAGCTACGCCTCAAGTGCTTAGCAGAAGTGGCCAGACTCAGACTTGGAGAACGGCGGGATGGGGGCGGCCGGCGAGACGCGTGTCACGGGGTCGGCGTGGCCACAGCCAGAGCAGCAGCAGGAAGGTGCTGGCCAGGTCCTGGCCCGGCCCGACGGCCCCCTCGCTGCCCAACCCGGCCCATCCTGGGTGGCTGGCTCACTTCAGCCAACCTGGACGGTCCACCCCTGCACCTGCCGGCCACCTCTCCCACGCGAGCACCCGAGTCCGGCTCAGCCTCGCCGCCCCGCGTCCCTGCACTCTGGGGGTGTCGGACTGCACTCTCCCCGTGACGCTGCCCCTCACTACCCCTCGTGGGTGCTCAGTAGACCCCCGGGGAGGCAGGCGGCCCCCACTGCATGCGACACCAAGTCACGAGGTGGCTGCAGAAGCCCTTTAGCTTACAGACTGAGGCAGCCCTTCCCGCATCTTCAAAGCCAGCTGTGCCGCTCCCCGTCTCCTCTCTGACCTCTGCGTCTGCCACCACCTCCCCTCTTCTCTGGCCCTCCTGCCTCCTCCCTCGGAGGCTCCTCGAGACAGCATGGGCCCCCCGTGAGTACCACCCCCCAACTGCAAGATCCCTTTAATCCCATCCTCAAGGTCACTTTTGCCATGTGTGTAACATATCCCCCCTGTCTGGGGAGGAGGCCAGGGGCATCCTTGGGGGCCGTTGCTCAGAGATGAAGCAACTCAGAGAGGGGGAGTGCCCACCTGCAGGTCACACGGCAGCTGAGAGCAGGCACACGGCCTCTCCTGGAGCCCCCGGCTCCAGCTCTGGTTCACTGGTCCTGAGGATGGAGGCAAGGGTCTTGGACCTTCTGGGTTCTGGGAGGAGGAATTCCAGCACCAGGGGGTGGGGAGGGGGAGGGAAGGTGGCAGGAGAAAACACACGCGTTTGGGGGAATCACTAGTGAGGACAGTGCTCTGTGCACAGTTCAGTCGCTCAGTCGTGTCCGACTCTTTGTGACCCCATGGACCACAGCACGCCAGGCCTCCCTGTCCATCACCAACTCCCGGAGCCTACTCAAACTCATGTCCATTGAGTTGGTGATGCCATCCAACCATCTCACCCTCTGTCGTCCCCTTCTCCTCCTGCCTTCAATCCTTCCCAGCATCAGGGTCTTTTCAAATGTGCACAGTAGGTGCTCAATAAACCAAGTAAACAGGCATTCTAGAACAGCCTTGAGCCCTCGAGGGGCTGCCAATGGCGGGGATCAGAGGTGGCTCTGACAGGACTGAGGCTGGGAACAGCGGTGGCCCCAGCCAGGCTGATGCTGGCCCGTATCTGAGCCCGTGGGCCCTCTGTGGGTGCTGTGGTGGTGTAGTGATACCCGCCCTCACCCCGCCTCTGGGCTCCCCTGCGTGGCTGTGGCAGTCACACCGTGTAATGTGTGTTGGTGGGGGGGTCACAATCCCAGGACCAGCCACCCCCCAAGTCCAGGACGACGAAGGCCCCAGGGTCCTGCTGGTGCTTAGGAGCGTTCTGCACGGTCCCCGAGCGGGACTGAGCCCCCACGGCCCACAGCGGCCACCCACCCATCCAAATGCCCCACGGCTCTTCCCCGCCTCCACGCCCCAGCCCTCACCCCTGTGCTTCCTGGGACCCCCTCCCAGGTAAACCCCCTGCAGCCTCAGCCTAGTCACTCAGAACAAAAGGTGGGGGTGGGCCCCCGGGAGCATTTGACACTCGGGTCGCCAAACTGACGGGGGGCGGGCCACGGGGTGGTCCTTATAATTCCTCCTTCTTGGAACTTCACACCCAACTGCAGCGCTAACCGGGGCCTTGGAGATGCCATTTTCCAGCAAGATCCTGGGGCCCCTGACATCTAAGCAGAAGCAGGAGGTCAGAGCAGCAGGTCAGAGAGGCCTGACCCTGAGTCCTCGACCGGGATGAGGGCAAACAGATGGGGGGTGGGGGTTGGCACGAAGCGGGGACCCGAGCTCCATCCAGCACCCGACCTCCATTGGAGGCTGTTCACGGAGCCCTGACTTGAGGCAGTCTGTGCGGATTCGGGAGGGGGGAATCCACTCGGCTCAGCCGGCGGGTGTGCACAGCGGGGCCACTGGGCGCTGGCTGGAGTCGGGTGGCCTGATCTGTCAAACCCCTTGTTCTGTTCACAAAGAAACAGGCCACCCAGCATTCCCGCTTTGTGCAGGGGGCCAGGTGGAGGCCCTGTGTGTGCGGTGAGGACGGCCCTGCAGGACTGAGTTGGGGCTGACATCCAAAGTGCCGCTCAGAACCTGGGAGCGAGCCGCTCTCGGGGGACCGGGCTTCTCCTGACCCCGGCACCGGGCAGGGACTGTAAAACAGCGTCGGGCGGGCTGGGCAGCGCAGGCAAGAGAACCAGCAGCAGAGGAAGCGCCGCGGACCGGAGGCCGTGCCAGCCGATGCCCAGCAGACCTTGCAGGCTTTGCCTCAAGCCCTGGGACAGCATGTCTGGCTGTGACAAAAAAAAACCCATCCCAGGCCCCTGGCCCCACAGTCCACGGTCAGTCCTGAAAAGCAGGTGCTATTACCTCCCCTTGAGAGGTGGGGAAACTGAGGCAAAGAGGGGGACCTGTGCAACCTGGTGGCCGGGACACTCTAGCAGGTGACAGTTGGGACTGGGACTCAGGTGTTCTGACCCCAGAGCCCTTGAGGCATCAATCAAGACCACCTCCCTTGTTGCTTAGAAATCTCCAGCCAAGGCAACATGGCGCACGAAACCCCCAATATATCACTTTGCAACGTAATTATTTCAGCCTGGGTCTGGCTCCCCACTAGCCTGGAAGCCTCCTGCCCCCGCCCAGGGTAGGAGACACCGGCAGAGGTCAGAGCACACCTCCCCCTCCCCAGGTCTTCCCCAGGACTCAGACTCAGCTGCTCTGCTGGCTTGGGTACCAGGCAGATGTCCACAGAGGTGGCTTCCCTGGCAGGCTGCAGAGAAAGGCCCTTAACCAGGCCCTCTCGGCGTGAAGGGCAACGTGCTTCCTGCCGTGAAACCGTCAGATGAGGTCCATGAGGCCCAGAAGGGTGATCCGAGACTTATGGCTCACACCGTGTGTTTCCCTGAACGGACGACGGCTGAGCCTCAAACCCAGACGATCTCCCCACTGCAGTGGGGGGAGGGGGGCGGGTTGTCAGAAGAAAGCAGGTCACACCTCTGAGGATGGCGGTGGCCCTCGTGTTTTCAGACAGGTACACTGAGGCCCAGAGAGGGAAGTCAGCTGGCCCAAGGTCACAGAGAGGTCCGGCAGGTGGGCCCGAGAGTCCGGGGAGCTCAGAAACTAACAGGACGGTTGATGCCGGCGGGGCTGGAGCTGGAGAAGCCTGGGATGGCCGTGAGTGCCCCCTCCATCAGGAGCGGTTAGCTCCAGGAGGCCCCAAGGACCCGGCAGAGGGGACAGCGAGGGCCAGGGGTCAAGGTTACAGGGAGGCGTGTGGACTCCACGCGGTGACCCTCTCCCGGTCTGAGCGGTCCACCCCCGGGTGGATCCCTGGGGCTGAGCCATGACCCTGGACAGGAGCGCATTGGAGGCACAGGGCAAGTCCTCAGGAGCAGACGGGGCTGGGCTGGGGCTGGCTCTGCCTTCCCAGCTACGCCAGTAGGCGCCACACCTCGGAACGGGGCCAGGCTCCTCGGCTCAGGTGAGGACATCGGCTGTGAGTCCCCGCCCCACGCTGTCACCAGCAAGCGTCATCGTGAGGCCCCCAGGGGATGAAGCCTCACCCACCCCAAACACTCAGCCACACGTCACAAAGTCACCGTTGCAGCCCCTAATGCATACAGAGGGACAGACAGACAGCGCCCTCCCGCCAGCTGGACACACAGGATTCAAATCCAGCTCTGTCGTTCACCAGTGGTGGGATGTGATGCCCGGCGCCCTCCTGGGCGTCCACCTCCCCATCTATAGGCGGGGACACCCCGGCGACCCTGAGGAGCCCTGAGAAGCCCTTGGCGGAGCAGGGCCCGAGAGGGGAGCCCCATGAGCGGCGACACCCTGACACTGAAGCAGGCTGCTGCCTGACACCCAAGAGATCTTGGCGATGGAAACATCCCCGGGTAAACAAACACGCGACACTCGGGTTGCTCTGCCCTGCGTCTGAGCGGCCAGAGGCAGCCCAGCAGGTTGGCACCCCTCTGACTCGGGACCGCAGCAGCTCGCGAGACCACATGATCACCAGGAAACATGAGCCGCCATCTGAACACCAACCCGAGCTTTCCTGTCCCAACTATTTTATCTGCTTCTCCAGCCTCTCCAGCAGCTGAGAAATTAAAAGACGCTTACTCCTTGGAAGGAAGGTTATGACCAACCTAGACAGCATATTAAAAAGCAGAGACATTACTTTGCCAACAAAGGTCCACCTAGTCAAGGCTATGGTTTTTCCAGTAATCATGTATGGATGTGAGAGTTGGACCATAAAGAAGGCTGAGCGCCAAAGAATTGATGCTTTTGAACTGTGGAGCTGGAGAAGACTCTTGAGAGTCTCTTGGACTGCAAGATCAAACCAGTCCATCCTAAAGGAAATCAGTCCTAAATATTCATTGGGAAGACTGATGCTGAAGTTGAAGCTCCAATATTTTGGCCACCCAATAAGAACTGACTCATTGGAAAAGACCCTGATGCTGGGAAAGATTGAAGGCGGAAGAAGGGGATGACAAAGGATGAGCTGGTTGGATGGCATCACTGACTCAATGGACATGAGTACGGGTAAGCTACGGGAGTTGGTGATGGACAGGGAGGCCTGGTGTGCTGCAGTCCATAGGGTCGCAAAGAGTCAGACATGACTGAGCGACTGAACTGAACTGAACTGAGCCTCTCCTGCATACCAGGCACTTGGGACCCTCGGTCCCTATGGAGACCCCAGAAGAGGTAGCATCAGAGGCTCGGAGAGGTCCGAGGATCCCATGCTAGCAGGTGGCAGAGCTGGAACCCGAGCCTGGAAGAGCCCGTGTCTGCAGCACAGGGGCCGTCCGACCCAGGGACCAGAGTCGGGCACCCACGGGGCAGCTCAGGGTCACGACAGCTGGCCTGGCCCTGAGGCCCACCAGCAGGACAGACCCCTCCCAGAGGCTCCACCCCACCCTGCCGGCTCCCTGCACCACCGGACTTGCCGAATCCCTCTAGCCGGCTCACAGCTCTCACACAAGATGGCAGACGCTCTGGAGGGTCAGGGTGTCTGACCAGCGACTTGTCCAGAGTGTGGGTCACACTCCCTTTGCTGAGACAGTGGCTTTCCAAGAGTTCACCCAAGTCAGGATTTGGGTCCAGAGAATATGCCGACTGTCCCCAAACCACTTCATTGGACAGAAACCAGAAAGAATCGAAGCACCTCAGGTGGCAGTTTAGGAAGTGACCACGGATTTGAAGGACCAACAGTTTGGAGATGAGGATTCCCGGGCTGTCCAAGAGCTGCCGGTTCTGGGGCAATGACCATCCTGTTCAGGTGCAATTTCAGATGAATTTCTGGGTCAGGATGATTTGTCTTCAGCTACACCTACATCAGATGCTGTCACCCATGGAAACTGGGCATGTGTGTTAAGATCCGTGTGCTGCCAACTGGGAGACCTCCATTCGAGCAAAGGAGTGGCCCCTGTGGATGGAATAGCCCAACCTGTCACAAAGTCATGGGCTTTGGAAGCAGCACACGCCCACCTTAGACCCGGAACCAATGCCCTTCTTGTTGATTCCTCATTGCAAAAGGCAAGCACACACAATGAAAAAAACAAAACTGAGGAAGGTGACAGGAAGTGTAAAGATGCTGGGGAGGGGGGGTGGCGGGGGGCGGGGAGCACTAGCTCTTTCACTGCCTCCAACAGAGGGGGACGCCCTGGACGTCACGATTTCCTTCTGGTCTGCTCCCTGCACTGTTTCATAGCGCGGAGGTCACATAGGACGCACCATTGTGTCCTCAGCTGTTTTCTAAATGAAGCTTTTCTTAAGCACTTTCTCCTAACGTGAGAAACTCCAGTCACACAAGTAACTAGAACGTTCTTGCCAGCCCCCTCCCCCAGGAAGACACGATGCCGCTTGCTCTGGTCTACAGCTGAGCCCCGGGTCTGGGGTGGTGCTGGGCACACAGCAGGGGCTTAGGAAACATCTAAACCCCACGGATGAGGGACCGGACGAAGGACCCACGGATGAAGGACCGGACGAAGGACCCACGGCCCATGTCCCGTCACTCCCCACCACATACACGCAGCAGGTTTCTGACTTTCTGCTGCTGTTTGGGATGCCGTGGTGAACCAGCCCCGACTCAGATTAGAAACATTTTTCTCTGTTTCAAATGCCGGGGCCGCACCAACCGGAGCAGAGGACTGGGGCTCAGGCTCTGTGTCTACCGCACACTCTCGTGGCCGCCTTTCCTTCCCTGGGGCTCGGTTTCCCCTCTGTGTGGGTGGGTGGGCTAGGACTGGAGCATCCCCCAGGCCCCTTCCAGCTCTGTGTTCCTAATCCATCAGCCACAGGAAAAGAAGACAGCTGAGCTGCCACCCAGCTTTCCACCTGGCCCTGCCCTCCCCTTCTGGGCTGAACTGCATCTCTCCCGCAAATCCATAATCCAGTACGACTGGTGTCCTTTTAGGAAGAGAGAAGGACACAGACACACAGAGGAAAGAGCATCTGAGGACACAGGGAGGAAACGGCCACTTACACGATGAGGCGAGAAGCCTCAAGAAACCAACCCTGCCCACGCCTCAATCTCAGACTTCCATCCAGTCTCCAGAAGTGTGAGAAGATACAATTCCGTTGTTTAAGCTGCATGGTCAGTGGGTACCTTGTTACGGCAGCCCTGGCAGACTAATGCAACGCCTGCCCCCATTAAACTCACCTGGGAGAATCCTGCCCACCAGACCTGCAGCCGCCCGGGCAGGACACACAGGCGCCAAGAGAGCATAGACCCGGCGCCCAGAGGTGGCAGGGTTGGCTCTGGAGCCCCTCTGGGCTCAGGCTCGTCTCTCTGTCCCACCTTGCCCCGCCCCCCGTGACCACACGGACTGGGACGCTAGAAGACCATCACCAGGCTCACCATTGTCTACTGGGCCCCACCTGGGCTCCGAGATGATGCCAGCCTTCCCTGGGGAGGGCCGTCAGGGGACCTGCCCTCGTGGACGAGGGAAGTCCCCGACCTGCCAGATGCGCACGGTGGCCATGAGAGCGTGGGTGTGGCCAGCAGTGCGCGCAGAGCCGGAGGGGCTCCCTCCACACGGCGGGGAAAGCAGGGCACGGTGACTGCAAACAGAACACAGCTCGCGCGCTCGGTCAGGCTTATCTGACGCGAAACGCCAGCTCCTCCCGTCTCCCGCTGCTTCCTCATCCCCCTGAACACTGAAATGAATGTAAAACAAAGCAAGTAGGCACGGGGCCTGGAGGCCACCCCAGAGCCCCCTCAAAGGTGCCCTGAGTGATCAGACTGAAGGAAGACACGCCCGCAGCCGGCACAGCATAAAGGGGAGCCTCCCTCCCGGGGCCGGCGTTCAGGTCCCCTCAGGCTCCGACCCTCGGCTGGTCTGGGCCGCTGGAGACTGGACCACGTGCTCCCAGCCACGCGTGCTGGCGCCCAGCTCTGGGATGATGCCAGAGTTCCCTGGGAAGGGCCGTCAGGGGACCTGCCCTTGTGGATGAGGGAAGGCCCTGGCCTTCAGATGTGCACAGTGGCCACGAGAGCCTAGGTGCGCGGCGCCGGGGGCCACCGTCTGCTCTCCCCCATCATGGCTGTGTGTGAAAATTTCACTGCTGTGCAGGTCACGCGCCGGGCCATGAGCGACAGGTGGCGGGTCGGTGTGCCCACTGCCAGTCCCAAGGGGCTGTGCTGACTCAGAGAGGCTGAAGTTTACTGACCTGCACGAGCCCCCGAGGGAGGACCTACTAGGTGCGGGGTTTCCGCTATTACCTCATCCTTTCCACCGGGGCAACGATACTGCTTTCAGGAAGCCAAGCTCAAGAAGCGGTCACGCTGTGTCCAAGACCAGCAGGTGGACACTATGATTCAAACCCCAGTCTCCTTGCCCTCTGATCCCCCCAGGACCCCTGGTGACCACCTACCCCTGATCCCAGGACAACCACAAATGAGGGGGGAAATGCCATGGTTCCTTCCAGGGCTCCCCCTGATTACAGGAGAGATCGGAGGGATCAATTACGGTTGGGGAGAGCCTAAAATTACCTGGTGCACCCTGCCATTACCTCCCCCCCACCTACCATTAGATAAATGTGTCTGGAGGCTCTGCCAAGGCGGGGTGCCCTGTTCCCCAGCCACCTCCAAAGAACAGGTTGGCCATTTCAGAAATCCTCTTCTAGAGAAGTCTGCCTCCTCCAGCCTGCCATTTGCTCTCAGCTTCTCTCCCAACTCCCACTGCCCGTGTGGTCCCTCCTTCCTCAACTAGGAGGGGGAGGGGATAGACTCCCCTTGGGGGGTCCTCCCGGGGAAACACAGGTTCCAAGCAGACAGCAGACAGGAAATGGTCCCTAAAGGCACACTCCCTCCACAGTCCTGTTTGTTTCCCTACCCTCCCGCCCCTCAGGGAGAAACAGCTGTCTCCTCTGGTTTCTGCGGGGTGGCCAGGGGTCCATAATGTAGTCTTTGGGGAGATGGACTCAAGGCAGGACACAGGAATCAGGAAGCACTAGCTTCAAAACCCAGCCCCACTGCAAGACCTGAGCAAGTGACTCAAGCCTGGTGAGGCTCGGTCGCACCCTGGAAAATGGGGTGATGGCCTCTCCCTGCCGGGGAAATGTAGGGACAAGACCTCCAGCCAGGGCTGGGTCCCCAGAAGGCTCTCAAAACGGGGCTCTGGTCACTTCAGAGTCTCTCTAGGAGCCAAGGCCCCCAGCGGTAGGCCTCAGTTTCCCCCAGGGCACTAGGTGGTGGTGACGTGGGATTTTTCCAGCGCCGCACAGAGGCTGTCAGACCCTGCGGGTGCGGCCCCAGAGGCAGCAGCCTGGGTATGCAGTGGAGGGGACGAGGGGCCGGAGAGAGCACGCGCGCGCATCGCGGAGGGCTGCACACAAACTGCGGTTCCGCGCCCCCAAGTCTGCGCTGGGCGAGCCCAGGGCGCCGGGCGGGGGGGGGGGGGGGGGGTCGACCTGATGCCCCTCCCCAACCCACCTACCCACCAAGGCGCTGCGGGAGTCACACAAGGGCGGCGCCCCCCTGCCGCCAAGCCCTCCCCACCCCCCGACCCGAGTCACACACCTCTCCGCCGCAGGGTCTACGGCGGCCGCGCGCCCTTCGCCCGGACCCTGCTGCGACCCCGCACGCCGGGGAGAAAAGCAAAGGAGCGGCGCCGTCCAGGCAGCCCAGCGCAGCCAGGCGGTGCGGCGCTCGGTGAAAGGGGTTCCCGGCCCCTCGGGCGCAGGGACAGGGCGGGCGATGGGGGGCGCCTGACCTGCCACACTGCAAAGACCCTGGAGCGCAAGTCGGCTGCAGCCGCGGGGCGGTTTCCCGTCTGCAGGTGCAGGCACCCCAGCCCTGGCGGCGCCGCGATCCAGTTCGGAGAGGCCCCGGTTCCCCGCACACTCACCCGCGCTCATCTCGGCGGCAGCTTGGAGTCGGGTCGCCGGGGCGGGGCGGCAGCCGGACGCTTGTGTCCGCAGGTGCAGCGCCTGCAGGCGGGATGGGCGGCCGGCCCGCCCGCAGCTCCGCCGCAGCCCCTCGGCGCGCCAGCCCCGCCCCACAGACCCCGCCCCAGCCCCGAATCCCCGCCCCGCCCGCCCGGAGGCCCCGCCCCAGCCCCGCCCCCATACCGGATGCACCCTGGGAAATGTAGGCGCCGCGCTCCGCTCCTCCTCGCTCGGTGCCACCTGCCGCTCCCCAGGGATGGACTACAGTTCCGGCAGGCTGCGCGGCCCGCGCATGCGCAGGCTGGCGACGCCGCTGCGGCCTCCCGCAGCCCACTCGTGGGGGTTTCTGCGGAACTGTCCTCGCGGCCTGGCTGGCTGGCTGGCGGCCTGGCCATCGGCTGCTGCCAAGAGCCCACGAACGGGCCAGGAGTGCGGCCGGGTGAGGCGCAAGCTTGGTGCAACGAGCCGCACAGCGGCAACTCCCTCCCTCCCCAGTTTGCAGAAGAGAATCGAGGCGGGGGCAAGCGGGGGGAGGCAGGATTTGCCCAGTTGCCCCGGCGAGGGGCGAGGCCTGCGCTCTTGACCCCGTATCTAGGGCTTGGCGGCGGCGACCCGATGTCCTGCCCCAGGCTCCCAGGGCGCCGCATCGGCTGGCGCCGTGGTCTGATCCCGGTGGCGCAGTCTGCGGGCCCCTATTCCCCCCCGCCCCCCATCCCCAGGGGCCGACTGTCCTCTGTGACGTCAGTGACCTCCCTGGTCCATCACAGGGAGGGCCTGGGCCCCGGTAGGGCAGAGGGAAGGCCCCGGGTGGGAGCACGGGGACCCCAGTGAGTTTCTGGTGCTGATGAAAGGGGTCTTTGGGGGTGGGTGTGGAGGGTCTGGGTTGACCGGTTCAGAAGGTGGACTCCCTGGACCTGGCCCCACCTGGTGGGGGAGAAGAGAGGGCTGGTCCCAGAAAAGGTGAACTCTGAACAGAACTCTGAGGCAGGAGCAGGTAACTCTTTCTGGGCCTCCAGCAGCGTCCACCTACTCCCAAGAGGGGCCTGCGGGCGTAGAGAGGCTGAGGTTCCTGGGGAGAACCAGCCTGGGCAATGCGGCCGGTTGGCCCAAGCCCCATGCACCCTAGCAACCTGGAAAGACTGGCTGGGCTGGCTGTTTGTGTAGCTGCCCGGCTCCAAGCCTGTCCGCTGGGGCTTTTTGCCCAGAACACGAGTGGGTGTGATGATGGAAGGAAATGAGCAGGGGTCAGGTGCCCTCTTCTTCACTCAGCGGCCCTCTCAGCAGTGCAGACCTGAGCAGTCCTTGCCCCTCTGTGGGCATCAGGGCCCCATCCGTGAAGTGGCCAATTGGAGGATCCACCACAGATGAGAGCATTAAATTCTGGTGGTTAGTTGTGAGGACAGAGCCTGGCCAGTCAGGGTGGGGGTCTGGGGGGTCTGACCCCCTGGTGGGGAGCCTGCTTTCTTCTCCGTGTGCATCGTTAGACTGTGAGCAGTCCCCGCCTCTCTAGATACTTCTGAGGCTCCCATGGGCTAGTGCACGCTGGGCCCCAGCAGCAGCTGAGATCAATAGCTGTGTTTGATATTATCATGCAGTTATTATCCTTCTCAGTGACTTGTATAAGCCTGGCACAGAGTGGGCACCCCACAGATACCCCGCTGAGGAAAGGGAGGGAAGGAGAGAGGGTGCTGACCCCGAGCACCCGGTACCTTCCAGGCCATCACCTGGGGCAGCAGGCCAGACGCCCACCCAATAGCAGAGCACCCGCTGCCCCCACGTGTCCTCTTTAGGAAGCTCACCATCAAGTTCCCCACGGAAAGGTGTGGACGGGCCCTTGCTCCCAAGTCCCTGTGAGTCAGAGGGCGAGTGTGAGTGGCCTGGTTCCAGAGGTCCGCCCGACATGCGGCCACCCAGGGCCTCCCAGTGGGGCCGGCCCCGCCTCTCTGAGCAGGCACCTTCAAATGGGGCAGGGACTGGGGAGTCATAGCCGTTCTCAGCTCCTTGAGGAAGGAACCTCAGGGTCATGTGGTTCCAGCACATTCTTTCACTGGGGTAGAACCGGAGGCTCCAGGAAGTCCTGCCAAGGTCACACAGCAGGTTGACAGCAAGGGAGGACCCCGGTGTCCTGTAGCCACGCCTCTGCCCCCTCTGCCCTGGCCCGGCTGGTTCTCCCACAAGGGAACTCCCGGTGGGCCAGGCCTGCTCACTCATCTTCCTCCTGCACGGCGCCCACGGGGGTTGGGTGGACGGAACCAGGCTTCGGTTGTCATCCTTGATGCTGTGAACCAGGTGTGACCTCGGGCAGCTCGTTCACCCTCTCGTGTCTCAGCTTCCTCATCCTTGAAACAGCACCTGACCCACAGGGTTCTTAGGAGGATCCCGTGAGTCATGTGAATAAAGCACTTTGAAGTGCAAAAAAGTCAGGGCTCAGGGAATGATCGTTATTGTATTTATTGTTATTGAAACAGACCGGAGAGCAGTATGGGCCATCAACAGCCCTCAAAGGGTGTTGCCTTTTCTCACCTGTCTTCCAGCCATCCATCCATCCATCCACCGTGTATTCAGTACCTTTAGTGAACTGGGCACTGTTTTAATAAAGAAAACAGAAATTTGTTTTCAAATTAATCATCTAATTCATTGCAGAAAGAGCCCTGAAGGAGGGAGTGTCAGAGGGGCTCCTTGACACAAAGACCTCCCAGACAGGCTCACGGTCAAACCAAGACGCTTACAACATTTGTTGCATGCTTTCAGATATTCAGAGGACCCGCTGGGCCTTGCTGGTTGCCAGTGGCTACCCCCCACCTTCTCCTCCTGCCAAGCTCACACCTGTGGGCGAAAGGAATGCCCTGGGGTGACCCAGGCCCCTTCCTGCAGGCAGGGTAGAAGCCACACCTGCTCCTTGGCCCACGTACCCCTAAATGTTCCCCCGGGGAAGTCCCCATCTCATTTCACAGGGACCCCCTTCCAGGCCCTCACGAGTGGTGCCCCGGGTGGCTCCGCTGGCCCTCCACCCATTCCTTCCACCTTTGCCCCATCTTTCCTGCTTGAAGACTTAGCAGGTTTCCTTTGGTTTCATCTTCCCCGTGACCCTACAAGCAGGGCCCTAGTCTTCCACCTCCAGGCTTGGGGAAAGGACACGACCTAGCCAGGCTGCGCTCAGGGGAAGCACAGAAGGGGTTGACTTTCCAGGGTGTTGACTGGGTTCCCTGGCTGGCGCCTCCAGCGGCAATGCTGGTCCATGTCCCCCCCCTGGGATGGGCCTCGGGGTGCCCAGACTTCCGTCTCCAAGATGAATATGGGCCCTTGCGTGTTTGCCCCCTGCTCTGTGGCCTGGTGCCCTCCTTGTCCAGACCCGGGCTCCAGGGAAGCCAGGGGTATAATCAGGGCTGGATGGCAGAGCCCTGGGTCATAAAGGAGGGCGTGCCTAAGTGCCAGCAGGCAGGTGCCAGGCAGCTGAAGGCAGAGCCCAGGTAGGACCCTGGAGGAGACATGAAGAGCTCCACCTCTGCTGTTTGCTGACCACTTACTAGGAGACGTGGATTGTGCCGGTGATGGAGACTGCAGAACAGGGAGGGGCAGCCTCTGCCCCCGCCCCGGGCCCAGCTGGTCCTAGAGTCGAGCCTCTCACAGCAAACCCTGCTCTCCTGTGGGCACCAGGCTATCATTTGGAGGTTCCGTCCCTGGTGACCCAGAGGTGATCACAAAACAGAAATGATCAGAGCCTAAGTGTTCCTTCTCAAGCGTCTACTAACTGCATAAGACGCCGTGCTCAGCCCGCAGCACAGCCACCCTGGGCGCCTTTGGGGGTACTTTTCCTGCATGGCCCGTGCCAGGTACAGGTTCCCAAGCAACGAGTCCAGTGACCTACAGACAAAGGCCTTTTCTTTCTGTAACAAACGCCCCGGAGGAGGATACAGGCATCTCTTGCAGCTCCGAGGGCCTGGAAATCCCTTCAGAACTAAGGTCATTTGTCCTGAAAATGTTTACTGCCCTTTTGTGGGGCCTCAAGCCCTTGGGAAGGGAAGGATGTTGAGGGATGAGATGACAGTTGGGCACAACGCCAACTGTGTGGTCCGGGGCCAGTGGGCATCAGTGCTACTTTCTTGAGGCCTGCCAGGAGGGGCTGGGAGGGCGAAAGGTCAGGAGGGGAGGGCTGGTTAAATGGGGCAGCAGAGCCTGGTGGGGGAGTTTGTCTAACCCCCAGTGGGGCCAGCCTCACACTCAGGTAGGAGGAGCAAGGGGTTTGAGGGACTTCCCTGGCAGAAGAGTGGTCAGGACTCCCCGAGTTTTCACTGCCGCGGGCCTGGGTTTGATCCCTGCAGGGAATTATGATCCCACAAGCTGCACAGTATGGCCCAAAAAAGGGGGTGGGGTGGAGGTGGCATGAAATACAGGTGAGGAGGATGCCAAGGGCCAAGGCAGGTGAGGCAAGCAGTGAGGACCAGGGTTGCAATGCTCCAGGACCGCTCTGTGCCAGAGAGCCCTCCATTACTATCCTCAGCGTCATCCTTGCACCCATTCAACAGATGGGGAAATCGAGGCTTCACTTGCCCAAATGCAAACTGGCCCCCTGCAGAAGAGCTGGGATGCACACCCAGGCTCTTCTGAAGAGTGAACCTGGGGGATCTCTCCTGGGTCTGTTGGGCCTTCAAGAAGCGCTGAGGAGGTCAAGAGACGAGGCTGAGGGGCCTGAATTGAGGATAAGGGGCTCAGACCATAGGGACCTGCGGCCCTGGAGCCAAACCATGCCAGGCCCTCTCCCCCTTGGGCTGGGGGGTGGCCCAGCCTCACCTGACAGCTCAGCGTCACCCACTGGACTCCACCAGAGAGTCCTTCCTTGGAGAAGACCCCTGAAACCTGGCTAAACCGGGGGCCGCCTCCACTCCCCGAGGCCTTGACTGTCCTTGCCAGGTTGCTGTGTACTCTTGCTGTTTATCCCTCTTGTCTGATGCCCTCACTAAACGTCAGGCTGCCCAGGCAGGGGTTATCAAGGGGTCCCCATCACTTCCCAGGGTCTCCAGGGCATCCCAGGGTCTCCAGGGCATCCCGGGATCTCCAGTGCATCCCGGGATCTCCAGGGCATCCCGGGGTCTCCAGGGCATCCTGGGATCTCCAGTGCATCCCGGGATCTCCAGGGCATCCTGGGGTCTCCAGCGTGGAGGAGCGTAACCACTGAACTCCAGGATCAGTGTGTACCCCGTCCCCCGCCCCAGGGCTCCCTTTTCTGCCTCTCACTCACAGCAAAAGCAAAGATGTGAGCCTCTCCTTCCCCACATTCCTGACCTCACCCCGGGTCTGCCGAGACTTCCCGCCAATTGCTTCTCCCTAGAGAGTGCCCAGTGTGGCCGGGCTCCCCTGGGGCCTGGTCTAGAATGGCACCGCCCTGGAAGCCCAGCCGTGCAGACATCCTGCACATGGGAGGCCCCAGGCCCACGGAAGAGCCACCTCCAGAGACTCCAGACCACCCAGGGCATCTCTGGGCCTTCTCTTGTCCAAGCGGAGCGGGCATCTCTGTCCTTTCTTCACCTCCAAACCCAGCCCAGAAATTGATTCACTTAACAGCAAATGGAGAAACAAATGAAATATGATTTCATTGTGGGAGCTTTCCAGCTGCTCAATAATTTAAAACCAGGCCATATGAAACCAGGAGTAAAAATAACATGTGACTCACTCCTTGGAGCCTCACTCCGTCAAACATGGGTCCACACACCTGGATTATTCAGCGGATTCGGATCCAGCCTCAGCATCCCATGCCTGTCACTCACCCTGAGCTCTCCAGGCGCTACAGAAAAGGCCATGTGCGTTCATCGCTCGTGACGGCCGAGTCTGCTCCGTCATTTGGACGGCCCGGTTAACGCCGAGCGCTTTGCAGACTTGGCACCGTTTCGCCATCACAGAGAAACTACACGAGAGGGTTCATTACAAGTAATGAAGTAGGACGTCGGGGCCTGATTCGGGAAAGGACGCACCACGGGCAAGACTTGGATTTTTGGCTAGTGATCAAGAAGCCATTTCTCTAATTAAATTTGGTGCCCATGCAGCAGAAAACAGACAAGGGGAGTTAGGAGTACGTGAGGGAAATGGAGAGTGAAAGGGCAGGGCCAGCTCATTCACAGATGCAGGGCATTGGGCAGGGCGTTGATTGAGCACTTCCTGTGCTCCGGCCCCTGTGGTGGAGATGAGAGAAGAACCAGGCTGGTCCAAGGGGTAACGAATGCGAGGTGGCCTGGTGTCCTGGGGCCGTGGGACGAAGCCCCACGAACGGGGCCCGAGCGACAGAAGTTTGCTGTCCTGGTTGGAGGCCAGACGTCTGAGATCAAGGCGGTGGCAGGGCCGCCCCCTCCCCAGGAGCTCCAGGGGAGGCTCCTCTCTGGCTTCTGGGTCTCCTGCGCACCCTTGGTGTCCCTGGGCTCAGGGCTGCGACTCCCCTGGCGTTTGGGGGCTTGCCCTCCTCCAGCATGACCTCATCTTAGCTAATGGCATCCGTGGATACCCTATTTCCAAGTAAGGTCAAGTTCACAGGTCCCAGAGGGTGGGACTTGAGCCTGTCTTGGGTAGCAGAGAGGGAGGGGGATATGGTTCAGCCCAGCATCACCCGCACAAGGGCCTCCTGGGAGCAAAGCCTCAGGCCTGAGTCCCCCTGGTTGGTGAGAAGAGAGACGCCGGGCCACACAGGGAACCAGGTTCCCACTGCTGCCGTCATCTGGATGCCCCAGCCTCGGGAGCCACCCACAGGTCCCCTAAGGCATCGGTGTTTCTCATGTCGCTGAAGCCACATCGTACTGAAGTGTCCTGGGCAGAGTCTCCCTCCAGATGGCTCGGTGCTGGGATTGCTCTTGACCTAAGCCACAGGACGGTGCCGGAAGCCTGCCCCTCACCTGCTCCCCACCCCACCGCACCCCCGGCCTGGCAGGGGAACTGGGGGAATTCCTGAAAGCCTCTGGCTTGCTTGACCCCATCTGAGATGCGGAGAAAGGTGACACCGCCCAACTCTGTTCCAGGCAAGACTCAGCAAGAAAAGCGTATCGGCTGTGTGTCAGGGAAATGCCTCAGAGGTCACCCTGCCAGGAAGGAAAAGTAGGCTCACCATGGTTATTCCCTGGGCCCCCAGTTCTTCACCCCTTGGGGGCAGGTAAAAAGCCAGTGTTCAGCGTGAATAATAATTGGCAGCATTGTCTATATGGGCGTCCCTGGTGGCTCAGATGGTAAAGAATCCGCCTGCAGTGCTGGGGACCCTGATTCAATTCCTAGGTTGGGAAGATCCCCTGGAGAAAGGGAACGGCAACCCACTCCAGTATTCTTGCCTGGAGAATCCCATGGACAGAGGAGCTTGGCAGGCTACAGTCCACGGGGTCACAAAGAATCGGACAGACCAAGAACCCCGTTCTGTAGCAAAGAGTGCATGACTTTGAGTCCCAGACCATGAGGTCTACTTCTCTTGCCTCCCCCCCGCAAAAAACACATCTCCGGAAGCTGCCAGCTGATGGAAGGCCCACCTCCAAGGCGCAGCGCAGGGACCGTTCCCTGTGGGTGGCGCCCTGTTTTCCAGGATGCAGTACATGCTCAGAAAAAGCAGGCGGTTCACGGGGCCAGAACCGAGGGCAGAGCGCTCCTGGCATCATCCTCAGTGGCCCCCTATTAGGGTGTGTGCCGCTCATCTCTGCAGTCTCAGGCTCTCCTGGACCAGGGGTCCCGGCTCAGCATGCATGGAGGGGACCCCAGCTTCCAACAGGAGATGGAGCAAAGACTTCCTCGAACTTGAAACTGACCACTCATGGGGACCTCAGACCGGTGGACCAGAAGGCAGAGTCGCTCTCTGGGGGGTGGGGGTGGGGGGGGTGGTTGACCATCATGAGGCGGTAGGGGCGCCCCTACAGTGAGGGCAGGGGGCGTGAGCCTGGCACCCAGCAGACCACAGCGGCACCCCTGGGCTCTTCCGCCGCGATGGCAGTAGGCACAGGGGAGGCGGGGCAAGGACCACCCGCGGGGAGGGCTGGAGAGGGTCTGGGCCTCCAGAGGCCTTGCTGGAAGTGCCGGCCCAGGACGTGGAGGGGAGAGAGAAGGGGGGTCCCCGGGAACCGCTCCCGAAGCCATGGAGCCACGCCTTGTTGTGCTGAACCTCCTGGGTGAGTCTGTAGAGACTACGGGCCTCCAGGAGGCAGCCTGGAGGCCTGGCCTTGATGGGGGTGGGGTGAGCACAGTGAATCCCCCGGAGCTGGACTGTGGGGCTCGTCGGGCACAGCCCTGCACGTCTCCTCGATTCTGCCTTGGGCTTCGCTGACATGGGTCGTGGATGCCTGCGAGATTGCCCAGCATGCCACCCCAGGGGAGCAAGGCCACTCTTGACCAGTCAAGGGGGCATACGAGCCTCTGCACCCATGGCCCCTCTTCTAGGCTCAACCCCCAGGCACGTTCCATGTGGCCCCCTAGAAGATCTCAGTGGGATCAAGGCCCCGGTGCCTGCAGGCTGACCAGATCAACAGTGTCTATTCGTCACTGCCCTCTGCCCTCTCCCCAGGACCCAGTCCATCCCAAGAGTCCCGTTCATAGTAAACTTCCTCTTCTAAGCCCTGTCTCCTGTTCTGGAGTGGAGCTGGGGAGGGGAGACCAGGCTATGATGTGGAGGGGTCGGAGCAGCAGGACAGGGGGCTGCCTGGACTGGGGGGGTGGGGGAGCTGTCCTGAGGAGCCCCGATGCCAGACGCAGATCCCGGGGGGCCAGACTCCCTGGGGAATCTCAGAGAGGCTGAGTCTTGTGTCTGAGCTATTTGAGTGACTATGATCATGAACCTGACCTTTGCACAGACAGGGAGACGGCAGAGACCGCAGACCCCACACGTGTGGGGTCGGGGGAGGGAGACAGTGACTCAGCAAAGTCACAGAGGAGGAGGTGCAGGTGGGGGGCGGAGAACGGACCCGGCCCAGTTCTGACGCCAGGACTCGACAGGGGGGTGCGAGGGCTGTTTTCTCCCCAGAATGCTCGGCGGGTGGAGGACATTCCAGCCGCACGGGGGTGTGAGGGGGTTCACTCATGAGAATGGTGGATGCCGGAGGGCTCTAGAGCTCCATTTTCTCAAGGAACCCTGGATGAAAAAGGCTCAAGGGAAGGAAAAGTCAAGGGATGTTTCCTTGGCATCAGAGTCCTGCCCCCTGGTCACCGTTCTCCTTTTTCTAAGCCCGTCACAGGCTGCTGGGAGGGACGGGGAGAGGGTGTGTGTGGGGCGGGTTGGTTCTTGCTGATAGCGAGTAATCTGACCTGCTCTCTGGACAGCAAACCATCTGCCTCCTTGTGCTCGGTGAGAGGGAGACAGACCCAGAGACAGAGGCAGAGAAACACAGTGGTGGTTCTGGAGCCTCCAACTTCTGGAAATGAAAGTGTTAGTTGGGTTGGTCCCTCAGTCGTGTCTGACTCTTTGCAGCCCCATGGACTGTAGCCCACCAGGCTCCTCTGTCCATGGGGATTCTCCAGGCAAGAACACTGGAGTGGGTTGCCATGCCCTCCTTGAGGGGGTCTTCCAAACCCAGGGATAGAACCTGGGTCTCCTGCGCAGCAGGCAGATTCTTTACCATCTGAGCCATCAGCAAAGCCCAACTTCTAATCAGGGAAAACCCTGCATGTGGGTTTTCTGAACAATGACACCCAGAACCCAACGACCAGCCGCAGAGGACAGATTTCCACTTGTCATGTTGTGGTCCCTCTCTGGGCCTCACTCTTCCCATCTCTGAAATGGGAACAATGCGAAGGCCCTCGCAGGCTGGCTGGGATGCACTGATGAGGTGATGTGAACCCAGTGACCGCCCCCAATCCCACAGGCAAACAGGGGGCCTGGGAGCCCCTCAGTGTCTCTGGCTCTGGCAGCTTCAGCCCTCTGGCCGCCGTGGACCTCCCCCCACAGAAGTCCTCACCGTGAGCAGAACGACCACCCCTACTCAGTGAAGCACCCTCCCTGTCCTGGGTGTTTAAGGGGGACAACCCACCCCCAAGCTATGAGAGCTTTAGGGCCTTCCCTAAAGAGGATCCTGGGGCGGGGGGTGGGGGTGGGGGGCGCATGTCAGAGAAAATCCAGAGCTGGAGAGATTTTATTCTGGACTATTGCAACAGGTCAATCCTAAACGAAATCAATCCTTCGTATTCATTGGAAGGACTGATACTGAGGCGGAAGCTCCGATACTTTGGCCTCCTGATGCAAAGAGCCAACTCATTGGAAAAGACCCTGATGCTGGGAAAGATTGAAGGCAGGAGGAGAAGGGGACGATAGAGGGTGACATGGTTGGATGGCATCAGTGTCTCAATGGACGTGAGTTTCAGCAAACTCCGGGAGAGGGTGAGGGACAGGGAAGCCTGGCGTGCTGCCGTCCGTGGGGTCGCAAAGAGTTGGATACGACTGAGCGACTGAACAACCATAATTGCGGTGGGGGAACCAGGCTCAGTCCCGAGTACAGGGTCATGGGGGTCATGGCCCAGGAGCAGGTGGGGTCAGTGGGTGGAAAATCACTGAGGGAGACCACCAGATTGAGGACGGTTCTGGCTTAACAGTCTGAGAGCATCCTTGCTGAAGGCGGGACATCAGGCATCCACTAGGGGGCGCTCGGGATGAGGCATGAGACCGATTTAGCCCGGTTCTGTTGTTTGAGGACAAGGCTGGAATGAACCCTGGGCGGCATGTAATAGATAACGAACAAGGACCTACCCTATGGCACAGGGAACAGAACTCTACTCAATGCTCTGTAATGACCTAAATCAGGAAAGAATCTCAAAACGTGGACACGTGTATGAACAACTGATTCACTTTGCTGCACATCTGAAACTAGCACAACGTCATAAATCAGCAACACTCTAAAACATTTTAAAAAGGGCTCAGAGGGACTGACTAAGATTTAGTCAGGGTCTTGGTCACGCACATGCATGTC
This sequence comes from Dama dama, assembly GCF_033118175.1. Taxonomy (NCBI): domain Eukaryota; kingdom Metazoa; phylum Chordata; class Mammalia; order Artiodactyla; family Cervidae; genus Dama; species Dama dama. Next base: position 3,263,229 of record NC_083686.1, on the reverse strand, counting down.
AGATCCAAACAGCCCTGCAAAGGCTTTGACAGCTGAACTGACCCTGAAACCACCATCTACATAGACCAGACCGGGACCTGGGGTCCTGCCCACCAACTTGACTGCCTCTAGGGAAAAGCATTGCTTTCACAGGTCAGAGCGTGTTTGGAGAGGCGACAGTATTATTTTCTATTTTCATGGAGCAATTAGATGTGTTCAAGCTCGTAACACGGGACACCAGAACAAAATAAATTTTTCTCTTTGTAAAATTTGTTTTAACTTATATGCAAGAGTACATCATGCAAAATGCCAGGCTGGATAAAGCACAAGCTGGAATCAAAATTGCAGGGAGAAATATCAATAACCTCAGATAGGCAGATAACACCACCCTTATGGCAGAAAGTGAAGAACTGAAGAGCCTCTTGATGAAAGTGAAAGAGGAGAGTGAAAAAGCTGGCTTGAAACTGAACAATGAAAAAATGAAGATCATGGCATCCAGTCCCATCACTTGATGGCAAATAGATGGGGAAACAGTGGAAACAGTGGCTGACTTTATTTTTCTGGACTCCAAAATCACTGCAAATTGTGACTGCAGCCATGAAATTAAAAGATGCTTGCTCCTTGGAAGAAAAGTTATGACCAACCTAGACAGCACATTAAAAAGCAGACATTACTTTGCCAACAAAGGTCCATCTAGTCAAGGCTATGGTTTTTCTAGTAGTCATGTATGGGTGTGAAAGTTGGACTGTTATAGCCATGCTTTCCGGGAAACAAACTCACTCAGAAGGACAATGCAGATAGTGGAGTGCAGTTTATTACACCGGCGGGCCCAAGGCAGAGTCTCCTCTTAGCCAAGGACCCCGACCAGCATTTGTGAAAATCTTTTATACCCCATGTGTACATGTCCAAACCCACCACCCCAATTTCCTTGAGACTTACATAAACAAAGGAAGGGTAAATACAACTACAATAACCCCATCATTCACGTGTTATGTGTTCAAACAGTTAATAATCAATAAGCCCGCAGTTACATTCCGAAACAGTTAATAATCGATAAGCCTGTGATTACATCCTGATAGATACTGAAAAATATTTATGACCTGTCTGGAGGCAGGGGTGATTACAGTATGTTTTCTCTTAGGTGATGAGTAACCTGGATACGATCTTCAAGGTTCCCCTGTCCGGAGGGGGTCTTATCCTTCCACTGTCGTTCCCACAGGCACAAAGCAGAGAGTTCAGAGTGCACTGGAGAGGTGGCCGAGCACGAACAGCACGGACAGGCCTGAGATGGAGTCCAGGCCCTATGAATTCCTTCTTCAGTACCATAAAGAAAGCTGAGCGCCAAAGAATTGATGCTTTTGAAGTGTGGTGTTGGAGAAGACTCTTGAGAGTCTCTTGGACTGCAAGGAGATCAAACCAGTCCATCCTAAAGGAAATCAGTCGTGAATATTCATTGGAAGGACTGAAGTTGAAGCTGAAACTCCAATACTTTGGCCACCTGATGGGAAGAACTGAGTCATTTGAAAAGGCCCTGAGGCTGGGAAAGATTGAGGGCAGGAGGAGAGGGGACGACAGAGGATGAGATGGTTGGATGGCATCACCGACTCAATGGACATGAGTTTGAGCAAGCTCCAGGAGTTGGTGAAGGACAGAGAGGCCTGGCGTGCTGCAGTCCACGGGGTCGCAAAGAGTCGGACACGACTGAGGGACTGCACTGAGCTGAGGAACAGCAAGAATTAAGTGCCCTCCTTGTGCTGGGCACAGGGCATTCCCGAACTTTATTTATCGTCCTTCACCAACTCCGTGTCATGATCCTCTCGTACAGGCAAGGAAGCAGGCTGACGCAGGGAGGGGTCTTCGCAGGTCACGTCGCTGGGGGTCAGGGCTCGGGGACCAGAGACGCGGATCCACACTGTGTTCTGCAGGGCCTGGCACACAGCAGGCGTGCAGGGCTGGGCTGCGGTCTGGACGGAGAACTGGACCAAGGCCCACGCAGTCCCTGCCGCCATCCAGCCCGGCCGCTGAGTGAGCAGGACGTGCCCACCGGGGTGGGGCCTCCTGCCGTCCCTGTGGCTGGTTAACCAGGACCTTCTTTTATGGGTATTATTGGCTGTGCTGGGTCTGCGTTGCTGAGCACCCACCTTTCTAGTCATGGGGAGCGGGGCTGCTCTCCCGTGAGGCCCCGCCCTGCTCTGACGTCACTTGTTGCCGAGCGCAGGCTCGGTATTTCTGGCGCCGGAGCTCAGTTGCTCCGCAATCCGTGGAACCTTCCCGGACCAGGGATCGAACCCGTGTCCCCCGCAGTGGCAGGCAGACTCCTATCCGCTCTGCCACCAGGAAGTCCTAACCGGGATCTTACACAGCCACACTTCCCTGGCTGTCACTGGAGCCCCCCGCGGCTGCCCAGGGCCGAGGTGACCAGGCCTGCCCTCTCGGAGCTGGGGGCTGAGAGCGGCGGCGACAGCGTCTGGCAAAGGCGGCCCCGAGGAGGCCAGGCCCGAGCGGGGGAAGGCAACCAGCACCCCTCTCTCCCTGCCTCTCTTGGGGCTCCTGCCCCCTCACCCCCACCTGTGGCCTTGCTCCTGCTGGCTTTCCTGGGCCCCTGGAAGAGGTGGTTCCCGGGAGGGCCATGGACCAGGCTCCCGCCCAACTGGGCTGCTGCCGTGACCCCGGGAAAGTTTCCTGACCCCACAGAGCCTCAGCTTCCCCCATCCACAAATGGGGGTGACAGTGTTGGCCTCACGGGGGGGTTGAGGTTGTGGATATGGTAGAAGAAGGAACGCCAGCAAGCAGTCCTGCAGTGAGACAGGATCTGACCCTAAGAGCAGGGTCCGGAGGTTTTACATGAAAACAATCTCGTTTGCTTATTCTGGCTGTGCTGGGTCTGCATTGCGGCACAGGCTTTTCTCTAGTCGCGGCGAGCGAGGGTCTCCTCGCGGAGGCTCCCCTTGTTGCGGAGCCTGGCCTTAGGGCACATGGGCTTCGGTAGCTGCTTGTGGGGCTTGGCCTTAGTAGTTGTGGTTCCTGGGCTCTAGAGCACGGGCTCGACAGTTGTGGCTTTGTTGCAACGGGCTGTGTTGCTCTGTAGCGTGTGAGATCTTCCAGGACCAGAGACTGAACCCGTGTCTCCTGCTTTGGCAGGCAGATTCCTTACCACTAAGCCCCCAGGGAAGCCCGGGAGGTTTTATATTGACTGAATAAAATTTGGATTCAGTTGAAAAGGCAGACGAGGGGAACTGGGGTCTTCCAGATAGACTGCTGGGGGCAGGCAGGCGGGTGGGGGGAGAACGAACAGACACAGGACTTGTCGTGTGCCATCTAGTCCACGGGTGACCCACCTCACCCCTGGGAGCACCAAGCTCAGAGAGTGTGAGCACCCTGCCTGCAGTCACACAGCCAGCCAACCGCAGAGCCAAGGCGTACGTGCGTGCTGTGAGCTCAGTCGTGTCCGACTCCTTGCGACCCCACAGACTGTAGCCTGCCAGCCTCCTCCGCCCGTGAGGTTTTCTAGGCAAGGATACTGGAACGGGTTGCCATTTCCTCCTCCAGGAAGGAGAACCAGGAACACCACCCAAATCACCCTGCTTTCTAATCCCAGGTGCTTTTTTGTGTGTGAATTATGGTGACTAAGGGGGCCTGCCAGAGCATTTTGTCAAGTCACTCTCATCCTCGTCCTTCCAGAAAATCAGGTCCTGTTTGTCATTTGCTTTCCCAAGGTGCAGACAAACAGACCTGCGGCCTTCCTGCGCTTCCTTCTCCAGAGCCGTGGGGGGAGGGAGTGATGCTAAGGAAGCAGCTACCATCTGCCGAAGACTCGGCCCCAGAGGGGTGGGCGCTACTGTCCACGAAGCTATCGCATGTGCCTTACCCGAGTCATGCTGTCTGTCCTCCTGGGAGCCCCTGAGGTTGCTGGCTCCATTTCACAGATGGGAAAACTGAGACCCTCCCCAAGGTCCACCCAAAGCCAGCAAATGGCAAGAGCAGAGAGGTGCACAGACCCTAAGTGTGGCTGATGCCACCGTCCATGGTCTGAACCACCCCGTCTGCCTCCCCTCGCTGAAACACAGATGGCCCTTCCCAGGCTAGTGATGTTGAAAGTGAAAGTCACTCAGTTGTCTCCGACTCTCTGTGACCCCATGGTCTATACAGTCCATGGGATTCTCCAGGCCAGAATACTGGAGTGGGTTGCCTTTCCCTTCTCCAGGGGATCTTCCCAACCCAGGGATCGAACCCAGGTCTCCCGCATTGCAGGCGGATGCTTTACCAGCTGACACATGTGACGTTAGTGGATCGCTAACATTTCTTATCACACAGTTTCTGTGGATCAAGGGCTCTTGCAAGGCTGCAGTCGGGGCATCTGCTGGGCTGTGGTCTCATCTGAAGGTTGCTGGGGAGGGGAAGGATCGCTTCTGAGCTTGCTCACATGTGAGCCTCCTTTCCAAGATGGACAAGCTGAAGGTTAGAAAGGTTAAGTGTCTGACTCAAGGAGACACAGCCTGCAGTGTCAGAACCAGGGGAGTTTCTTCCTTTCCACCCGACCCTGCCTCCTGTGAATGGTGTGTGTGTGAGAGGCAGCCAGGGGGGAATGGCGCTTGTGGTCCCCAAGGGAAGGACCCCTGCTCTTTCCTCCATGGACCTGCTCTGTGGATATTGCCCTCCTGAGTCCTGGCTTGGCTGGCTCTTTCAGCATCCCTGCCCTGACCTCACAGATGCTACTCGGCTGGGAGGGGGCTTCTGTCTGCCCAGGTCTCTTGCTGGGCCTCTGATGGAGCTGGGACTCCGACCACGTCATCATTCTTCCCCGTCAACCAGCTCCTCATTTGGAGAGCAGAGACCGCTAAGAGCTCTAGCACTTCACCTTGACTTGGTCAGCTGATGACTGGTTACCCAGAACAGGGCGCCAGGCACCAGGCTGGCCACGGGTCCTGCCAGTGGTGTTGGCGGAGCCCCTGGCTGTGTTAATTGATGCTCACCCCCTTCACCAGCTGGGTGATGTTGGGCTCACTCTGTCTCCTCTTAGCTCCTTTCTAAGAGTGTGAGGCCCACCTCCTAGAGAGAACACCCACCTCCTAGAGCAGCTTTGGTGACCAGGCAAGGACCTGTATGACCCATGTGCCTGGGGACAGCGTCATCACTGCAAGCCATCAATACGTGCTACACATGCGTGCTAAGTCGCTCAGTCCTGTCCAACTCTTTGCGACCCTATGGACTGGGGCCCACCAGGCTCCTCTATCCATGGGACTTCCCAGCAAGAATACTGGAGTGGGTTGCCATTTCTTCCTCCAGGGGAACTTCTCGACCCAGTGATAAAACTCATGTCTCCTGAATTGGCAGGTGTGTTCTTTACCACTGGGCCACCTGATACATGTTCAGTCCAGTTCAGTTGCTCAGTCATGTCCAACTCTTTGTGATTCCATGGACTACAGTACACCAGGCTTCCCTGTCCATCACCAACTCCTGGAGCTTGCTCAAACTCATGTCCATAGAGTTCGTGATGCCATCCAACCATCTCATCCTCTGTCATTCCCTTCTCCTCCTGCCTTCAATCTTTCCCAGCATCAGGGTCTTTTCCAGTGAGTCAGTCAGACATGACTGAAATCACGTGGCCCGCACAACCTGCAAGGCTAGGCCAGAGGAGGGGATTTCAAAACATCATGGGTGACTGGAGCCCATTTTTGGTTTTGAAAATGCTTTCGAGTAAAAGAGAATGGGTCAGAAGAATACAAAACTGTTCTTTGTGGTCACATGAGGTGGCCGAAGTATTGGAGTTTCAGCTTCAGCGTCAGTCCTTCCAATGAATATTCAGGACTTATTTCCTTTAGGATGCATTGATCTGATCTCCTTGCAGTCCAAGGGACTCGCAAGAGTCTTCTCCAACACCATAGTTCAAAAGCATCATTTTTTCAGCACTCAGTTTTCCTTATAGTCCAACTCTCACATCCATACATGACCACTGGAAAAACCATAGCCTTCACCAGATGGACCTTTGTTGGCAAAGTAATGTCTCTGCTTTTTCATATGCTGTCTAGGTTGGTCATAACTTTCCTTCCAAGGAGTAAGCCTCTTTTAATTTCATGGCTGCAGTCACCACCTGCAGTGATATGCGTTACCTGTGACTAAATTTGTAGTGCTATTGTGTGATGAAGAATCGGGGCTTTGACAAGTGGAGAAGGCCAGGGTGGTGGCGGGTAGTTGCAGGAACCCAGCCCGGGGGCGCTCCTCCTGAGCCCACTGTAGGGGTCGTAGCCCCTCGGGCCCCGAGGGGTGACCCACGCGGTGCTTTGTGCTCAGTCCTCCACTAGAGGGCGGTGGTGGGCAGGGCCAGCCCCTGGGTTTGGACTGAACATGAAGGTGGGGACCCCCAGGGATCTGATCTGATGTGGAGAGGGGAAAGGGAGAAGACCCAGCCGGGAGGGACTTGCTCAAAACAACGCAAGGAGAGAATTACTCCCCTTTCCCAGCCTCCCTGGGGCTCATCCATGCACACGCCTCTTCACAATGGGGGATTGGGGGGCGGGGGCAGATACACCATGAGCAAACCTGGGGGGAGGGAGCCTGAGGGTCCCAAGCCCAGGTCTGCTGAGGACAGTGGTGCTAGGAGCCCACCCTCGGGCTCAGAAACTTGTTCAGGAAGGCCTTCATGTTTGAACGTGCACCCCAAGACAGTTTCCTCATCCACTGCACTTTTTCTGATTAGAAAATAGCCATCTCCGATTATAGGAGTGATACACCCTGAAAATACAGAAAGAGTCTAATGAACACTTAATGGCCCCGACCTCATCACTCTGATGACCACAAAGAACAGTTTTGTATTCTTCTGACCCATTCTCTTTTACTCGAAAGCATTTTCAAAACCAAAAATGGGCTCCAGTCACCCATGATGTTTTGAAATCCCCTCCTCTGGCCTAGCCTTGCAGGTTGTGCGGGCCACGTGATTTCAGTCATGTCTGACTCTTTGCGACCCCATGTGACCCACCAGGCTCCTCTGTCCATGATATTCTCCAGGCAAGAACACTGGAGTGGGTTGCCATGCCCTCCTCCAGGGGATCTTCCCGACCCAGGGATCAAACCCACGTCCCTTTTGTCTCCTTCATTGGCAGGCAGGTTCTTTACTGCTGGGCAGTTGGTAAAGAACCCACCTGCACTGCAGGAGACCCCGATGCAATTCCTGGGTCGGGAAGATCCGCTGGAGAAGGGCTAGGCTCCCCACTCCAGTGTTCTTGGGCTTCCCTGGTGGCTCAGCTGGTACAGAATCTGCCTGCAATGTGTGAGACCTGGGTTTGATCCCTGGGTTTGATCCCTGGGTTGGGAAGGTGCCTGGAGAAGGGAATGACTACTACTCCAGTGCCCCCTGGGAAGCCCTTGCAGGCTCAGTTCAGTTCAGTCGCTCAGTCGTGTCCGACTCTTTGTGACCCCATGGATTGCAGCACGCCAGGCCTCCCTGTCCATCACCAACTCCTAGAGTTTACTCAAACTCATGTCCTTGAGTCAGTGATGCCACCCAACCATCTCATCCTCTGTTGTCCCCTTCTCCTCCTGCCTTCAGTCTTTCCCAGCATCAGGGTCTTTTCCAATGAGTCAGTTCTTTGCATCAGGTGGACGAGGTACTGGAGTTTCAGCTTTAGCATCAGTCCTTCCAACGAACATTCAGGACTGATTTCCTTTAGGATTGATTAGTCTGATTTCTTCACAGTTCAAGGGACTCTCAAGAGTCTTCTCCAGCACCATAGTTCAAAAGCATCAATTCTTTGGCACTCAGCTTTCTTTATGGTCCAACTCTCACATCCATACATGACCACTGGAGAAACCATAGCTTTGATTAGACGGATCTTTGTTGGCAAAGTAATGTCTCTGCTTTTTAATATGCTATCTAGGTTGGTCATAACTTTTTTTTCAAGGATCAAGTATCTTTTAATTTCATGGCTGCAATCACCATCTGCAGTGATTTTGGAGCACAAGAAAATAAAGTCTGTCACTGTTTCTCCATCTATTTGCCATGGAGTGATGGGACCAGATGCCATGATCTTAGTTTTCTGAATGTTGAGTTTTAAGCCAACTTTTTCACTCTCCTTTTTCACTTTCATCAAGAGGCTCTTTAGTTCTTCTTTGCTTTCTGCCATAAAGGTGGTGTCATTTACATATCAGAGGTTATTGATATTTCTCCCAGCAATCTTGATTCCTACTTGTGCTTCATGCAACCCAGTGTTTCTCATGATGTACTCTGCGTATAAGTTAAGTAAGCAGGGTGACAATATATAGTCTTGACGTACTCCTTTCCCGGTTTGGAACCAGTCTGTTGTTCCATGTCGAGTTCTAACTGTTGCTCCTTGATTTGCATACAGATTTCGCAGGAGGCAGGTCAGGTGGTCCGGTATTCCCATCTCTTGAAGAATTTTCCACAGTTGTTGTGATCTGCACAGTCAAAGGCTTTGGCGTAGTCAATAAAGCAGAAATAGATGTTTTTCTGGAACTCCCTTGCTTCTCAGTGATCCAACGGATGTTGGCAATTTGATCTCTGGTTCCTCTGCCTTTTCTAAATCCAGCTTGAACATCTGAAAGTTCACAGTTCACTGTTGAAGCCTGGCTTGGAGAATTGGAATATTTTTCATGTAGTCAGTGTTTACCCTGGATGGAGCCCCAGGGACTTCACAGGAGTGCGCTGAGACAGCCCCGGTGACCCTGACTCAGGAACCAAGTTCATATGGCCTTGGGGTGTTGCCTCAACCTCCGATTCTTGTACAAAGCTGCCTTGCAGCCGCTGGGGTTGTGCCTTTGCCGGCAGGCATGCCCGTTCCAGTCTCGGGCCCTGCCCCTGCTGGGACATCGCCTTGGCTGCAGGGAACACTGCTTATCCCATAAGCAGTGAGACCAAGCACCATCCCTTTGACTCAAGCTTTTGTTTCCCCACCATGAGTATCTCGGCTTGTCGAGACTCTTTCATTTTCTACAGCCCTCTAGCTTCTTGTAGGTCCTCCTCGCTCAGGAGGGGTCATGCCTGCCCCTCAGGCCACCGTCCACCCTTCTCTGCGTGGCTTGCCCAGGCATCTCCAGGCTGGGGAGACTCGTCTAGCCGACGGCCCTGACCAGCCCCCCGCCCCCGACACCACTCCATCCTGGATGACCAGGGTGGCCCGGCCCGCCCTTCAGGATCAAGGCTGGTAAAAAAGAAGTTGCACTTGGCTTTCGTTTCCTTAAAGCAAGATTTCCAAAATGGTCTTTAAAAGGTTAAGACAAGAAGTCTGGGACGTAGGTGATTTGTTTAAGCAAATTCTGGACTCTGCAGCACCAGTCCCCTTGGTGAGATGGTCTGCATTTTTCACGCCCATCAGGGAAGCCCTCGGGTTCCTTGTACCAGTTCCGAGCCCATCACAGTCAGGGGCAGGGGGACGGATGTGAGGCTGCTGCGTGGCTGAGGGGGTTCTCAGAGAGGAAGGAGAGGTTTCAGGGCCTCCCAGGCAGGCTCACGACGGCCTCAGGCCAGGGCCAGCCCTACCGAGAGGAGCAGTGATACCTGCTGTCCGGCAGAAGCGGAGGCATCCGCTCTGGGACTGTGGTCCCCAGAGGGCTCCCGGCCCAGCCACTTCTCATTTGCAAATGGGGAAACTCAATTTCCCCAGAGAGACCTGTGAATTGCCCCGCCGTGCCCTGGGACTGAAAAATATAGGGCTCCACAAGACTTCCCTGGTCATCCAATGGTTGGGACTCCATACTTCCAGCGCAGGGGGCACAGGTTCGATCCCTGGTCAGGGAACTAAAAATCACTCAAGCAGTGTGGTGCAGAGGAAAAGAAAAGACAGGGTCCCATGAGAAAACCAAAGGGGTTATGTGAGTGTGGGGGGTAGGGGGGTGGGAACGGGTCTCCAGCACTGAAGAGCTTCCAGACCTGAGACCTGAGAGGTGGGAAGTTGCGTGGTGGGACCCCAGCTTGGGGACATCTGGGAGGAGATTCTGTCCAAGGCCCTGGGCTGCTCAGGGCCTTGGTCTCCATCATGAAAAGGGCCCTGGCTGGGTGATGGAAATCTAAGCCTGAGCCCAGTGCCTGGCCCCTGCCGGCCCTCGACCTGGGGGAGGGCTCCCGAGGAGGGCAGCCAGGACCTAACTACCTCTCAGCCCCCGATCTGGCCTCCCTGGAGCCAGGGACCGGCAGCCTCCCCTGGCCGCTGGATGGGATCTGCGGGTCAGTCACAGGAAGGAGCTTGAGGGCGGGGTGGGGGCACGACTGAGAATGCCAGGGCTCTGAGGTGGCTCCTGGGAACCAAGCCGCCAAGCCCTGGTCTAGGGACGAGGGTCACGGTTCAGCCCTTGCAGGGCACCAGCCGGGAGCGGGGGGCGCTCCCAGTGGCCGCAGAACAGCGTGCCCTCTACGAGGGTGCAGCGGGCCCTTGGTGAGCGCCGGGGAACACAGCCCTGTAGGTCCAGACGTCCCGACTTTTCAGAACAGCCAGATACCTGGTTTAGGGTGAAATCTCTAGCTTTCCACTGTTGAAAATGAATCAGAGGGCTTTAAGCCCTTCGCCTGTGGACCAAGGGTGGCCGACACTTGGGGACACTGCAGCAGCGTGAGCCCCGAGGCCAGAGCCCCGGCCTCGGACAGGCCGGACCGGCGAGCCCAAGGAAGCACAGGGGGACGGCCGGGCTTCCGGACTGGAGCGACAGCGGCAGGGGCCACAGGGACAGGCCTGGAGGGTGTGTGGGGGCGAACTCTGTGCTCTCCTCGTGAGTCAAAGCAGAGAGGGCCTCAGGCACCTCGTACCTCATTGATCCACTCGCCCATTCACTCGGCCATCCTCAGAGGCGGCGGGCACTCAGCGGCCAGCTCCTGTCCGCCCTGCGGCCGGCTCCAGCCCCACCCTTCCTGCCTGAGCCAGCTCTCCCCCGGGACAGCACATGGCACCTCGTGCAGACACGTCAGAGCCACAGGGGGCCTGATAAGACTGCCCATCTGGGGTGTGTGTGTGTGTGTGTGTGTGTTTGTGTGTGTGTTTGTGGGTGTATGCGTGTACTGTGTGTTTGGGTGTGTGCGTGTGTGCCTATGTGCATGTGTGGATGTGTGGATGTGTTTGGGTGTATTGTGTGTGTGTGTGTGCGTATGTGTACGGATATGTGTGGATGCATTGTGTGTATGGATGTATGTGTGTGTGTCTGTGCACTTGTGGGTGTGTGTATGTGTTTGGATGTATTGTGTGTATGGGTGTGTTTATTGTGTGTACGTGTGTGTATGTATATGGGTGTGTCTGTGTGTATGTGTATGTGTGTATATGTGTATGGGTGCATTGTGTGTATGGGTGTGTGTGTGTGTGTCTATGTGCACATGTGGGTTTGTGTATGTGTTTGGATGTATTGTGAGTATGGGTGTGTGTTTATGTCTGTGGGCAGGGCTTTGTTTTGAGCCGTCGAAACTTGCTAGCGCATTTATTTCTCACAAACACGGACGAGGGGCTGGTACCGAGCGTTCTTCCATTTCACGGGCAGGAAAGGGGGGCACAGAGAGCCTGAGACTCGCCCCGAGCTGCACAACCGGTCCTGGACGGCCCCCGCCCTGCAGTGGTTTGGGGATCTGAGAAGGCGCGGGGGCGCGTCTGTCACAGGCCCCCGGTGACTCTGCCCACCTATTTGGATGTCTGAAGACATATCATTTGGGACGGGGGACCCCTTGCCTGATGACAGGGGCCACCTGGGATTTGTTAACAATCCAGATTTCTAGGCCCTGCCCCAGTGGGTGTTGACCTGGTGGGTCTGGAGTCAAGGATCTGTAAATTTGAGGCCACCCGGTGTCTGGTTAGAAGCTCATCTGGGACATGGTCCCTCTGGACGCCTTGAGGCCCGCTGCTGGCGTGGCCAGACCCAGCACACAGTGGCTGCTCAGAGGACATTTGCTGAGCCCCTAGCTATAGAAACCCAACCCAGAAAGAGCTGTGAGCAGCCCAGCATCCAAAGGCCCAGCCTCCTACCTCTCTGAGGCATGGACACCCGAGAGGCGGCACCTGTCACTTGGTGTCCCCATGTCCCCATGTCCCCTGGCACCCAGGCCGGTCAGGGAGCCAGGTTCCTGCTCTTCGCGCCTGCAGGAAGCTCCTCCCCACCCGGCTGGGGAATGCTGACCTGGGAATTGCTGACTTCCACCGACGCAGATAAGGAGGAGGAAGGTCGTGGAGGAGACCCGGCCCCTTCCCGGCGGGGCGGGCCAGCCACAGGCCCAGCCAATGACCCGGGCTGACAGCCCTGGCCACCTGATCGGAGCCTGGAGGGCCAGCTCGCTGCAAATGTGTGCCTTCCTGCCAGGACAGGCATCACACGGCCGGGACCAACGCGAGGGGCCAGGACAGGAACCGAGGCAGGTGCGGGGCCCCAGGAGCCTCCCCCTTCCCTTGCTCAGCGTGGTAAGTTCCAGACGGCCTACAAAGCTGTCCCCAGCCCCGTGCGTGCGTGTGGAGGGTCACCTGTCAGGACAGGCGAAGCCAGGGGAGGGTGTGCATGGGCGTGCACCCTGAAACCATCCTGTCTGGGGAGAGGTCGGGCAGTGCTCAAGTGGCCCCGTGTCCGAGGAGGGGGCCGCAAGCCGTGAAGCTGGACCTTGTCGAGGCGGCAGTAGTGAAGCAGGAGGTGCATGCCTTTCCCAGGTCGGGGTGGGGGTGGGCCTCTTTATGGCCCCGGAGGCTGCAGCCCCAGAGATTCCGATCTTGTCTGAGCCCCTGGCCTGTGAGTAAGGGACTCACCTCGGAGCCTCAATTTGCCATCTGCGAGATGACAGCATTCGTGTTGGGGCCAGCAGAGTGTCCCTAGGCGGTCAGGGGCTGAGTCCAGCACCAATGGTCCTGTAGAGGAGCGGGAGCCTGGGGCTGGAGGGCTGGGGTGGGGGCCAGGTCCCTTGCCCCTAAGGCTGTCCACTCTCCCTGGGGATCAGCCCTGGGGGGTCTCTGCTCCTTCTCCATTCCCCAGCTCCCACCCCAGTCCCCCAGGGGCCAATGTCCCTGCAGCCCTGGGGACAGTCCCTCTGTCCAAGAGGGCCTTTTGGACAGGGAAGGGTCAGAGGGGTCAAGGGGGCGGCAGCTCTGTCCCCGGGTCCTGGGGTGCACTGCCAACTTCATACAGATGGACCAGTGGTGAGGGGGCAGCTTTGTGGTCCAGGCGAGGCCGTGCCCCTCTGACCCTTACACCCTGTGAGCCTGGTGACCCTTCCTCCTTCCCCCGGGGGCTGCGCGTGAGGCCCCAGGCAGAGTCTTGTCTATGGGATTCTCAGGTGACCCGTGGAAGGGCCTGGCCCAGCGCTGGGTTTCCGGGGGATCGGGTGGAATAACTTGCTAGGGACCCCCAGCTCACAGTGGCTGGAACCGGGGTCTCTTCTGAAGGTCTGCCTTGGTCTTCCTGGGGCCCCAGGGATGGCAAGGAGAGCCAGGCTTGGGCCCTCTCACCCTCCTCCTGCTGCTGGGGGAGGCATGGCTCAGAGACGCTGCAAGGCTGGCCCAGGGCCACACAGCAAGTTGGCCTGGGACATGCCCTCCAGGCTCTTTGGCCTTTAATTGTTCTCTCTGTACACTTCCAGGTGGTTCCACCTTACTGGGCCTTTTTAAAAAAAAAAATTAGATTTGATTTTTTTAAAGAACAGTTTTAGACTTCCAAAACAATTGCAAATAGAGCACATAGGGTTCTTGCAACCCCACGCAGTCTCCGGTGCCTTTGTAATGGCTCATGAACCAGTGTTTGTTCATTATTACTAAGGAAAGCCCATACTTCATTTGGGTTCCCTTCGTTTTTACCTAATGTCCCTTTTCTGTTCTAGGGCCCCATCCAGGACACCATGTGATATTTAGTCATCACATCTCCCAGGGCTCCTGGGCTGGGACAGTTGCCCAGACTTTCCCTGTTTGTTGTTTAAATTTTATTTTATTGAAGTACAGTTAACGTACAGTGTTGTGTTAATTTCTGCTGTACAGAAATACAAATCAGTTTTATGCATGTACATAGGCACACTTTCTTTTTCATATTCCTTTCCATATGGTTTGTCATAGGATGTTGAAGAGAATTCCCTGTGCTACGCAGTAGGACCTTGTTGTTCATCCAGTCTATATATAATAGTTAGCACCTGCTAACCCCCAAACTCCCACTATACCCTTCTCCATCCCCCTCTCCCCCTTGGCAACCTCAAGATTATTGTCTGTGTCTGTGAATCTTTTTCCATTTCATAGATAAGTTTCTGTCGATATTTAGATTTCACATGTAAGCGTCTTTCTCTCTCTGACTTACTTCGCTTAACGTGACACTCTCTAGGTTCATCTGCGTCGCTGCGAATGGCATCATTTCATTCTCTTTTGTGGTTGAGTCATATCCCATTGTATACATGTACCATATCTTCTTTATTCATCCATCTGTCAATAGGCATTTAGGCTGTTTTCACACCTTGGCTCTTGTGAATAGTTGAACTGCTATGAACATAGGAGAGTATGCATCTTTTCTTAAAAATTTATTTTTGGCTGAGCTGGGTTTCATTGCCATGTGAGCTTTCTCTAGGTGCAGTAAGCGGGAGCCACTTTCTAACTGTGGTGCATAAGCTTCTCATCGAGGTGGGTTGTCTTGTTGTGGAGCAGGGGGTCTAAGGCATTTGGGCTCAGTAGTTGTGGCCCAAGGGCTTGGTAGCTCTGCAACACGTGGACTCTTCCCAGATTGGGGATTCAACCCATGTCCCATGCGTTGGCAGGTGGATTCTTAACCACTGGACCAACAAGAAAGTGCATATCTCTTTGAATTAGAATTTTTTCTGGATATATGCCCAAGTGTGGGATTGCTAGGACATTTGGTAGTTCTGGGGCTTCCCAGGTAGCGTTAGTGGTTAAAGAACCTGCCTGCCAATGCAGGAGATATAAGAGACACAAGTTTGACCCCTGGGTCAGGAATATCCCCTGGAGTAGGAAATGGCAACCCACTCTAGTATTCTTGCCTGGAGAATCCCATGGACAGAGGGGCCTGGCGAGTTTGAGTCCGTACGGTGGCAAAGACTTAGACACGACTAAAGCGACTTAGCACAGTGTACTGCATGGTAGTTCTGTTTTTACTTTTTAAAGAAAATGCCATACTGTTTTCCATCATGGCTGCACCAATATATATTCCCATCAACAGTTTAGGAGGGTTCCCTTTTCTCCACATCCAATCTAGCAAGTTTTTAGTAGACTTTTTGATGATGACCATTCTTTGGCCAATACTTTGGCCACCTGATGCAAAGAATTGACCCATTTGAAAAGACCCTGATGCTGGGAAGGATTGAAGGCAAGAGGAGAAGGGGACGACAGAGGATGAGATGGCTGGATGACATCACTGACTTGACGGTGCTTCAGCAGTACATGAACCAAAAAATTCCAGATGTTCAAGCTGGATTTAGACAAGGCAGAGGAACCAGAGATCAAATTGCCAACATTTGTTGGATCATAGAGAAAGGAAGGGAATTAAAAAAAAAAAAAAATCTACCTATGCTTCATTGACTATGCAAAAGCCTTTGTGTGGATCACAACAAACCAGAAAATTCTTCAACAGATGGGAATACCAGACCACCTTACACATCTCCTGAGAAACCTGTATGTGGATCAAGAAGCAACAGTTAGAACCTTACATGGAAGAACCCACTGGTTCAAAATCAAGAAAGGAGCGGCTAAGCCCGGGAACCACAACTGTGGAGCGCGCTTGCTGCAGTTCCTGAAGCCTGCGTGTGCTAGAGCCCCTGCTCTGCATCAGGGGAAGCACCACAATTAGAAGCCCATGCCCAGCGACTAGAGAGTAGTCCCTGCTCGCTGCAACCAAGAGAAAGCCCGTGTGCGGCAGTGAAGACCCAGTGCAGCCAAAAATAAAATCATTTAAAAAATAAAAACCATCCCAAAGACAAAAAAAAAAAAAAAATCAAGAAAGGAGTGTGACAAGGCTATATATCGTTACCCTATTTGTTTAACTTATATACAGAGTACATCATGGGAAATGCTGGGCTGGATGAATATCAAGCTGAAATCAAGATTGCTGGGAGAAATATCAATAACCTCAGATATGTTTCTGTCACAACAGGCCAGGCTTACCATGTGTCTGTGCTGACCCAGTCCTAGAATCAGCCAGTTCTCCAAAGGTTCTGCTTCTTGGAGAATGGCTTTAGGAGCCGAGATGTTTTATCTGCACGCTGTGTGTGCTTGTTGCTACGTGTGTCTTTTCTTTAAGATCCTCTCAGCTGACATATACATATATATAAACCCATGGATGGATACATGAGTATGTGTACACATACCCATGTAAACACACACATCTATGAGTTAGCCTGTTTATGTTACTGAGTCGCTCAGTCGTGTCCGACTCTTTGCGACCCCGTGAACTTGTCCTTGTCCTTCAGTGTCTCCCAGAGTTTGCTCTGTCTCATGTCCATTGAGTCAGTGACGCCATCCAACCATATCGTTCTCTGTCGTCCCCTTCTCCTGCCCTCAATCTTTCCAAGCATCAGGGTCTTTTCCAGTGAGTCAGCTCTTCACATCAAGTGACCAAAGTATTGGCGTTTCAGCTTCAGCGTCAGTCCTTCCAAAGAATATTCAGGACTGGTTTCCTTTAGGATGGACTGGTTTGATCCCCTTGCAGTCCAAGGGACTCTCAAGAGTCTTCTCCAACACCACAGTTCAAAAGCATCAGTTCTTTGGCACTCAGCTTCTTTATGGTCCAACTCTTACATCCATACATGACTACTGGAAAAGCCATAGCTTTGACTAGATGGACTTTGTCAGCAAACTGATGTCTCCACTTTTTAATATGCTGTCTAGGTTTGTCATAGCTTTTCTCCCAAGGAGCAAGTGTTTTTTAATATCATGGCTTCAATCACCATTTGCAGTGATTTTGAAGCCCAAGAAAATAAAGTCTGTCACTGTTTCCACTTTTTCTCCATCTATTTGCCATGAAGTGATGGGACCAAATGCCATGATCTTAGTTTCTTGAATGTTGAGTTTTAAGCCAACTTTTTCGCTCTCCTCTTTCACTTTCATCAAGAGGCTTTTTAGTTCCTCTTCACTTTCTGCCATTAGAGTGGTATCACCTGCATATCTGAGGTTATTGATATTTCTTCCAGCAATCTTGATTCCAGCTTGTGCTTCATCCAACCACTATGAGTTGGTGTGTGTATGTGTATACTAACCTGTCTATATACATATGTCTGCAAGTTTGCCTGTATATACGTGTATTCTAACCTGTATACACACACATCTAATGAGTATTTCTACATGTGACACATGTATCTCTGTCCAGTGAAATTCAAATCTGCACTGGTGTCTCCATCTCTAAGCCAGCACCCCATGGGTCATTCCAGCTTCCTCTCCTGGGTTTTCTGTAACTCCTGCTCCAACAGTGAGAAACCCGTCTGTCACCACCGACCACCATCTACTTAACTGTAGACATTCAGACCGCTGGACACACGTACAGAAGCGTTAAGATTTTGAAACCCAGGCCCCGTGGGAAACACGGTGACCAGCTTGAGCCCGGGAACAGAGGTGGGGCCTTTACTTTCAGTCTTCAGCCGGCACTCATCGTCGGGCTGGTGGGCAGGCGCCTCCACCTCCGGTCAGTGAGGCACTTTTTTCATTCACCTTACAGTACACAGCTTTGTTGGACTCGGCCTCCATCCTGGGATTCCTGAGTCCTCCTGAATCTGTTTTATTTTCATCCATTAAGGTTCGCTTTGTGCTATAAAGTTTAAAGTCTTTGGAAAACGCGCAGCATCAGGTAGCCGCCATCACAGGACCACCCTAGAAAGTCCCCGGGGCTTCCCTGCTCAGCCCTCCGAGGCCGCTGATGTATTGATCCTTCCAGTTTATTTTCACAAAGGCAGGGAATATGAAGAAATTCTAAACCTCCTTCAGAACACAGAAGGTAGAGCACAGATCCCTCTGCTTCTGGCTTTCCCCACTTGCTGTGGCTCAGAGGTCTTCCCCTGCTGACGCCCTGAGACCGGCTTCAGGCTGCTCAGTGCCAGCCTGGAGCGTGAATTATGCGACACCTAGGTCATTTCCAAGGCGTCGCTGTTGCAGAGTCCCCACCCCCTCGGAGCCCTGACCTGTCAGAAGCGGGCAGTCGTCTGCAGACTATTCCCACAGGTGGGGCTTCTGGGCAAAGGGCACTGTGGCTTTAAAGGAGTTGGCTGGTTGACTGGTAATCCGCCCTCAGCTTGGCGCGGCCCTGCCCGCCCCACAGCCTGCAGAGGGTGTAACAACAGACGTCAGGGAGGAGCTGGGAGGTGACAGAGGGCATCTTGGGACCACTTTGTCCTTCTGGCTGGGGGCACTGAGCCTCATTTCATATATTTTAAGGACACAGACAAATAGGAACTGTCTCCAGTCTGCCCTGTTTTCTGTGGAGTCCTTGTTCTCTTCCTCCAGCGTCTCAGGTGGGAAAGAAAGAAAAGAAAGTGAAGTCGCTCAGTCGTGTCCGACTCTGCGATCCCATGGACTGTAGCCCACCAGGCTCCTCCACCCGTGGAATTTTCCAAGCAAGAGCACTGGAGTGGGTGGCCATTTCCTTCTCCAGGGGATATTCCTAACCCAGGGATCAGAACCTGGGTCTCCCACATTGCAGGCAGATGCTTTGCTAGCTGAGCCATGGGGTCTCAGGTGAGGTTCAGTTACAAATACCTGCTGGGAGAGGGTGTGGTCCAGCCTGACTTGGAACCAAAACCCACAGCAGATTCTGTTTGTTGAAAATTAAGAGTAAAGGGCCTGAGGAAAACAGCAGACAAACCCCAGCTGAAGTTCAGCTTGCAAAAGTGCCTGGCCCATCCTCAGAACGATCAAAGTCATGGAAAACATGGAAAATTTGACGGTCAGTCCCAGCCCAGAGGAGCCTAAAGAGACGCGATGCTCAAGTGTGAGGTGGTGTCCCCAGGGCCCACTGGGGATAAAGGAGGACAACTAAGGAAAGGCCAAGGAAAGCTAATGAAGCCTGAGCCCCCACCCCGTGTCAGGAGCCACCGCTGGCTCTGAGGCAGGGACCAGATGGAAAGGGAGACTCATAGCCGACCCATGGTGAGGGGTGTGCAGGGAAAAGGTCAGTGTCCATGGGAGACAGGGGGCAATGGAAGAAACAGCTTGTTCTGCTCCTCCTTATTCTCTCCTGGAACTGGGAGCGATCTGGGAGGCCTCCCAGAGGAGATGATGGTCAAGCAGGGCTTGGTAGAATGTGTGAGAGTCTATCCGGCTGCCACGGGGAAAGGAAGGTATTCTGGGCATGGGAGCAGCTTGAGCCAAGCTCTCCCCATGAGAAATGGCCAAGCGCAGTGATGCACAGGCTGCTCCCTTCTTCCTGCCCCCTGACCGGTCGTGGGTGCAGTGGGTGATGATTGGAGACCCCAGGCGGAGGGCTCCTGGCCTCTTCTGGGCCTGCTGTGTCCCTGCCTCTCCAGCAGGAATGCGTGTTTCTTCCCTGGCCTCACCTGCCTGACCCTTGCCTTCGTGATGAGAATCTAAAACCCAGACTCTGGGGTAGGGGGTCCACTTTGGCAGGAGCCCAGTTGGCCTCCTGTTGCAGGCTACAGTCCTTGAGGTCGCAAAGAGCTGGACACGACTGAGTACATTCACGTGCGCACACACACACACACGCCATCAGCCTCCCGTGAGCCAAACCCACCGTCCCAGTTCCTGAGCTTCACCACGGCTTCCAGTCCTGAGGCCCTTTGGCTTCTTTTCGGGCCCCGCTGCCCAAACGTGGATGCTGTGAGGAGGTCCATCACACCCTCCTGTCGTTTGGCCCCGATTGCGGGCACTTTCCTTCCCCTTCCTATTAAGGGATGACAAGCCCTTCTCCTTGCGGCCACCACCGCCCCCCCTCCCTCCTCACCCTTACCCAGCCCTGCCCTCTGGCCATGCTGGGCCGTCTATCTGGGCCTTCCTTGCCTGCTCTGACCTACCCTCCAAGGTTGTTTAGCTTATGTGCCTGCTCAGCTGTGTCTGACCATGTGCAACCCTATGGACTGTAGCCCGCCAGGCTCCTCTGTCCCTGGGGATTCTCCAGACAAGAACACTGGAGTGGGTCAGCATTTCCTCCTCCAAGGGATCTTCCCAGCCCAGGGATCGAAACTGCATCTCGTGCGGCTCCTGCATTGGCAGGTAGAGCTGTTTTTTTTTAAGCCACTGCACCATCTGGGAAGCCCAAAGTGTTAGTGATTCTGTTGTGTCTGACTCTGTGTGACCCCATGGACTGTGGCCCAACAAGCTCCTCTGCCCATTTACTTCTCCAGGCAAGAATACCATTCTCTTCCTCCAGGGGATCGAACCCAGGTCTCTTGCATTGCCCATGGACTCTTTATAGTATGAGCCACTAAGAAAGCCAAGTCAGGTCAGTCGCTCAGTCGTGTCTGACTCTTTGCGACCCCATGGACTGCAGTGCACCAGGCCTCCCTGTCCATCACCAACTCCCGGAGCTTGCTCAAACTCACGTCCATTGAGTCGGTGATGCCATCCAACCATCTCATCCTCTGTCGACCCTTCTTCACCTGCCTTCAATCTTTCCAAGCATCGGGGTCTTTTCTAGTGAGTCAACTCTTTGCATCAGGAGGCCAAAGTATTGGAGTTTCAGCTTCAGCATTAGTCCTTCCAATGAATATTCAGGGTTGATTTCCTTTAGGATGGACTGGTTGGATCTCCTTGCAGTCCAAGGGTCTCTCAAGAGTCTCCTCCAACACCACAGTTCAAACGCATCAATTCTTTGGCACTCTGCCTTCTTTAGGTCCAACTCACATCCCTACATGACTACTGGAAAAACCATAGATTTGACTGGATGGACCTTTGTCAGAAAAGTATTGTCTCCGCTTTTTAATATGCTGTCTAGGTTGGTTATAGCTTTTCTTCCAATGAACAAGCGTCTTTTAATTTCATGGCTGCAGTCACCATCTGCAGTGATTTTAGAGACCAAAAAATAAAGTCTGTCACTGTTTCCATTGTTTCCCCATCTATTTGCCATGAAGTGATGGGACTGGATGCCATGATCTTCATTTTCTGAATGTTGAGTTTTAAGCCAGCTTTTTCACTCTCCTCTTTCAACCTTCATCAAGAGGCCCTTTAGTTCTTCTTTGCTTTCTGCCATAAGGGTGGTGTCGTCTGCATACCAAGGGAAGCAAGGCCCTAAGCAAATGTCACCATCTCCAGGAAACCTTCTCTGACTCCCAAGCTGAGTTAATCTCTTCACCCCTGACACCCTACCCCACCCATGTACATCCTCAATTTGGGTTTGTCTGAAGTTTTTCTCATGGTAATACTGGGGTCATGGGTTTAGGGGAGGAAGGCCACAGAGGTAAAATGCCCATTTCATTCTGTCCTGGCAAGGGTGCCTGATGTTGACAAGACCTGTCACTGCCAGTGTCGGCCTTGATCCCCCAGCCCAGGTAGTGATTGTCTGGCTTTCTCCCATGAAATTACCCTTCTCTTTCATTTCCATGTAGTGCTCCCCAGAAGGAAGTCACCTGCCCAGTCACCCCTGAGGACTGGGGAGGGAGACACCCCTCCTGGGGGGTGGAGCAGCTGCATAAATCACTTGGAGCTCTGCTACATGGGAGATTCACCTCTTCCTCCTCCATTTACTTCGGCAATCTTTGAGTTATATTGGCATGGACTTAGGGATATTCCTTTTATTGCTGTTGTTGGTCAGTCATCCAGTCATGTCCAACTCTTTGCGACCCCATGGACTGCAGCCCACCAGGCTTTCATACCTGGGGTCATCACCTAATACCACTTTATTTTGTTCCTTAAATTGTGCCAGCTTTGGCCGTTGTGAGCTCTTGTCCGGACCCTGCCCCTACTGGCCTTGATGATAGTCATCGCTCTTTTATGGGCCCCTCCCTGTGTCTCTTTGACTTGGTCCCGTCATTGTGGGGACCCGTAGATCTAGCAACTATCCACCCATCTGTCGTCTGTCTATCTATCTAACCCACTTCCTGCTTTCTGGACCTACAAGATGTCTCAGGCTTGCTTACTTTTCCCGCCAGGGAATGTGCTTCACATGCTAAGGCCTGGCTCGGAGCCCCTCCTCCAGGCAGCCTCCCTGGCCGTCTCCAGGCAACTTGGGGGCTGTTTGGTGGCCCTGGCCTCCCTGCTCATCCTCCATCACGGTCACTCTGTTTCCTTGGCTGTCTTTACCACTAGGCTGAGAGCTCCCGCAGGCAGGGCCATCTGATTCATCCATCCCCCCAGGTCCCCAGTGCCCAGCACTGGGCCGGGCATAGGGTGGGGCTGGGCAGTGCTGCCAGCAGCCAGACCCTGCCCCCACTGGCTGTGATGATCATCGCTCTCCTTTGTGGGCTCCCCTTCCCCACACCAGGCGGGTGCTGGGCCCCCGGCCAGGGTGGACAACAGAGGCCAGAGCAGTGGACTCACCCAGCTTCCCACCTGGACGGAAGCTGTGTTGTTCACCGCCTTAGCTCATAGTGTGCGAGGTCAGCGCAGCACTACCAGGGCTGGTGTGTGAGGTGCTGGGACCCAGAGCTGCCCTCTGTGAAGGCCAAAAAGCTCTGTGCAGGGAGGGAGGTGGAGGCCGTGCCCACCTGCACGCTGAGGGGAGACCCCGGGCTCCCACCTGGATTGGCACCGAACCTGTAGGTGCTCCGACCACTCCCCCCACCGTGCGGACTGTGAAACCTGCAGCTGGGTCGCCAGATGTGTGAAGGGTGCAGGTGTGGACATCCGCCTGCCACAGGGCTGCTGCTCAGAGCCTGCAGTGGCCCCATGGATAAGACCTGAGTGAGTCCCTCCCACCCAGCTTCCCCCTGGAGAGCCAGGAGGAAAGTGGATGCCTGGAAATGGGCGGGAGATAAGCGTCAGTGTCCTGCACGGCTTTGCCTGATCAGAGGTGGTAACTTGAGGGGGCTGCCCCTTCTGCATATCTGGGACGGGCAGGCCCCCCGCACACAGCTCCTGTTCAGGCACCAGTTTGTTAGTCATTCAACAAACGGTTGCAGACTGCCCAGACAGAACCCTTGAGGATCCTGAGTGTTAATCTAGGGGCACCTGGTTTCAGCCCAAAGGTGCTCAGGGCCCTCGGCGCTGGGGAAGTGCCGGCTTGTCCACATCAGGCGATGCAGGAGGGAGACTTGGAGGCAGACAGGAGTCAGAGTCGGCACCTGGAAGAGACGCTGACCAGGAAGAGGAGGCGCAAACGCAGAGGACGTGGGGACCACAGCGGGGGTCAGGGAGCCCAAGGGCCCCAACTGCTTAGGGAACAGGGTGGCTTGAACGTGACAGGTCCGGGGAAAGTGAAGGACCAGGTGCCAAGTGGCTGGTGGTTCCGCTACTGAGATTTGGAGGAAGGAGGGGTGGGTGGTGGGCCACAGGACACTTGTCCAGTCCCACCGAGAGAGAGGCCTGGCTCTGCCCTCCGGGCAGAGTGGCACCTGGACCATCCGAGTTGGGCACATGGCTCTGAAGTCCTCGACGTTCGTGCTCACACCTAAGGATGAGTGTAGACGGAGTGGAGTGGCTAGTGAGCGGGAGGAGGGTGTGTGGTCAGCTGGGCAGAGAGCGGCCGCTGAGGGGCGGGTGAGATGCAGGTGCAGACAAAGCCATCAGACTTAGTATCTTGGAAGGTGCTGGCAGCCTGGATGAGGGCTGCTTTGGGGAGTGGGGAGTGGAAGAGGCCAGGCTCAGGAGAGAAAACAGAGCTGGCTGGGGTGGGGGGCTCTTGAGGTTTCGCTGGGAAGGGAGAGGAGATGGGAAGCAGTTAAATGAATGAAGTGGGGACTGAGCCCCCCCCCCCCCCCCCCCCAATCCGAGGCGGCATCACCTACGTGCTGTTCAAGCACAGCTGAGAGTGACTCTCAGGGGAGTCCTGTGGAAATTCCCCCCGGGCCCTCCTGCCATGCTCGGCCGGCTGTGAGACCCTGTTTCCATGAGGGGATCTTGGCTGGGAGGACCCTTGCCCTCCGAGGAGGCCTCTCTAAATTGTGTGCTGACGCTGGGTTAATGTTTGCTTAGCCAAGTTCAAGATCCACCCCTGGTGCCTGGGCTGGGAGGAGGTCTGGGTTTCTAGGGGGTGGCCGCACCCTGCTTCAGGAACGCTGGTGCCCTGGACCTTGTGAGGGCCTGTGGGATCAGGGTGTCCCTGGGGTCTCATTTATCACTGAGCGATCTCCCCAGGCTCCCTAGGAAACGGCAGCGGCGAAGCCATCACCATGCATCCCAGTCTGGGGCTTCCTACTCCCATCGCCTCCAGGCAACCCCTTCCCGGCCCCCCCCCACCACCACTCAGGGGCCACATGGCCCAGGGGAGCGGGGCGAGCCTGTCCTCTGACGGGAGGGACCTCTGAGACCCGGCCACTGCCAGCCTTGTGGCCGCTCAGAACCTCGTCCCTCATTTTGCTAAAAATTATTTTATTTATTTATTTATGGCCATGCTGGGTCTTCATTGCTATGGGCTTTTCTTTGCATTGTGGTGCAAGGGCTCCTTATGGTAGAGGCTTCTCCCGTTGTGGCGCACGGGCTCTAGAGCGCAGGCTCAGTACTCGTGACTTCCGGGCTCTAGAGCGCAGGCTCAGTACTCGTGACTTCCGGGCTCTAGAGCGCAGGCTCAGTACTCGTGACTTCCGGGCTCTAGAGCGCAGGCTCAGTACTCGTGACTTCCGGGCTCTAGAGCGCAGGCTCAATAGTCGCGGCTCCCGGGCTCTAGAGCGCAGGCTCATTACTCGTGGCACATGGGCTTAGTTGCTTTTCAGCAAGTGGGATCTTCCCAGACCAGGGATGGAACCCACGTCTCCTGCACTGGGAAGCAGATTCCTTACCACTGAGCCCACAGGGAAGCCCCTCATCCCTCATTTTTAAAAGGAAGGGGCTGCTTTGACGTGTTGGGCACCACGGAGCCCCTCTGCGGGTGTGATAACAGGGTGTGCCAGTCTGGGCCTTGCTCCCGTGTAGGCTGGTCCTTTCTGACCAACTCCCTCCGAGTGCCCACGCCACGTTACTTAAGCCGTTGACGAGGGAGCACCCCTCTTCTAAACGCGGAGGAGTCCCCGGCCCTGGCCAGCTCATGGGCCAAGGAGGGGAGATAGGGCAGCAGGATCAGTGATCCCCGGCCAGAGGGCGATGCCTGCCCGGACGGAGCCTTAGCCAGTGGGGGTGGCGTCCTCAGTTCAGGGGAACTGCTGACTGCTTCCTGCAGGCCTTCGACCCGGCCCGGGGGGCATCAGTCATCTGGACAGCCTGTTTGGTCCCGATATCCTTGTTTTGTAAAGGGCAGTTCCTGAAATCACGGGGCCTGGAGGTCTGCTCAGCTTTGACGGGGGCTGGTCTCAGCCGCTTAGGCCAGAAACAACAAACACAGACGAGCCCCGCTGGGCACACACACGGGATCGCAGCCCTTCCAGCGGGCCCAGCGGCGGCCAGGTGCCAGGCTCCAGGCCAACTCCAGGCTTCTCACTCCATCGCGGGCTCTGACCTCGGGCTTCAGTGTGCAAGGCAAACTGCCAGAAAGGGCATCTCAGGAGAACTGCCTGGGAGACCGGGTGGGGCTCAGGAATGCGCGGGCCTCCGAAGGCGTATCACAGATGCACCTTACAGGGAACCAGAGGCTGGGAAATATGATGGGAATGCTGGGGCCACTCCCTCCTGCGACTGGGTTTCTCTTCCCAAGACTCGGTTTCCCCATTTGTAAGCCCAAGGAACTTACTATGACCTGTCCTTATTGGGAGCATTCTTTTTTTTTTTTTTTTCTCCAGCTGCACCGTATGGTGTGTGGAAACTTAGTTCCCTGACCAGGGATCAAACCCAGGCCCCCTGCGTTGGGAGTGTAGAGTCTCAACCACTGGATGCCAGGGGAAGTCCCGGGAGCTTTCTTAGGGGCTGGTTCTTGGTGATCTTTGATAGTTTAACAGCTCCGTCCTAACCAGAGGGAGGAGAGAGGTAGGGTGTCACGCCCTGGACTGTCCTGAGCCGGCGTCCGGCATAGAGGGTCTTCAGCCGCCTGATCATTACTCCCCTCTAGGCTGCCCTGCGGTGCCAGCTTCACCCGCTCCCTAACTCGCCCGCCTTCACTCTCCTAACGGTGAACCTTACACATCCTGGTTCCGGGCAGGCTTCCGGGTCGAGGGGGTGGGGGAGGGGGGTGCCTTTGTGCTGACTCCTTCCTGCATCAGGGCTGCGGGGTGGTCCTGAGATGCTTTTCCAGGAATCCGCACCCCGCCCCTTCTCTAGAGCAGGGCCCACAGCCAGGGCCAAATCCTGCCCCCGATTTACACATAAGGTTTTCTTGGTGCACGGCCAGGCGCTCTCATTTCCTAGCCCCCAAGTGTGCTCTGCGGCCGTAACAGTGGGGTGGGGGCAGAGCCCGCTTGATGGCCCGAAAAGCTAAATGTAGTTACTCTCTGGCTCTTTAGAGAGGGCGGCCGCCCCTTGCCCTGGGGTCACCTGTGTGCTTGCTCCTCCTGCCCAGGGTGCTGGAGTGAAGCAGCAGGGAGTAGGAACTGTCCTCCCACCCCACACCCGCCTGGGGGCCTCTGCATTCCTGGGATTCTCTGTTTATGGCCTGTTGTAGATTAACCCTCAGCCCCCGCCCCCCACCCGGACATCTGCAGTCCCTGGAAGTGGCCGTTGGAGGCTTGACAAGCTGCATACCTGCAGCAGGCCGGGCATACATACTCTTCCGACTGGCCCCATTCCGCAGGAGGACCTTTATACTCTCTCTTTGCCCAGCCCCTCTTCCTCCACATTCAGCTGAGGAGCCTCTGCCTCCAAGAAGCCTTCCTGGGTTTCTCCCTCCTCTTCTCCCCCGCCTCTCTGTGGCTGCACAGATGGTAGGACACCATCCCAGTCTCCTTCCAAGTCTGTAACCCTGACTTGTCTGAGCCCCTCGTGTCTGGGGACCTGAAGGTGCACCTGGGGTGATGGAGCCAAGATGGCTGGTGGCGGGGGTGGCTCTGAATTTTGAAGAGCAGAGCAATCACCAGGTGGAGTGGGGGATCCACAGAGGGGCCAGACCACGTGCCAGGGAGGCCATCCAGGGGATCCCAGCTGGGCCTGGGGGTTGGGCTGGGTCACCCCTCCAGGCCTGAGATGTGCTGACATAGTGCCACACAGTCCCAGGGAACTGAAAACGTTCTGAGATGGTGTGATGGAATTAGTAATTGGTTTTTGCCTTTGTAGGACCACAATTGTTGCTACTTGCCCCACGAGTTAAAAAGATAAGCAGAAGGTAGAAGCTGGGGCGGGGTTTCCCCGGTGGCCCGAGTGTAGAGAACCCACCTGTGAATGCAGGAGGCTGTCAGAGACTCTGGTTGGATCCCTGGGTCGGGAAGATCCCCTGGAGAAGGGAATGGCAACCCACTCCAGTACTCTTGCCTGGAGAATCCCCATGGAGAGAGGAGCCTGGTGGGCTACAGTCCATGGGGTCACAAAGATCGGACACCATTGAGTGACTTGGCACACAGCACGCACAGAGGCAGGGCACCCTCAGCCCCCGGCCCCTAGCTCCGGATTACCGCCCAAGCGGGTGTCTGTGGTCCAGGGGTCAGGCGGGAGCCGTCCTGGAGGCTCATCAGGAACTTCTGTCCACAGTGGCAGAGAAGAGTCCAGGCAGGCTAAAGTGAGCGGGGGTCACTCAGACCCTCAGAGATGGTTAAGGAGATGCTGCAGCTGGGTCACCAGGGAGCAGGTATAAGCATTCCAACAGGAAGTTCTTGGGAGCTCTTCCTCTCACTGTGTGTGAGTCTCATGCCTTAGGGAGTCGGGGGTCTGCCTCGGCCCCCCTGGAGGTCTTGGCATTGTCCTGGGGGCTGTGTGGCCCAGGGCAGTTCCCGCATCTCTTAAGTCCGTTTGCTGTTCAGTCCGGTGGGATCGTGGCAGTACACTAGGGTGGCCACAATCCATAGATCTAGTATCTTTTAAGTGAGTGATAACTGCACAGTGACGGTAAATCCCTGAGAGGGTCAGAGTTGCTGACCTAGGAGGGCACTTGGAGATCCCCAAGCCCAACTCACCCATCAGAAAGGGGGGAGCTGAGGCCCAGCGGATGACAGGCTCCCTCAGAGGGACCCAAAGGAGGGGCTGGGCAGGGGTTGAGACCAGCTTCTCACATGCAAGGCTGTGTGGGGCTGCCCTGTGGGACCACCTCCAGGAGGGACCCCTTACCTGGAAAGACCCCCCCTGAAAGTTTCATGTTCTTCCTCTGGAAGTCTTTTCCAGTGCAGTTGCAGACTTGGGGTGCGCTCCATGAAGTTGGGGTGCTGTATGCTGAGTTGGGGTATTCTAGCCGAATTGAGTTACATTCTGTGGAGTCGGGCTGCAGTGTGCAGAATTAGGGTGTACTGGGTAGGGTTGAGTGCTCTTGAAGAGTTGAGTTACATTCTGAGGAGTCGGGGTGCAGTGTGAAGAATTAGGGGTGCTGTGTAGGGTTGGGGTGCCCTATGCGGAGTGGAAGGACACTGGGCACAGTGGGGGAGGCTCGTGGAAAGCCCCAGGCCTTGAGCCAAGAGCACAGCTGCAGAGGCAAACAGGATGCGGGTCTCGGGCTGCCGCGGGGCACAATGGCCAGGAGAGGAAGCGAGTCCAGACCCTTTTATGGATATGGAGCCTTTGGGGGCCTCTTTCAACACAGTTCCTAGAAAAACAGAGCAGGAAGGAGCAAGCAGCTTGCGTTCCACAGAGCACAGGGTTCTGGAGGGCTGGCTGGTGACCTGGGGAGCCCGGCTTCACAGATAGAGGCTGAGAGGAGTGGGATGTGGGTGCGCCCAGGGCACAGCGTGACTTAGAGAGGGGAGGGTGCGGGGCCCGAGCCCAGATTCTCTCTGCAGCCCCCGAGGCCCCATGGAGCACGGGTCAGGCCAGGCCAGGGGCCGGCGGAGGTGGGGACTTCCTGACACCCTGTTCCTCCCCCGCTGCCCGGGGAGCCTGGTCCCCTACTCTCCGCTCTGCAGCGGCCCCTGGAGAGGCTCAGGTGCTGGAATTCGTTAGATGCAGAGACACCTGAGTGCAGCCGACGCCCTGTGGAAGGACTCCCACCTCTAGACTAACCCTCGTGACAGCCCAGGACTAGACCAGACAGTCAGATCTCACCCGGGGCCTCCCTGCCGGCCCGTGATCAGCACGACTGGCCGGCCTTCTAGGAGGCATCGGTGGACGTGGCGGCCTGCCACGGCGGTGCCTGCCGAGCTCGGACCTCGAGGGGCAGCCTGGCTGGAGACGATGGACCTGGAGCTCTGCCGTCCCATGGAGGAGGGGAGTCAAGGCCGGGGACAGAGGATGGGGACGGAGATGTATCCACAGGTCCCCGTGCAGGGCAGGGTGGGCATGGATGGAGGAGGCAGGCCCGCCCAGGACAGCGGTCCCAGCGGAGGCAAGTGCAAGGAAAGCCCAACTCCTCAAGGGCTGAGGCTGCAGCACAGGGTAGCTTGCAAGGGCTGGGTGCGGGGCATCACTGTGCCAGGCCCATGAAGGGGAGGCAGGCGGGCTGGAGAAGTGGACAGGCTGGTGTCGTGAGGAAGAGGGCAGGTGAGGAGGGCTTTCGGGGCGAGACTGGGACCAAGGGGTGGGCAGGAGAGCGGGGTCTTGGAAGACTGCAGGTTGCCGAGGTCAGGGGGCCCGCAGGGAGGGCGCTGTGGTCAGGCAGGCGGGTGCCCCAAACACTAACTCATGTCCCTGGCCTGTTCCCCACTCCCGTGGGCGTCTAGCACTCTATGCAGGAGGGCAGCCTCTGCAGGTACATCCATCAGAAGCTCTGAACACACCCTTGTTTGGAAAAAGGGTCTTGAGGAGATTGATCCATGTAAGGATCTCAAAGTGAGCTCCGCCTGGGTGACTCGCGGGGCCCTGGAGACAGTGAATGGAGCATCCTTACGAGAGGGGCAGAGAGTGAGGCCGCGTGATTGCAGAGGCAGAGGGTGTGGTGACGTGACCACAGGCCCGGGACTGCCTGGACATACGGGAGCTGGGGCAAGCAGGAAGGAAGCTCCCCGGAGCCAGAGGGAGCCTGCCCCTGCCGGCACCTTGACTGACTGCGGCCCCGGAGCTTGGAGAAAATAAACCTCTGCCGTTTTAAGTTGCCGGGTCTGGGGTACTTTGTCACGGCAGCCTCTGGACGCTCGCATCACGACTATCACAGCTAGAAAGATTGCTGCTCCTGCTCGCGGAGAGGGGAGGAGAGGGGTTGGCAGGGCTTGGACAGGCCATGCTCCCTGGGGGGAAGGTGAGCTGCTGGGGGAACAGTTGCGCCTCTGCTCTGGGGCCTCCTGGTCCCCCGGGGCCCACGGGGTGATATGAAACCCTCCCCTGCTACTCCACCTGCTGCCACAGGGGACAGTGAAAACAGCCCCCTTGAGCCTCTGCCTCCCGCCTCGGGGTCACCGAGCGTGTCCGAGCGTGTCGGTGGTGTGTGGCCTGGGGCCCGGCTGGGCTGGGGGTGTGAGGGGCCCGAGCGCTGGGCCCGGGTCTGTTGGGGGCCCCCCAGTGGCCAGCACTGCCCGTTGAGGGGCTGAGGCTCCACACTGGCCCTCAGTGCAGACCCTTCCAGTGTGAGGCGGCCACATGCCCATGGCGTCTCCGGCTGTGCCCCTCATGCCTGGGCTCTGGCCCACTGGGGAAGGGAGGGGAGGTTGTGACTTTGGGGCGACCATGCATAACGCTGGGAGTTGATCGGATAAAGGCGGACGGTGCGGGAGGGGGGCAACCAGAAATAGCCCGCTTTGGGCTCAGAGCGGATCTCAGCCTGAATGAGAGTGCCCCCAGGGAGCAAGTGTCTGGAGACAGGCGTGGTTGCCACCCTGGGGTCAACTTCTAGTGACTGAGGCCAGGGACGCTGCCCAGACCCCAGGGTGCACACGGCAGCTTCTCCCCAGGACAGAGAGCAAGCGCCCCAAACACGAGCAGTGCCGGTGTTAGACACCATGCTCAAGGATCTCAGAGTCTGTCAGATCTGGATCCCAGCTCACCCTCCAGTTGTCACCAGCCTTGGGCCTCATCCTCTCCTGAGCCTCAGGTTCCCTGTCTGTGAAATGGACACATTAGCACTTAGACATTGTTCCTGGTCAGGAAGCCAGGCTGTGCCTCTCCCAAGCTTGGGGCGGAGAAGGTGGCCTCCTGGGTTTGGGCTGGGGCCAGCAACCAGAGCCCACCCCCTGCCTCTGCGAAGGCCTGAGAGCCGATGGGCGGGTAGGGCCAGGGCTGACCCCGGTTCAGTTCTTGGTGCTTGTCTGACAGCCAGGAAACCCAGCCCTGCCCCCCAAGCTCAAACCCCTGCTCTCAAACCCAGGTTAGGCCTGGAGCCGGTGGGAAGACAAGGAAGGAAGGAGAGCTTGTAGGCAGACCCCCAGCTGCCCCCAGTATGTGTTCTCATTGATTGTGTCACTGGGCGGGGCAGCAGTGGGAAGGAACCACGTGTCTGTCTGTGCACACATGTGTGGACACATGGGCGTACGTGTGTCTGTGCATGCACGCGTGTACACACGTGATTGCACGTGTGTGCATGTATGCACATGCACACGTGTGCACAAATGTCTGTGCAAGTGTGTGCACATGTGTGTAAACATGTGCATGTACACACGCACGGGTGTGCATTTGTAGGTGTGTGCATGTGTGCACATGTGTGTGCACGTGTGTACATGTAAATGTGGGCACGCGTGTGCAGTAAGTGGAAGAGGAAGAGAGAGCAGGGCTGAGGTTGGCAGGGCAACTGTCCGACTTCCCCAATCCTGGCAGCTGAGGCGGGAGCCTGGGCGGCCCCTGGCCACCACCTCCGAGCCTGGACACCAGGCAGCAGGCAGGCGGGTCAGGGCCTGGAGCCGGCCCAGGCTGGAGCTAATGATCAACCAGCCCTCAGAGGCGGCGCAGCAGCTCAGGCCTGCCTCTTGCCGGGCCCAGGCGCAGGGAGGAAGTGGGGCAGGAAGCAGGGGGCGGTGGCGGCCGCTGTGCAGTCCGCTGGGCTGTGGGCGGCGGAGACGGCCTGCGGGGCCCGCCAGCGAGGAGCCGGGAGCAGCCACCCAGTGCCCGCTGTCCCACGGAGCGGGGCGCAGGTACGGGGCTCTGGGCGGGCGGGTGAGGGAGGCCGAGCAGGCACCGTCCACAGAGCCGGGTCTTGCCACAGGTGGGTCTGAGCTGTCTCCTGCTTTTCACTTTCTCAGAGAGTTTTCTGAGGTTTCAGGATCGGAAGGGAACAGAACTGGTGTCTGGAGAGGCCGGAAGGCCATGGGTGCTGGCTGGCGGAGCTCTGGGAGGGCCCCGTGGCTGCTGACAGCTATCGTCCCAGTGCTGACGTCGGGTTTTGCTAAAGTACCGCCGCTCTGAGATCTCACCTGACCCCACTCCCCTCAGCCACCCAGACACCCGTCCCGAGGGTCTGGCCAGGACGCAGGAGCTCTGTCGCCAGCAAGCAGGGTTCCAGGCCCAGGGGGCCTCAAGTGGGCCCCTACCATGGGTTGGCGCCACCTCTGGCAGACACCACAAATGCCAGAGCAGGGAGGCAGTGCAGCTGTGACCCAGCCCCTCTGAGGTCACCGCCCTGGGCCTCCTCCCCATCAACCCAAGGGACGGATGACTTGATCAGGAACCCCGGCCGGACAGCTCTAGGGAGACCCTGACCCAGGCCCTTTAGTGCCAGGGGCTTCCCTGGTGGCTCAGACGGTAAAGAATCTGCCTGCAATGCGGGAGACCTGGGTTCGATCCCTGGGTCGGGAAGAGACCCTGGAGCAGGGCATGGCAACCCCACTCCGGTATTCTTGCCTGGAGAAGCCCCGTGGACAGAGGAGCCTGGTGGGCTACAGTCCGTGGGGTCGCAGAGTCGGGCATGACTGAGTGACTGAGCACCCACCCTGGGTGTGTGGTCCCGGCACATCACCCAGACCCTCTCCCCGCCTGCAGTGACCCCTCTGTGAGCCCCAAGCCAAGCCCCATCTGTGGGGGTTTCACACAGATGACAGACGGGAGAGACACTGGGAGGAGTCAGACCTGCCGGTCACTTGGGTGTGGCCTCCCCCAGCGGGGGTGGGGGGCTGTGGCTGAGCCCGTGGACGGAGGCAGTGTGGGGGCCAGAGGCGCGGTGTGCCCAGGTTCAGGGTGGTGTGGAGGGCTGGACTCAGACCTGCCTTGGTTCCAATCCCACCAGCGTGTCCCCCACCCCTGCATCCCAGGTCCGTCTGAGTCAGCACAGCTGCTCACGGAGCCTCGATGGCCCCTCTGTGAAATGGGCCCATCACGCTCCCCCAGGCGTCACGAGGACAGAGTGAGGGCCCTCAGCGCTGCAGGGTGGTGGCTCCTGACAGTGATGGCACTTCCTGTGTCGGGGCCCCAGCCAGAGTTTGTGCCCGAGCTTGCTTACTCCTCCTCCCGAAACGCCCGCTTCCCAGCAGAGAAGGCAAGCACAGGGACCCGGGCTGACAGCTGGCCTGGAGCTGCTGTAACGAAGGGCCACAAATGTGGGCTTCTAACACTAGAAGGTCGTTCTCCCCTGGTTCTGGAGGCTGGAAATCTGTAGCCCCGGGGGGGGGGGGGGGGCAGGGGGCCCTGGGGGAGGGTCCTTCAGCTCCTGGCGGCTGCAGGCATCTCTGGGCTCATGGGCACGTCCCCCTGCTCTCTGCCTCCATCCTCACCCAGGGTGCCCGCTGTGTCTGTGTTCCTCCTCTTCTTATGAAGAGCCCTACAGGGAGGGCCCCTTCAGCACAGTGTGATCACATCTTATTATTTTTAGTATTTACGTACTTGGCTGCCCCAGATCCCAGCTGTGGCATGCTAGCATCTTCAGTTGCGGCCTTTGGACTCACTTGCGGCATGTGGGATCCGGTTCCCTGAGCAGCGAGAGATGCAGCCCATGCCCCCTGCACTGGGAGTGTGAGGTCTTAGCCCCGGGCCGCCAGGGACGTCCCCAGCGCAACCGCACGTTAACTCCATCCTGTGTCCGAATAAGGCCACCCAATCTGAGGTCACTGGTGGGCGTGAGTGCAGGGGTGCACCGGTCACCTTCTGTACTGAGGTCACCAGACATCCCTGGAGAGATGCTTCCTGGGGAGGTGGATGAGGTCTGCGTGGTCCTTGAGGCTTTTGTTCAGGACAGGTTCAGATGCAGTCAGGGATAGGCAGCCTCTCCGGCTGAGCAACTCTGTCTTAGGGCCCTCCCCGGGAGAGAGAGACCACTTCCTCCTGCGGGCTAGAACTAGGAACCCCAGGCTTACGAATGTCAGCAGCAGCCCTGACTGGTGGGAAGGCCCCTCGCTGAGCAGGTGGGAAGTCCCCTGAGCCCCAGAGCCTTCCCTTTTCTCGGGAAACTGTCCCTGAGCCGCTGGGGGCAGGCCCATGGGCCTGGGATGCAGGCGCTGGTGGGCTGGTCCTGACTTCTCGGGGGGGCAGGTGGGCAGGGGCTGGGGAAGAGAGATGCCCTGGATGTGGGCTGTGCAAGCCAGATGCCTGGCGGCAGAGAGGGGAGGGCGAGACCCCCAGGCGGAGGCTAGAGAGACCTCACAAACAGGATCCGAGCAGGACGACGGATCCGCATGCCCTCCCGGGATGCTGCAGGACAGCAGAGCAGGGGGCTCGCTGCGTCCAGAGTCAGGAGGGGAGGGCGACAGGGGCCGGCTAGGCTGGGGGTGGGGGCGGGCGTCAGATGGACAGCGCTGCCTCCTGAAAGAGGCTGGGAGGACTTCGTGTGTGACGAGGGAGGGGGACGGCCCCCAGGAGCAGGAAATGGGGAGCACAAGGCAGAGGGGCTTGAGACGACACTGGACGTTGACCAAAGGCAGCTGGAGAACTCTGCAACAAGCCTGCGTCCCAGAACCCGAGGGTCCACGCTGCTGTGCCCTCTGATCAGGGGGCTCCCTCCAGCCTGCTGCCTCCTCCCTGGGAGTGCCTACAAGGGTGCCAGGGTCCCCTGGGTGCCCCTTGGGGCCAGGGGCTTCCATCCCCCTGCCCGCCCCTGGTCCCTGGCCCTTAGAGGTGGTTGGGGGCTGGGGACCAGGTCACAGCCAGACGGCCCCCTACGCCCTGCTTTTCTCTACAGCTCGGAGGCAGGCAAAGGGGAGCCAGGGTAATGCCTGCCAGAAACACGGCCTCTCCTACTCCTGTGTTAAATCCATGAGAGCAGTGAAGCTGGTTCTGGAGAAAAGGAGTCAGAGCAACTTGGGATGAGCTAAAGTAGGCCTCCCCAGCCAGGGACCTCTCTCGTCTTGTGTGGGGGAAATAGAGAGTCCAGGGCAGCGGGCCTGGTGAAGCCCCTGCAAGTCGAGGCACCCCCCTGATGCCCCAAGGTCCCCCGGGATGTGAGCCGGTTTCCCTGAGTCGCCGGCGGAGAGGTGCCCACAGGGGTCGTACCCAGAGGCTTTGGGGACCACTGATGAAAGAATGTCGGGGCTGGTCTGTGAGCACCGGGTGCAGGGTACTGGTCTTGCAGGAGCCCCTGCCTCAAATCCCCGAGGGCCAGGGAGCAGGGTGGTCAGGGCAGCGCTGAGCTCATGCCCCCGTGTGTCGGGTCCATGAGGACGGGGGGATGGAGGGTCTTCCTCCTCTGGGATGAAGGGTTCAGAGCCCCAGTTGCTGCCCGGCGGCTGCCTGGCCGTATGGCCTTCCTGAGGCACCCGCGACTCTCCTGGTCAATGCTGGCCTGTTGGCGTGGCCCACGGGCTGGCCTGCCTCCGTGGACGGCCAACACTCCATGCCATCCCATTCTCTTCATGGCTCCCCATCACGCACGTGTCCTGCCTCACCCCGGGGCCTTCTCGATGGTCAGACTTCCTTCCTCCACTTCTGGGGTCAGCAGACTCTCTCCCTGCTTCCCAGAACGTGCCCCATGGAACCAACACTGCCGCATTTGTGTCCAGACCCCCCATCGCAGCAGGCCTGGGTCACCCTCCTCTGTGCCTCCCATCCCTGCCCGGCACAGAGCTGGCCACAGGGCAGGGGATGGCGGGGTCTCTTGAAAAACAACCAAAGGCTTTAGAGTGTGGGGTTCGACCTCCCCCGCCCACCCTGCAGGCGGAGCTGATGGTGAAAGCACCTGGGCCCAGCCCGCTGCTGGGGGTGAGTTCAGGGTCAAGGTCGGCTCTCAGGGGGACAGCAGCAGCGCTCAAGGAGGCGCGGGCCTGCAGGTGCCGCCTGCCCCCTGCCCGCGCCCCCATCTGGGTGGGACGGTCCTCGGTCCACGCCGAATGTCTCCAAGGGGGTCTCTGATGGCTCTGGGGGTAGCATCCCGTGAGAACCCTCACCTGGTGGCCGGAGCTGTGGGTTTGGTGTGAGCCTCTCTGCTTGTTTGCCTTTTAAAGACAAGGATGTGGGCACTGACAGGATATGTGTGGGGGTAAGTGAGAGAGTGTTAATGTGAGAGTGTTTGTGCGCGTGTATGTGCACATGTGAATGTGTGTATGTGTGTGTGTGTGTGTGTGTCCGTGCGTGTGTATGTAGGGGGCTGAGTTGCCCACCCCTCCGAGCCCACCCCGATCCCCCATCTGTAGAAGGGGGCAATGTACTCTCCCCACTGGGAACCTGACCGAGACGCCTGGGATATGCAGGTGGTGACAAATTCTTGCGTCCCCTCTGGGAGCCTGCAGACAATCTCGGCCGTTCCAGAACTGTCTGAGGCCCGCAATTCTGAGAACAGTCCATGCTTGGTCTGATGGAGGTCCGCCCCCCACCATCTTGTTGACCATCTGAGGCGGTAAATGAACCCAAGGCCCCTCGCAGGTCCCACCTCCAGCCGCTCCTCCTCTGTCCTTTCTGCCCACACTCAGGAATGGACCTTTCAAGGAACAGAGCGCCGTCCTCTCGGGGCTTAGCGTGCTCTGCTGGCTCCTCTGCATCCATGGAGTGTTCAGGGCCCTGGGCACCGCCCCCGCCCCCAGTCTGGAACAGCCCACGCCCTGTGTCCCGTGCCCCAGTCTCCCTGCTCCACGTGGTGACTCGGTGATGCTGCTGTCTGCCTCCTCGTCTCCCGCCCGTTCTCTGCTGCAGGGTCCCGGGTGAAGCTGGGAGGCCGGCCGGCGGCTCCTGGGGCCGTTCAGCCCTGGGGGGCTTGTCTGGGCTCTGAGTCCCACGCGGCTGGCCTGGCGTTCTCTGGGTCTCCGGGGGTGGGGCCCGCCCGCAGCACCTACCCCGAGGCGGTGGGTCTGGATTGTGCAGGCCTGCTCCTCAGCGTGCAGTTTTGTCCCCAGGAAGCGGCTCAGAAGTGTCTCTCTCTGCATCCTGCTCTGTGCCCAGGGACCTCCTGCCGCCCTGCTCTGGGCTCGGGGCGGAGCTCCGCCCGCCCGTCATCAGGGAGCAGCAAGGCTCCACGAGAAGACGGGCTCCCTGGCCGGGGCTCCTGGCCTTGCCCTCGTCCACCCTCTGTGTGGCTGGGCAGGGCTATTCCTCCTCCCCTCCATCCCCGAGGTGCAAGCTGAGGGGGGCGTGGTTGACCCACATCCCTGGTGCTGCCTCGGCACCCCTCAGCTCCCGGCCCCGGCGGCAGGCCCACCCTCCCCAGGCCTGGAAGCGGCTCCATGCCCTTCTCCGTCCTCAGATCTGTGACAGAGGCCCTGACCTGTGCAGACCCTCACTTATCTAATTTTTTTCCTCACATTTTATCTTGATGTATATTTATTTAAATATTTAGTTCACCGCTCTGAGTCTTAGCTGCAGCGTGCAGGATCTTTTAGTTACAGCGTGGAAACCTTTGGTTGCGGCATGGGGCATCTCGTTTCCTGACCAGGGATTGAACCGAGCCTCCTGCATTGGGAGAGTGGAGTCTTAGCCACAGGACCACCAGGGAAGTCCCCCTCTCTTGATGACCCACTGTCTGAGGAAGGCCCCAGGGCACCCCAGGCTCAGAGAGCAGTCGCTACTTCCTCCCTGGTCATTTCCTCCTTCCCTGCCTTCTGCCGCCCGCTGACCCCTGTCCTGGGGACAGCCTGGGACCCGGCCCACTTCCTGCGTTCCTGCCGGGGGCTTTGCCGGGCACAGGCCTGTTCTAGTGGGAGACCTGGGGGCCCACTGAGACCCCCCCCCCCCCGGCCTTGGGGTTAGTCATAAGGAGCAACAGGAACCCCTGGGAACTGAGGCTGGAGTCACAGCCCCACTGAGCCCCATGGGAAGCATGCCTTCTCCGGGGGGTTTGTCCATTCCAGCCCTTGCCGGGTGGGAGGTGTGGTGGGCTTGCCCCTAGACCGCTGGGTCCTGGGGTGTCCCGAGAGGACAGCTGTTCTGTCCCCTGTTTCCACGTGACCATTGCCACGTCCCTTTCGAGGCACTCGTGGGAAGGTTCTGAGCAGTCTCTACCCACCAGGTTCTGAGCTGTTTCCTCGGGTCTGTTATGAGCAAGAACGGGCACCCTGCCCCCTGCCCACAGGGCCCTCCAGCTGGAAGCAGAGGAGGCTTGCGCCCCCGACGGAGTCTGCTCCGGGTGACTGTGCTGTTCGGGGAGGAGGCCCTGCCCGGGGAGGTGCTCGGGAGCCCGCCAGGCAAGGCGGAGGCACACTCGCCTCTCGTGCCCTAACTCGGGGGCACATCCACGCTGATCCCGGCTGCCCAGAGAGGCCAGGACTGCTGCTGATCCCCGCCCTCTGCTCTCTCCACAGAGGCCAGCCCGGCATGCCAAGCCCTTGGCACTGAGGCCGCTGCCAGCCATGGAGGGCCCAGCAGAGCCGGCCCCTAGGGAGAAGGGGCCCTCGGGGGACAGTGGTGACCACAGGGTCCGGGAAGTGGCCAAGAGCACATCCGTCATCTGGGAGCAACCACGGCCCGAGGAGGCCAAGGCCACCGTCCGAGGGGGTAAGTGCACCGTGTGGGTCCACTCCCGCCCACCCTGGGACGGAGCCGGGCGTCCGCACCGTCAGTGCCTGTGTTGATGGAGAGTGTCCAGCCCAGGGAGTGCCTGCAAGGGATGCGGGCCCACCTCGCACTTCTCCAGGGTCACGTCGGTGATAAACTGGCCCGACAGTGGGGGCAAGGGTTGGAGATTCCAGGGACAAGGCCCCGGATGAGGTCACAGCTCTCGTACGACTTTGTGTTCCCACCATCCTGCTCTGTCCTTGGCTGTGAACCCCCGGGGTTACTCAGGGTGGGGTGTCCCTCCTTCCCCCCAGTAGGCAGACCCAGGCCCAGGGTGGGGGGGGGTGGCAAGGAGCAGCGCCTGGGCCAGGCCTTGGGCAGGATTACTTCCTGGAAGGAGAGGACGGGGGCTTAGATGAGGGCAGAAGCACCTCTGACTCCCACCAGACTGGCCAAGGTGTGCACAGGAGGGGCTTGGACTCAGGCTGGGCTGCCAGCAGGGGGACCAGTTTCCATCCTGATTGCCACTGGACCACTGCTGGACGTGGGCCTCGGTTTTCCCACTTGGAAACCTGCGGGGTGGCCTAGGGTGTCTCCAGGACCCGTCTCTAGAACTGGAGGAGAGAAGGGAAGGACAGGGAGGAAGGCCTCGAGCAGGGACAGCCTGTCCCCTTGTCCTTCTCCCATCTTCCCATAGTCAGACCCTCACCTCCATCCCAGTTACCTGCTTAAGTCAGCCACGGAGGCTCTAGGGCTTGGCAGGTAGCAGGTGCCCAATAAGTATTTGACAAATGATCGATGCTTTGGGAGAATGGCAACAAAACCTCATACTTGGCAGCAGGCCCAGAGCCTAGGACCGTGCGTGCTTGGTGACTGGAGGTGTTTTTACTCCTCTTCTCTTGGTCCTTCGGGGTGTCAGTGGGGATAGGAAGGGTGGGGGTGGCCATCAAAGGGGCTGACTCCTGTGGTCAGACACCTCCCTGGCCCAGAAGAGGGCCTCCGAGGAGTGGTAGGGGCCTGGCCCGGGGATCTCAAGGGATCATGGCCCCATCCAGAGCTCAATGCCATGAGACAGAGGGGCTGGGTCCTGCCAGAAACACGTGGGCCAGACCAGCCTCCCGCAAGGCAGCCTAGCCCCCGAGGGGCCGTGAGTCCCAGAGCATGGGATTCCTTCCATCTGGCACTGTGACCGAGCCAGGGGCTTTCTGACCACGAGTCTGGTGTTTCCTGCCCCTCCAGCCCCACAACACAGCTGGCATCGCCGGCACCAGGACGGTCTAGGAGTCCCCGCAGTGGGGTCGGGGAGCCCCTCTGGTCTTCCTAGGCTCCCCAGCCCCAAGCAGCCAAGGGGCCAGTGGGCTCCCAATACATCTCCCTGGACCTCTTACCCTTTCAGCTTCTTTTGCAAATGGGCAGCAAATTTACAAGAAACAATACGAAGAATTCCCACTTGGCCCACCCAGGGGGGTTTCCCTGGTGGCCCAGTAATTAAGAACCCACCTGCCAATATAGGAGATGCAGGTTTGATCCCTAGGTCGGGAAGATCCCCCTGGAGGAGGAAATGGCAACCCACTCCAGTATTCTTGCCTGGGAAATCCCGTGGACAGAGGAGCCCAGCGGGTTACAGGCCATGCGGTCGCAAAGAGTCCAACATGACTGAGTATCTGAGCATGTGCACACACCCCACCTAGACCCCTCAAATGTTAACACTTTGCCTTCTCTCTGTGCTTCAGGCAGGGGCTATATTTTCCCGGGATGGTCTAGGAGTCCATTGCAGACATGACGCGCCCCCCTCCCCCATTGTTTGGTGTCTTTCCTAAAACCAGGACCTGCTCATGCGGCCTCACAGTGAGATGATTCCAAATTCACTTTCCTGGGTGAGACAACCTGCAGACAGACCTCACTGCAATCCCACCGTCTGTCCCCGTAACCTCCTTTCCACCAAACAAAACCCTGGTCAGGCTTTGCATTCTGTGGCCGTGTGTCCCTGGAGCTTCTTAACCTGGCGCTTGGTGCTTTGACAATTCCAGGCGGTCAGCCTGCAGAAGGTGCCGCAGTGTGGAGGCGGGTGTTTCTTCAGGACGGCAGGCTGGTGCTTCGGGCAGAAACCCCCAGCACCTTCGGTCCCTCCCAATGTCCGTGGGTCTGGCCCCTGGTGGCGTTCACATCTCACGTTGCTCACTTGATTAAGGGGATGTTTGACCATGTAAACATCACTGTCAAAGTCTTCCTTCTTCCCTCTGTCGTAAGTAAGGAGGCTGCGGGAACTTTTTGACTATTCCATCCCTCTTCGAACTCACCCATGTTAGTCGCTCAGTCGTGTCCGATTCTTTGCGACCCCATGGACTGTAGCCAGCCAGGCTCCACTGTCCATGGAATTCTCCAGGCAAGAATACTGGAGTGGGCTGCCATTCCCTTCTCCAGGGGATCTTACTGATCCAGGGATCAAACCCTGGTCTCCTGTATCACAGGCCTCGTCTGAGCCACCAGGAAAGCCATGAAGACGGTTGCTAAATGGTGACTTTCTAAAGCTGCATTCTTTCTACATTCTTTCTAGTTGACCTTCACTGAAGCGAGAAACTGTCCCCTCTCCCCAGTTACTCACTTACCTATTTTAGTGTGGGCAGGCTCAGAGGTCTTTATTTCATTCTCTAGACACTATTGGTTGCTGTCATTAGTTATTTTTTTGTTCAAATGGCCCCTGATTTGGTCTTGTGACACCTCTCCAACATCCTGTGGGCACCACCTGCTTTCTGGGGCCCCAGGATGCTCACGTCCCATCTCTGCTCTCCCAGCCCCAGCCCTGGAATCGGCCATGCCTCAAGGAGCCCCCGCCTCAGTGGGAGGATGGAGTCTGAAGCCAAGATCAGGGTGCCAGGCACTTATTTGGACTCAACAGGCATTTCTGAGCCCCTGTTCTGGGGACCCAGAGCAAGCAAGGACTGGAAATGTGCTCTGACCACACAGGCCTGGGGCTGGTGGACCGCAGGTGGGGAGAGAGCAGAGATGATCTGGTCATGTTGTCCGGTCCAAGGTCAATGGGCAGCACCCCCAGCACTGAGTGGGACGTCCCTTGGGTGATGAGGAGGCTGCACTGAGGTTCAGCAACCCCCGTCAGACAGACCCACAGGTGTTTCTGGATCACATCACCCTCCATCTGAAGGTCCCAGTCGCTCATCCCATTTTACAGATGAGGAGAATGTGCAGGGCAGGGATGGGGGCTCTAGCCAAGATGCAAGCTTGGGGCTGGCCTCGAGGCTGGGGGCTGGGGCAGGGACCACCAGCAGAGGACTGACCTCCCAAGGCCGAGAGGGCCCGTGGCCCCCCGGCTAGTGGCTGGTGTAGCTGGACGAGGGTGCAACCCTGTCTGCCCAGACCTTGCGCTCCCCCTGAGTGTCACCTCCCCTCTGTGGTCAGCAGAATGGAGGCCCCCAAAGAAGTCCTATTGGAGAAGGGCATGGCTCCCCACTCCAGTATTCTTGCCTGGAAAATTCCATGGACAGAGGAGCCTGGTGGGCTACAATCCACGGAGTTGCAAAGAGTCAGACACGACTGAGCGACTAAACAACACAACAAAGAAGACCTATGACCAACCTAGACAGTGTATTAAAAAGCAGAGATGTCACTTTGCTGACCAAAGTCCGCATAGTTGAAGCTGTTTTTCCAGTAGTCATGTATGGATGTGAGAGTTGGACCATAAAGAAGGCTGAAGTGAAGTGAAAGTTGCTCAGTCATGTCTGACTCTTTGCAACCCCATGGACTATGCAGTCCATGGAATTCTCCAGGTCAGAATACTGGAGTGGTAGCCTTTCCCTTCTCCAGGGGATCTTCCCAACCCAGGGATCGAACCCAGGTCTTGTGCATTTAGGTGGATTCTTTACCAGCTGAACCACAAGGGAAGCCAGAAGGGAAAGAAAGCTGAGTGCCGAAGAATTGATGCTTTTGAACTGTGGTGTTGGAGAAGACTCTTGAGAGTCCCTTGGACTGCAAGGAGACCAGTCAATCCTAAAGGAGATCAGTCCTGGGTGTTCATTGGAAGGACTGATGCTGAAGCTGAAGCTCTAATACTTTGGCCACCTGATGCGAAGAGCCCACTCATTGGAAAAGACTTTGATGCTGGGCAAGATTTAAGGCAGGAGAAGAGCTCAACAGAGGATGAGATGGTTGGACCGCATCATCAACGCAATGGACTTGAGTCTGAGCAAACTCTGGGAGATGGTGATGGACAGGGAAGCCTGGCGTGCTGCAGTCTATAGGGTCTCAAAGAATCCAAGACGACTGAGTGCCTGAGCAACAAGCAACAACACAGAATCCACATCTTCATCCTTACAACCTGCACACACGTCACCTCCTGTGGCAAAAGAGAGTTTGCAGAGGGGCTTAACACTCTGCAGACGGGGAGGTTAGCCTGGGATGGGAGCCAGAGAGACTGAGGTGCTGGTGCTGCTGGCTTTGGATGGAGGAGGGGCCAAAAGCCAAGGAGTGTGGTGCCTCTAGAAGCCCGAGCAGCGAGGAAACAGATTCTGCCCCCGGGGCCTCCAAAAGGAACCACTGCTGCCCACACCTTGCTTGGCTCCAGTGAGACCCTTCTCGGACCCCAGATAACACTGTGCAATTTCCAGAAGCTGCTCGGGTGGAGTAATTAGTTACTGCAGAAAAGGAAGCTCACGACCTCCTCCAGACCCTGCTGGCCTCTGTGACTGTGGAGGAAGGGTGTGAACAGTGGCTTGGAGGGGCGTGGACATTCCCATCTTCCAGAAATACCTGGGGTTGGTGCCTGCGTAGTAGCTGAGGCTGTCTGTTCTCACCTTAATCACAGGACCCTGCTCGGCTACTGATGCTGCTCCGGCCGCCGGCGTCTCTCAGCGGGCTGCTGGGCCCTCCCCTGGCCAGATGGGGTCCTGCCCCACAGGTAGGCATCCCCACGCTGCTAGTTAAGTCTGTGCCGGGTTCATGAATGTGGGATCCCTGGGCGTCCCCCCTTCCCTCCAGCCTGGACTGTTCTGTGGACTCCCGGCTAACGGAGTCTAACGGAGTCTAAGTCTAACGGAGGCTTCTCTAATGTGGCTGCTGGACGCCTGC
This sequence comes from Dama dama, assembly GCF_033118175.1. Lineage (NCBI taxonomy): Eukaryota > Metazoa > Chordata > Mammalia > Artiodactyla > Cervidae > Dama > Dama dama. The sequence goes on along the minus strand of NC_083686.1, from coordinate 3,219,481 downwards.
CTTAAGATCACCATGGGGGTGGGGGCTGTTCAGTCGCTCAGTCGCGTTGGGCTCTTTGCGATCCCATGGACTGCAGCACAGCACGCCAGGCTTCCCTGTCCATCACCGTCTCCTGGGCGCGGGCGGGGCTTGTTAAAGGCAGATGCTCAGGTCCTGGGCCAGTTCTGATGCAGGGAGGTTGGGGTAGGGCCCGGGACTCTGCATTTTCCCTTGGGGACAGAAGACTGGGGTGCACCTGCACTTGCAAAGGCCTTCTCTGGACTGTTTGCTTCTGCCCGAAGAGGAGGGCTTCCCTGGGGGCTCAGACAGTAAAGAATCTGCCCGCAATGTGGGAGACCTGGGTTCGATCCTGGATTGGGAAGATCCCCTAGAGAAGGAAATGGCAACCCACTGCAATATTCTTGCCTGGAGAATCCCATGAACAGAGGAGCCTGGTGGGCTACCGTCCATGGGGTCTCAAAGAGTCAGACATGACTGAGCAGCTAACACACATACATGTAAAAGAGGAGGTGGTGTCACCCCGGAGGCCGGAAGTGAGACCCAAAGAGGGACACCCTGGGGGCTTGGTGGGTGGGGAGGACCGCCCCCCCCCCCACCCGCCAACCCCTGGGAGAGGAATCCCAGCTTTCAGGACAGGATGGCGGGACTTCCACAGGCGCTGATGCTGGGAGGTGGTCCCGGGTGGAGGAGGGGCAGTAAGGAGTCCTTTATCCTGAGACCCCACCCTGGAGCGCCAGTTGTGGGGGCGGGGGGGGGGCACAGGGACCCCAGTGTCGTTGGCGGTTCACCTCTGCCTCGACGGTCGTCTGTCCTCCGTCCTTTTGGGTGGTCCGTGCTGCCTGTGGTCACTGAGGATGACCAGGGCTATTGAGCCACGAGGCGGGTTATCATGGGAGTGAAAGTGCAACCCTACCCTCTTCCCGGCGTAGGAGGGCCACCACTTAGACTTGGTTGAGAAATGCTGGCTGGCTTCCTGCTGGGGGAGGGGGCCCGATTCCACATCCCTGAGTCTCCTGCAGGGAGGTGGTGGGAGGCAGGGGGGAGTGGAGGAAGGGGCACTGAAAATTTCCAAGGCAGGTGCAAGGCTTACTCAGAGGGCTCTCTCCCTCCACCGTCTCTCTTCCCTTCTCTTCCCTCCCCTTATTTCCCCAGCTTTGGAGCCTGGGGGGCACCGGGTAGGGGTGGGCAGGGGCCGTTTGAGCTGAGATAGGATTCTAGAGTGGCCAGTCGGGCAGGAATTGGTCTGAGAGAGTGCTTCAGGGGACAGTATGAAGAATGCAAAGGCCCTGGGGTGGGGTGGGTGGGGTGGGGTTGGGGGGGGACACCTGGATGTCTCAGAGCAGCAGAGAGAAGACCACAGGCGGGCAGTGGGCAGAGAAGGGCGGGCGGCTCCAGGCTGTGTCTGAGAAGGTGGAAAGGATTTGCATTTTATTCTTCCTGAGATGGAAAACCACTACCTCTGTGCTGTCTAATACAGTAGCTGGGTGTGGCCATTTATGCTTAAATTTAACATCAGTTCCATTCAGTTCAGTCACTCAGTCGTGTCCGACTCTTTGCGACCCCATGGACAGCAGCATGCCAGGCTTCCCTGTCCATCATCAACTCCTGGAGTTAATTAACTCATGTCCATTGAGTCGGTGATGCCATCCAACCATCCCATCCTCTGTCATCCCCTTCTCCTCCCGCCTTCAATCTTTCCCAGCATCAGGGTCTTTTCAAATGAGCCAGTTCTTTGCATCAGGTGGCCAAAATATTGGAGTTTCAGCTTCAGCATCAGTCCTTCCAATGAATATTTAGGACTGATTTCCTTTAGGAATGACTGGTTGGATCTCCTTGCAGTCCAAGGGCCTCTCAAGAGTCTTCTCCAACACCACAGTTCAAAAGCATCAATTCTTCGGCACTCAGCTTCCTTTATAGTCCAACTTTCACATCCAAGCATGACCATTGGAAAAACCATAACTTTGACTAGATGGACCTTTGTTGGCAAAGCAATGTCTCTGCTTTTTAATAATAAATAAAGACTCTGATTCCTCGATGACACTGTCCACATTTCAAGAGCTCATGGGCCCGTGTGGCTGGTGGCCGCCGTGGGGCACTATAGACAGCAGGCATGCCCATCGCTGCAGAAGTTTCTAGGGGCTGGCACTGCCCGGGGTGCTGACAGCCAGGGTATGCCATAAGCCAGATGTGGTTGTGAGGGGATCCTCTGATTTCTGCGGACCAGGGGACCATCTGGAGAGAGGGCCGGGGCCCAAACACTGTCCAGGCAGACCGAAGGGGCAGGGCCATGGTGGGTGTGCATGCTGGGTTCAGCCTAGCTTTGCCGGTGAGTCAGTGGGGCTGGCTGCTGGGCCCATGTGGAGGGTGATGGAGGCAGGTGTTGCTGGTCCGGGCAGGGCTGGGGCTGTGGCCTTTCTGGAGCTGGTGAAGAAAGGACGAGGTGGGGGGCAGAGGGTGCCTGTGGGGTGTTTCCTGGAAGTCAGGTGCCCTGCTGGAGCTTGGGCCAGGGAGAGATCAGGGCTGGAGGTCACGGTGACTTGGAGGCCATTTGCTGGAGGCCAGACAGATGCTGGCCTGCCCTGGGGCGATGACACAGTCCACTTCCTCCCGTCTATCTACAACGTGGGCAGCACGTGACTCATTTACAAGGACAGGAACTGGCCTCAGGGGAGACAGGCTGCCTGCGAAGCTTTCCCAGGCGGTACACGTGGGGTGTGAACCCGGCTCCCCAGGTTTGCGGGCCGGGGGGCTGGCGGGGGCGGGGGAGCACCCCACGGCACTCCGCCCACCTTGATCTGCCCGGCGCTTCCAGACCTGACCTTGCAGCTGCTGGCGGTGCGGCGGAAGAGCGGGCTGCCCGACCCCAACCTGCAACAGGCCCTGCGGGCCCGGCTCCGTCTGCTGGAGAATGAAAGCTGTGAGGTGGCCCGCGCCCTGGGGGTGAGTCTGGCTCCCGGGGGTCCTGGGTGAGTGAGGGGGCACGGGATCCACACTTGAGAATGGGGCGGAGGAGGATGACTCGGAGAAGAAGGCAGTGGGCCTAGGAGGAGGTCTGGAGACTTTGGGCTGAGAGGCCCGTTCTTCACTCTCACGTGGTGGTCGAGACACAGGACGAAGAAAGGCCCTTAAAGCGGCAGAGGGCGGCCATGCAGCCCCAGCTTCTGCACCCGCACAGTGACTCTAGAGGCCCAGGGGCCAGGGCCGGGAGGCTGGACTTGCCCAGGTGGAGACTGGCTCAGCCTCAGCTTCTCTGGGACTCAGTTTCCCGACCTTGAGTCTGACTCTGCACTCAGCCCGGCCTGGCCTTGGCCGACGCCCCTTGGCCTCTGTGAATGCGGCCTCCTTAGCCACTCACTGGGATGCTTAGAATTGTGACCCCACGGAGCTGCCATGAGGGTCAGCGGACTGCAAGCAGGGTGCCCCCAGCACCCCCCAGGGTGCTCGACAGCGGGGGTGGGGAGGTGATGTCCCTGGGATGCCAGGGCTGGGTGGCTGGTTGAGGGTGGGGCCTCATTCCTGAATCCCAGTGGAGACGATAAAAGCACTCCATCTCCTCTGGTCGGCATCTGCTGGGTTTTGTGTGTGCGGGGGGCTGTTTGGGGTCTTCAATGAAGTATGCAGGCTTTCCAGTGTGGGATTCAGTACCCATGGCTGGCAGACTTTGTTACCCTGCGGCAAGTGGGATCTCGGTTCCCCAACCAGGAATTGAACCCACACTCCCCGATTCTTACCACTGGACCACCCGGGAAAGTCCCGGCTGGTGCTCCTTTGAAGGCCCTGGCACCACCAAGAGGGTTCACGGGACAGTTGTCAGGAGAGGGGACGCCGGGTTTAGGATTGGAGTCGGAGTTGCTGCTGCGGGAGGGGACTGGGGGCGAGGCCGGGGCTGGGCAGGGCTGCGTGGAGGAGACCCTGGGGCCTCTGGTGTGCAGGGCGTGAGGCAGGCCCTTGAGTCACGGAGGGGCCATGGAGGCCGCCAGCTCTGGGAGGGCTCAGCATGGCACTGGGGAGCCACGGCTGGTCTGAGAGGAGGAGGGGAGCAGCCTGGCAGTAAAGGAATCAGGTGTGACTCCCCCGCCCCCGCCCCACCCCGTCCCTGCCAAGGTCACTCCCGTGAAACGTTTCTGCTGACGGGCAGACGCCCCAAAGCCCCCGGGACTGTTTCTCACATGTTTCTTCCCTGGAAGGAGCTGTCGGCCAGGCTGCTGTCCATCCACAGTGACCAGGATCGGATGGTGGTGACGTTCAAGACGTTTGAAGAAATCTGGAAGTTTTCCACCTACCATGCTCTCGGTAAAGCGGTGACCCTCCCAGAAAGGGTTCTGGGGACCCCCGGCACACACTCAGCACTTTATGTTCCCAATCGGGACTTAAGGCCAGGTGCGTTCATGACAGCTCTCCACGGGCCACCTGTCCTTGGTGAGGATCGATGTGATGGGCAGGGCTGAGCCTGGCTTCCGGGGCAGCCGAGCACATAGAGGAAACCCTGCACCAACCTCAGCCTGAGCTTTCTTTCCAAAACTTCTCCTGTTCAAAGCAAGGCTTTGACTGGCTAGGCACCTCTCCTTGGGACCCTTGCTGCCCCATCCCCGCCTGAGGGCTGAGAAGTGAGACTCAGCGCTGACAGTGCCTTGCATCCCCAGAGCGGGGCTGTGCCCACCCTCCCCGTGTCCTGCTCTCCTTGAACACTCTTGTCCCAAGTCACAGAGGAGCCTGACGGTCCTAGAGGACGTAAAGAGTCCAGAGAAGTTGTCCACGGTCACGGCTGGTCCTCTCGCAGCCTGAAGGGTCAGCCCTTCAGGGTCAGCCCCGTGGCCCGGCTCGGGTAGTGGACAGTACCGTGAACCCCCAAGGGCAGAGGGCGCTGGCCCCCAGTCCCTGGTCAGTGCAGGGCTCGGCCAGCGCTGGACAGTGAGGGCCTCTCTCCACACACCCAGAGTCCGCTGGTGACCAGGGCTGTCCACTCCCCCAGGCTTCACTCATCACTGCCTGGAGAACCTGCTCATGGACCAGGCCTTCTGGCTGCTTGAGCCCGACGAGGACCAGGAGACAGCCGTCCGAGTCCAGGTGGATGAGGATGCCTTGAGGCTGGCGTACGAGAGCCTCCTCGTCCAGGAAGGTGAGCGAGGTGATGTCGGCGGTTCCCCACTGGTCCGGGAGGGCCCGGGGCCCCGGCAGCAGGAGGGCCCTGGAGGAGTGGACACTGAGGGGACATTGGGCAGAGAAAGTCCCTAAAGAAGTAACAGAAAAGGGGCTTTTGCCAGCGACCCCTGAGTTCCTGGCCCGGCTGTTGCTGTGAGTGCTTTGGGGTTCTCACAGTTGGGTTCCAAGCCTGCCGCGAGCAGGGCGTTAGCAGTCGGTCCTTCCTGGCTGCAGAGAGGATGTGAGGAGGCCAGCTACAGCCAGACTTGCTGGGGGGTGTCGGGGGGATCCAAGTGGGGGGGGTCCTCGGGATCACCCATCTGGCCCCCTCACAGCCCAGTCGAGTCCCAGAGAAGCTGAGGCTGAGCCAGGCTCCTCCTGGCCAAGTCCAGGCGGATGCGGAACTCCAGCCCGGGTCCAGCCTCCCGGCCCGGGTCCCTGGGCCTCTAGACTGTGCGGGTGCAGAAACGGGGGCTGGGGGACCCCAGGGGGTGCTGCCCGCTATGTCCAGCCACCTGCATGACCACCCTCTGCCGCTTTGAAGGGCCTTTCTTCGTCCTGTGTCCCGACCATCACGTGAGAGTGAAGAACGGCCCTCAGCCCTTCAGGCGGCCTCCGAGCGGTACTCAGGCAGACATGGCCGCGGCAGTGGACTCTTCAGCCCCGAGTCCTGGCACGTCCTCGGAGGAGGAGGGGGCAGCGGCAGCCACTCCGGAGCCGGTGATTCCGTTCCATCAGTAGGTACCGACCTTTGTTTCTCTGCCTCCTGTGGGTCCCGCATGCTGGCAGGCTCTGTGGAGAATCCCCCAGGCCGGGGTCGATCGCCAGCCAAGGCGGGTGGCTGGGGACCAGCGTGAGCCCCAGCAGACACGGCCTCCACACTTTCCACCGTTCTCAGCGTGGGGCATGGCAGGAGAGCGGCACCTCCCCGGCAGGACGGCCCTGGACCGAGACGGCCGGGGGTGCAGCCTGGGCTCTGGCTTCATGTTCTGGCTCATTCCGGAAAGCTTTTGAGGGAGCCGCATAGCCTGTGCCCACAGTAAGGGAGCACGCAGGGGTCCGTGCAAATAAGAACCAAGGCAGGGAAGGCCTGGGGAAGGCGGGGAGAGGCAGCTCGCAGGCTCCTGTTCCTGTGCTGAAGTGGGCGTCAAGCTCGAGCTTTCCGGCAGCCGAAGTGAAGAGCGGAACTAGACCTCCTTGTTTTCAGCGAAATAGTCCGTGGATGATGGAGGGAGGTCTTCAAGGACGCCAGCCTGCGGGACGGCAGGAGGCACCTGGGCAGAGGGCTTGTGGCAAGCTGGGCCTGAAGGCCACACACTGTGTGTGTGTCTGTGTGTGTGTGGGTGTGGGGGGCTGTGTGAGTGTGTAGGTATGTGTGTATGTGTGTGTGTGTGTGTCTGGTGAGTGTGTGTGTCTGTGTGTGTGTGTCTGTGGTGGGTGTGTGTGTGTGTGTGGGTGTGGGTGGGTGTGGGTGCGGGTATGTGTTGGGTGTGGGGGGTGTGACATGTGTTTTTTGGTAGGTGTGTGTGTTTGTGGGTGGTTGGCTGATGGTGTGGGGAGGTATGTGTTTTGGGGTAGGTGTGTGTGTGTGTGGTTATGGGTGGTGTGGGTGTGTGTAGGGGGATGTGGAGGTGTGTGTAGGAGGGAGGTGTGTGTTTGGATGGTTGTATGTGTGGGTGTGTGTGTATGGTATGTGGGTGGGTGTGCATATGTGTGTGTTGGTGTGTGTGTGGGTGTGGGTATGGTGTATGTGTGTGCGGGGTAGATGTGTGTGTGTGTGAGTGTGTAGGTGGGTGTGGGGAGTGTGTGTGGGCGGGTGTGTGGGGTGGGTGGGTGTGTGGGAGTGTATGTGGTGTATGTGTGTGCGGGGTAGATGTGTGTGTGTTGGGGTGTGTGAGGGGTATGCGTGTGAGTATGTGTTGTGGTGTGTGTATGTATTAGTGGGTATGTGCGGTGGGTGTGGGGGGGTAGGTGTGTGTGTTGGGATGAGTGAGTGTGTGTGAGTGTGCAGGTGGGCGTGGAGGTGTGTGTCGGGGGGTGGGTGGAAGGGGGTGTGTGTGTCTGTGTCTGTGTGTGTGTGTGTTGGGGGCCGTGTGAGTGCAGCAGAAGCAGGCGGTGGCCTCTGCTCAGGGCCCTGTGGCTGTGTGTGTGGGTATATGTATATGTGTGGGTGTGTGGGGTGGTGTGTGTGTGTGTGTAGGTGTGTCTGTGTGTGTGCTGGGGGCCGTGTGAGTGCAGCAGAAGCAGGCGGTGGCCTCTGCTCAGGGCCCTGTGGCTGTGTGTGTGGGTATATGTATATGTGTGGGTGTGTGGGGTGGTGTGTGTGTGTGTGTAGGTGTGTCTGTGTGTGTGCTGGGGGCCGTGTGAGTGCAGCAGAAGCAGGCGGTGGCCTCTGCTCAGGGCCCTGTGGCTGTGTGTGTGGGTATATGTATATGTGTGGGTGTGTGGGGTGGTGTGTGTGTGTGTGTAGGTGTGTCTGTGTGTGTGTTGGGGGCCGTGTGAGTGCAGCAGAAGCAGGCGGTGGCCTCTGCTCAGGGCCCTGTGGCTGTGTGTGTGGGTATATGTATATGTGTGGGTGTGTAGGGTGGTGTGTGTGTGTGTAGGTGTGTCTGTGTGTGTGCTGGGGGCCGTGTGAGTGCAGCAGAAGCAGGCGGTGGCCTCTGCTCAGGGCCCTGTGGCTGTGTGTGTGGGTATATGTATATGTGTGGGTGTGTAGGGTGGTGTGTGTGTGTGTAGGTGTGTCTGTGTGTGTGCTGGGGGCCGTGTGAGTGCAGCAGAAGCAGGCGGTGGCCTCTGCTCAGGGCCCTGTGGCTGTGTGTGTGGGTATATGTATATGTGTGGGTGTGTGGGGTGGTGTGTGTGTGTGTGTAGGTGTGTCTGTGTGTGTGTTGGGGGCCGTGTGAGTGCAGCAGAAGCAGGCGGTGGCCTCTGCTCAGGGCCCTGTGGCTGTGTGTGTGGGTATATGTATATGTGTGGGTGTGTGGGGTGGTGTGTGTGTGTGTGTGTAGGTGTGTCTGTGTGTGTGTTGGGGGCCGTGTGAGTGCAGCAGAAGCAGGCGGTGGCCTCTGCTCAGGGCCCTGTGGCTGTGTGTGTGGGTATATGTATATGTGTGGGTGTGTGGGGTGGTGTGTGTGTGTGTAGGTGTGTCTGTGTGTGTGCTGGGGGCCGTGTGAGTGCAGCAGAAGCAGGCGGTGGCCTCTGCTCAGGGCCCTGTGGCTGTGTGTGTGGGTATATGTATATGTGTGGGTGTGTGGGGTGGTGTGTGTGTGTGTGTAGGTGTGTCTGTGTGTGTGTTGGGGGCCGTGTGAGTGCAGCAGAAGCAGGCGGTGGCCTCTGCTCAGGGCCCTGTGGCTGTGTGTGTGGGTATATGTATATGTGTGGGTGTGTGGGGTGGTGTGTGTGTGTGTGTAGGTGTGTCTGTGTGTGTGTTGGGGGCCGTGTGAGTGCAGCAGAAGCAGGCGGTGGCCTCTGCTCAGGGCCCTGTGGCTGTGTGTGTGGGTATATGTATATGTGTGGGTGTGTGGGGTGGTGTGTGTGTGTGTGTAGGTGTGTCTGTGTGTGTGTTGGGGGCCGTGTGAGTGCAGCAGAAGCAGGCGGTGACCTCTGCTCAGGGCCCTATGGCTGTGTGTGTGGGTATATGTATATGTGTGGGTGTGTGGGGTGGTGTGTGTGTGTGTGTAGGTGTGTCTGTGTGTGTGTTGGGGGCCGTGTGAGTGCAGCAGAAGCAGGCGGTGGCCTCTGCTCAGGGCCCTGTGGCCGTGGCCTGTGCCCTGCGCGCAGCTCTGACCTGCTTCGGATCTGAAATCCCCGCTCATCCCGCTCCAGGTGGGCTCTCAGGGTCCCCAAGGACTCCATCAACGACCCCCTGGGTGGACCCCTGGCGCCGGACGTCCAGCTGATGGGTAAGTGCTTCTGCTGGTCCTCCTCCCCTGGGGAATAGGGGGCTGAGGCAGGCGGGCACCTGCGTTCCAGAAGCTTCTGACTCCCCTGAGTCCTCCCCAAGCCAGAACAGGTAGCTCGGATCCTCTCCAGTTCCTGAGAGGATCAGGAGGCTCAGAGAGGTCCACTGGCTGGCCCAGACTCACAGCGCCCAGGGAGGCCAGGCCAGGGTGCCCAGATGCTCTGCCTCTACTGAGCAACAGCCCGTCCCACCAGCACCTCCGCGGCCTCTGCTTTCTTGCTGGTGCCGCGTCAGACCCCTCGGGGGACCCTCAGACCATGGGGTGGGGCGGGCAGGGGTCTTCTTCAGAAAAAACAGCCTGGCCCCATTGTGTGCTAGCCGTTCAATCATGTCTCTTTGACTCTTTGGGACCCCCATGGACTGAGCCTGTCTGTCCGTGGAATTCTCCAGGTGAGAATACTGGAGTGGGTAGCCGTGCCCTCCTCCAGGGGATCTTCCTGACCCAGGGATCGAACCCGGGTCTCCCGCATTGCAGGTGGATTCTTTACCCTCTGAGCCACCATCAGATCCAGTGCATTTGATCTGACCCAGACTGACTGATGTCTGCATGGCCTGTGGACCTGTTAAGTGAACATTTTCAGCTGAATGTGCCCCGAGTGGGCCCTTGGGCCAAGTTGATCAACATCTCCAGGCCTCGGTTTCTCATGCTCAGGGTGGGGATAAGGCCCCATCTCCCAGGACCGCGTGGACACCCAGCCCTGTGGTCTCAGGACCCTGGCTGGGTGCTGGGTCAGTTCTCAGCAGAGTCGTGAGCTCCCTGGCTGGGGATACCAGCAGTGTGCCCGAGGGCCTCCTGTTGGCCCGCCCAGGCCCCACCCTGACCGTGTGTGGCCTCCTTCCTGCAGCCGTAGGCCCAGCCTTGGCTGTAGCGGACTGCCAGGGCTCAGGGCCCGAAGAGATGACCTTCCAAAGCGGCGACCGCATCGAGATCCTGGGCGCCCAGGTGCCCGGCCTGCCCTGGTGCCTGGGCCGGCACGCAGCCTCCGGCCAGGTCGGATTTGTGCGGACGAGCCTCATCAGTGTGCAGGGCCAGGCGTCTGAGTGAGTGGCTGAGGCCTTGCCCCTTCCTCCTCCTCATCACCCTCACCTCTGTCCCCAGGGCTGAGGCCCGGCCCGGGGCCGCCCCGCTGTCTGCAGGGCCTGACTTCCGTGTCCCGTCTGAACCCTCTCCTGCCCTTCCCCCAAGGGCGGCCGGGGCCGGCCCCTGAAACACACAGGTGTCCACGTGCGTGGATGTCCTGGGCCCGCGGGGCCAGCAGCACGAAGTTGAGGGCTTCAAACGCCGGACTGGAGGCCGGACGTGAAAATCACGGTGCTGGCAGAGTTCCTGCCCCTCGGGGGCCCCCGGGGGGGGTCCTCCCCGCCTCCCCCAGCTCCTGTGGCTCCAGGCGGCTCTGGGCCTGTGGTCACATCACCCCACCTCTGCCTCTGTCTTTGCGTGCTTGTACCCCGTCTCCTGTTTCCCGTAGGGGTAACCAGGATCATCTCTTCACACCAGCATCCTTGGCTGGATCCCGTCTAAAAAGGTCTTATTTCCAAATAAGTTTACCTTCTGAGGGTCCAGGTGGACATGGATTTGGGTGGGGGGGAGTGGACACTATTCAACCCAGTACACCCTCCACTCCCCTTCATAAAGCCCTCTGAAGCTCTGGACCTGACCTTAAAGGCCCCCTGGGACCCAGGCCTTGCTGACCCGCATTTCAGAGGCCACTGCTCTGACCATCCGCTGGCCCCTGGTCTTGTCTGCTGTCCCTGGGGGGCGGGGGGCGGCACCCTTCCTGGCTGTGCTTCCTTCCTCGTGCGAGCCTCCCGACCCCATCTGGGGAATTCTGAGCCAGGCCTGTCCAGTCGCCTCCAGGTCCCCACCACCTGGCCCTGGGCAGCACAGGGGAGGAGGAGGCGACCTTTAGAGAGTGGTCAGCAGCATAGGTATGTTCTTGGCCTTTTGCTAAGACCTCCACCCAGGAGTCAGTGTGTAGAAAAGACCTGTTATTGGGCAGGGAGCTGCCCCTGGGTCCATCATGAGATGTTTGTCCCTAGCGCCCCATTAGCCCTGGCGTCCTGTTTCATTCTTGTCTGGCAACTCAGTGCCTCCAAGACCAAGTCTCGGTTGCCACTCTGCCATCCTGACATGTCCTACCAGTCACTCTGTTCCCTAACTCAAGGGCCTGTCTGCTCCAGAGCCTCTTCCACCCTCTCACCAGAAGCAGGTTGAAGCTGGGCTGGGCTCTGATGCTGACGGTAGAAACCAGACCTTAGTTTCCCAAAGCGTGCTGCCCCCAAGGCTTCATCTCAAACTTCATCAGCAGGGCTGGGCTTTCCACGTGCCGTGGCTGGTAAAACTCCCAGCACAAGGAAGGCACCCAGAGCGTGAAACTTTTCCTGTCCTGTCGAAGTGTGCTTTTCACACTTATCTGACCTCCAGACAAACCCTGTCAGCTGGTGTTCTGTGAAACACTGTTTGGGCACCCTTGGTCTAGATGATTGCCACCGTCCCTGGGGAGACCGCAGTGTCTCAACAGACAGCCCGGCCCCATGTGACTTAAACATGTCCTGAGCTTGCCAAGGGTCTGCGCTGCAGTCGCTGTGGGTCTGAACTGGTCTGCTGCCCTCCCTTAACCAAGGAGGTGGGCAGGGCCAATTCCGGTGATCCTATTTACAACCAGAGAAGCGCCAACAACTTCTCTCATTTACTCAACAAATACTTTCTAAACGTCCTTCCTATGCCAGATCTGGATCTTTTACCTTTTGCTTAATGTACATTCTGGTGACTATTCTTTATTTCATCATAATTTCAGGCTTAAGGAAAAGTTGCAAAAAGAGTGTAAAATTCCTCTGTGTCCTTCACCCAGTTTGCCCAAATGTTAACATGTTATGACACTTACTTTCTCCTGTCTGTCTGTTTTTTTCTTCATTTTCTTTCTCCTAAATTCTTTGGGAGTCAGTTGCAAACACGACGTTCCTTTACCCCTAAATAATGCGTGTGTTTCCTGAAACCAGGACATCGCTTTCATGACCGCAGCATAACTGTCAAAATCAGGAAACTAGCACTGATAGAATTGTTTTCTGCAGAGCTTAGATCCTGCTGATTTTCCCAGTGATCCCCTCTTGAGCCAAAGAAAATTTCAGACCCCATATTATCACTTGTCTGTCTCTTGAGTCTCATCTCCTTGATCTGAGACAGTTCCTCCGTCTCTTTGTGCTTTAAGAACACTGACTTCTTTGAGGAATACAGGCTTATTATGTCTAACGTGTCATAATCCACCCTACGGGTTTCTTTAACTTCCCATAATAGCTCCCTCTTAAGTTTCGAAGTACATTTGAAAGTTTCATATTTTGCCGTTAATTTAGTTCTATAAGCAGAAGTTGCCTCCCCCCACTCCCTCCCTCCTTCCCTTTGTTCCTTCCTGTTTCTCCTCGGCCTGACTTTTCTGAGTACACGTGTGCTCTGAGCCCGTGTTGTATAAAGAGTTGTGAGAGATTGCAGTGGGGAGGGATTGAGTCTGCCGGCAGCTGTCGTGGCCTGCCTCACAGGGGAAGGGGCATTTAAGGTGGGGTTTTGAAGGCTGCTCAGGAGCTCCCCTGCCAGAAACTGTGATCAGCTGCATCTGTCACAGCCTTTCCTGCTACTGGGTGTCTGCCTCTGGCCTGATGAAGCGTCCTTGAGGGTGGGATCTATTCTGTTTTTATCTTGGCGTCTTCATCACTGGGCAGGGATTGTCTGCCAAGTGAGGGAGGGACAAGGGTCTTCATGAGAAATGTGTACTTGGAAATGTGCAATCTAACATGCGCTTTATTTTTTCCAGCTTGGAAAATGTGATTTTTCTCAGTGAAGAAGAAAGGTCTTTCTTTAGCCGTGAGGGGCGCTTTTCTGAGGAGGAGGCCAGGCAGCTGCTGAGAAGGATGGCCAGCACCAATGTCTGCACGGTGTACAGCCTGGGTAGGTGGCGGGGGACACGGGGGTGCTCCTCCCACCCCTCAGGATGGCCCCGGGGACCTCTGAGGACCTGCAGCTGGAATCGCCTTGTGTGTTTAGTCACTCAGTCGTGTCTGACTCTTTGCGATCCCGTGGACTGCAGCCCGCCAGGCCCCCATGTCCGTAAGATTCTCCAGGCAAGCATACTGGAGAGGGTGGCCGTTCCCTCCTCCAGGGGATCTTCCTGACCTGGGGATCGAACTCGGGTCTCTTGCACTGCAGGCAGATTCTTTACCGTCTGAGCCACAGGGAAGAACCCTACAGCCTGTGATTTAGAACAGCTTTCTTAGGGCAGGTTCCCGGAAAGACCAGGAAGGGTGCAGAGCTCGCTCCCGGCCGACACCCCTCGGCCCTGTTCCGCCCGCACCGCGCTGTGAGGCTGGACTGTGCCCCCTGCGGAGTGCGGCACGGCTCCGGCTTCGTCCACTGTCCGCGGCGGCAACCCCATCCCACTGCCCTTAAGGAACCTTCCACCTCTTCCATCATTCACAGCATTCAGTGCCAGCCCCTGGGCCCTTACAGGCGGCCAGACAGATGCTGGCGCTGCCTTTATTGCAGGTGGGGACGTGACAGGAGAGACAGAGGCAGGAGCAGGGGGAGTGGCCGGGAGATGCAGGAAGGTGGGCCTGAGCCTCCCGGCTGCCCCGGGGACGGGTCTCAGCTGAGCCACTTCTCTGACTCTGGGCACCAGCCTAAGACCGCCGGCTCCGCTGGGGCCGGGGGAGCAAGAGGGCCTAGGACTGCGGTCCGAACAGTAGAGGGGGGGAGCGTGTCGGCAGCCACAGCCGGAGGTCGTGGGCAGAGGGGACGGTGCCGGACAGGCCTACCCGCCACTGCCTGGGCCCTGGGGACACAGCGTTCCTGCTCATCCGTTCCTCCTGCGGGAGGAATGTGTGGACATACCCCACGGATATGTGTACACACATACACACACGTACACACGCATAGTCATATGAGTACACACAGACACACCCAAACACACACATACACCTACACACATGTATGTGTCCGTATGCACATGCTCATGTGAATACACGTGCACTCACACGTATACCTACACACCCACACTTGTACATATATATACACATATGTACACATACACATAAGCATATGTTCATGCATATCTTTCCTGCTTGCTCGCTGGCACATGTTTTAAGAATTTTCCCACCAATATTAGATTTAAACTAATGGATTTCTCTTCCTTTGTTGTTGATCAGTCACTAAGTCATGTCTGACTCTTTGCCACCCCATGGACTGCAGCACGCCAGGCTTTCCTGTCCTTCACTATCACCCTGAGTTTGCGCAAACTCATGTCCATTGACTCAGTGATGCCATCCAACCGTCTCATCCTCTGTTGCCCCCTTCTCTTACCCTCAGTCTTTCCCAGCATCAGGGTCTTTTCCAATAAGTCAGCTCTTTGAATCAGGTGGCCAAAGTATTGGAGCTTCAGTTTCTGCATTAGGCCTTCCAATGAATAGTCAGGGTTGATTTCCTTTAGGATGGACTGGTTTGATCTCCTTGCAGTCCAAAGGACTCTCAGGAGTCTTCTCCAACACCGCAATTCAAAAGCATTAATTCTTTGGCGCTCAGCCTTCTTTATGGCCCAACTCTCACATCCATACATGACTACTGAAAAACCATCGCTTTGACTAGATGGACCTTTGTCGACAAACTAATGTCTCCGCTTTTTAATATGCTATTTAGGTTGTCATAGCTTTTCTTCCAAGGAGCAAAGATCTTTTAATTTCATGGCTGCAGTCACCATCTGCAGTGATTTTGGAGCCCCCCAAAATAAAGTCTCTCACTGTTTCCACTTTTACCCCATCTATTTGCCACGAAGTGTTTGGACTAGAGGCTATGATCTTCGTTTTTTGAATGTTGAGTTTTAAGCCAGCTTTTTCACTCTCCTCTTCCACCTTCATCAAGAGGCTGTTAAGTTCCTCTTCACTTTCTGCCATTATAGTGGTATTATCTGCATATCTGAGGTTGTTGATATTTCCAGCAATCTTAATTCCAGTTTGTGAGTCATCCAGCCCAGCGTTTCACATGATGTGCTCTGCATAGCAGTTAAATGAGAACTGAGACCTTGGCGGATCAGCCTTAAGCCAGCCTGGCTCACGGCTTCTCCTCTTCCTGGGAGGCCGCGTCGGGAGTCTCGTTTGGTGCTGCGGTGGGGTCCTCCCCACACTCCCCTGGCCTTTTACAGCTCTTTTTCTCCGTTGGTTTCCTTGGCAGCCCAGTGGGCAGTCAGCCTCGGCGTTTCCAGGAGGTGGGAGCCGAGGTGTAGGAGAGTGCTGGTGGTGGGGTGAGGAGGGGGTGTAAGTCCAGCTCTGCCGCCCAGCCCCGGGGCGAGCCGGCGGCCTCGGCAGAGCGCGGCCCCCACTCCCAGAGGGCGGGCAGCAGGAGGAGGCAGCCTCTTAGGGAGGGTGGAGGCCTGCAGGGGTCGGGGGTGCGTCCTGGAAGACTTGGCTTCTTAGCTGATGCCCCCCCGCCCCCCTGGCCAAGGCCAGACCATTTCCCTGCTCAGCGCTGGTGCCAGGGGTGTTACCGTCCTAGAGCCGCCCCCGCCTCGGCCCCAACACAGAGGGCACTGGTCCCAGGGTGATGCCTCCCTTCTCTCTGACTTTTCAGACACGTCAGAAGAAGCTGAGACGCAGCAGCAGCAGGAGGAACGAGGTACGTCCTTCCCACAGGGGAGCCCTGGGGGCGTGGGGCTGGGCCTCGGGGTGGCGCGGGCCACGGACCTCACTCCTCTGCGGGGAAGGGCTGGTGACATGTGGTCTGGCCTTGTGGGGAGGTTGGGTGAAGCAAAGGTGAGGCTCCCCTCCGCACTGTGCCCAGCAGGTCCCCAGGGAATGTGCCCGCCGCCCCGTACTGTCCCCAGTGTAGGTGGGGTGACCTCTCCACTGCCCAGCCCATAGCCTAGCCCCCTGCACTGTCCCCAGTGTTGGTGGGGTGACCTCTCCACTGCCCAGCCCATAGCCTGGCCCCCTGCACTGTCCCCAGCAAAGAAGCACATCCCGCCATTGCCTCAAAGTGAAAAAGTTGCTCAGTTATGTCCGGCTCTTTGCGACCCCCTCATGGACTATACAGTCCGTGGAACTCTCCAGGCCGGAACACTGGAGTGGGTAGCCGTTCCCTCCTCCAGGGTATCTTCCCAACACGGGGATCAAACCCCGGTCTCCCCCGTTGCAGGCGGATTCTTTACCAGCTGAGCCGCCAGGGATGAGCCTATGCCTGACTCTGGGGTTTCCTTCTTTCTTTTTTTTGAGCTGCACTAGATTTTGGCTGCGACTTGCAAATTCTTAGTTGGGGCCTGTGGGAGCTAGTTCCCTGACCAGGGATCCAACCCACGCCCCTTGTATTTGGAACACGGAGACTTAGCCACTGGACCATCAGGAAGTCCCTGGGTTTCTTTCATTTAACCCAGAGCAGCTGAAATTTGCCCTGTGTCCTGCTTGGAGGGGTGAAGGGGGGGAGAGGGCGCTACTGTGGAGACTTACGTTTAAAAAGTCCCTGGAGGACTTGCTCTTTCCCACACCTCCATCTCTGCCACAGCAGAGGGTCTGCATCAGGGACAGCCTGGGGACACATGAGCCAAGGACCCTTTGAGATTTCCGGGGAGTGGGATCCATCCACACGCAAACACGGAAGGGCCCCTCGGAGGAAGGCTGGAAGCAGCCCCCGGGGTCCCAGGGCTATCTCAGGGCCCTCCCCGCTCCCCGGATTTCCGCAGGCTGCCTTCAGGAGGACCTCAGCTGTTGGGGGCGCAGGGTAACAAGGATAGTCCAGGAAGACGCCCCGGGGAGACCAGGTGCCTCCGCTGGACGTGGGCGTTTCTCAGCTAATCAAGTACACGGTCAAGCTGTACATTTGCTGCTCAACCATATTTAATTTTTTTTTTAATTCCTAGCCTTTACAGACTAAGAGCTTTAAACACACTTTTTACAATGAACTTAAAACAGAAGAGTCTTTACCTCCCACTTCTTTCCTTCCAAATTCCCCTTCAAAGCGCGTGTTTTCCCAACAGGAAACGTAGCTTGTTTGCTCCTCAAGGCTGGACATGCCTCCGGATGCTGAGTCCATCCAAGGCCAACAGGCCCTCGGCAGGCGGGCAGGGCAGGCGTGGGCAGCTCCTGTCCCCAGACTCTTCAGCACTTGTTTTTAACCCTTTAGTAACCAGACTTCCAAACCAGCCCGGACGAGGGGGACCCCGGGGTCTGGGAGCCATTCCTGGTGTTCCCCGTCAGAGGGGCCCCCGTGCTAGAGCTGGGCAGGTGGACACGGACTGCACTGTCAGCTCTGAGGGCACTTTGGAGCTCACACTGGTCAGCAGCTCTGGTTGGCTACAGCTTGATGTCATGGGGATTCCTGCACGTGGCCGAGAGGAGAGGACTTCAGTGAGGCACGTTAGTTGGTAGAGGCTTGGCCAACTTGCTCCATGTTCTCATGGAAAGTCACTCCTGCAGCCCTGCAGTGTGCCCAGCGGTCCACGGCAACCTCAGATGCTCAGGGCAGCCTTGTGGGGGAGGTGACAGGGATGCTGCAACCAGGGAAGGGACGCCCCTGGCCCTGCCTGGACTCAGATCCCGCTCTCACCCATCCGGGCATTTTGGTCATTTGCAGAAATGTCCCCACCTTGCCTGAACCCAGAGCCACGGGAGATCCTGAAGAAGGTGAAGAATGTCCTAGAACAATGCAAGTCCTGCCAGGGATGCCCCGAGGAACCAGGGTCCCCCGGTGTCCACAGGGCGTCCAGCGGAGCAAGCCTGCCGGACACCGAGGAACCCTCCTTCTGCCTGGACGTGGGAGATGACTGGGCCGACCCCGAGGCCCTGGGCTCCCAGCTGCTGTTCCTGAATGCACTCGGGTTCCAGGCCAGTTTCCAGGGCCTGTACGACCTCTCCCCGCCCACGCTGAGCGGCGTGTTCGGCGGCTTCACCGACGAGGAGGAGCTGGTCAGGCGGCTGGCCGAGGCCCGCGGGGTGGCCAAAAAGGCCGGGCTGCCCATGGCCCTGGCTAGGCTCTGCTTCCTGCTGGGACGGCTGTGCGTGCGGCGACTGAAGCTGTCCCAGGCCCGCGTGTACTTCGAGGAAGCCCTGGGCGTGCTCGGGGGCCGCTTCGGGGACCTGGTCCTGGTGGCGGCCGTGTACACCTGCCTGGCCTCTGTCCACCTGCGGCAGAAGAACAAGGAGAAGTGTGCACAGGTGGTGCCCAAGGCCTTGGCCCTGCTCCTGGGGACGCCCGGCCATGTTGGCAGCTCCGAGGCTGAATCCGGCCTCCTGACCCTGGCCTTGCGGAGGGCCATCGGCGGCCGCAGCCCGCAAGCTGAGGCCCGGGCCTGCTTCTTGCTGGCCAAGCACCACGCCCGCCTCAAGCAGCCGGAGGAGGCCCTGCCCTTCCTGGAGAGGCTGCTGCTGCTGCTCCCCGGGGCAGCGGGGACCCCGGGCGCCTCCTGGCCCACGGACTGCTACCTGCTGCTGGCGGGCATCTACAGCCAAAGGTGCCTGCCGCACCTGGCACTGAGCTGCGTCAGGGTGGCCTCGCTGCGGGCACGGGGCTCGCTGGGCAGAGCGCTCCGGAGCGCGGCCCTGGTCCTGCAGAACAGCCCGCGACTCCCCGTGCTGCCTGCCCAGCTCGCTCACTACCTCCGGCAGGCGCTGGCCTCCCCGGCCTCCGGCTCTGGGCAGGCCCTGCATGGCCCCATCTACGCCAGCCTGGCCCAGCTATACAGCCAGCACGGGTGGCAGGGCAGGGCCATCGCCTTCATGACGCAGGCCGTGGAGACAGACGCCCGGCTGGGCGGCCGCGCCGTCGTGGACCATCTGGTGGCCCTGGCCTGGCTGCACATCCTTCACGGACAGAGCCCGGCAGCCCTGGACATTCTGGAGTCCGTCCTGGAGGCGGCGGCGGCCACCCCGGACCAGGAGGGCCTGATCGCCAACATGACGGCCATCGCCCTGAAGAGGACCGGCAGGACCCGGCAGGCGGCCGAGGGCTACTACCGCGCCCTGAGGGTGGCCCGGTGCCTGGGCCGCCCGCGGAACGAGGCGGTGGTCCTGGCCAACTTCGGGGCCCTGTGTCTGCAGGCCGGCGCCGGCGGGCTGGCGCAGCACTACCTCCTGGAGGCCGTGAAGCTGTTCTCGCGGCTGCCCGGCAGGGAGGGCGGCCCAGACTTCACCCGCGTGCTGCTGCGGCTGGGGGACCTGTGCATCCGCAGGGCGCTCACCCGGCAGGCCAAGTGCTACTATGAGTGGGCCTTTCTGGTTGCCGTGGAGATGGACCACTGGGAGAGTAAGTGTCGGGCACGCCGGCTGCCTGGGACGCCAGCAAGCAAGGGCTCTTTCCGTGTCTGTTCAGAGAGTCCTGGGGGTTACGACTCGGAGGTGAGCGGTTGCTTCTCCACCGAGAATGCCTAGTAGTGGGAACTGGCAGGTGCTTTGAGGTGCCCCATGCTGGGCCAGATGTCACCATGGCAACCAGCTCGTCCCGGCTTGCCTGGGACCATCCTGCTTTCTCTGCACTGAAAGTCCCGAAGCCAGGAATCCTGGCCATCTCGGGCAGACAGCCAGTGGGAGACCCCAGACGCAACCCAGGCCAGGCCGGGGGGCCGCCAAGCCAAAGCGGCCACGTGGGCCTTGCATACCGGGTGCTTTGCTGGCACTGTATGCTTAGCATCTCCCAACAGCCGGGCCCTCCAGACACCTCCCCCAGCTCAGAGCGTGCGGGGCAGCTGCTTCATCCAAGTGGCAGGCTCTGAGCGGGGCTCCACTAGCAAACACGCCCGAGTGGTCCTTGCTGGGGGCTGGTGGTCAAGCCACAGGAAACAGATGCTCGGGTCATGAGAGCCACACAAGCAGGTGCTTAACTTGATGGTGGGGTGGCTCCAGGCCCCGACCGGTAGGGGGCCGGCTGTTGAGTCTGGGATCCGAGGGATGAGAAGAATTTAGCCAAGTTTGGAGGGAGGGGGCCTGGCAGGAGGCGCAGCCTGTGCAAAGGCCCCGGGGTGAGTGATGGGCCCTGCAGGGTGGTGCCAAGTTTGGAGTGAGTGGCTCGGGTGATGGGTTGTGAGAGCCTCAGGTGGGAAGCTAGGCAGGGGCCCAAGACCTCAGGCTGGGGTTTGGCATTTTCCTGAGAGCACTGGGGAGCAATAGAGGGATGTAGGTTCCACTCAGTGAGGCTGGAAGGGGAATCCCCTGGACCTCCAGGAGGAGCCAGGAGCTGGGTCCCCCGACCTGCCCTGCGGCCTTGGGCACGTGTGGGCACTGGTCACCAAGGGCACGTGGCCCCCTGCTGACCTCTCAGAAACCATCTGTGACCCCCCCATGCCCCCAACCCAGGGACTGGGGGGTTCAGACTTGGGAGTGCAGAGGTGGGGGACCCAGGAGGCTCCCCAGGGGGTCAGGGGGTCTGCCCCTCTCCCATATGGAACAGCGCGGGGACACCCAGGGTCACCCAGTCCTTGAGGTTCCTTTTTCAGTCCGTTTCACTAGTTTGTGTCTTTCTAGGATTTGTCCATTTCATCTAGGTCATCTCATTTGTTGCCATAGAGCCGTTCACAGCTCCCCCTTTATTCCCATAAGATCTGTAGTGATGTCCCATCTTTCCCTCCTGATCTTAGTCATGTTCAGCTAACTCCTTTCTTTCCTTGGTCAGTCTGGCTAAAATTTTGTCACTTTTGTTAACCTTTTCAAAGAGCCATGATTTGGTTTCATTGCTTTTCTCTATTTTTCTATTCTCTACTTTATTATTTTATCATCTCCACTTGAACTTTGATTTTTCCTTTCTTTTACTTGACTTGGAGTGAGTTAACTTTTTCTAGTTTCTTAAGGGTGAACTTTAGGTTTTTGATTTGAAATGTTTATTCTTTTTTGCTTGTTCATTTTTTAAAATACTTAGCTATTTGATTGAGATTGTCTTAGTTGCCGCATGCAAAGTCTTAGTTGCAACATGCGGGATTTAGTTTCCTGACCAAGGATTGAACCCAGGTCGCCTGCATTGGGAGTGCAGAGTCTTCACCAGTGGACCACCAAGGAAGTCCCCATTCCTTGGCCCACTGGTGATTTGGTGGTGGTGGTTTAACTGCTAAGTCACGTCTGACTCTTACACCGCCAGGTCATTTTCAATAGTGTAAGTTCCCAACTGTTCCCAGTCCTCTGGCTTTAGAACAGGCAAGTAAGGCTGTGGGCTTGGAGCCCGGCTTCACGAAGGCGCGTCATCTGTGGAAAGCAGGAGCCGGATGTGAATCCCGTCTCCGCCTCACGTCCTGTGCTCCAGCTTTGGACTCGGCTTGTCTGTCTGCCTTGTGGGGGAGCTGGTGATCCATTTGGTGGGGGCTTAGCCCCTGTTCGGGCTTCCCTGGCAGCTCAGTTGGCAAAGAACCTGCCTGCCAATGCAGGAGACATGGGTTCAAGCCCTGGGTCAGAAACATCCCTTGGAGGAGGAAATGGCAACCCACTCCAGTGTTCTTGCCTGGAGAATCCCATGGACAGAGGAGCCTGGCAGGCTTCAGTCCGTGTGATTGCAAAGAGTTGGACACGACTGAGCAGCTGAGTGTGCTCGCATGCAGCCCCTGTCTGGCTGGGAGGAGCTTTGTGAGGCAGAAACGTGTCCCGGTCCATCAGGGGAGCGCAGCCGGGACCGCCCAGCCTGGGAGCTCCCCAGCGATCAGCGCCGTCCCTCGAGCGTGCCCTGCCTGGCCCCATCACGGCTGCTGGCTGGCTGTGTGACCTCGAGCCAGACACCCAGCCTGTCCCCACGTGGAGCGACCCCAGCTCACGGGGGCGGGGGCGCCGCCGGGGCCGCGGACCCTCGAAGGTCACCGCGGTGCTTGACTGGGCCTCTCCCTTCCGTCTCCCGCCAGGCCAGCTGCTCGCCGTCCGGCGGCTCTGTCACTTCTACGGCGCGGTCGTGCCCAACGAGGCCCGGTGCGTCGTCTACCACGAGTTCCAGCTCTCGCTGGCCCGCAGGGCGAACGACAAGGGGCTGGAGGGGCAGCTCCTGGAGACCATAAGCCAGCTGTACCTGGCCCTGGGCACCGAGCGGTGAGGCCCGGCGCCGGGGCGGGGAGGGTGCCGGACGCCGTCCTAGGACAGTCCCTCTGTCCTCACGGTCAGTCGGGCACCGAGCCAGGAGGCCCCGTCTTGTCCCCAAGGGGTGGGGGTGGAGCATGTGTTTCTGAGTCATCCTTCCTGCCGTGGCAGCTTCTGGAAGCTGACCCCGGCCTGCCCTGAGTGTGTTCCCGCTGGCCCAGCTATAGGCCACGTAGTCTGGCCCTCGTTTGTCCCCTCACGTGTGAGGACAGCGACCGTGTGTGCCTGGAGGGTCCTCGTCCCCAGGAGACAGTGACCGTCCCGCTTGCTTCCCCGGAGCAGGGTTTCGGGGTCACGTGTGAAGCCCACCCAGAGCGTCCTGACCAGGGGAGGGGGATAGATAGCTGGATCACACAGCTCACAGGCTGGAGGAGTCTCATAACACCCCATCCAGCGTGGGGGCTCCTTGAGAGCAGAGAAGGGGCTGGATTCCCCGGGACTCTGGAGGGATGAATCTCACCCTGGGGCCTCAGCAGGACCAGCGGGCCAGCACCCTTGACCAATGCTCCTCAAAGTGGGGTCCCGGGGTCAGCACGTCCACCTCACTTGGGTGCTGGTTGGAGATGCGCATTCCTAAGCTTCCCAGGGGGCTCAGTGGTAAAGAACCTGCCTGCCAAAGCAGGAGATGCGAGAGACACAGGTTTGATCCCCGGGTCGGGAAGATCCCCTGGAGGAAGGCACGGCAACCCACTCCAGTATTCTTGCCTGGAGAATCCCATGGACAGAGGAGCCTGGTGGGCTACAGTCCCCGGGTTCACAAAGAGTCAGACATGACTGAGCACACACGCGTGGCAGGCCTCACCCGGGCCTCCTGAGCCAGCAGCTCTGGGAGCCAGGCCCTGCCATCTTTGTCTGTCTGACCAGCCCCCTGGGCGGTTCTGAGGCTCCATCCGTGTCAGAACCCCTGGCCTGGATGGGCTCTCAAGCACTGCCCCGGGGCCACGACCCCTGCTGTGTCTGGAGGTGATGTGGGCCTGTGTGTGTGGAGGTGGGGCAGAGATGAACCGCTCACTCCTTAAGGCCCCACGGCTGCCTGCTTCCCTCCCGAAGGCCTCCTCACCTTTGCTGGACAAGGGCCATGTGTCGCCCCGGTCTCCCGCCAGCCTGGACGCGCAGGCTCTGGGCCTAGCCCCCTGATGCCCCAGGTCCAGGGTGTTCAGACGGGCTCTCAGGGAGAGCCTGGTCCCCCTCCACGCAGCGGGGGGGGCAGGGGGGGTGCGGCCTGGGAGGCCCTGCTCTGAGCACCCACGTCTCACCCCAGGGCCTACAGGTCCGCCCTGGAATACACAAAGCGCAGCCTGGGGGTCTTCATCGACCTTCTGAAGAGGGACAAGGAGGCGCAGGCCTGGCTGCAGGCGGGGAAGATCTACTACGTGCTGCGGCAGGGCGAGCTGGTGGACCTGTACATCCAGGCGGCGCAGAACGCCGCCCTGTACACGGGGGACCCCGGCCTGGGGCTGCGGCTCTTCGAGGAGGCCGGAGACATCTTCTTCAATGGGACCTGGGATCGCGAGAAAGCGGTGTCCTTCTACCGGGTGAGCGTCCCCCACCCCTGCCCCGTGGGTCCAGGCGAATGAGCTTCAGGGGGGACCCTCCTGGGGAGCAGGACCTCCCCACCTTGCACACATGCTTAGCTTCTGGGTGGTTTGGTCAGGGACCGTCCCAACCCCCAGCCCCAGCCTGGGCGGGACAGAGCAAGAAACGCCCATCAGAGGACTCGCCTCCCAGGGATGCACACAACCCTGGGAGGCAGGGCCTGGCCCCATTTTACAGAGGAGGAAACCAGCTCAGACAGGCGCAGGGGCAGGTCCAAGGACACAGCACATCAGATGGAGGGCCGCTGGGACCAGGGCCCACGTCTGTGTGTGCCTCCCGGGGAGGGCGGCGTCTCCGCCTCTGTCTGACCAGCTCGCATGTGGCTGGGCCCCGGGGTACAGATAAAAGTAGCCTCTTTAGTGCCCAGGGCATGTTGGACCCTCCTGGTCAGGCCCCCTGCACCCAGGAGGAGCAGGGCTGGTCTGAGGGTGTGCGGTGTAGCTTGACGGGCAAGGCTCACACCCCTCGCTCACGCCCCAGTGGCCCTGGGCGTGGCACACAGCTGTGAACTGATGGTGTGGTGTTGGTGGGAAGGCTTTCCCACGTGGCGCTAGTGGTAAGGAACCTGCCTGCCAATGCCAGTGCAGGAGGTGTAGGAGACGCGGGTTCCATCCCTGGGCCAGGACGATCCCCTGGAGGAGGACGTGGCCACCCGCTCCGCTGTTCTTGCCTGGAGAATCCCATGGACAGAGGACCCTGGTGGGTTACAGCCCACGGGGTCGCAAAGAGCCAGATATGCCCGAAGCGACTTAGCACGCGAAGCTCCTGTGGGTTCACGGGGGCAGACCTGGGGGCCCTCGGGACGACATGGGCCTGGCCGCCCGTTGTGGGAGGAGGTAGGCCTGACCTGCTCCCTCTCCTCCAGGACCGGGCGCTGCCCCTGGCGGTGTCCACGGGGAGCCGGGAGGCTGAGCTGCGGCTCTGCAACAAGCTGTCCGCGCTGCTGGCTGAGATGGAGACGCCCCAGGAGGGCCTGGAGTTTGCCCACACAGCCCTGGCGCTCAGCCTCACCCTGGGTGAGCCCTGCACCCTGCCCCGAGAGCCCCCCACCCCTGAGGTCTGGGCGGGGCCTCTGGTCCCCTGGCCCGCAGGCTCCTCTCCCACCCCCCATCCCCCTCCGCCGGGCCAGGCTGCTGAGATGGGCGGCAGAGAACCTGTCCCGCCCCGCCTGAGCATCGGCAGCTCTGCGCCCCCCGCCCTGCCCCTCCCTTGCTGGCCAGGGAGCCAGCTGGGGCGCCCTGCACCGCGGACACTCGGGGACCCTCCAGGCGGGGCCGCCCGGTGCCTTTCTGCCCTCTGTGCCCTCTGGTCCTCCCCGCCCTGCTGGCCCCTAGGCCCCGCTGCTCTCTGTGGGCCAAACCCCGTCCGCCTCTCCGGGGGCCTGTCCCTCCATGCCTGGCTCTTCTAGGCCATCTGTCTTCCCCGAGGCAAGGAGCCCGACAGGGCCGAGCGCACAGTAGGTGTGCCCCCCGGGGGGGGTGGTGGTGGTGGGCCTCCAGGTCTTGCAGAGCTCACCCCAAAAGTGGGAGGATTTTGCAGGCAGCCTCATCTGGTGCCTCCCCCCGAGGATGGGGTGGGAAGCGGCTGAGGATATAGCAGGGAGGCCAAAGGTCGTGTCTGCAGGGGCACAAACTGCAGGCTTCTGGGTTCTCCCAGTCAGAACAGTAAGCAAAGCACCCTGTCCAGTGGACTCTATGCAGGCCTGGGCTGGAGGGTGTCCTGCTCCACGACTTTGCCACATCCCCGAGATGCCAGGAGAGCAGGCATCATTAGGTGCCCCTTACAGACGGGAGGAGGAGGGCAGGGCAGCCCACTCCAGTCTCCTTGTCTGGAGGATCCCGTGGACAGAGGAGCCTGGCGGGCTACAGTCCATGCGGTCACAGAGTTGGACCCGACTGAAGTGACTTATCACAAATGGGACGTCGGGTGGGGGCCGGGAGGTGACTGGCCGGACTGTGAGATGGCATCCGCCCCCCTCGACTTCCCCAGGGGACCAGCTGAACCAGCGGGTGGCCTGCCACCGGCTGGCCTCTCTGCACCGCCGGCTGGGCCACGGCGAGCTGGCCGAGCACTTTTACCTCAAGGCACTGGCGCTCTGCACCTCGCCGCTGGAGTTCGACGAGGAGACCCTGTACTACGTGAAGGTGTACCTGGCGCTTGGCGACATCATCTTCTACGACCTCAAGGTTCAGAGCGGTGCAGGCAGGGCCGGGTGCCGGGGTGTGGGGGCCGTCGCCTGGCTCTGGGTGTTTGGGAGGCATCGCGGTCCTCTTCCTCAAGTCCCGGGGGTCTCCCTGGAGCTCTGGGCCCCCCTGTGAGCTGCAGGCGAGGCCAGTGGACACTGTCCTTGCTTCCAGGGGGGTCAGGCCTTGCCCTCAAGAGCTCAGGGTCAGTGGGGGAAGCTGCCACGGGGTAAAGGATGAAATGAGTGTAGTTGGGTGGCAGGGGCCTTCTGGATGGGGTGACGGCAAAGCTGTCTTCACTGTCCAGCAGGAGAAAGCCACAAAAAATGTAGGAGGTGGATAAAGACATTCCTGGGGTGGGGGAAAGTGAAAAAGCGAGAAAAGGAAAGTCGCTCAGTCGTGTCCGACTCTCTTCGACCCCACGGACTATACAGACTATGGAATTCTCCAGGCCAGAATACTGGAGTGGGTAGCCTTTCCCTTCTCCAGGGCATCTTTCCAACCCGGGGATCGAACCCAGGTCTCCCGCATTGCAGGCGGATTCTTTACCAGCTGAACCACAAGGGGGAAGTGTCACCATTATTCCCAGAGACCCATGTTGCAAGCTGGGCTTCCCAGGTGGTGCTAGCGGTAAAGAACCCGCCTGCCAGTGCAGGAGACAATAAGAGATGCAGGTTCGATCCCTGGGTTGGGAAGATCCCCTGGAGGAGGGCATGGCAACCCACACTCTTACCTGGAGAATCCCCACAGACAGAGCCGCCTGGTGGTCTTACAGTCCATAGGGTTGTGGCTAACCGTTTCATGTTCAGGTTGCAAGGAACAGCCCACAGCCTGACACCTCCTCCAGGAAGCCTGCCAGTCTGTGCAGAGCTCTTCCTTTCTTCCTTCCCGGAAGCCTGACATCACCCGGATTGGGGGAGAGGAGGTGCACTCTTTACCATCTTGCTGCATAGAGAGGGAAACCAGGGCCCGGGTGGGGCGTGACTTGCCCCAAATTTTACGGCAGGAGCACCTGCACCCTGGCTGAGCCCCTGCCCGGTCGGAGCTGCAGTGGTGGGAGCTGGGGCCACTGTTCCATTCGTCTGTGAGCCCTGCAGTGCATGGGACAAGGGCCTGGGGCTGTCTGCCCTATTGCCCCTTCCCCCGCCCCCATACAGGCAGACGTCAGCCCCACTCTGGGTCTACCCCTGCCTCTGCACCGTGTCCCTGAGGCGGGAGGGCGCCCCAGCCCGGGGCTGAGTTCCCCCCTTCCGCCTCCCCAGCCAGCGGCAGCTAGGAGCTGGAGGGCCCCGCAAGACCCCCCACTGCCCACGGGTAACCCCCAGCCCAGACTACGCGCTGGCGACACCTGCTGGCCATATGTCATCCCTGCAGCCACTGCTACGTCCAGCGCTGGGGGCTTCCGTGGGCAGTGCTGACCCCTGCAGCTGAGCCCCCCACCCCGAGGTCCAGGCCCCGGGCTGCTCAGGATTTGTGTGGTTGGCTCTCCACGGGCTTTGCTGCAGCAGAAGCTGGTGCCCCCACAGGACAGGGAGGGGACTAGGCTAGGCGTGGACCGCTGATTAGGGCAGAATGAGGGGCCGTGGGCTGGGGCTTCGGTGACTGGGACCCTGCGGCCCTGTGGAGAAAGGGGGGCCCGAGGGCTCTGTCCTGGAGGTGGGGGGCTGCTGTGCTGTCTTTACAGACTGTCTGTAGCTCACGTGTGTTGTCGTAGCAGAAGGAGCTAGACTTAGACTAGGAAAGACGTGGGTGTGAATCCTAGACCTGCCACCCACTAGCTTCTACACACACGTGTACACACATGCACAGGAATGCACACCCCGCCCCCTCCACCACCCACTCTGGTCAGTTCCTTCCATTTAGTTGTGATGCCCCCTCCTCCAGGAAGCCCTCCCGTCCCACCCCAGGTTGAGTCAGGTGCTTCCCAGGCTCCCGCAGGCTGCCGAGCTTCCCTGCGCTTCAGGGCTGGTCGCATCTTGTGGTTTCTGTTGCCCAGAGTCAGCTGTGTTTGGCTCCCTGTCCGCTCCCCCCAACACACACACACACACACACACACACACACACACAGGGTCCCCCCGCCTGGCCTGAGGTCAGTAACTGCTACGCACATCTGCTTCTGTTGTCTCCTGGGCCTTTGCTCTGTGCGGGGGGCAGTGACAAGCCAGGGCTGGTGACTTTGGACTTTATCCTCTGTCCTGGGGAGCCCCTGTGAGCAGGAGTGGACAGTCAAGTTTGGGTTTAATGCCGGCCCTCGGGTGACCTCCGGTGGGAGACATGGAGACTGGGGTGGGATACAGAAGTTGGCAGGGGACGTGGGACATCCAAGCCTGGGGATGGTGCGTTCAGGGCAAAGATGCATCTGAACTGGGAGCTTGTGCCCTGGTTAGGGGAACGGGTTCACGTCCCCTTGGGGTGGCAGGATATTCTGAGAGGTGACACCTGTGAGCCTCTTTGCACTGGGCCTGGCGCAGGGAAGGCCGGGCATGCTGGTATCAGTGTGGACGTGGGCTGCAGGGGTCAAGCCAGGCCACCCTGGGCCACGTGGCCCTGCAGGGGCCTCTCAGACCCCAGCCTCCCAGACCTCAGCTCAGCCCAAGGGGAAGCCACGGATTATCTTCCAGAGGCCCCAGGGATGAGCAGGAAAGAGGCTTCTGGGAGGAGGGGACTGGATACTACAAGGTCTGAGGCCCCGGCTCTAGGGCCAAGGCAGGGAGGGTGGATCGGGGGTCCCAGGGCCATCAGGACACCAGTCCAGGCCCGCATAGATGCCCGGTCACTCTCGGGCAGCCATGGTAGGAGCACGTGGCTCCTCCCTGGGGGAAACATGCAGGGCCCATCCAGAGGCGCCCAAGCTGGCCTGTCTGGGGCGAGCAAGTGTCCTGCCCGCCTGGAGCGCTCACGGGCCAGCCCTGGAGCTGCCCTGGCCGGGGGCCTAGCCCAGGGAGAAGCTCCCCCGAGGCCCCCCGCCCTGGCGCGGTGCTGTCCCCTCGGTGACTCGCCGTCTGTCTCCAGGACCCGCTGGACGCGGCCGGGTACTACCAGCTGGCGCTGGCGGCGGCCGTGGACCTGGGCAACAAGCGGGCCCAGATGAAGCTCTGCACGCGCCTGGCCACCATCTACCACCACTCGCTCCTCGACCGCGAGATGTCCCTCTTCTTCTACCAGAAGGCGCGGACCTTCGCCACCGAGCTCCGCGTCCGCCGGGGTCCCCTGGTCCCCGGGCCCCCGTCCTGAGCCCAGGCCTCACAGGCACGGCCTCCGGCTGGCCCAGGGTCTCAGGGGCTGGTTTCCTGGAAAAGGGAGGCACGCGGTCAAGGGGCCAAGCAGCAATAAATGTGTTTTGCAGAAAGCCTCCTGGAGTCCCCAGGCTCCCCCTTCCCTGGACTGCCTCCTGGAGAGTATCCGGGGATCAGGCCCGGTCCCCGGGGGGCCGTTCCACTGCTGCACCCCATCCTTGGGTGTGGGCGGGAAGGACTGGGAGTCCAGCCGTCCCAGGCCAGGTCCCCCCAGCCGGTCAGCTGCGGGTGGTGGGATTCCCTGGGCACCTTCTCCCTTCCCTAGACCCTCACCGAGTGTCCAGCCCTGGGTCCTCTCTGCTTTGAATCCTTGAACCACACTTCGAGGTCAGGACTGCTCATCTCCTGATGAACAGCTGAAGAAATGGAGGCACAGAGAGGTTCTGTGCATTGCCCACGGTCACACAGCAGGTAGGAAGGGGCGGAGAGCCGGAGTCCGGTGTACTCACCCCTGCGCCAGCCTGCCTCACATCGCGTCCCGTTAGGACCTGAGGGCAGGGACCTCCCCCAAACCCCCCTGCCCCTCGTCTGGGACGGAGGCAGGAGAAGGGGCTCCAAGGATTCCCCCACCTGGGTGTCCTCCGGCCCAGCCCGGCCAGTCCCACCTGCGGCTCCCGGTCAGCCGTCGGGACACATGGCGGCAGGGCCTCCAGCCCACGTGACGTCCACTGAGCGCTGAGTGTAGTTAAAGGCTTATCTAGACCACCTACACCAGCCCTGCCCGCCCCCTCTGCTGTCCCTCCCAGCGACCCGCCGAGTGCTGGGAATTCAGGCGGGCTTGAAACCGGCTCCTGATGCACAGATGGGGCGCTGAGGCTCGGAGGCCGTGGGCAGCCCCATGGCGCCCTTCCGAGTGTCTCCTTTTGATGACATGAAATGCACATCGTGTGTGTGCCTATGTGGGTGCTTAATCACTCAGGCGGGTCCGACTCTTTGCGGTCTGGTGGACTGTAGCCCTCCAGGCTCCTCCGTCCATGGGATTCTCCAGGCAAGAGTACTGGATGGGCTCCAGGGATCAAACCCAGGCCTTCTGCACTGAAGGCAGATTCTTCACCATCTGAACCGCCAGGGAAGCCCACACATCATGTTGAAAGTGGATAATTCAGTGGCGTAGGGAACACCTGCAATGTTGTGCAACCACTGCTCCGTGTAGTTGCTAAACATCTCCGTGTCCCCAAAGAAGCCTCCTGGACCACCGGGCAGTCATGGCCCCTCCCATCTCTCTCCCCAGGACCCTCATTAACAGAAGGAGACAGAGTCAGGAGAGCCCCAGTTTGCTTCTGCACCCAGGAGGCGGAGCCGGGAAGGCCTGGGTCAGGGGAGGCGGGCAGGGTGCTCCACCATTCTGTGGTCCTGGGGTCCTGGAGCCCCAAAGTCCTCTTCCTGCTCAGAGGTGCCTGCAGGCCGCCCCCCCCACCCAGGCCTCTCCCGCCAGGGGGCAGCAGAGAACTTTCCAGAAGCAACAGCTCCCAGGCGGGAGGGAGCAGGTCCCAGCAGCGGGGCCAACAGACTTCCCTGGAACCCTGACCCTGGGCTGCCTTCTCTGAGGGCTGGGTGGGTTCGCACAGTGGGCGGAGGCCGCGCTGCAATTGAAAACATGAAGACGTGTCGGCCTGTGCTGGGGGCGGTGGGAAGCCCCGTCACAGTGACCCCGGGGTCACGGCGCTCGGAGGTCATGGGCTTGCTGGGCAGCTGCCCGGCCGGGCCTGCAGCCGCGCTGCGTGGGGTGGGGCCCGGATCACTCCTGGCCCACCACCTGCCTCAGAACCCGCGGCGTCCCTGGCTGTCCAGGAGCCGATAGGTTTCCACCGCTCCCACCCGGGGTCCCAGCTCCACACCCTAGGCCCCCTGGGGGCTCGGGCAGCCCAGGACCCCCTGCTCTGCGGCGGCAGACCTGGAAGTCCAGGTGAGGCCCGGTCGTCCAACCTGTGGGTTCAAATCCCAGCTCCTCATGTAGAGGCTATGGGGCTTCGGGCGAGCAGCTTTACTTCTCAGAGTACCAGTCTGGTCGCAGCTAAGACAGGGCTGATGATCGCTGCGTCTGGGGTTGAAGTGAGGATTTGAGCAGCCGAGGGCTCGGCTCAGAGCTGGGGCTAACAGTGGCCTGTTTCCTATTAGCGGTGATGATTGCCAAGGGCCGGGCCTCAGCAACCGCAGGCTACGGAACCCGGAACCAGAGCGTGAGTCACTCTGATCAAGTCGCCCGGCCCCTCAGACCCTCAGTCTCTTCTTCGTCTGTAGCCAAAAACAAACCCCACACCAGGGTCCTGAGCGTGAAGAGACACTGTACCAGCACTGAGCAGGCAGGCGCCGCAGGGCACCCAGCCCCCACGCCCGGCCCCCATCTGTGGCCGAGGCATGGAGCAGGCAGGTAGAGGCCAGCACTTGGCTGCCGTGGGCCCCAGGCCGACTGGGCTCCAGTCCTGCTCTGCTCCGGCAGTGGCCAGGGCCCCGGGAAGCAAGGCCCCACCTCTTCTTTCAGCAGAGTGGTGGGTGTGAGACAGGCGTGCGTCCGGCACTGGGACACACAGCCCAGGGGCCCCGCCACCCCAGTGTCTCCATTGGATCCATCCAGTCACCTTCCTACTTGGGTTCACTGTGCACCTAACTGTGTGCACACCTACTGTGTGCAAGCTCAGTAACCCCTGCGGGCCAGGCATAGGATGAGCCACATGCGGACCGGAGAACAAGTGTCCCCTCCTGGAGGAGCCCCCTGGGGCTGCGGATAAAATCACGCTCCTTGCGGGGGTCCCTGAAGGCTCTCCCACACACTTTCCCAAACAGAGAAGGAAAGCAACCTGCCCAGGATCACATAGCACCCTTCCTGACCTCAAGGGCCCTGGAACTCCCCAACAAGTATGCTGTCTGCACCCTTAGCACCCTTCCTGATCGCAAGGCCCTGGAACTCCCCGCCAGCATGCTGTCTCCACCCTTGGAGAACCAAGTCCAGGTTTAGCCCCTAGTTTTGACAAGAAACTGAGGCTCCGACAGGAAGAGTGGCCGTCTCAAGGATGCACAGCATGAGTCATCTCCATCATGAAGGTGGAGCCACAGCAGCTCATCACCTCGGAACAAAGGGAGGGCTGAAGCCACAAGGAGGTGGCTGTGTCTCGGCACGAGGCTGGGTCCTTGGGCCGAGTCCTCCAGAGAAGGGAGAGCTCATCTCAGGGAGGAGGGACCTCTCCATCAGCAGAGGGGTTCAAGCAGGCCCCGGAGGTCCCCCTGCGAATGGGGAGGTGTGACTAGACAGCCCTGAGAGTCTGCAAGGGATGTAAGATGCCGCTCAGAGTGGGGTCTGCGTTGGCCGTGACCCCCCACATTTTCGGGGATCTCAGCCATCAGCTTGTGCTTCTGTGGGTGCCTGGGGCCTGGCTCGGTCGGGGCTGGGGGGCGGCTGTCAGCCACAGGCTCCGTGGTGGTGGGACCCGTCTGCCACAGCCGGACAGGGGTCTGTGTGAGGTCAAGTCTGGACCCTGCCTCCCTCCAGCCTGCTGTGACCTGGAGCACCCAGCAGAAGGTAGCTTTTGTGTGTCAGTGTGCCCTGCCTTCCGTGAGCCTCAGTTTTCTCATCTGTAATAGGGGTGTGTTCCTCGTCAGACTGTTAACAAGACTGTGTGCTAAGTCGCTTCAGTCAGGTCTGACTCTTTGTGATCCCATGGATTGTAGCCTGACAGGCCCCTCTGTCCATGGAATTTTTCAGGCAAGAATACTGGAGTGGATTGCCATGCCCTCCTCCAGGGGATCTTCCTGACTCAGGGATTGAACCCATGTCTCTTATGTCTCCTGCATTGGTGGGTGGGTTCTTTACCACTCGTGCCTAACAACAGCATAGCTAGTATTTCCCCCCATCATTGACAGTGAGGGTTGATGTAAAACAGTGAGTAAAGACAAGGATGTGCTTTCACCCAGAGGGAAGGCAGAATTCTAAAACGGCCAATATAACCCCCTCCTCTTGAGTGAAACTGTGAATGTGATGGGATTTCCCTCCCTTAGTTAGGTTGGAGGTGGTGGTGGTTTAGTCACTAAGTCACTTCCGACTCTTGCAACCCCATGGACTGCAGCCTGCCAGACGCCTCTGTCCATGGGATTCTCCAGGCAAGAATACTGGAGTGGGTTGCCATTTCCTTCTCCTTAGTTAGGTTATGTACGTGCAAAGGTGAAGGTTTTGCAGATGCAATTAAGGTCTCTAGTCAGTTGACTGAGTTTCTCAAACAAGGTGGGCCTGACCTAATCGGGTGAGTCCTTTATAAGCGGGCCCAGCCTTCCCTGCAGAGAGCTGGGATGCTGAAGACAGGATCTACCAGCTTGAAGAATGCCATGGGGCAAACGTCCTGTGGAGGGGGCCACGAGGCGAGGGGCTGAGCGGTCCCCAGCTGGCAGCCCTCCAGGGTATGGGACCGCCCTCCTGCAGCCATAAGGAGCTGCATTTTGCCAACGACCACATGGCCTGGAAGGCGCTCCTGATTCTCAGATGAGATCATGGCCCAGCTTGACCACATTCTGCCGAGACCTCGAGCAGAGGACCGACCACAGAAGGTGTGGGATAGGAAGCAGGCGTCTTTTGAGCCACTCTGCTTGTGGTCGCTTGTGACAGAGCACAGATAACGAACACTGTGCCTGCAGCCCCGCCTGGAAGGACCCACATCCAGCGAGACGCCAGCGCCCCTCTCCCAGAGACCTCCACTCTCACCCGCCCGCTGCCCACACTCTGCAGGCTCTACAAGTCCACACGCGAGGCCTTGAGGCTCAGCTCCTAACACCTGGAGCTGAGGACAGAGGGAGACAGGGAAGCCTGGGGATCGGGACCCCAGGCCCTCAGCCGCCCTTCCGCACAGCTGAGGACCCCCCGGGGAAGCCTGGGCTTCAGGGCCTCTCTCGCAGAGCAGAGGGCAACCTTCTGGGTGGGCCTGGGTCCATGGGGACGCCGCAGGGCATTACTCCGCCCCCCCATCCCCACCCCGGGGCAGTCACGTCTGGCCGCAAGCATGACCCTTGCTTGCCCCGGGGCTGTGCTCAACAATTTCATAATCACTGCGGCTTCGGGCCGGCTTCGCCCTGAATCCCGGGAAGGGGGAATTCAGGGTACGGGTGTCTCCAGGAGACAGGGGCGTCCACGCTGGAACACAGAGACGGGGTGGGTTCTGCGTCTCTGACGGCTCCCGGGAGCCCCACGTGCAGGGTGAGGAGACCTCTCCAGGGACTGGTTGATCTGGGGAGGCTGTGAGGCTGGGGGAGGACAGGGCTGGGATTCCAGAGAAGGCCGAGGAGGGAGGAACAGCCCTTACAAGACTGAATGCTGACGTCTGGGGCTCCGGCAGGCCCACCCCTCGGGGAGGGCGGCCAGGGGATGGGCCCAGGAGCAGGGCCCCCTGCCCTCCACCCCGTGGGGCGGGCCTGCCTGCCTCCTGCACCCCACATCCCACATCTCGCCTGAGCCAGCTGCTGCCACTCAGACCGGCAGCCTCCTTGAGGCTGGCGGGTCAGCAGGGCGGGACCTCACGGAGCGCGGTCATGGTCATGGACGGCAGGCTTTGCTGTCCAGCACGAGCAGACACACCCGTTCCCGACACGGCCTGGATCCCAGAGCCAAGGGGGAAGACAGGCGAGTCTGGATGTCCGCTCTCCTGGGTGCGCCCTGAGGGTCCCGCCTAGGACGGGGCGACCGACACGGAAGGGCCCCTCCATGCCGGGATGGGCCTTGGCTGGAAGGAGGCCGGGGCCGCCCTGAGCTCAGCTGCCCCCCTGCGACTCTCCACCAGCCTCCACGTCTCCCCGGGTCCCCAGCCAACACCACGGGCACAGTAGACGAAGACCCCTAGAACCACCTCAGTGGGTGCAGTGGACGCATTCCGGGTCCTGTCACCCAACCCATGATGAGCCCTCTCACAAATGAGGAGCAGACCCCCAACCTGGGAAGGGGTCTCCACCATATCTAGTGGAGTCTGAGACGTGGTTCCCGAAAGTCAAGGGTGAGGCCAGGCGGCCCCCACCACCCCTTCTCGTCAACATCACAGTGAAGGTCCCAGAAAATGCAGCAAGCCAAGGAAAAAGATACAGGTTCAGGGGTTGTTAAAGAAGGAACAAATAGACATTATTCACCGATGACGGTGGTTTACACAAAAACCCCAAGAGAGGCTCAGACAGCTTTGGAATTAACAAGAAGCCAAGTCCACAGGGAAAAGTGACCAGAAATCAACTCTGTTCCTGTAGAACCAGCACCCATGAGTTATGAAACGCTCTGAAAAGTCGTGCGATTCAGACTCCTTGCCCCACCAGATCCCATGGTTTGTTATTAATACGAAGTTATTTCATGGATGCATGCATGTGTATATGTGTGTGTATGTGCACATGTGTATGTGTGCACATGTGTATGTGTGTGTGTGGGTATTTGCTCAGTCGTGTCCAACTCTGCGACCCCATGGACTGTAGCCCACCAGCCTCCTCTGTCCATGGGATTTCCCAGGCAAGAGCACTGGAGAGGGTTGTCATTTCCTTCTTCAGGGGATCTTCCTGACCCAGGGATCAAACCCACATCTCCTGCACTGGAGGCAGATTCTTTACTACTGAGCCACCTGGGAAGACCCATTTCATGGATACAGGACAGAAATAAATAAATAACTGTGAAAAAATCCAAAGCCTAGTGTTGAACTATCCCACGTGCGGACTCAATAGAAAGCATGCAGACCTGCAGGGAGAAGTCGGATGTTGTAGCTTCTGCAGAGGGACGCTGAGCTGCCCACTGGTGAAACAGCATCCTGACCTCACAGCCTCCTCATACCCACTCCCGTCAGATTAAAGACCACAGGATGGAAAGAAGAACTGCTGTGAACTTCTAAAGAAAAAAAAAAAAGGAAATTTTCCTGAGCCGGCATGGGGAAGAATGTCTCCAGAAAGACACAAATAGCACAAGAGGAAAAGATGAACACTTGTTTACCATTAAAATTGTAAACCACTGTGCCGGAAAAGACAGTGAGAGCCGCTCAGTCGTGTCTGACTCTTTGTGACCCCATGGTCTATACAGACCATGGAATTTTCCAGGCCAGAACACTGGAGTGGGTAGCCTATCCCTTCTCCAGCAGATCTTCCTGACCCAGGAATTAAACCAGGGTCTCCTGCATTGCAGGCGGATTCTTTACCAACTAAGCTATCAGGGAAGCTCAGGGCAAAAAAGCCACAAGTTTGGAGACGATGTTTGAAAAGTGTGTATCCAAAGCAGTGTGTGTGTGTGTGTGTGTGTGTTTAGGAGTATAGGAAGGCTCAAGAATTCATCAGATCTGATTAAGAAGCCTAACATGCTTGTACACTTGGTCGGACCATGGAATTCTCCAGGCCAGAACACTGGAGTGTGTGTGTGTGTGTGTGTGTGTGTGTGTGTGTGTGTGTGTGTGTGTTTAGGAGTGTAGGAAGGCTCAAGAATTCATCAGATCTAATTAAGAAGCCTAACATGCTTGTACACTTGGTCGCTTCAGTCATGGCCGACTCTGCAACGCCATGGACTGTAGCCCACCAGGCTCCTCTGTCCGTGGGATTCTCCCAGCAGGAATACTGAGTCGGTTGCCATCTCCTCCTCCAGGGAATCTTCTTGACCCAAGGATCAAACCCAGGTCTCCTGCAGTTGCCTGCATTGGCAAGCGGATTCTTGACCTCTAGCGCCACCTGGGAAGCTCAAGAAGCCTCACAGTGATTAGTAAACAGTAAAACCAAGAGCGCCTGGCTGTGTTTCAGCGGCACTTGACATTGAAAGGGCTTTGTTTTGAATCCCAGAAGGGCTTGGCTTGGACAGTTCAGAGTAAAAGCCAGGCGGATGAAACATTTTATGATTAGGAGCGTGGATTAGCAGATGGGAAAGGGTGCCACGTTACAGACCCATCCGAGCGCTGCAGTCCGGAACACCAACATCCAAGGCTCGTGCGGACGTGGACGGGGAGCTCCGGCTCGCCGCTGGTGGGAATGCGGAACGGTGCAGCCACGGGGGAAAGCAGCTTTTCTTATGAATCTCAACATCCGCAGCCAGGCTTCCTTGGTATTTACCCAAAGGAATTGAAAACTTATACCCCCACAAAAACCCGCAGATGCATGTTAATAGCAGCTTTATTCATAACTGGTGAAACTTGGAAACAACCAAGATGGCCTTCAGTAGGTGATGATGGATAGATAAATAGCTACCATTCAGAGCTCAAAAGAGATGAGCTATCAAGCCACTGAAAAACATGGGGGGGGGGGGTGACTTAATCACATGTCTCTAAGTGACAGAAGCCACTCTCAAAAAGCCCCAGACTGTATGAGCCTAGCTATCTGACATTCTGGAAAAGGCAACTGCGGGGTTGGAGGAGACTCCTGAGAGTCCCTTGGACTGCAAAGTGATCCAACCCCTCAGTCCTAAAGGAAATCAGTCCTGAATATTCATTGAAAGGACTGATGCCGAAGCTGAAGCTCCAATACTTCGGCCATCTGATGCAAGGAGTTGACTCATTGGAAAAGACCCTGATGCTGGGAAAGATTGAAGGCGGGAGGAGAAGGGGAAGATAGAGGATGAGATGGTTGGATGGCATCACCGACTTGATGGACATGGGTTTGGGTGGACTCTGGGAGTTGGTGATGGACAGGGAGGCCTGGCGTGCTGCGGTTCATGGGGTCGCAAAGAGTCGGACACAACTGAGCAACTGAACTGAACTGAAAAAGAGCAGGCATTGCCAAGGGCGGTGGGTGACGGGATGAAGAGGTGGAACACACGTTTTCAGGGAAGGAGACTCCTCAGGATGACTCCAATGACGAGTATGTGTCATATCAGATTTGTCCAAATCTCCGGAACTGGCAACACCAAGAGTGACCCCCAAAGTAAACCGAGGCCTTTGATGAGGGTGAGGTCCCCGTGTAATTCACCGATCATAACAAAGGTGCCCCTCTGGTGGGGGATGTTCATGGCAGGGTGGGGTCTGTGCGGGTGCCGGAGGGGAGCGGTACGTGGGAACTCTCAGCGCCTTCCCCTCAATTTTTCCATGAATGTAAAACTGCTCTAAAAAAAATGGACTGAGGGTCCCCTGAAGGCCAGCAGTGTGGGGCAGTGAATCAAGCGGGGTGACTGAACTCTGGGGGGGGGGGCCCGGGGCTGCCTTGTTTTGTTTTTTGCCAGGCTTCGTAGCTTTTGGGGTCTTAGTTCCCTGACCAGAGATTGAACCTGGGTCATGACTAAGAAAGCTCCCCGTCCTAACCACGGGACCGCCAAGGGAACCCCTGGCCCTCTGGTCATTAAACCCCCCAAACTCCCCTTTGGGAAACCAGAAGGGGGCGGAGAGAGGAACGAGGCTCAGCGTGGCTCTCCGGGTGCAGGGGCTGGGGCTGTGACGACGGCTGGCCAGGGTGTCCCCGACCCCAGTCTGGGGACAAGGAAACGTCGAGAGGGCTCTGGGAGGCCCGAGGCTTGCAGGACCCCCTGGGGGACGTGAGTGGGGGCCTCCATGTAGGGAGACCCGGGCAGGACCATGGCCACCAGCAGAGTGGCAGCTAGGTCTGGGGGCGGGGGTGAGGTCTTCCCTGATAGCAGAGCCGTCTGAGGGGCCGGGCAGAAAAGCCGCTCAGGGTGGCTGAGTTCAGATCCTAAGGCTGCCACGTCTAAAGCCGAGAGTAACACGGTCATGGTCCATGGGGTCGCAAAGAGTTGGACACGACTGAGTGACTGAACTGAGCTGAACTGAGCGTGGTCATGAGAATCAAGCGAGCATGGTCCCGGCCCCAAGCTTCTCTTAAAGCAGTTGGACGTGGGGACCTGGCATCAGAACCAGTTAAAGCTGGGACTTCCCTAGAGGCGCAGTGGTTAGGACTCCCTACTTCCACTGCAGGGGCCCCAGGTTCCACCCCTGGTCAGGGAACTAAGATCCAGCATGCCTTGCAGCACAGTCCAAAAAAAAAAAAAAAATTAAAGCTCCCCAGATGACTCTGAGAGTAGGCAGAGTGAGAACCCCAATCGTTCTGGCCGTCCTGGGCCATGCCCCCAACTTAGGGGCTCAGAAGCGTGAGGTCTGCCCTCCCCTCCTCACCCTCACCCCAGCACAGCTTTTCCAGGGCTCCTGGGTGCCTGGGGAAGGCTGTAAGCATTGGTCCAAAGCAAGTCCTTCTCCTCTGCAGGCTTCCCCTGCTGGTGGGGGACCTTTTCGGGAAAACAGGGGACAAGTTAGGTACACACAGGCGTCTGGATGGCAGTCAGTCCTTTTTTAAAACCTTTCACTCGTATATAAGAACCTCATCGCTTCCTATGGAAGCCGTAACAGAGGCCCACAGGCGGGGTGGCTTTAGGACTACAGAATGCTACCCTCTGGTTTCTGGAGGCTGGCAGTCTGGCCTCGCCTCCGGAGGCCCTCAGGCAGGAAGGCTCCTTGCCTGTTCCAACAGTGGGGGCCGCCAGCGTGCTTGGTTTGTGGCCACGCCATCCCAGCCTTCAAGGGCAGCATCACGTCCTCAGATCTCCCTGCTCCATCTCCACACCCCCGCCTCTCTGCCTCCCCCACTCAAGGACACTTGTGAATGCACTCAAGGTCACCCAGATAAGCAGGAGGCTCTTGATTTAACCACATTTCAGGACCCTTGATTTAACCACATTGCCATAAAAGGTCACAGGATCCAAGGTTTGGGAGTGGATGTTTTGGAGGCTACCATTCTACCTCTCCCTGGAAAAGGAAATGGCCACCCTCTCCAGTATTCCTGCCTGGAGAATCCCATATGGATGGGGGAGCCTGGCTGGGGTTGCAAAGAGTCGGACATGACTGAGCAATTAACACACACATCCTGCCTCTTACATCCATCAACGGCAACTCAAACGCTACAGGTGGATTTATAGGGCTGGGTAGAGGAGGTGTGGATCTCACCAAGGGCCACAGGGAAGCGGGCGGGGAGGGGGCGGTCCATCCACACCAGCAGCCTGGGACAGGCAGGCAGTCTGAGTCCC
Source organism: Dama dama (assembly GCF_033118175.1). Lineage (NCBI taxonomy): Eukaryota > Metazoa > Chordata > Mammalia > Artiodactyla > Cervidae > Dama > Dama dama. The sequence continues at coordinate 3,179,293 of NC_083686.1, read as the reverse complement.
ATCCCGCCGCCCTCTCTGGGCAGGAAGGAAGGGTGTGGCCTAGAGCCTGGGAACTTGGGTCCTGGGTGGGGGCCACTGGCCCTGCAGGAGGCAGGAGGCAGGAGACAGGAGGGCAGGCGGGTTTCCTCTGGGAAACCTCAGGCCCTCCAGCTGCTGTGAGCATCCTTGACAGCTGCTGCCCTCTGGGTCTGGGGTCTGGACTCTGAGAGCTGGTTTCTTTCCCTTCCAGAGGTCTGTGTGTGTGTGTGTATGTGTGTGTGTGTCAGAGAGAGCAGGTGGAGGAATGAAGGTGGACAGGAATTGATGGGGGGACAGATTGTAGCGAAGACATATTCCCACCCATGTCTGCCTGGCCCCTTACCTTCCTGGAGGGCGCTGACCTTGCCTCCGACCTAGGAAGTAGCATCCTCAAGAAATGCCTGCCTGAGGGGCCAGACAGACCCCAGAAGGGAGCTGTTCAGGGGTGTCAGACACTTTTGACACCCCCACCAGGCACATGAGGGACTGAGGACTGTGATGGCGCTTGTCCAAGGTCGGAGGGGCGTGTCTGAGGCCCGCGGGGCATGTCCAAGGTCAGAAGGGTCCCCACTCTGATGCTCAGAGCTAGGCATCTGTGAGCAAGTCACCCCCCTTTGGACTCTTGTTTTTCTCCTCAGTACCATGGGGATAGTGATGTTGATTTCAGGGATTACTGCGAGGATCATGTGAGGGTGTGTTTGTTAAGCACGAGCCCTCAGTAAATGGCACGGTTCTTATCTCTTTCTGGGAAAAGTCTTGAGAAAAGAACAGAAGGATTACTTATGTGCACTGGGTCATAATCCACCCATCACATCCCCTTTGCATGTGCCTGCTGCCTCCTCTGCCCAGCGGGCTCCTATTCACCCTTCAGGACCCACTGTGAATGGCCCCTTCTCTAAAGCCTTTTCTGGATGCAAGGCCTCCCCGCTGGGACTCCACCTTGCTGTCTATACCTCACTGTGCAGCACTTTTCGTGGGAGACGGTCGCCACCTGTTTGGCTGCCGGGGTCCTGCTCGCTGTGAGGTCCAGGGTGGGTCCATCCACCGTCTATGCCAGCCCAGCTCTGGGCCAGCCCCCAGGAAGCTCAGGCAGAAGGCCCAGGGGGCAAGGCCTCCTGATGCAAGGCGGGTCCGCGAGGAGTCAGCCCACTTCCGTGAGGTTGGTTGGGAAGCAGGCGGGAGTCACCCCAGGGGTTGGGGCCCCGGTGGGGGCCCTCGGGGCGCCCTGCCAGCCTCCCTGGGCCCCAGCAGCAGGTGTGTCTTGCACAGCTAAGAACAGGCTTTGAAGCCACGCAGAGGGAGACTTGGCGGATTCCTGCACAGAACAGAAAGTTCTTTTCTCAGAAATCCCTGAAGCGACTCTTTCCCGGGCCATACTTTTCACCGTGAGTTATTGTCATATATTTTTTCCACTGAAGGATGGGCCAGGCGAGCGGCTGCTGGATATCCTGCTGCAGCGCTTTGCCGGGCTGCTTCTGTGAAGTACGCGTCAGACAAACACCCGCGTGGAAATTCCCGCCCTGACCCACCGCACGCGTGCCGGGTGGACGGCGGGAGCCGAGGCTTTTTCAGGACAAAGTACCTGCAGAGACCGTGTGGACATGGCCCCTCCTGGAAGCTGAGGCCCAGGGTTGAGAAGGACGGAGCCCAGAACCCAGGTGGCGACCGTCTCCCGTGAAGAGTGCTGCACAAGGAGTGCAGAGAGCAAGCTGGAGTCCCAGCGGGGAGGCCTTGCATCCAGAAAAGGCTTTAGAGAAGGGGCCATTCACAGTGGGTCCTGAAGGGTGATTAGGAGCCCGCTGGGCAGAGGAGGCAGCACGCATATGCAAAGGAGCCTGCAGCTCCCGGGGCCCCAGCCTGCACCCAGGGTGGTTTGTCCCGGTAACCCTGGGCTGGTCAGGGCCTGGAGTGGACTCACCCTTACGGGAGGTGGGCTGGAGCCTGGCCCGTGTCCAGCAGGGGCTGGGATGTCACTCAAGTCTCCCCCGCACCTGAGTCACCCTCAGTGCTTTGCTTGTCTCATTAACGGTATATTCATTCAACTGTCGCCTGAGGACACTGGGCCCACAGCTAGGGGGAAGAAAATGTCGCTGTGATTTGGGATGAAAAATTAATGGCCGGTGTTATTTGCCTACTGAGCAGGCTGAGAATCTAGCTCTGATCTCCAGGAGGCTGGAAGGCCCTGAGGGCGGTGGTAGGGTGTTGAATAGCAGCCCCCAAACTCAGGTTCACCCTCAGGTCGTGACCTCACTCGGAACTAGAGTTTTGTGGATCACCTGTCGTGGATACCCCTAAGCTCCAACACCCTCTGGCTCAAAGCCCGGCCTCCCCCACTTGCATGGGGGCTCTTGTGGTCCAGGGACACCCAGCCCAGTGTCCCTGCACAGAATCACGCCCTCCTCCAGCCGGCGGGGCCCGGGATGGGTGCTGGGGTAACCTGGAAGAACAGGGCGACCGCCTGCGGGGGACAGAGGCGGATGGCCCTGTCTCTGCCCTCAGGCCAGGGGACAAAGGAGGGAGGGGACAGAGAAGGGGCTGGAGATCTCACCGGGGGCTGGGCAGGCTTCCGCTGAGGGGGGCTGTCTGGTGCCTGGCTCCGTGTGACGGCGATGTCTCCAGCTCCTGACCACACTCTCAGCGCTGCCCATGTGTCCCTGAGGCTCAAGGGCGCCGCGTGTGGACGGACGTGGGGGCGGCAGGTGGAGGGGCTTCCGGGGCAATTCCAGGCAGAGCCTGGCCAGGGAGAGGCCCCGGACCAGGTCCAGGAGCTGGCGGGTGTGGCCAAGGCTGAGGCCAGGCCCTGCAGCAGCCTCCAGGGGAGGGTTTGGGGGTGAGCAGCTGTGGACCAGACCCCAGGCATCCCCTAGAGCCCTGATGACCTGCTGGCCTTCCATCCTGGACACCCCTCCCAGCGATGGCTTCCACGGGTGCTCACCCAGCAGCTGGCACTGAGCTGCGGGTGGTAGTGAGCGGCAAATAATTCTGGAGATGAGACTCCACGATGGCAGAGGTGCACCAAGCCAAGTGCTCCGGCTGGAGGAGAACAAAGCCAGCAGAGCCTTTCTGGGAGGCACGGTGGCCCCCAGTGCCAGATCTTAAAGGCAGTTACAGCCATGGCCCTGCAGCTGCTCAGGTGGGACTCCTTCCCAAAGAAGCCAGCACGATGCCTGCCAACATGCACGCCCAGGAGCTTTCATCTGGCCTTAACAGGGGCAGCGCCCCACGCGAGGAGGTGGGATTGACTGACAGGCTGGGTGACACGTGGTCTCCAGAAGCAGGCTTTTGAAAACGTTTAACGAAGCGGAAAGGGGTCGCTCCAGGATGTGACTCAGTAAACACGACCACGTCACCGTGGGAGCGCCCACTGTACACACCCTGCTACTCGCTGGCCCCCGCTCCCCCAGCACCAGCTTTGTCTTCCCGGCTCTGCCCTGTGTCTGCGGGGAGAAGACCCCTTCCAGGCCGCCGGCCAGCTTCCAGCTGAGCTCAGGAGAGCAGAGACGTTAGGGACGGGTGATGGGTACGGGAGGCACGCCTGGCCAGGTGATCCCAGACCTCAGGAACCGCCCGCCCCCTGCCCCTGGGGTGGTGGCAGCTTCATGCCCGGCAGCAGCTCTTCTGTAGCTCCATCACCACCCTGGTACCTGTCACCAGTCTGAAGTGCCCGGAGTGCTTTCTGTCTTGCAGGACGTTTTTTAACTTTCTATTGTGAAATGATTTTTGATTTGCAGGAAGTTGCAAAGAGAGTACATGCAGAGACCTCCCGTGTACCCTGCACCCGGTTGCACCTTAGGTAACCGCTTCGCAGAAGGAATGCGTGTGTGCGCGCGCGCGTGAATCTGTGTGCCTTCTGCACAGGTGTAGATCCCGACAAGCGCCCTGCGGTGAGGACACAGAGCTTGTCTCCCTCCCGCCCCACGACCACTTCCCTACGGCTCACCCACCTCCCCCCTCTAACCCCAGGCACCCACGCCCCTGTTCTCCATCCCTGTGACTCTGTCCTTCCAGGAAGGTGACATGACGGAATCACACGGTGTGTGAAGCTGTGACAGAGACCTTGTCCCCTCCACGTGTTGCCCTGGGGGCCGCCCAGGTTGCTGTGTACCAATAGCTCTTTCCCTGGTGTTGGGAGAGGCGTCCCCAGTGCAGATGAGATGGGCGGACACACACGGTTGGCTTCACCACCCACATCGGACACCGGGTCACCCCCGCTCTGAGCCACAACCCAGAAAATCTCTCTGGAGGATGACCTGCAGGTCTCACGTGAACGTGAGTCTTCCTGTCTCTGGAATGAACGCCCAGGAATGTGAAAGCTAGGTCATACATAGATGTTTACTTTAGTGGATTTTTTTTTTAAGAAGCTACCAGATTATTTTCCAGAGTGGCCGCACCATTGTACACGTCTTGGCAAGATTTTGACCAAGGTGCATGCCTTGGAGAAAAGCAGTCACAATGGTTATCTGTGGTTGCCATTGTCCAGCATGAGGTTTATTCCTTCTGTGTATATTCCCATATCTTCTAAGTTTTATGAGATACAGGTGCATTATCTCGTATAAATTTTTATCATCAAAAGATGCATTCATGAAAATACTTTATAAAATTAGAAAATGTTCGTGAAATCGTGTTTTTTTTTTTTTTTAATAAATGAACATACCACAAGGTCTCTCAGTAAAATCTAAACTATAAAACAGACACATACACAGGCCCCAAGACTCAAGACCAGAGGATGGCACCCCACATGTCAACAAGGACCCACCCTGACGGCTGGGGTTGGGGTCACTACTCTTTTCTTGGACCTGCCATGACTACCACAAATGGAGTGACTTCAAACAGTAGAAGGGCTTCCCAGGTAAAGGAGCCACCGGCCAATGCAAGAGACACAGGTTCCAGCCCTGGGTCAGGAAGATCCCCTGGAGGAGGGCATGGCAACCCACTCCAGTATCCTTGCCTAGAAAATCCCATGGACAGAGGAGCCTGGGGCGCTACAGTCCATGGGGTCGCAGAGTCGGACACGACTAAGCTGTGAGCACAAAATGATAGAGATTGATTTTCTTACCGTCTCAGAGGCCAAAACTCCAAATAAAGGTTCTGCAGGGCCGGGTCCCTCCCAAAGCTCTCGGGAAGGAGACCTCCTGCCTCCTCCATCTCCTGGGGGCTCCAGGTGTTCCTGGGCTTATGGCCGCATCACCCAGTCTCTGTCTCCATCATCACACGGACCGTGTCTCCTCCTCTGTTTGTGTCTTACAAGGATTCCCGTCCCTGGACTTAGGACCCTCCTGGGGAACCCAGGGGGGTCCCATCCCAAGACCTTTAACTTAATTACATTTGTAAGGACCCTATTTCCAAATAAGGAAGTTCACATTCACGGAGTCTGGTTTGCCTTTTTTTTTAAGTTTTATTTTATACTGAAGCATAATTGAATATTCGTTGGAAGGACCGATGCTGAAGCTGAAGCTCCGATTTGGCCACCTGATATGAAGAGCTGACTCACTGAAAAAGACCCTGATGCTGGGAAAGATTGAGGTCAGGAGGAGAAGGGGGCGGCAGAGGACGAGATGGCTGGATGGCATCACCGACTCGATGGACACGAGTTTCAGTAAACTCCGGGAGCTGGCGATGGACAGGGAGGCCTGGCGTGCTGCAGTCCACGGGGTCGCAGAGTCGGACACGACTGAGCGACTGAAAAACAACAGTTGAATGACCATGTTGTGTTAGCTTCAGGTGTACATCCAAGTGACTCCATTATACGTACACATGTGTCTGTTCTTTTTCAAGACCTTTTCCTGTTTAGGTTATTACAGACCACACAGCATCATTCCCTGTGCTACGCAGCAGGCCCTTGTTGGTTATCTAGTTTAAATATAGCAGTGTGTATACATGTCCATCCCCGACTTCTAATGTATCCCTCCCGGTCTGGGGCTTAAGAACTTGGATTCAAAAAAAAAAAAAAGAACTTGGATCCATCGTTTTCAGGGCCCCACCATCCAACTTACTGTGAGGGGGTGACTCTAAAAACTGTGTGTCTATTCTTTGCTACTTTCTAGATGACCCACAATAATATTTTATTATTAGAAGCAGCCAGGAGGATTAATAATACTATGGGAAATGAGTTGCACAATAATAGTGGTTATTTTCCCCAACTTGAGAGAGAGCTGGAAACAGGGAGATAGCTGAGGAACACGGGCGGCAGAGGGCCAGACTCCTGGGGGCAGAGACGTGCCCGTTTGCCGGTGGCATCATCACACAGGCATTTCTGGGGCGTGCAGGGCCAGGGTGGGGGTCCCACGGCCCGAGAGGACGGAGCCATGGTGGAGGTGAGGCGGGATGTCAGGGGGCAGTGGACGGGAGGCCCTGACTTGTTTACTGAGCGCGGTGCGGGCGGCACCTGGGGGTCGGCCTCAGCGGTCAGCCGTGACCACTGGGTGAGGTCAGCGCGGCGGCCCATGTTGGAGGTGAGGAGACGGCGTCTCAGTGGGTGGGTGGCTGCTCGGGGCTGAGGGCCAGTGAGCGGCGGGGCTGTGACTTGGCCGGGACACCAGGCTCCAGGATGCTTTCTAACACAGACTCTGGCCAAGTGTAGACCGGACCCTTGTCCCCTGGCCTTGCCTGGTGTGTGCAGTGGTGCTTGATAGATGCTCCTGGACCCGCCTGCTGGAGGGCTGCACTCATGTCTACGCCGTCCCTGTGTAGCCGGTGGCCAGCTGGAGAGGCGAAGCCCTGGGGCTGGGCCGTGGAGCTCCGAACCCCCCCACCCCACTCTCTCTCTCACTCAGCAATGCCTCCCTGGGCCTCGGCGTCCTCACCTGAGACCCGGACCAGCTCAGCTCCTCCCGTCTGTGGTGGCAAAGGGAAGAGCAAGGTGTTGTCCCAGGGAGCCTGGCCTTCCCAGAACCACGCTCAGCACTGCGCTGTCAGCATCTTGGCCCCTGCCAGGGCCCAGCTGGAGGTGCTGGCCTCCCCTGTCCACCTCCCCCTCCTCCCCCTCCTCCCCTCTCCCTCCTCCTCCCTCCCCCTCCTCCCCTCTCCCTCCTCCTCCCTCCCCCTCCTCCCTCCCCTTCCTCCCCTCCCCTCCTACTCCCTCCCCTACCTACTCTGTCCCCTCCTCCCCCTTCACATCCTAACCCCTCCCCCTCCTCCCTCACCCTCCTGCTCCCCCTTATCCCCCTCCTCCCCCCCGCCTCCTCTCCCCCTCCTTCTCTCCCTCCTCCCTCCCCCTCCTCACCCTTCACATCCTAACCCCTCCCCCTCCTCCCTCCCCCTCCTTCTCCCCCCTCTCCCCCTCCACGCCCCCGCCTCCTCTCCCCCTCCTTCTCTCCCTCCTCCCTCCCCCTCCTCACCCTTCACATCCTAACCCCTCCCCCTCCTCCCTCCCCCTCCTTCTCCCCCCTCTCCCCCTCCACCCCCCCGCCTCCTCTCCCTCTCCTTCTCTCCCTCCTCCCTCCCCCTCCTCACCCTTCACATCCTAACCCCTCCCCCTCCTCCCTCCCCCTCCTTCTCCCCCCTCTCCCCCTCCACCCCCCCACCGCCTCCTCTCCCCCTCCTTCTCTCCCTCCTCCCTCCCCCTCCTCACCCTTCACATCCTAACCCCTCCCCCTCCTCCCTCCCCCTCCTTCTCCCCCTTCTCCCCCTCCTCCCCCCCCGCCTCCTCTCCCCCTCCTTCTCTCCCTCCTCCCTCCCCCTCCTCCTCCCTCCCTCCCCCTCCTCCCCTCCAGAAGGAGTCCCAGGACAGGAAGTCAGGGGAGAACTCTCTCCAGGCCCTGGGAACAGGCTCCCTCAGGGACCAGGACTGTCTGCTGGGCAGGACAGTGGCTGGAGTGTAGATGCCGACACACGCCCAGGGAGAGCGTGCACACACTGCACCCACCACACTCACACTGCACACACACGCACCCACACATACACACCACACCCCTGAGCACACATGGACATGCACCGCACACCAAAAGCCATACACACCACATTAGCACACACACACACCACATACACACACATTGCACACACATGTACACGTGGGCACATGCATATGTGCACACGTGCGTGCACACACATCTCTTAAAAACCACTATTCAAAGTTATACCCTCCATACATGTCAATGGAGAGAGAGGCAATCAACAAAGGAAAAATTCACCCAGGGCCCCTGCACCATGGTTCACATGGAGAGTTTCCTTCCAGATTTTGATAGAAAGATGCACAGGCATAGACCCAGGCTAATTTTTACCAACATGGCCTCCTAGGAGGCCACCAAATGTCACACCAATCTTCAGGGTCATAAATAGCGCTGTGGGAGACATCACAGCCAAGCCTCGATTGTTTATTGATAAATTCCCACGAGCCCATCGTGAGCAGCATTTTACGTATGCGAGAATCAGTCCCTGTCCGCCCGTCTGTCCAGGAGTCCCCGGCCCCCCACAGGCACCCAGCACAGGGGGAGAACACCGAGGGTGCCCCCAGGTGAAGTGGGCATTCCACTTGGTTGGAAAGCGGCGCGGGCAGAGGCCTGGAGGTGGGCACCGAAGCTGAAATCTCCCCAGGTGCTGCAGAGGGGATGGAAGTGGGCCGGCGGGCTGACTTCCACTATAGGAGGCCCCTCATTGCTGGTAAAGGAGGTGTAGACTTTTTCTTTTTAACTGTAGTAAAACAGATATAGCATAAAACTTACCTTTTAGATCATTTCCAGGTGTACAGTCAGGGGCATTAAATACATTCACAACACACAGCGGTCGGCACCATCCCCCTGCAGACAGAAGCGTCACTGTGGGGACCTGGCCAGGCTGGGAGGTAGGGAACTGGGAGCTGGGGGCCCAGGAAGTGGGGAGGAGGACCCTGAACTGCTCCCCGGGGGCGGCCCAGAGCCCAGCCCGCGCTCCAGAGCGCCAGGCCTGCAGCCGGGAGGGGAGCGGGGTGTGGGCAGGGGGCATGCCTTGGGGCTGAGGTCACTCGGGCCGGCTGGGCTGGTGGAGCAGGAGCCCATGCGCTGCGTCTGGACAGACTCAGGGAGGGCTGGGGGTGACCAGAGCTGGCCGAGGGCGGGGTGGGCCCTGAGGCCTCTCGGGGGCAGGGAACCGCGGGCCTCGGGGCTGAAGCTCCCGACCCATCCGCAGGGAAATTACAGGGAACAGCGTGGCGGAGTTGGCAAGGAACACATCCACTCTGGGGCTTGGGTTAAAGAGGCATCGTGCTGGCAGCTGAAAGTGCCACAGAAGTGCCGGGTCCAGCGCTGGACACCCTGGGCCAGCCCAGGCGGGCACCATGCTCTCTCAGCTACTTTGCCCCTCCCCTCCACCACGCAGTCCTTGCCACCCTCAAGGACACGTCAGCCCACCCTCCCGCCCCCTGGCATCCCAGCTTGGAATCTCTAGCCCGAGCCCTCCTCTCCATCTCTGCCTTTCCCCGCATGTCCCCTGCCCACACTCTGGCCACAGAGAGCCAACTTCAGGCTCCCCGGAATGACTGACTCCAGAGACGGGGAAAGGTCCTGGTGGTCTCCAGGGGGTCAGAGCTGTCTCAGAGGGCATGTGAGTAGGACTCAGGGGGTGGGCAAAGGGCGCTGAGACCCCGGCCTCCCATACGCAGATGAGCGAAGCCGGGTCCCTATTGCTCACCAAACACAAAAATTAACTCAGAATGGATCGTAGACCCAAACAGAAGAGCTAAATCTACAGAACTCCTAGAAGAAAATACAGAAATAAATGTTCGTGACCTTGGGTTAGACAAAGGCTTCTTAGATAGGTCACCAAAAACACAAGAAACCAAAGAAAAAACAGACGAATTGGACTCCATCCAAGCCAAACCTCTGGGGAATTCCCTGGCAGTCCAGTGGTTAGGACTCTGTGCTCTCACTGACAACGGCCTGGATTAGATCCTTGGTTGGGGAACTAAGATCCCCAGGCCATATAGCTTAAAAAATAAAAATAAAAAACTCGAAATTTTCATGCTTCAAGTGTTAGTCGCTCAGTCATGTCCAGCCCTTTGCAATTCCCATAGACTGTAGCCCAACAGGCTCCTCTGTCCATGGAATTCTCTAGGCAAGAATACTGGAGTGGGTTGCCGTGCCCTTCTCCAGGGCATCTTCCCGACCCAGGGGTCAAACCCAGGTCTCCCACATTGCAGATTCTTTACCATCTGAACCACCAGGGAAGCCTGCAAAAGATACCAGTAAAAAGCCCATGGAATGGGAAGAAATATTTATAAACCATATATTTGATAAAGGGCTTTTATCCAGAATGTATAAAGAACTCTTACAACTCAGGATTAAAAATGGTATGTAACCCAATTTAAAGATGGACAAAGGATCTGAATAGACATTTCTCCAAAGGAAATATTCAAAAGGCCAATAAGCACATGAAAAGATGCTCAACATCAAGGGAAATGCAAATCCAAACCACAGTGGAATACCACCTCATATCGAGTAGGACAACTATACAAATTTTTTAAAAGACAGAAAATAACAAGGATGGGCAAGGATGTGGAGACATCAGAGCTTCACCGCTGGTGGGAATGTAAAATGGTGCAGTCTCTTGGGAAAACAGGCTGGCGGTTCCTCAAATGGTTAAGCATAGAGTTACCATCCTGCCCCAGGGGCTCAGATGGTAAAGAATCTGCCTGCAATGTGGGAGACCTGGGTTTGACCCCTGGGTCGGGAAGATCCCCTGCAGAAGGAAATGGCAACCCACTCCAATATTCTTGCCTGGAGGATTTCATGGACAGAGGAGCCTGTCGGGCTACAGTCCATGGGGTCACAAAGAGTCAGACACAACCTGAGCAACTAACACTTTCTTTACCATATGCCCCGCAATTCCACTCCCAGGTACGTATCCAAGAGAATTGTAAAGTTATCTCCACATAAGCATATATGAATGTCCACAGTATTTTCCCTAAGAACCAAAAAACTGAGCACAATCGAAACATCCACTAACGGATAACAATGGATTATAAATGGACGTACAACAGGTGGCATAGCCATAGAATGGAACAGTACCTAGCCATGGAAAGAAATGAAATGCTGTTACATAATGACCACCTGATGGACCCTGAAAACCTCACACTGAGTGAAAGAAGCCAGTCCCAACAGGACCATGTGTCATGTGATTCCATTTGTGAAACACCCAGACTAGGCAAACCCACAGAGACAGAAACTAGACCAGCGGTCGTCAGGGGCCACGGTGAGGGAAGCTGGGGAGTGACGGCTGATGGGCACAGGGTTTCTTTTCAGGGTGGGAGATGTTGTAAAATTAATTATAGTGACAGTTGTTTTTGTCATTTAGTCTCTCAGTCGTGTCTGACTTTTCTGCGACCTCATGGACTACAGTACGCTTCCCTGTCCATCACCATCTCCCGGACTTTGCTCAAACCCATGTCCATTGAGTCGGGGATGCCATCCAACCATCTCATCCTCTGTCGCCCCCTTCTCCTCCCGCCTTCAACCTTTCCCAGCATCAGGGTCTTTTCCAATGAGTCAGCACTTCGCATCAGGTGGCCAAAGTACTGGAGTTTCAGCTTCAGCATCAGTCCTTCCAATGGACACCCAGGACTGATCTCCTTTAGGATGGACTGGTTGGATCTCCCTGCAGTCCAAGGGACTCTTAAGAGTCTTCTCCAACACCACAGTTCAAAAGCATCAGTTCTTCAGTGCTCAGCTTTCTTTTTTGACCCAACTCTCACATACACACACGACTACTGGAAAAACCATAGCTTTGACTAGACGGATCTTTGTTGGCAAAGTGATGTCTCTGCTTTTTAATATGCTGTCTAGTGATAGTTGTACATAGTGAATATGCTAAAAGAAAAAAACACTGAATCGTACTCCATAGAAGGGTGAATTGTATGGCATATGAATCACATCCCAACAAAGTTGTTATATATTTTTTCAAACCAAGGTCAGGGGAAATTCCCTGGCAGTCCAGTGGTTAAGTCTCTGAGCTTCCCCTGCAGGGGGGCATGGATTCAATCTCTGATGGGGAACTAAGATCCCACAGCTAAAAAAAATAAATAAAACCCAGGGGGATGGTTAGAAACTGAGATTTCAGAGGTGAGCAGTTTCTGGTGATATGAGATCCAGGATGTGGCGTGGGGTCCAAGGAAGGGTGGAAGAGGAAGCCCCTGCGGTGAGGGGTCCTGGGAAGAGGCCACAGAATACACGTCCACTCAGTTACTGGGTGGGATGCGGACTGACATTCAGGTTTTGGGAGGGAGGGGTGAGGTAAGGACGTGGCAGAACCTACAACTTGAGCTAGGAGCTGCCTGCACCCTGGAGCTGGCTCAGGCCAACACTGTGGTCCCTCCCACGCCCAGGACCCCTGCAGGGATTCCCCCAGCCAACCAACACTCCCTGACATGTGTGGTCCACGAGTGCCAGTGGACTTGCAGGCTGGCTGGCAGGATGGGGTCCACACAGGAGAGCCTCCCCAGATGTCCAGTGTGGCCAGGCTCTGGGCTCCAGCTCACAGGCGGTGCCCCTGTGAGCACCCTCCCTGTGGGAGCGACTGCCCAGGGGCAGAGAACCCACACGGGCTCTGGACTCGGACAAGCCCCAGTTCAAATCCTAGCCTTGGGTAAGGCTCCGTGATCTATCGGTCTCAGATCCTCGCCCACGCAAACGGAACCTCGTCGTGGGGACGTAAAATAGACAGCTCCCCGCACGTGGCAGGCAGTCCGCTAAGTGGAGTAACCCCCACCAAGGCGCTGAGTTCTCGTGGATCCATGTTTATTGTCAGGGTTGGCTGGGCACAGCCCCTGAACAACAATCTGAGCTGCAGGTATCACAGGAAACTCAATCAAGCTGACTTCAGCATTACGGAGGCTCAGTCATCTGACAGCCGAGAAACAACAGCTTCAGGCATGGCACGATCCAGGCTCAAGACCAGCTTGCTTTCTCTCCTCCGCTCGCTTCCACTCCTCAAGCGGCTCCATTCCAAGGCAGACTCTTCCCTCAAGACCATCAGATGGCGGCCGGTCACTCTTTTCATGGTTCCCACACCCAGGAAAAGAGCCTGTGTAGAAAGAAATGTTTCTTCCTGACAGTGCTAGTGAATGAGTGATCCGTCATGCAGATTGGCTCTCATTGGCTAAAGGACTCGCCCCTGAGCCAATCACCATGGAAGGGGGGCAGGGTATGCTGATGAGCTTAGCCAATCAGGGCTCACCCCTGAAGGCACTGGGTTCAGCCCCATCTGAGTTTCACGAAGGTCAGGAAACCAGGCTCCGCGTGATGAATAAATGATAAGCAGTTCCAGAAAGGCACCGGGGTCTGCCTCCAGAGCTTGTACGTCACAAGGTGGGCTGAGAGGCAGAGGGGAGCCCAGCCTGGCTGGAGAGACGTGGGTGTGAGGGTCTCCCGCGCCCAGGAACAAAGCGGGGTGGGCTGCCCTGGAGGTGTGCCGGAGGGGTTCCCCTTCCTGCCGGGGGTGCAGGTCATCAGGAGGTTCCCGGAGGGGCCTCTAGCCTCTCAAGGGGCTCCCGCAGGCCCGGACCACCTCATCTTGGCCACTGTGTGACCTCAGTCTCCAGCTGGCCACCGCACAAACCAGGGCCCAGCCGTGAAACCCGCCGGCCAGCACCCTGCTCTTCCGTGCCCTGGCCGTGTGACCCTGGAGGAGTCACTTCCCCTTCTCTGAACCTGTAACACGGGAATGGTAGGAGTTTCTCCGCAGGGACCCTGTGAGGGGTACACCTGGGCGGGGAACACCCTGGGGAAGGGCGTGAATGAGGACCGTTGAGGGGGCGGGGGCCTGGGCAGCACCTGGACCCCGTTTAGCAGCTTGAAAGCTTGGAGGGGAGCCCCCGGAGGGCCAGAGGCGGCCTCCTCGCCCTCAACACTGCAGCCCTTCCTCTCTGGCTCGTCTTCAGCACAGCAGGCTGCCAGGAACGTGTGGACACCGCTCAGGGGTCCCGGAGGGCAGCGTGGCCGGGGGGCCAGGGGAAAGTGGCTCAAGATGCCCTCCCAGCACTCCCACCCAGCCGGCCGGCCTGACACCCTGCGGGGCCAGAGCCAGTCTCTGGGCATCCGCTTGACCCCAGCTCTGGGGAGGATGGAGGACGGCCTCGGGCTCTTCAGAGGGTGGCCAGGGGCCGAGCAGCCTCCAGGACACCTGCGCCGTCAGCTGGGATGGGAGGGGGGTGAGCCGGCAGTCCAGGGAGGGCTGCCTTTCTGGACAGGATGGACAGCATGTACCTTCCCAGCGTGGGGAGGCAGTCTGGTCCAGGGCAAGCTTCACGTCCAACTCCTATCAGCTCTGGGGTGGGGCGGGCAGGGTGATTTCCAAGAAAGTCTTGGGCTGCAGACAGTCAAAGCTGAAAGCTGTTGTCTTAAAAGAAGGGAAAAGGACCAAGCCCTGCTGGCCGGGTGGCCCTGATTTCGTCATTCCATTCAGCTGGGGCCCCTTTCCGACGTCTGTCTGCTCCTTCCTACCAGCTTTCCTTACCCAATCCTCAGTGTCCACTGGTTCTGAACCAGCTTTTGTAGGAGAGGCACGTTGGCTGGGTTCCCATCCCGACTTTATAGCTCCCTCACTTGCTCTGTGACCTTGGACAAATTATTGAACCTCTCGGTTCCCTCCCTCTTCATCTGTGAAATGTGCATGTCAGCGGGAGCACGGATCAGATACAGATGGTTTGGGCTCATACGTCGTACAGGCTCAGTCCATGTGACCTCCTGTTATCAATTAGCCTGGAGTCTCTGCAACCCACCTCCCCTTCCTGGGCCTCAGTTTTCCCTTCCATAAAATGGACGTAGAACAGAAGTGTGGGGCTGAGGTAAGAGCATGATCTTTGGGGTCAGACCCACCTGTGTTCTAACCCTGGGTCCATCACCTAATGCCTTTGGGGCCTTGAAAAACCACAGCCTCTCCCACCTTGGTTTTCTGCTCCCATTTGGTGGGTATAAGTAGTGCCCACCTCATTGTGCCCTCCCTGGAACCTAAAAAGCTCGCAAGAAAGGGCAGACCTGGCCCAGCAGGCAGGGCTCAGGAGTGACTGTCTCCCAGGCTGGGACCCGGCCCCAGGGTGCAGGGGGTGCCTCCCCTCCTCCAGGCCGTTGTCCCCCCAGCCCTCCAGCTGCTCCCCGACTCGCTCCCTCTGCTCCTCTGAGTTAACCACCCACCTACTCAGTCCTCACCGCCTATGTTCACTGTCTATGCTCACCACACACCTAGCGGCTGGAAACCATGCACACTTATCATCTCGTGGTGTCTGTGGGTCAAGACCCCAGCACGTTTCAGCCGGTCCTCACTCAGCTGCCCCTACCCCCGGCTGCAGGCTCAGCAGGGGAAACATCTTCAGGCCCTTCAGATTGCTGGTAGAATTCATCTCCTTGTGGGTAGGGCTGAGATCCCCACTATCTTGCAGGCTGTTGGCCATGGACCACTTAGCTCCTAAAGGTCACCCCAGATCCTTGCCTTGCAGCCCCCTCCATGGGTCCCTCACACTTCCGATCTCTCTACACTTGTGTGTCTGACTTCAGGAAGGGGCCAGGGCCTTTTAAGAGCTCACCTGATTAGGCCAGGCCCACCCACACTCAAGGAGAGTGTGAGGGATGTGTACACCTGGGCAGGAGTGTTGGGGACCATCTTACAGCTCTACCTGCTGCCTCTGATGGTCCTTAGGAACCCCAGGAGGGTTTCCTTCTTTTCATTCTCCAGATAGAGAGAAAACTGAGGCCCAGGGTCACATGGGAACTAATAAGAGAAGAAAGAGCATGAGGTCCAGCCTCTGATGTTTGCAGTCTTCTTCTGGAGATGAGGAATCAGCATTTCCTCCCCAGCCTCCTCGGGTCCAGCAAAGCCGGCAGGTGGGAGTTGCAGGAGGAGCACCTAACCAAATCAGAGAAGGAGCGTTCTAACAACAGAAGAGAGTGCCGTGGTGGGCAGTGAGCACCCCAGCACCAGGGGTGTGCAAGCAGAGCGTGCAAGCCTCTGAAGGGTCAGTCACGGGGCAGCTTCTTTCAGCTCGGCCTCTGAGGTGTACCTTCCTGCCATCTGGGACGGTCATCTGGCTGCAAAATGCCGAGCCCAGCAGGAGGTGATCAGAGCTGGACTGCTGGCAGCCCCCAGCTCTGCTGCCTTCGTGGCTGAGTCAGGGATGGATGTAAGAACCACCGTAAGACACACTAGATTTTTCTGGGACTGGGAGGGATAGGGACCCTCAGAGGATGTGGGTCTGGCTCTGACAGCTGTCCTGCAACCCCCAGGGCCTGAGAATGAAACCAGCGCTGCGGGGAGCACAGCCCACCGGGAGCTCCCGGATCAAGCCACACCTGACGCTAGCCCACCGGGACCCATGGGGAAGATGCACGCATATGCCCTCTTCAGCTGAAGCCAGGCTTTCTTTCATTTTTTTGCATACAACTTGGGGCCAAAGCATCAGCTTGCCCCTGGGCCCCTGACACACCCTACTCTGGCCCGCCTGGGCCCTCAGGTAACCCCACGCCACGCTGCTACTTCCCCTCCTCCCGGGGTCCTTGCCACCCTAGAGAGAAGGCCTGTCTTCCTGAGCCCCACTGACCCCCCTTTGCACCCCTGCTCCCTGTCTTCTTGCTCTGCCTGGCAAGCCCCTCCTGCCTTCAGAGCCCGCTCAGGGAAGGCCCTCTTTCCTCCTGGTCCCCTGGACTTCCCTCCGGCCCGGCATCTCCTGGGTGTGCAGTCATGGTGTGGTCGCCCCGAGACAGAGCGTGGACTGACCGTGGGCATGTGCTCTGGAGCCAGACTGCCCGAGTCCACAGGTGGCTTTGTCTCGGGCAGGCTGTGTGCCTTCGGGCATGTTACTCCACCTCTCTGAGCCTTAGCTGCCTCACTTGCAGGGATCTTTTTTTTTTGAAAGTCCTTCAGTCCTGTCCAACTCTTTGCAACCCAATGGACTTTGCAACCCAATACAATCTGTGGAATTCCCCAGACCAGAATACTGGAGAGGGTAGCCTATCCCTTTTCCAGGGGATCTTCCCGACCCAGGGATTGAACCAGGGTCTCCTGCATTGCAGGCGGATTCTTTACCAACTTCCCTGGTGGCTCAGATGGTAAAGCATCTGCCTACAATGTGGGAGACCGGGGTTCAATCCCTGGGTTGGGAAGATCTCCTGGAGAAGGAAATGGCAACCCACACCAGTATTCTTGCCTGGAAAATCCCATGGACGGAGGAGCCTAGTGGGCTGAAGTCCATGGGGTCGCAAAGAGTCGGACAGAACTGAGCGACTTCACTTTCACTTTTCTTTACCAACTGAGCTATCAGGGATCGCAGGAAGCAGGGATTGTGACATCCTCTATCTCCCTGCTTCCCTGAGCAGTCCTGAGGGCTGGCTGGTGCCTGTCTGTGCCCTCCCCCTTGAGGTCAGGGGCCAGGGTGGGCGCAGGGCTGGGGAGGGAAGTCTCCCCCTCTGAGGGACTTCTTCCTCTCAGTGTGGGGAGGGCCCAGGGGGCGGGGGCTGAAGGCAGAGTGGGTCCCACCCACCCCGACCCCCCTCCCCACCCCAACCCTGTGCAGGGCCCACCCTCTGAGTCACGCTGATGAGTCTGACTTACTGCAGGCCGAGGTGTGGCTGGGATGGACTTCAGGTCCCCAAAGTGACATGAGTCATGACCTCATCCAGAGTGAAGCCGTGAACAAAGCTGAGGTCAAAGGGCAGAGGCTGCCCAGAGCCCGGGGACCCAGGCCCGGCCGGCTGTCCAGCTCTGCACAGAGATGCAGGCGTGGGAGGGGGGTGCCCCAGGGAGCCCGCACACCCTGGCCCAGCTCAGGTCCCCCGCCGAAGGGACCCGACTCCATTCCCATCAGCGGAAGTAACGTTGGCTGATGCCTAGCCTGGCCAGCACTGCGGAGGTGAGACACTGTCCCCGTCATCTGTAAGGGGCTGGCATCTAGAGGGGAGCCAGACCCAGAGAGTGACCGTATTATGATGGAGACCTGGAGCAAGGTCACTTTCTGTAGCAGGAAGCCCGACCTGCAGGTGCAAGACCTCGAGCCCCACAGAAAGCATCCCCTTGGCCCAAGAATCTAGGAGTGTTTCCTGCAGGGTGCTTCTCCCCCAGCTCACAAAGGAGGCAGAGTGCGCAGGGAGCAGGACCGTCCTCTGCCCACCGCTGCTCTGCTGGTGGTCAGGAACGTGCTGGCCAAGCCTTGGGGCCCTTGGGCACCAGCCTACAGGGAGATTACCTTGGTCCCCTGGGCTATGTTTTGTTAGAGGGCACTGAAGCGCAGTGTTGGGGCCCTCGCTGACACGGTTCTGATGGCCTTCAGTCCTCGCGGGCCTCCCACCTCTTCTGGAACCTTCTCACCCTGCTGGGTTGTGGGCCACTAGTTAGATGGGCCGACCCAGCCCGTGCACTGGACAAAGGTTCCTGCAGCTCTTTCCCTGCGGTTTAATGTGTCGTGGAGGCAAGGACGGGCACAGGGAAGACATGCTCATGAATCCGTGAAGCCGGTTCTCATCAATTTCAGTATCACACGCTCTTGCTCCTAAATGAGCTTCCAGGATGTTCTGCCAAGCCTGGGCACCACTGCAGAGCTCCCCTGCCCGCCCGGGGCCAGTCCGAATCCCACCTGCTAACGAATGGCGCTTCTTGAAGCATGCCTAGGCTGCTTGCCCCTCGTTCCCACTGAGAACTGTTTTCTGGGGAACCACATGGGACCCACTATGCGGGTGCCAGGACATATCACAGCGTCCTTTCTGAGGGTCCCCTGGGGACGCTCTCTCTTCTCTGTAGTGACAAGTCAGGCTGCTCCGGAGTGACGGTTTGTTTCTGCAACATGGGCATCACATCTCCATCCTTGCCTCGCCGCCAGGAAGCCAGGAGCCAAACTTACGGCCATGCACCAAAACAGGGGTACCCAGCCCCCGGGATCTGATGCCCGATGTTCTGAGGTGGAGCTAATGTAATAGAAATAAAGTGCACAAAACATGTAATGCACTTGACTCATCCCAAAACCATCCCCTCCAACCCAGGTCGGTGGAAAGGTTGTCTTCAAGGAAATTGGTCCCTGGTGCCAAAAAGTTTGGGGACCACTGCACCAAAAAACAGCGTCTCAGGGCAACAGTTTGTGTCCCAGCCCTACCTCTTGCTACCTGGTTTTTTCCTATCACTCTTTTTGACTTGATTTAGTTTCTCTTCTTTCCTTTTTATCTTGATCTTGTTTGTAAAGGGGCTTAAGTACTGAGGGCAGCAGTGGGGGCTGGGGGATTAAATATAAATGAATAATAAATCGGAGGAACCTCCAACTTCCTTGAAGCTCCACCCAGGAGCATCCTAGGGCTTTGAGGATGCCCACCCTCAGCAGCCATGAAATTAAAAGACACTTGCTCTTTGGAAGAAAAGCTATGACCGACCTAGACAGCATATTAAAAAGCAGAGACATTACTGTGCCAACAAATGTTTGTCTAGTCAGAGCTATGGTTTTCCCAGTGGTCATGTATGGATGTGAGAATTGGACCATAAAGAAAGCTGAGCACCAAAGAATTAATGCTTTTGAACTGTGGTGTTGGAGAAGACTCTTAAGAGTCCCTTGGACTGCAAGGAGATCCAGCCAGTCCATCCTAAAGGAGATCAGTCCTGAGTGTTCATTGGAAGGACTGATGTCGAAGCTGAAGTTTCAATACTTTGGCCTCTAAGAGCTGACTCATTGGAAAAGACCCTGATGCTGGGAAAGATTAAAGGCAGGAGGAGAAGGGGACAACAGAGGATGAGATGGTTGGATGGCATCACCGACTCAATGGAGATGAGCTTGATTAAACCTGGGAGTTGGTGATGGACAGGGAAGCCTGGCGTGCTGCAGTCCATGGGGTCACAAAGAGTCAGACATGACTGAGAGACTGCTGAACGGAAGTGACCCTCAGGAAGGGCGGGTCTGTGGGGGAGACTGAGATGCGGGGGCGGGGGGCGGGGAGGATTCCTGCCGCCCAAGGGGAAGCCCTGAAGGTGTCCTGGTCTGCACCTGGAGGCAGGACAGACTCTGACCAGCAGGGGGCACTGCTCCCTCCGGCTCCTGGGCACTGCCCAGACATCTGGAACCCGGTTCCCTTTACCAACAGAGCAGTCAGGGCCTCCAGCCAGCCATGCTCATGGCAGCTTCTGCGACCGGGGGCCTGCCCTTTCCAGGCAAAAACTAACGCGACCCCAGGGGCCTGCACCCCAGTTTCAGATGGGAGAAGGAAAGCGAGGAATGGGTCCTTTGACTTAAGGCTTCAGTTTCCCCATCCGTGGTTCAGTCGCTCAGTTGTGTCCGACTCTTTGCCACCCCATGGCCTGTAGCCCACCAGGTTCCTCTGTCCCTGGGATTCTCCAGGCAAGAATACTGGAGTGGGTTGCCATTTCCTCCTCCAGGGGGTCTCCCCGATGCAGGGATCAAACCCGCATCTCCTGAGTCTCCTGCATTGGCAGGCGGGTTCTTTACCATATGCTTTAACAACCGTGTTAATAACAGCATGGCTTCCCCCAGTAAGGCCGTGCAGCTTGCTCTTTGCATGTAAAGCCGTCATTCTGAGCAGGGCTCTCCAGACCTCAGCAGGCGGCTGCAGGGCCTTGCAGAGAGGGTGCGGACCCCCAGCTCCAGGGTCTGCACCCGAAGGCTTTCTCCGCCTGACAGGTTACCCCTCTGACCTGGCTTTGCTTCCGAGCCTTCACCCAGGTGAGAACTAGCTCCCCACTTGATGCCCGCAGCCCCCAGGCCCACTACGGCATCCACTACACCCTCGTAAAGCTCACCTCCAAAGAGGGTTGTGTCCACTCTCTCCTTGGCCCACACCCCCCCCCCCCACAGCCCCCGTCACACTGCAGGCAGCCGGGTCACCAGGCTCTGGGCCCTTGGGGCAGGGCCCCGGGCCTGGAACGGCTTTCCCGAGAACGTGTGCAGAATAATCAGGAGGATGCCACCTGTGGGCTGACTGCGCGCCACCCCTCAAGGCGTAGGACGCCCCCTATACGTCACAGCCCTATACCTTCCCGTTTCCCAGAGAGGAAACCGAGGCACAGGGCTATCAGGTGACCACACCAGGGTCCCAGGGCACCAAGAGCTCGGCCGGAACCAGACAGACCTTGTGCGGAGCCTGGGGGAGCAACTCCTCCAAGCTCTAAGGACCTGGGACATTGGGGTGTGGGTGCTTCCTGGAGGTTTGTCCCCAGTGTCTCCCCAAGAGGGGCGATGTCCACCTCAACCACCCGCATGGAGGGGGCCAGGCCTGTGTGTCCTGAGGGCACCCAGGCCCAGGAGGCCCGGTGGGGGGGGGGGCGCTGGGACCCAGGGGAGGGAGAGGAGACAGGCTGGGGAGGAGGGGACTAACGGTCTGGCCTTGCCCATTTTATGAAGGGGGGGCTAGGGGGGACCAGGGGGAGTAGCTGAGGTCACTGGAACTGGGACATGAACTGGGCCGGGTCAGATTCCCCGGGGTGGTGCCCGCGGCCTGCACGCGGGGTGGCTCCTCCCCTGCAAGGCCCCTGACACCCCGGGGTGGGGGCCCGTTGCATAGCCATCACCCGGTTTCCCAGACCAGGCAGGCCCAGCTTCTGGCCGCGGGTGGGTCCAGGCCCGGAAGGCCGGGCGCGGGGGTGGAGGGGGGCGGCAGTTGGGCCTGGGCGGGGCTGGCGGAGGGGCCGGGCCGCCCCATTTCTGTGAGGGCGGGCGGCCGGCGTCTTAAAACGCGGCGGGGCCGGCTGCCCCGCAGACCGTCGGCCGGGCCGGCACGGGGCGCCTCTCCAGTCCCCCTCGCCGCCGCGTTCCCCGCGCCCCGGGCATGTCCCTGCGGTCCCGGCGCCCGCCCGCCTAAGCCCGAGCCGCCGGCGCAGGTGGCCGCGTTCCCTCCGCCGGCGTTCGGAGCCGCGGCCTCGGTGCGCGTCCCCTCCCGGGGCCGATCCCCCGCACTGCCGCCCGCCGCCGGCCGGTCCGCCATGCAGGCGCGGGCTCTGCTCCTGGCCGCGCTGGCCGCCCTGGCGCTGGCCCGGGAGCCCCCGGCCGCGTCGTGCCCCGCGCGCTGCGATGTGTCGCGGTGCCCGAGCCCCCGCTGCCCCGGCGGCTACGTGCCGGATCTCTGCAACTGCTGCCTGGTCTGCGCCGCCACCGAGGGCGAGCCGTGCGGCCGCCCCGTCGACTCGCCGTGCGGGGAGAGCCTGGAGTGCGTGCGCGGGCTGTGTCGCTGCCGCTGGGCGCACGCCGTGTGTGGCACCGACGGGCACACCTATGCCAACGTGTGCGCGCTGCAGGCGGCCAGCCGCCGCGCGCTGCAGCTCTCCGGGACGCCCGTGCGCCAGCTGCAGAAGGGCGCCTGCCCATCGGGTAAGCGCTCGGCCTGCCCGGGAGGGAGCACCAGCTTCGCTGGTGGGGGTGGGATGGGGGATGAAGAAGCGTCTCCTGGGAAACGGGGCTCAGAGCCACGGCGGAGCGCTCCCCAGGGAACAAGTGACTTTTTCTTTTAGAGATCATCTCAGCAGGCTTCTGGTCTTCAGGTCGGGGAACCCAGACGGGGAGAGGTAAAGTGCTGTCCCCAAGGTCACAGAAGTAGCCCACCGTGGTGAGACCAGGGGCTCTCTGACCACCCCAAGGGGCCTGGTCCGCCCAGCATTTCTCCAGCCTCATTAAAATGTACCCACCTTGTGTCTCGTTTCCCCTGGCCCCCATATCCCTGCCCTGCCTGGGTGTTGGATGCAAAGCACTCTTTCCTGGCCCTCGATGTCTCAATATTCAAACGCAGTTGAACCACGTGTAGTGTTTTCTCTTTTTTTTGTACTGCATTTAAAATGCGTCTCTGGAAGGTCATTTAGTAATGGTGAGCCAGAGTGTGGGGTCTCTGGACTGTGTGTGGGGGCTCCGTAGGGACAGGCTGTGGGGTAAGAAATCTCTCAGTCCCATCAAAGCTTAGAGCACCCGAGCGTGCGTGCTAAGTGGCTCAGCCGTGTCTTTGTGACTCCATGGACTGTAGCCCGCCAGGCTCCTCTGTCCATGGGATTCTCCAGGCAAGAATTCTGGAGTGGGTTGCCATGCCCTTCTCCAGGGGGTCTTCCCCACCCAGGGATGGAAGCCACATCTCTCATCTCTGGCCTTGGCAGACCAGTTCTTTACTGCTGAGCCACTGGAGAAGCCCAACCTTAGAGTAGCCCCCCCAACCAGGGGTTGGCTCCAGATGGCTTCTTGCCACACAGGCTGACCCTGTGAAAGAAAATGCTAGAAAACCCTGCTGTGCCCGTGCTCGTCTGGGGCATCTCTTGGGAAGGCAGGCTCCAGCGTTGGTTCCTCGGTGCTCTGAGGGCACACCCTGCACTGAGTTCACAGCAACCGAGAGGAATCAGGCTCTGTGTGTGTCCTCAGCCTGCAGCAGCCGGGGCGACGAGAACCCCCAGGACGGGCTCCGACATGGGGCACAGGGCCGCCTGGGGGGCCAGGGAGCCTGGAGGGGCTGAAGCGCTAGCTCTCCTGGGAAGAGAAGGCAGTGTGAACCGCCACATGGAGGCCTTACCGTGTGTGGTGAACTGGGTCGGGAAGAACACGCAGCCCAGAGCAGCTGGTGTGCAGGGCGATGTGTGTGTGCCTGCATGTGTGCATGTGTGTGCATGTGTGCGTGCACTTGTGTGCGTGTGCCTGCATGTGTGCATGTGTGTGCACGTGGGTGTATGTGTGTGTGCACGTGGGTGTGTGTGCGTGCATGTGTATGTGCATGGATATGCGTGTGTGCATGTGTGCGCGCTTGTGTGTGTGCACGTGTGCATGTGTGTACGCGTGCGTGTGCGTGTGCCTGCATGTGTGTGCACTTGTGTGTGTGCGCACGTGGATGTGTGTGTGTGCATGTGTATGTGCATGGATATGCGTGTGTGCATGTGTGTGTGCGCTTGTGTGTGTGCACGTGTGCATGTGTGTATGCGTGTGTGTGCGTGTGCCTGCCTGTGTGCATGTGTGTGCACTTGTGTGTATGTGTGTGCAGGTGGATGTGTGTACGTGCATGTGTATGTGCATGGATATGCGTGTGTGCATGTGTGTGTGCGCTTGTGTGTGTGCACGTGTGCATGTGTGTACGCGTGCATGTGCGTGTGTCTGCATGTGTGCGTGTGGTTGTGCGTGCATGTGTGTATGTGTGCATGCATATGCGTGTGTGCATGTGTGACACCCAAGGCTGGACAGCTTGGTAGGGACAGGACCACGCATGTCCCATGAAGGTTGTACCTTAGACTTCACCCTTAGACCAGGCTTCCCAAATCGGGTCTGGGATTCTGAAAACAAGTGTCCTGGGGCCCAAAAGTTCTGGAAAGTAAACTCCAGCCCTGCAGTGGGGAGTCACACTCAACTTGAGTCTATCAGAGCTCCTGAGAAAACCTGCAACAAGGTAAAAACAAAAACAAAAAAACCCCAAAATGGTAAAAACCCAGGGTTTCCCAAGAGAACTTCAGCAAAGAGCTCCTTCCTGGGAGAATGCATGGGACCTCCCCCCGGCATGCGGGGTTCCAGGGAGCCTGGTTTGGGAAGCATTATGTGGGATTAGCCATGATTATATGGGACAGCCTTTGAAAGGTTTTAAGAGAAGTGAGGGTAATGTGGTCAGGCTTGTGCTTGGATTGTGCCCAGGAGACTGGGGGCGTGGGGCCGCTCAATGTCTTGGCGGGGGGGATGTTATCATTTACTGTGCGCCCACCACACCCTCTGCCTTGGGGCTCAGAGCCAGCGGGCCCATCTCAGGCTATGCTGGCGGGTCAGACAGGCAGAGGGCTCAGTCTGGGCCTGGCGTGGGCACCCCCCAAAGCCAACTCTCCCAAGTAGTGGATGCTCTTAGAGTCAGGCTCCAGGGCGCCAGGGGCTGGAGTGGGCTGGAGGTGGTCTAGGCATTTTGAAGGCTTTATTTTCTTTAATAACTATTAAGTGTTGTATTCTTTTTTTAAATGGTCATTTACTTGGCTGCACCGGGTCTTAGTTGAGGCCCAGGGGATCTTTAGTTGTGGTTGGTGAGCTCTTAATTGTCCCAAGTGGGACCTAGTTCCCGGACCAGGGATTGAACCCCGGGCCCCCTACATTGGGAGCACAGTCTTAGCCACTGGACCACCAGGGACGTCGTGAAACCTTTCTTCTTGGCTGATGGAGTCCCAGCTTGCAAAGCCCCTTCTCTGTGTTTCCTGCTGGCCGTGGGGTGATAATAAGGCCCCTGCAATGAGGCAGAGCTTGGCTGTGTCCTGGAGAAACTCAGATGCTGGGGGAGACACGAGAGGCTGAGCAGAGAACAGTAACCTGGTGACCACAGGCAGACGCAGAGGGCTCAGGGGCTGAGTGAAGGTCACCAGCTGGGGCCGTCCCTGCCCCTCCTACTAACGCGGTGCCGCCTGCGAGGTCCTTGTCCTCAGTTTCCTCATCTGTAAAGTGGGATGACTGCTCAGTTTTGGGGAATTGGTGCAGAGAGTAATGAGCTCCAGCAAGCAGACACGTGCCTCTAATGAGCGGTGGACCGACAGTCCGTGTATTTTGTGTATGATAAGCATGCTTCTGACGCCTCCCACCGCCCTTTCCATCACCTGGCGAGGCCTGGGAGGCTCCCCAGAGGCGGAGCTCGGTGCTGAGCCGCGGTGGGAGGTGACCCGGGCTCTCTGGACGTATGGATGGGGAGGATGCAGGGAGACGGGGAGCCGGGCAGAGGCAGAGGGACCGGCCGCACCAGGCGGGCGCGCAGACCACAAGCCCTGCCTTCAGAGCCCCCAGGGGCAGGGGGCACCCAGAGGGGCTGAGGCCACCGGAGGGCGGGGAGGGGCGGCCTCGGTGGGCGGGGCGGCCTCGGTGGGTGGCCAGGCGGGGCCTCGGCTGGTGGGCCCAGCCTCCCCTGGGCGCCTTGCACAGCGGGTCCCTGCGCCGCCCGCCCTTGCTCCCGGCGCCCACCGGAGCACAGGGACCTCAGACACCCGGCTTCCCGCGAGGCAGCAGGGGCAGAGTCCAGCCCCTGTGGGACTGGAGCCGGTCCCAGGCTCTGACCGGCGCCATCTCACTTGGCGAATCCGTTCCTTACTCATGCACCCCAGATGTGCTCACAGAGGCTGGGAAGGGCCAAGTGATGGGGCTGAGGTCACTCGGCTGGGAAATGACCGAGGCGGGCCTGGCCCGGGTCTGACTGGCACTCTTCTGCAGGCAGGGCGGCGGGCCCCTGAGGTCTGGGGTCAGGGTCAGGCCTGGGTCTCCAGCACCAACAGGCTCAACCTCTATAGAGCATCCTGGCAGCGTTACCCGCCCCCCCAGCCTCCCTGGGGCCTGGTCAGAAATCACCGGGTGACCTCCACGTGTAGCGGCAGGTAAAGGGCTACTGTCTCCAGCGTTTCCCCCCTGAACGTGAGTCCTGCAGCTCCACCCTCACTTGCCTTTGGATGCACCCAGGGTCCTGTCTCCAGCCCCCTCCTTCCCTGAGCCGGAGTCCTGTGTCTCAGCTGGCCCTTACCCTCAACCGACAGGACCACCCCTGGGGAGTTTAGGTCAGAAGCCTTCGTCACCCTTTGACCCCTTACTTCCCCCCATTCCTCACTCCCTGTCTGCAGGAGGGTCCTCAGCTCGACCTTGAGATGTTCCCGCAGGGTCCCTCAGGCCACGCTGGCCTCCGCGGACCTTTGCCGCCTCCCTCATCCTCCCTTTGGTCACTTCTTCACACGGCGGCCAGGATGAATCTGTGCTGCCCGTCACGGGTGGGACTTCTACAGCAGTTCCCCAACGCCTACCCTGACCCCCAAAGCCCTGTGCCGCCTGGGCCTGCCCACCCTCCAACACCGTCTCCTCCCCTGCTCCAGCCACACTGGTCTCCTTTCCACCTCAGGGTCTTTGCACGTGCGGTGTCGGCTGCACCAAATTCCCATTCCCTCACCTTCGTGGGACCGAGTCCTCAACTTGCCTTAGCCTGGATGAGCAGCCCCCCCTGATTGCCTGGGTAATCCCCTTCATTAGCCTCACGGCACACCTTGGGGACTCCTCTGAACCACCTCCCATTTCTTCTGTGACTCAATGCCTTATTTTCATCTTGTGGACGTCTGGTCTGTTTGTTCTCTGTGGGCCTGGTCCAGCAGCTGGGCTCATTTGGTGCCGTTGGAATGAAAGGCCAGCCCATGTGGTGGGTGTTCCCTCCTTGCATACCCCCAGTGATGGTGGGCTCACTACCTACCCGGGGAGCTTGTGCGCCTTCGCATGTCTGTGCTAGGCAGACGCTACATGTTGGGGATGAGTGTCCATCAGGGGGAGAGTAAATCCCAGAGCGCTGCATCTGCGTGGAGCAGAGGTGTCCCTTTTCACAGCCTCCGCCCACAGCTGCAGACCAGGAGGCCTGCGAGGCTGCAATTGAGTCAGCATTTCAAGCCCCGAGGCGGTTCATTCGTCCTCAGTCGCTTCGTTGTCCAACTCTGTCCGTGGGATTTTCCCAGCAAGAAGCCTGGAGGGCGATTCACAACGTGGCATTTAATCATCGGCTTTTATTGTTCAGCCCCAGAGCAGGTGCCAGTGGAGACTCTGGGCTCTGTTTATTTAAGAGCTTTGTTGACTTTCGGTGTTTAATCCTCTTAGCGGCTTCCCGGGCCTTGCACTCGGGACTCACAGGGCCTCCACCTCTCCCCTCCCCCCGCCCGGACCAGGGGCTGACTGCAGCCTCTGGCGGCTCCTGAGGACCCGTGAGGAGCCAGGGGTCCGGCCAGGAGGAGCGTAGGGCCTGGACTGCTGTGCCGCCATCCTTTCCCAGCCAGGGCTTGGCCTGGATGGCACCCTCACCCCGCCATGCTCCCTAAAGCTGTTCTGGAGGTGCGCTGGGATCCCATAGCACCCCATCCGGTCCTGTCTTCCCCAAGGCTGTCCCCTTCCCATGAACCTCCACACGGGACTCCCACTTGCCTTTGGGGACCAAGCAGGACTTCCCCTGCAGCCTGCCGGCTCAGTACCTCCTGGGCTCTGCTTGCTGTCCACCGCCACCACCATCACCAGCCGAGTCCCTGTGAAATCCCTGATCATCTGTGCCATGAGGGACAAAGGACAAATAGGTGGAACTCAGGGGGAGAGAGAACCCATCTTTGGGACAGGGAGGGGGAGCGATGAGGGAGGGCTTCCTGGAGGAGGCGGCATCTAAATGGCCATGGAGATGGCAGATGCAAACAGCCCGTGCAGAGGAGGATAGCAGGAAACGCTGAGCACAGGCTGGAGGAGCCATGAGGGTGGCCCATCTTCAGGAGACAAGAGACCCCTGAAGCTCATGGGCAATAGGTGTGCAGAGCAGGGTACAGGGGCCCAGACTGTGGTAGTCTGGTGCCTTAGTGGGTCTGAGCTTGGCTGACAGCCGAGGGGGACAGGCTCCAGAGGCTCTGGGAGCTCATGACTGAGGGGGGCAGGGGCAGGGCAGGTGGGTGGCCAGGCCTTTCCTGAAAGAGCAGGTTTGGAGGGCTCTGATTAGGTTCTAGCATGGGTTCTGGCATGGAGAGTGGCCAGTGGGGGACGGGCTTCCATGGCAAGAGCCTGGCTGGCGAGCAGCTCTGTCCCTGCATTGGTGCCGTGTTGCTCTATTTGCATCACTGAGAGGGGACGGTCGGTGTTTGGGGCAGGGCTGCAGGCTTATTGCCCCTCCAGACTGTGGGGCCCCCTCCATGACCTGCAGGGCCCATGGAGCCCCACCCCAACCCCATCCAATTCCGGGTCTGAGCTGGGCTTCAAGTCCGCATCCCAAGGGGACCCGACAGGGACCACCCAGCCACTTGGGGGATGAACTGCCCCGAGTCCATCACACCGCGACCGTTGTGCTGGGGAAGCCGGAGCTCAGGTGTGACTGGCTCAAACCGCTGACGGCGTCCACCTGGCCTGACACATGCCCCCTCGGCTGCCAAAAGCAGAGAGTCACGTGGCCTCCTTGCAAGCCCGGGGTTCTTGCGAACCGGATGTGGAGTGGTGGGCCGCTGGCTGAGTCCCGCCGGAGGGACTGAAAGCCACCTCCTCCCGAGCTGCTTTGATGGAGGGAAGCCAGCAGGCTTTACGAGGGCCAAGGGTGAGACCTTGTGCTGCAGGCTAAATGCCCATCGTGTCTGGATGTGTTTGTCATGGGCTTTATAAGAAAAGACCCCGGCAAGGTACAGTGGCCTGCCCGAGGTCATCAGGTGGGAAGGGACAGCTCTGCCCTGAGCCTGGTCCCTCTGACTGTCCTTGTACACCGGGCAAGCCTCCAGCACCTTGAGGAAGTAGCCTCCCAGCTTAGTTTTGATGAAGGTGTTGAATAGTTGGAAGAAGAGTGAAAGCACAGACTCCTTGCCCTAGAGTAGCACAGACATGGCCAGGACATGTGGGTGTGTGCCTCTCAAATAGAATGCCAGGTCTGCTGCAGAGGGTAGCAGGGGGCCCCCCGGAATTGTGCAGTGCACAACCTGCCCAACTGTATGCTTTAGTCCTCTAGCAGAACCAGGACTGAGACCCAGTTCTGCCCCAGCTCCACCACTTCCCGTGATGAGGCCCTGCAAGTCTAGGCTCTCCACACCTTCAGCTTCCCCATCTGTGAAGGGGGGACAACAGACCCTCCTCCCTGGATCATTGACAGTTGATGAGATAACTTACCCCAGTGAAAGGGCTAACAGGCATTAGTGGGAACAAACCTAAACGTTGCCAAGTGGACGTTTCTGACATGAATGGAGTTTATGAGAGGGAAGCAGAGCCTTTTGAGGGTGGGAAGGAGCCAGAAGGCAGCGTTGGCAGAAAGGCTGCCACGTGCCAGGCCTTACCCACGGGGATTCCCCTGGCCTCGTTTAACCCCCACGTCACAGCTGAGGACCCTGAGCCCAGAGGAGTCAACTGCTAAGCCAGTAGGGCAGGGAGGGCTTCCTGTAAGAGGAAGACCAGGGGGTTGACCCCACCTTAGCTTGCAGGTGGCCCGGAGTCCTCCCTGGCCTGTGGGGCCCCTTCAATAAAGTGCAGACAGGCTGGTGGCAGAGCCCTCTGCTCCGTGGCATTGGCCGCAACCGCAGTGGGATTCACAGCCAGAGGAGCTGGGCTGACCCCAAGCTGAGGACGGGCCATGCCAGGCTCTCCTGGGAGCCAGACAGCCCGTCACCCTGGACAAGGACCAACGAGGAGAAAGAGACGTGTCAGGGGTCGAGGGGCCTGGCTGCCAGCCTTGCTGGGTGCCCTGACCTCTCTGAGCCTTTTTCCTCGTCTGTACAATCATGACGATCCCTGCCCTGCAGAGCGGCTGTGAAAAGTCCCCAAAGCCCAAATGCCCGGAGCCTGGGCTGGCGTGGCCTGTGGAGCGGAGGTCTGGCTGCAGCCCTCAGCCCTGTGTTCCAGGGACGGGAGGCTGGGGGTCGCAGACAGCAGGGGTCCCCCCTCCCCACCACCCCACCCCGGGAGCCGCAGCAGGATCTGAAGTCACCGTCTTTGGCTGCAGGGAGACAGTTCACTCCGGGACAGGCATGTTTTCAAGAAAAAGAAAAACACAGGCAGGGAGCCATCCTGGGAACTAATTAGATCCGGAAGGCAGCCCCTGGGGCTACAAAGCGGCCCCTTGTGGGTGGTGGGTGGGGCCTGGGGGTGTGGGCGAGAGGCCGCGGAGAGGCCCCTGGGACCGTGCACCCACTCACAGGGCCCCTGTTCCCCGTGGCTCTCTGCTCCCCGCCGTGGGTCAGGGGCACCCAGGCCACAGGGACATTCTCGAAGGACAGGTCTGGGAGGGGTCACATAGGGCCTTGGGCCCCAGATGACAGAGCTTGGTCCCTGAGCCCACTGAGTCAGGCAGGGCGGGCTCCCCAGGGTTAGTGTGTTGGCCTGGGCCTGGGGGGCCGCAGGAGAAGCGGGGGGCACTACAGAGCATGCGTGCTTGGGGAACCACAGCTGAGGGCCCCAGGAGGCCGGTGTGGCACTAGCGAGGCTGCAGGCGTGGGACCCGGACATCCCGGTCCCCAAGCCCTGGTGAGAGCTTGCCATCTGGCCTGCAGACTGTAGTCAGCATTGTGGACAGATGGGCCCAGCGTGGGACCTTGTGGGCACCTGCTGATGACCCCTCCATCCTCAGCTCTTAGCTGACCGCTGGGTGGGGGTAGTGGGGGAGTCTTCTGATTGCAGGAGGCAATAGAAGAATGGGCAGTGACCTCCGAGTTATAGGAAAAAAACTGAGTCTCAGCCCTGGCTCTGCCTGTTGTGTGCTGGACGGGTAAGGTGTACAGCCGGGCAGGTTGCGCACTGCACAATTCCAAGGGCAGCCGTCATGCTGTGATCTCTGTTAATAATGGTCCCAGAGTTGTGCAGTACACAACCTGTGCGGCAATACAAGTGGCCCTGGGTGGGGTGTCTGGGCCAGTCCCTCTGCCGTCCTGGGCCGGGGCTTCCCCATCCATTTCCCTGGCCGTCGTGAGTATCCAGAGTCAGCACACACAGTAGGTCCTCTTTCAGGGTCCGCCACTGTCAGCCCTCCCGGAAGCCCTGCCTCCCAGAGATGCAGGAGGAGGGCCCCGGGCACACTCGGCTCTTCTCGCGTCCCCGGGAGGTGCCGCTGGCCCCTGGCCTTGGGAGCTTTGCTCTGATGTCAAGTTCTTCCTGACTAGGACTCCCAAGGCCTGCGGACTACAGCTTATTTTTGAAAATGCACACACACACAAATGCTAACAGCTGAATCTGGTCAAGACTGACTGTTGACTTCAGAGCTTTGGCTCCAGGAGAGGGTGAGGCCTGGGTGGGGGTTGTCAAAACCCCCCCAAATAAACAGAGTCTGCCTCCCAGCCGTGGGGCCCGAGGTTTTCAAGTGGAACGCGGCGGTGGGAACCGCGTCTCTCGTTTCCCACTGATTCATGGGATGATTCATCCGTGTGTGGGGAGGCGGCCCAGGAAGCCCGCCCTGCCCCGCCTCCCACCCCATCCCCACCACCCACCTCGCCCGACTGATTAAAGGGACGGGACCTGGTGTGGGGGGTGGGGGGCTGTGAACCATCCGGCTGACCCAGGAGCTCTTGGGGTGCGCAGAGTCAGGGAGGGCAGAGCCTCAGGAGGCACCAGGCCTGCGTCCACCCTCAACTGTCTTCACCTCCAGCCCGTTTCCTGGCATGCGGCTCCCACGGCGAGACCTGCTTAGCAGGCTGAACGACCTTTGTGGAGATGTTTGCAGACCTACTGTGTGCTGCTGGATCAGAGGGGGTCTGGCAGGGCATCCCTGCCCTCCATCCTTCCCACCCTCCCCCTCTCAGGGGCCGCCGTGGGGGTCGCCTCTGCTGGTGACAGCTGGGCTGTGGGGCACCCCGACAGGTCTGCTGTGTCCCAAAGGGGCTGGTGCGCGGGTGGGAGGTGAGCCTTGCCCGGCTTCTCCCTGGGGTTCCTGCAGCCACCGGGGCCCTGCCACCTGCCCGCGGGGGCGCTGGAGACACAGCTCTCACACTCACCAGCCCAGCTCACAGCACCCCCCCACACACGCCCCGCCCCGACCAGGCCTCCCTGTCTCCCGTCTCTGTCTCACTTGCTTGGGGGAGAACCTTCAGAAAATCCGCAAACCCCAACAAAGTCACCCGTCACTCTACCTCTGCCCCAAACGGCCGTCGTGAAATCTTTCGGTGTGTTTTCCTGCCAGCCTGTGGCCCGTGAATATTTTACAGGGGGTTTTTGTTTTTAAATTGTCCCATGAAATTGAGTGTCGCCGATTTTAACTCATCTCTGGAGAGGCTGCGTTGGAAAGAACAGCACCTGCAGGGCGGTCCGGATCTGCGGGCAGCCGGGCCGGTGGCTCAGCAGCTTGGTCAGCTTGGGGCGCACTCAGCTGGCCAGCGGGACCTGGGCTGGATCAGCTGGCAGGGAGCAGACGTGCCTAAAGCTCTGTGGAGTCCCTGAGATCGGGGATGGAGTCAGAGTCCCAGAGGTCGGGGATGAAGTCCCTGAGGTCGGGGATGGGGTCCCTGAGGTCGGGGATGGGGTCTCTGAGGTCGGGGGATGGGGTCCCTGGGATCAGGGATAGAGTCAGGGTCGTGGGATGGGGTCCCTGAGGTCGGGGACGGGGTTCCTGAGATGGGGGGCGGGGTCCCTGAGGTCAGGGGACGGGGTCCCTGAGGTCGGGGACGGGATCCCTGAGATGGGGATGGGGTCCCTGAGGTCGGGGATGGGGTCCCTGAGGTCAAGCGATGGGGTCCCTGGGATCAGGGATGGAGTCAGAGTCCCTGAGGTTGAGAATGAAGTCTCTGAGGTCGGGGATGGGGTCCCTGAGGTCGGGGACGGGGTCCCTGAGGTCGGGGGATGGGGTCCTTGCAATCAGGGATGGAGTCAGAGTCCCTGAGGTTGAGGATGAAGTCTCCAAGGTCGGGGACGGGGTCCCTGAGGTCAGGAATGGGGTTCCTGATGTCGTGGGATGAGGTCCCTGAGATGGTAGACAGGGTCCCTGAGGTCGTGGGATGAGGTCCCTGAGGTCGGGGACAGGGTCCCTGAGATGGGGGACGGGGTCCCTGAGGTCATGGGATGAGGTCCCTGAGGTCGGGGGATGGGGTCCCTGAGAAGGGGGACGGGGTCCGTGAGGTCATGGGATGAGGTCCCTGAGGTCGTGGGATGGGGTCCCTGAGGTCGGGGACGGGGCCCCTGAGGTCGGGTCACGTGGGTCCCGTGGTAGCACGGCCTTTTCTGACCTGACGCTCTCACCCCTCCTCTGCCTTGCTCACACTGGGCCCGGTATGCAGTCGGCCGGATCCAGCGGCAGCTGCCCTCCTGCTGTGTCTTTGCACCTCTGTTCCCCTCCACCCAGAGCACCCTTCCAGGCACTGGACTCCACAGCGCACCCTGGGCCTGCCTCTGTCCCATCGCTGGTCACACGGTGCTGGGACTGGCCGGCCACTGGCCTGTTCCCAGCACGGGGTGTGCGCCCAGAAGGTGCTCGGCATCCCTATGAGAGCGAGCGCGGCGGACCGGGCCTTATGCCGGGAGCCCCAAGGAGGATCTGGGAGAAACCGCCAGGGGGCTGCCTGGAGGAGGCAGGCTTTGAGCTGCACCTGGGACAGGTCGGAGCGTCGTGGTAGGGGGGACTTGGGAGAGGTCCGGGTGGGAGGAGGCACAGAGAGGTGGGCGATGGAGCCGGGGGTGAGTGGCCCCACCGGGAGGGGTGATACCTGGCCTTGCCCATGTGGGCTTGCCTGTCCCAGCGCAGAGCGGTGGTGGGCACGAGCCTAGGCTAAAGATATCCAGGCCTAGTGCCAAGCCCTCCCTTGCCTGGGTTCTCCAGGAACCTTGGTGACATGGGGATTGCCTGGTAGGGGAGAACTTTGTGAGACCACGGAACCTGAAATGGCCACTCCACCTTGAAGTCAGACATGAATACAGGTTCCCAGCACCCTTGGACAGTGCAGCAGAGCTAGGCTCAGCCCCCACGGGCTAGCAGGCCAGTAGCTTCTCCTCCAGAATTTCGGGGACTGTTAGCCATCCACCTGGAAATAAACGTGCTGGGCATCTGTGTGTGTTGGGAGCCGCAGAGCCCTGGCCTGGGGTGGGCCCCAAGTCTGTGACCATGACCTCTGAACCTGAGACCACACCCCTCCACTGGGCTCTACCTCTGCAGGGGGCCCCTGGCGGCCCGCAGTTTGATCGTCAAGGAGCCAAGAGTGGGGCACATCCCAGCTAGGCTCCGGCCACCCTGGACAGGCGGCCTTTGATTCAGGCTGACCGCGGGAGGCTGGGCCCTCCACGGTCAGTGACCACGGGCTGATTGAGAGGCAGACATCACAGGACCGGTGGGGTGGGCCCTCCTCGCCTCCCCTGACCACGGAGCCCAAGGCAAGCTCTGTTCTGGGCCCCGAGTCCCAGTCAGGCTTCAATGCACAGTCAGGGCCTTGGTGGGGGTGGTCCGGGGGGAGGGAGGGCCCCAAGGACAGGGAGACCTGTGGCCCCATCCAGAACCTGGCTCCGCTCCAATGGAGTTTCTGTTTTTCCACCTTCGGGATGGAACCGATGACCCCTGCCCTGGCCGCCCCCTGGACAGCCGGGGAGATGAGTCTGGCTGTGGGTGGGGACCTCACTTGTCCACAGAGGCTTCCGAGGCCCCGACTGTGGGCCTGCGCTCCTTCCCGTCCCTTTGGACAGTCGGGAAAACCAGATTTTCTCCAGATCCTGGTGCCCAGTCACTTCCCAGAGACCCTCAGCTGCGGAGCTGGGCCTTATGGGCTGAGCCCTCTTCGTTCAGCACCTTCAGGGAGCCTTAAGGTTTGCAAGTCACGACCTGTTCCCGCAGCTCTCTGGGGCGGGCAGGGGTGGAGAGGCCCAGAGACTGTAAGCGATT
The DNA here is from genome assembly GCF_033118175.1 of Dama dama. NCBI lineage: Eukaryota > Metazoa > Chordata > Mammalia > Artiodactyla > Cervidae > Dama > Dama dama. The sequence continues at coordinate 3,144,110 of NC_083686.1, read as the reverse complement.
TGCCTAAAGCCACACAGCTGGAGCCCAGCCTGGCGCTCCTTTCAGGCCCTGGGAGCTGCTTACAGGCAGTGCTGGGCAGTGTGGGCTCCAGATAACCCTACTGTCCGGTGGGGGCCCTGAGAGACCCCAGCACGTACGCCCGCAGGGAGACCAAAGGGGCTATGGGCCTTGTGCCACCCACACGCCTCAGGCCTGTGGTCCCGGCAGGCGGCTGCTGACGGCAGCAGAAATCTGAACCGGTGAAGGCTCTGGGGAAGGTCGCGAGCTGCCTGGCAAGGCGGCCTGGGGCTGGGCCAAGCTCGACACACACAGAGGGGCCCTGGCAACTCAGACGGCGGCAGCCCGATGTGGCCCAGGAGGGGGCCGCCCCACGGCCGGGGAGCGCCCACCCAGGGGGCTTCAGCCGTGACCTTGTCCAGCCACTGCACGGGCCCAGGGCCTGCAGGGACAGGCCAGAGCTGCAAGCTGGGGTGAGGTGGGGGACAGTTTCCTCACACCAATACACTGCTATCTTGGAGAGAAAGGGCAAGGGCCCTTGGCAGCTGGCCCAGAGAGATCCAGCCCGAGCTCTGTGAGAGTGCTGTGTGGCCCAAGATAAGTGTCCTGACCTCTCTGAGCCTCTTGGCCAGCCTGGCGATGTGAGGTGGGGAAGCCCGGCGTCCACCACCCTGATCCTGGTGGTCTGGGCCGCACTAATGTACCTGGTTCTTCCTGCCAGTGTAGGTCTCCACCAGCTGACCAGCCCGCGGTACAAGTTCAACTTCATCGCCGACGTGGTGGAGAAGATTGCGCCGGCCGTGGTCCACATAGAGCTCTTCCTGAGGTGCGTGGAGCCCCTCGTGGCCCGCCCCCACCATCTCCTGGGCCCAGACGAGACGTGACCCTAGCCCCGGGGTGGGGGGGCAATCCAGCGGACCTCGATCAGACCTCCTGGCCGTGGCTGCCCTGGGGAGGACGCCCCTCCCCAATCCTGACCTCGTGGCCTAGAGAGGCAGAAAGCAGCTCGCACGTGACCCAGCTGCAGTGGCTGCTGCAGGCTCACAGGGGCTGTCTGAGCTGATGCCGCCCTGCAAACCCCCGGCTCCCATGGAATCCTGGGGTCTCCTCCCAAATCAACTTCGACACCGCAGCTCTGTCTTAACCTCACGGCCGCTGTGTGTGGAGGGGGCCGGGAGGGGCCCAGAAGGGACACACAGGGTCAGACCCACCCCCACTTCCAACCTGTTGGGGTCAGAGGGAGCCAGCCCCTTGCGTGCCACGCTGCCCAAGGGGACCGTCACCAAGGCCTCGGCCACAACCCCAGGGCCTGGCTTGACTTGACTTCACAGCACTTTCCCCGAGTGGTGGGGGCGGCCAGCGTCATCAAGCCCCTCCAAGGCACAGGGGACAAGGGAGTCCACCCCCCACCCCACCCTGGGCAGGGGGCCGGGAGAGGGCAGAATCACTCCCACCCTGACTCCTGGCCCCAGCACAGGACTTGGCCCCTGCCCGCTGGCCGTGGAGCTTGGCCAGTGGGAGCCCCTCTCTCCCGGCATCCCACCCCTGACCTCTGGAGGGCTGGGGCGGTTCTCAGCACCGACGGTGCTCCAGGGGCCGAGCAGACGCCTAACGCGAGCTCAGCATGGTCCTCGGAACCCGCTCTGTGCCCGTCACCACAAGGGCTGCCCTTCCTGCCCTTCCGAGCTGACCCACAGCCCCCGGCCTGGTGCCACCTCCCGGAGGAGACAGCCAGGCCCAGCCGCCCGCCCCTCAGCACTGACCGACGGCACATGCACCGCGCTCCGAGGCCCTCACACATGTTGGGAAGGCAGGCTCCCATGTCCCCATTTTCTGGATGTGGAAACAGAGACCTGGGCAGCTGCCCCAGGCTCAGGGCTGCCCCCCGGGTCTCTGGCATCTCAGAGTCGAGCCCATCCTCCTGCAACACGCTGACCCCTCACTGCCCTTTTCACGGGCCTCAGATCCTGAAATGTGTCTTTAGGGAAACGACAGCCCAACATGTGAATGGCCCGTCCTTGGCCTTGCAGGTGGCTTGTGGGGGGGGCAGCGTGCTTCCAGACACCAGTCCCTGAACCAGCTAGTTTGCTGACTACAGTGGGAGGCAGCAATGCTGGGTCCAGCCTTCCTTGGAGGCTGACGTCCCGGGGTGGGGGCGGGGAGATGCCAAGGTGGGCGTCATCCCAGACACGGGCAGCGTGGTCCTCCTGCACGGGCACCTCCGGCTGTGACCCCGGAGTGCGCGGGGGGAGGCCCTGGGCTGCCTGGGGGTCTTCCTCAGATCCGGGGCGAGTCCTGCACCCAGCAGGCCCCGCAGGGCTCGGGTGCAGTTACCGCTCAGGGAACGGCACGGAACCGGGTGGAGGGTGTGGGCAGGAGCTGGTCTCAGGCCTGAGTGACCGATGCTCCGGTCACCGCGCAGAGGGGCCGAGTGGCCAGGCTGCCCGGGGCAAAGCCTGGCTCTGCCCTTCCCCAGCCTGACCCGGGCGGCTGCTTCATGTCCCTGGGCCTGGGTCTCCATCTGTGAACTGATGTGGGCAGGAGGCTGACCCCTCTGAGTCTCAGTCTCCTCATCTAGGAAATGGGCTGACACCGCCTCCCCTGAGCTGGGTGGCTGCCGGCCTTGTTTCCCCACCTGTGAACTGGGGGGGCCTCTCTCTATCTTGTAGGGTGGCTGGGAGCACGATGTGACTTGGCCTCTGGCTCTGTGGGGGCTCTTGGTGACCTTGGTTGTCCCTGACCTGCTGGGGAGGTGGCATTTCTGCACTTCCCAGAGATCCGCTCCGCTGTTCCTCCCCGCCCTGCCCCATCCCTGCCCCCTAACACACACACACACACACACACACACACACACACACACACACAGTTAGACCCTTTATGGCTGGGGTCTGTCCAGCAGCCTCGGGCATGGATGACTTGCCCCGTCCAGGCCCCAAAGACAGAGGCGACCCTCCCCGGGGAAGGCTCTGAGCCTTCCGGGACTTCAGGGCAGACAGCCAAGGCTCCGGAGGGAGGTGGGAGCACGGGCCCCTCAATGTTTACGACCTTCTCTCTGTGCAGCTGGAGATCTGGGACACTGACGTTCCCCAGGGACCTGCTGAGTCCCGCGGAGCCGTGTGCACACCCTCCTGTCTTCCGTATGGCTTATTGACCAACTGCCTGCAGACGGGCAACCTGCTCGCTGGAGCAGGTGATATTGGCCCATTTCCCAGATGTGGAGACTGAGGCTCAGAGGGGTCAGCCTCCTGACTGTCCACAGCCAGGCAGATGTAAGTGGGGACTGGACCTGAGGTTACAATCCTGGTCTGTCTGGCTCCAGGGCAGGAAGTGCCTGCTGCATCATCATGGTACTGACAGTCACAGGCCTCATGTCTCGTCCTCGCAAGTAGCAAGTCACAGGTCATCGTCCCCCTATCTGTGGCTGTGAAATGAGTCCAGACTTAACTACTGGCCAAGGCCACAGCCAGGAGGTGGCAGAGCCAGGATTCAATCCTAAGGCCTGGTGGATGCTTGTCTCCCTTGGCCCCTGGCTGTGGCCGCCCCCACCCGCAGTCCTGACCCAGCCCACCCACATGCCTCTCCCACAGACATCCTCTGTTTGGCCGCAACGTGCCCCTGTCCAGCGGCTCAGGCTTCATCATGTCAGAGGCGGGCTTGATCGTCACCAACGCTCACGTGGTATCCAGCACCAACACTGTCTCGGGCCGGCAGCAGCTCAAGGTGCAGCTGCAGAACGGTGACACCTACGAGGCCACCATCAAGGACATCGACAAGAAGTCGGACATCGCCACAATCAAGATTCACCCCAAGGTCAGTGGGTGGTGAGGGGGGTGGGGAGACCTTCCTGGACCCTGGAGCTCAGAGACCTCTCAGCCCCACTTCCCATCAGACACTCAGAGGAATCAAGGCCCCTGGGGACTGGCAACATGTCCTAGTCTTGGGTCTAGTCAGACTAGAACCCCGATATCTGGACACTGCCCTCCAGGACCTAAGTGGCCCGTGCAGGGCAGAGCAGGCTGCCTTCCAGGAAATGTGCCGCTCCCACGTGGAGAGTGGAGGATCTCCAGGGCTGGGGACACTTCCATTGTCCCTCCCGGGCCTATTGCTGGAGAGGCAGTGTCCCCCTGGGGGTCACAGAAGAGGCAACACCCTCCTGCATGTTTCTTGGTGTTCAGCATCGTGGTTCCGGCTCCTTGGGGCACTGTGGGCTCACCTGGGGTGACCTGTGCCCTGAGCACGCCATGCAGTCCATGGCAGGGGGGAACGGGCCCACGTGGGCCAGGCAGTCCAGCTTGGTTGAGCTTGCACCCAGCTTCTGCTCTTTCTGAATAAAAGTTGCCAGGATTTGAGATGACCAGTGCTTTGCAACGAGGCCTCCCCCTGCCCAGTCACAGGAGAGGGAATTCAGAGGCTCCACGAAATTATCCTAACGGAGACCCTTGCCCACTTTCAGAGCCCGTTCACAGTCGTTCCTGAGCCCAGGACACCATCTTTATGTTGGAGACGGGGAAACTGGGGATGATGGGAGGGCTGTACTCAAGGTCAGAGGATGGCAGACGTTTTCCGTGAAGCGCCGGACAGCGAACGATGTAGGCTTCACAGGCCCTGTGGTCTCTGTCGCAACCTCTCCACTCTGAACCGTCCTGGGAAGGCAGCCACAGGCCAGACAGATGGCTGGGCTGCGGTCCAGGGAAAGATGTGTTTACAGAAGAGGCTGCTGGATCTGGCTGGATTTGGCCAAGGGCCGCAATGTGCACCCCCTGCCCGAGGACCCCCGTGGGGAGAAGCAGAGCCTTTAGAGCCCCAGGTGGGCGGTCGCTGGGTCTCTCCCTTTCCAGGCGCTGGAATCTCCCCCTGGGGAGTGGAGGGGTGCATCCTAGCAGCCACCAAAGATGCTGGCAGGGTCAGTAGGACCAGGTGCCCTATATTCCTGGTGCCTGCAGGGGTTCTGCTGACCGCAGGTCTGACTCCCGGCCCCCAGCCCTGCGTTAAACTGGGCTCTGGGCAAAGTGCTGACCCGCACTGTCCCCTCTGGGTCCTCGTCCCAGATGCCGCTCCCTGGGTCCTCACCTGGGACACCGTGTGCCTCTTGCCGAGGCTTCACTGCCCAGCAGCATAGAATGTGGCGCGCTGAGGCTCCACGCCTCCCACGTGGGCACAGCTCTCAACGCCTGCTTAACCCTCACTTGTGTGAACAGCATTTTTCCTGTTTATCAAGAGCTGCTGGGAAAACCAGAAAACTTCTCACTTGACTTGGAGGCAGACAGTACGCAGGGGACGCTCCTGACACGGGAGGAGAGGCTGGATGGATGGAGCCCACGGTCCTGAGGGTCTGCGGCTCAGGGTCCTGCCCTTGACCTCCTCCGGAGTCAGCAGAGGCCCCTGGGATCTGGGCGCGGCTGTGCCCCCGGGCCGTGCCCAGCCGGACCTCTCTGTCCTCCCTGCCATGGACCCTGTGGCCTGCCTTGGGGAGACCTGTGGTTGCTGTGAATGCCAGCCCTGGGTCTGGTGGCCCCCAAGGGTCAGCCAGCCTTGCATTGGCCTGACGCTCTGGGGACCACCCTGCCGGGGGCCTGGCCATAATTTGGCTCTGGTCCCACCAAAGGCCCACCACTGAGCTTCTTTTCCCACGTCCTCCCTGCCTCCTCCCCAGAAAAAGCTCCCGGTGCTGCTGCTGGGCCACTCGGCAGACCTGCGGCCTGGTGAGTTCGTGGTGGCCATTGGCAGCCCCTTCGCCCTGCAGAACACGGTGACCACCGGCATCGTCAGCACAGCCCAGCGGGACGGCCGGGAGCTGGGCCTCCGGGACTCAGACATGGACTACATCCAGACGGATGCCATCATCAACGTGAGTCCGCACAGCGGCCTCAAGATCGGTCCCCAGAGCCCCGCCCCCAGAGCCCCTCAGGCTCTCACATGTCCACTGGCTGGAAAGTTCTTTCCTTACATTAAGTGCAGCTCTGACTCCCAGGACACCAGGCCAGTCCTCGCAGTCTTAGAGGCTGCAACCCTGATCTGGGATAGCCCTTCAGAGTCGTAGAGACGCAGCCAAGACCTCAGAAATATCTTTGCCTAAATCACACACCCTGTCAACATCATTATTACTGCTACTATCGTTATTCCATTGGATGCCACCTCTTGCATTCACAAAGCCCTTTGCCCAGACACCCAGCACCTGCTGCCTCTCTGCTTTACCATGGTTCAGACCCTCTTCTGGGAAGTGCTGGTCTTTGAAAGACTTCTCGATGCCAGTGGGATGAGAAGCAGTGCCCTGTCCTGCATCCGCTGGGGAGGGTGGAAACACGGATGAGAGGCTGGAGGGAACCCGTGAGGTCTGGGCGGACAGCACCGGCCAGCTGAGACCCGGATGATCCGAGTCGGCCGTGCACTGGGCCGCCGCGGGCCTCAGCCTTCTCATCTGTGGAATGGGTGCTGAGGCCTTTCAAGCCTACGGTGCTCAGTCGCTTCATCGTGTCCGACTCTTTGTGACCCCATGGACTCTAGCTTGCCAGGCTCCTCTATCCATGGAATTTTCGGGGCAAGAATAGTGGAGTGGGCTGCCCTTTCCTTCTCCATTCAACGCCGTTGCGGGAGGAAATTTAATTACATGTTTCTGGGCCAGTTGGATGGTAGTTTCTGAAGAAAAACTTCAGAAACCCTCCAGGAAGGGAGATTCGGGGCCCAGCTCACGTGGTATTTCCTCCCCTGCAGTATGGGAACTCCGGGGGACCGCTGGTGAACCTGGTGAGTGTCCCCTAGAGTGGGAGCCTCAAGTTTTCTGGGGCCCTGTTCACACTGGGGTGGGCGGCACAGCCTCGAGGGGTGCTTGGGACCCAGAACACAGGCCTTGTGCCTTCACACCCAAGGGTCTGGGGGCCCCGGAGGGGGATGCGACCCCAAGCACGTGCTGCCCCCAGGGGAGCTGGTGCTGTCGGGAGGAGTGAGGGAGGTCTGAGAGCAGCAGGACCCATGCCTGTGGTGGGCCTGGGGCAGGGGACACGGGTCGGGGGCCAGTCCCCTCGTCATCGTGTTGACGGGGGAGGAGCTGGGCTTACCACGCACCCCGGCCCCCAGGCTCCCTGGGGCTGGCCCCTATATCGACCGTGTAAGGATGGACACGGGGGGCGGGGGGGTCCCGCAGGAACGCTGGGGCAGGGGTGTCTGCCGGGCACCCCGGGAGGAGCTGCGGCCGGGAGTGGGGTCTCAGGTGGCAGATCAGGCCAAGCTGCACCCGCCTCCTGGGGTGTGCAGGACAGGGAGGGAGCCCAGCGCGAAAGGGACGAACAGTGGAGGAGGCTGGGGGCTGCCCTGGCCCCAGGTCCCCCCACCTGCCTCCCGAAAGAGGGGATAGAGGGCCCCCCAGCCCTCACCACGTCCCTCTTGGCTCCAGCCCCTCAGAAGGCTGGCTGGGGGGCGTCCTCGGTCAGTAGGCGCAGCTTCTTGGGGGCAGGCTGTAGCTCCCCAGGTCAACACTCTGCAGTGATGGAGCTAGGGGGTCAGGTGTGGAGGCGAACGGCGGGAGAGGTGGGGGCCCCTGACTCAGACCTGGACCCCGGAGCACCTTTAGGGGGCTTCTCAGGGACGGCGCTGACGGCCAGGGCCGCCCGTCTGGGAGCCGAGTCGCACGGACACGCTGCTCTGCCACTGAGCCCAGTGGCTGCTTGGGTTCTCGGAGTGACCGCCCGCTCTGATCTCCCACCCAGGACGGCGAGGTCATCGGCATCAACACGCTCAAGGTCGCGGCCGGCATCTCCTTTGCCATCCCCTCGGACCGCATCACGCGCTTCCTCTCAGAGTTCCAGGACAAGACTGGCAAAGGTACGGAGCCCCCACGTGGGGTCAGGGACGCTGTCCCAGGGCTGAGCTCACAGCCTCCAGCAGGGCCAGGCGATCCCGCAGTGCTCTGTGACGGCACCCACTCCCCATTCCGCCTTGATGTCCCGAGACCCCCACACCTCAGCCTCTCTCCCATGCTCTCCTCACCTCATGACGATGAGCACCCCCACGCCTCTAGACTGTCCCCTCTGGCTGGGGATCATCTATCTCACTTCCCACCTCCTAAGGTGGTGGCCCCCAAATTTCACTTGTCTGAGCTGCTCCATAGTTGTCAGAACCCAGATAGAACTTCCTTCTATCCCATTAACCCATCTGCCCTCCCAACCACCAACCCATCCACCCATCCACCAACACATCCACCTACTCACCAACCCTCCCATCCATCCATCCTTCCTCCCACCCATGCACCAACTCATCCATCCATCCACTCATCCCTTCCTCTGCCTATCCTTCCTTTCTACCTTCTTTTTCTTGCTTTCCTTCCTTCCATCCTTCCTTCTGTTCATCCATCCATCCATCCACCCCTCCTGCATCTTTTTATCTGTCTAGTTTTTGAGATGATGGTTTTCTTTCTTCATCTTTTGATATGGTAAATTTCTTTGGTTGGTTTTAAAATATTAAACTATCCTTGCATTCCTGGAATAAACCTCACTTAGTGGTGATGTATTATCCTTTTTGATATATTGTTGGGTTTGATTTGCTGAAAGCATTTCAAGACTTTTCACATCTATCTTCATGAGGAATGTGGGTCTAGTTCTCTTTCCAGTTCGGGTGTTGGGATAATGAGTTGCAGACTGGCTTAGGAAAAACACTCCCTCTTCTACTCTCCATTTTCTACTGCAATGCTGTTTTACTTCTGACACATCTGGTCAGCAAAAAGTGGGGTTTCCCCCTGCCAAGCAGGGTGTCTTACAATTTAACTCAATTCTGACACTGTCTACCCAGAGATAGCATCAGACCCCACAAGTTAAGGGCTCAGTCCTATGACTGCCCCAGCCCTGCCTTCAGAGGCCCGTTGTACACTGTGACGATAAAATCAGAATTGCCCATGACCCCTTTCTGGGGTTGGATCGTTTACTAGAGCAGGAAAGCTGTTTGCTCGAGAGACAACCAGTTTATTGTAAAGCATACGTCCCAGGAACAGCCTGATGAAAGAGACACGTCGGGCAAGGTGTGGGGGAGGGGCGGGGAGCCTACGGTCTCTGGGTGCCCCTCCACACGATCGCCAGCCCAGAAGCTCTTCAAACCCATCTTTTTGGGGTTTTGTGGCGGCTTCATGACATAGGCATGGTTGACTAAGCTACTGTGTGTGTGTTAGTCTCCCAGTTGGGCTGGACTCTATGCAACCCCATGGACTGTCGCTTGCCTACTGCAGACCATAGCTCCTCCGTCCATGGGGTTCTCCAGGCAAGAATACCAGAGTGGATTGCCACGCCCTCCTCCAGGGGATCTCCCCAACCCAGGGACTGAAGTTGGGTCTCCTGCATTGCAGGCGGACTCTACCATCTGAGCCACAGGGAAGCCTCTGAATAAGTTACTAGCCATTGGCAATTGATTCAACCTCTAGTTCGTCTCCTCTCCCCGGAGCAAGGCAGAGAAGGCTGAGGAGGAACGTTCCAATCCTCCAATTACGTGGTCGGTTCCCCTTGCAACCAACCTGACACCCTTACAAACTTTCCAAAGTTTACCTCATTAACATAAAGTCAAGTGTGATTGAAAGGGACTTGTGAATAACGAAAAGCCATGTGAGAGTTAGACCATAAAGAAGGCTGAGCACCAAAGAATTGATGCTTTCAAACTGTGGTGCTGGATAAGACTCTTGAGAGTCCCTTGGACAGCAAAGAGATCAAACTAGGCAATCCTAAATGAAATCAACAATAGAATATTCATTGGAAGGACTGATGCTGAAGCTGAAGCTCCAGTATTTTGGCCACATGATGCAAAGAGCTGTCACATTGGAAAAGACTCTGATGTTAGGAAAGATTGAGGACAGGAGGAGAAGGGGATGACAGAGGATGAGATGGTTGGATGGCATCATCGACTCAATGAACATGAGTTTGAGCAAACTCCAGGAGATGGTGAAGGATAGGGAAGCCTGGCGTGCTGCAGTCCATGGGGTTGCAAAGAGTCGGACATGACTTAGCGACTGAACAACAATAACAATTTCACCTTTAGAGGTCTGGAACTATTTCAGGAGCTGCGAGAAAAAGATGTCCCTTAGAGGTCTAATCACTTTAGGGAAATACAAAAGTTTTAGAAGTTTAGTGTTAGGAACCCTGGATGAAGACCAAATTACGTATACATTTCCTATTATTAGTCACAGTATCACAGAAATAGTCACTCATTTTCAGTTTTCTGGAACCATTTGTTTAGAACTGATATGATGTCTTCCTTAGGTGTCAGTTAGAGATTCTCCTGTAAGACCGTCTGGGCTTGAAGTTACTTTGTGGCAAGATTTTTAACTACTTCAATTTCTCTAATAGACACGGGGCTATAAAAACTGTGAGTCTCTCAGTCTTGTCTGACTCTTTGCAATCCCGTGGACTGTAGCCCACCAGGCTCCTCTGTCCGTGGGGATTCTCCTGGCAAGAATACTGAGTGGGTTGCCAGTCCCTCCTCCAGGGGATCTTCCCGACCCGAGGATTGAAACCAGGTCTCCTGCCTCACAGATTCCTTACTATCTGAGTCAGTAGGGAAGCCCATACAGGGTTATGGAGGGTATCTGTTTCTTCTTGAGTGAACTTTGCTAGTTTGAAATTTTCAAGAGGTATATTCAGTTTACCTCTGTTGTCAAGTTTATTGACATCTAGTTGTTCATATTAGTCTCTTACCTTCTTAATACCTATAGAATCTGTAGTGATGTCACCTCTCCCATTCCTCATATTGATCATTGTGTCTTTTTACCCCTAATTAGTCTGGCTAAAAACTTATCAATTTTATTGATTACAAAAAGTCAACTTTCGGTTTTCATTTATTTTTTCCACTTTTTCCATTTTCTATTTCTTTGATTTCTATTCTTTATTATTTCTTTTCTTCTGCCTACATTAGATTTCATTTGATCCTCTTTTTCTAGTTTTAAGGAGAAGGCTGAAGTCATTGATTTGATATCGCCCTTCTTTTCTGATATTGGTACTTTAGTGCTATTAATTCCCCTCTAAGTACTGCTTTACCTCCATCCCACGAAGTTTGGTACATTGTATTTTGTTTTGTTTTTCAATTTAAAATGCTTTCTAATTTCTCTTTTGATCTATTCCTTAGAGTTGGGTTATTTAGAAGTATGTGTATTTACTTTCTAAGTTATTGTGACTCTTGCAGATACCTTATAGTTTAATTCCATTGTGGCCAGGGAGCATGTTTTTATGACATGACATTTTAAAAATGTGCTGAGACTTGTTAAAGTTTGCTGTTGTTCAGTCGCTCAGTGGTGTCCGACTCTTTGTGACCCCATGGACTGCAGCACGCCCGGCTTCCCTGTCCTTCCCCATGTTTAGGTTTGGACTGTGTGAAGGCTGTTTTGGGGTCTGAGACATCTGCTGCATCACAGACTGGAGAAGCTGGGGGCCTAGAGCTACCAACTCAGCCTCTATGTTTGTATTGCCCCAGCCAGGGGGCCTGTGCTGCGTCGTTAGAGCTCACTGGGTGTTATCAATTAATATCTGGTTTATGGAGAAGGCAGGAGAAGGTGACCAGTTCAGATCAGAGCAAGGCAACTTGGGGAGCCTGCAGGATGGAGGCTGGGTCGGGGAGCTCCCCTGTCCACTGGGGTCGGGTGGGGGGCCCAGCAAGGGAGCAGATGTCAGAGCCGATGTGGGTGAATGGTGCCTGGTGATGTGGGTGGGCCCAAAGCCACCAGATCAGAACCAGGACCTCTCCCAGGCCCTCAGGAGCAGCCAGGTGGGGAGAGGTACCTCTGGGCACCTGATCAAACAGGGGTTAGGCTGGCCCCAGGAGGGTGGCTCCTGCTGCCTTCTGCTCCTTAGCCAGGCCCCTCGGGGAGCATTGAGGCTTTCATGGTGGTGCTAACCGAGTCCCGACACGCTCTGTTTCTAGACTGGAAGAAGCGCTTCATCGGCATCCGGATGCGGACCATCACGCCAAGGTGAGTGTCCAAAGAACACTGGCGCCCACCACCCCTCCATTCTTGCCCCTTACCCCCACTCTCCTCCCGGACCCTGGCCCCGACATGCCTGGCCACCGGCAGGTGCTCCCATGGACCAGACACACCCAGGCTTCTGAGCCTTTGCTCAGGTCAGTCCCTCGGCCTGGAACGCCTTTCCCCCTCAGCCTGATCCAAAGGACTCCGTTCAGGTGCTCCTCCTCCAGGAAGCCTCCCAGATTAGTTTTCCTGGGGCCACCATAACAAATCACCCCCAAGTTAGTGGCTTAAAACAACAGAAATTCATTCTGTCAATAGATCTGGAAGCCCGCAGTCCAAACTCAAGGGGTCAGCAGGGCTGCGCTCCCTGGACGCTTCAGGGAAGGGTCCTTCCTTGTATCTCCCAGCTTCTGGTGGTACTGGGTATTTCTTGGGTTGTATTTGCATCACTGCAAGCTCTGCCTTTCTCGTCGCATGGTGGGCACAAAGCCCCCAGATTAGAGCCAGGACATCTCCCAGACTCTCAAGAGCAGCCACGTGGGGAGACGTGACTCGGGGCACCTGATTACACAGGAGCTGGGCTGGCCGAAGGAGGGTGGCCCCTGCTCCCTTCTTCCTCTTGTTTCTCTGATAAAAAACACCGGCCATCGGATTTCGGGACCACCCTAAGTCAGGCTGATCTCATCTCGAGATTCTTAACCAGCCGCATCAGCCAAGTCCCTGTGTCCAAACAAGGTCATGTTCTGAAGCCTGAGCAGACTTGAACTCTGGGAAGGGGACACCATTCTCCCTCCCCGGAGGCTACTTCAAGGGGAGGAGAGTCTCCTCTTCACTTGCACAGTTGTGCTTCCCTCCCCAGCTTGCACTGGGTCCCCCAGGGTCAGAGCTGCCCACCCCCAACCTTGGCCATGAGCTGTTTGTGAGCAAGGACTGTGTCCTGCTCACCCCCAGGGCCAGGACTATAACAGAGCAGGTGTCTGCAAATTCTGAGTGCGTGAATTAGGGGAGGGGCAGGGGAAGAGGAGGGACAGGAAGGAAGGAAAGGAGGCCGAAGGGAAGAAACTGCAAAGTCCAAGGGTTTAGAGAAGGAAGAGGTCACTGCGTTGGGGGGCTCTGGGGAGAACTAAGCTCGCCTGAGTGACCCTCCCACCCACATAGTCCCTAGGATGACATTCCTTCCTGTGTCAGCAGCCGTTCCTCTAGGGAATAAATCTGAAAGCAATTTGGAATCAAGACCAATGTGCCAATTTACTGTCTAAAGGTGCTATTTTTCTCTTCGGTCCAGCTATCCATCACGCCATCCTTCCAGGCTTCTGTATCTCCACGTTCACCCGTTGTCTGTTCATCCTCCTTCCGTCTGCCCATCTATCTGTCACTCTTTCCTTCCCTCCATCCCGCCATCTGATCACCCATCCCTCTGCCTTTCCCTCCCTCCTTTCCCCTCCTGCCGCTCATCCTCCCATCTGTCCATCACCCTCCCCACTCCACACTTCCTACCATCCACCCTCACTGAGATTTCTCTTGAGGAGCCCGAGTTGAGTGGGGGTCACAGACAAGAACCAGTGACAACCCAGAGTGGTCCGTGCCAGGACCGGGCAGCATGGGGGCACAGAGGAGGCGCCTCGTCCTGGGTGGAGGAGGGGATGAGGAGGCAGCTTTGTACTGAGGAGTCAGCTTAGAGGCCCAGAAGTGCCTTAACGGTGGGACTGTCTTTTCAGTTTGGTGGAGGAGCTAAAGGCCAGTAACCCAGACTTCCCGGCGGTCAGCAGTGGGATTTATGTGCAAGAGGTTGTTCCGAATTCACCTTCTCAGAGGTAGGCTCCACCGGAGGAAGCAAAGAGGCTGGGCAGGTGGGCTTGGGGCCTGGGCTGGACTTGATTGACCTTGCATGACCTTGAGCTTCCTGGCAATGTGGTGTAACGTGAAAGTGGCAGGCGGGATCCTGGCCAGTCCTTTAAGCTGGGCTCAGGCTGGAGGGTGAAGGCCGTCCCCTCCTTGGCCCAGAGTGTCCTTCCCTTTGGGTCTGGAGAGACAGAGTAGTGGAGGTCCCCGCCCCAAGCTGAGAACTCCATGCCAGCCTCACTCTCAGCAGCCTCGCGGGTCAGCCTGGGTCTTTCCTGGCCAGTTTCCACATCTGCGAAATGGTCATGATTCTGCCTACTTTTCCTCTCCCACGAGACATTGTCAAGATCAAATGGGGGACAAAGGCTTGCTTCCTCGGAAACCACTGAATACGCGAGAAAGGTCGAATGTTGCAGCACGGTGGGCTAAGCAGGCCGTGCGGGGGGCGGTGGCACCCGTGAGCCTGTGCCCTGGGCCGGCTCTGAACACGCGCCCGCCGCTTCTCCTCCAGGGTCCATCTGTGCCGTGGCGGGGCTCCTTGGGATCCTGCTTCTACACTGCAGCTTCGGGACCAAGACGTAGCCCATGTGGGGTCTGGGGCTCCTCTGGGGGCGCGTGGAGCCAGGCAGGGGGGTCCCCCAGCCCCTTCAACCCAACAGGACACATTTTCTCTGTTTTGTGTGCTGGGCTGGAAGACACGGATCCCTGGGGTCTTCCTGCCCTGAGCACGGCACGCATGCTCAGCGCACAGCCAGCCTGCAGTAAAAACTGTCAAGATACAGATCTGTGACTCCAAAGAATAATCACCCCCAACTCAAGCTCTCTGTTCGGGGGTGCTGGGGCAGCAGGAAGGCGTCAGGGAGAGTGGCCACATGCAGGGCGCCCTGGACAGGGGAGCTCGTTGGGGCCGGTGGCCGAGGCTGACCCAGGCTGGGCCGTGAGCTGGGTGTTCCAGGTGCGTCCCCTCAGGGGCTTCTCACTGGAGCCCGCGAGGTGTGGGCTCTCAGCCCATTGCTTAGATGGGAAGACTGAGCTTTGACGCAGTCATTCCTCTGAGGTCACGCAGCTTGAGCATGTGGATCTGGGTCCTGTCACCCGCGAACCTGACCTCGGTGCCACCCTGCCTGCCCTCTGGATGGAGGGGAAGGTCATGGCAAGTCAGGTGCAGAAGGGCGCTGGCCTCGCTCCCTCCAGCCCTGACAGGAAGGTCTTAGCAACAGCAGCAGCGGTGGAATCAATACCCTGGACATCACTGTAATTTGCAAAGAGTGTCCCCACCCGGGGCTGCAGTGGCGGGAACCGAGGCTCACGGGGCCATGTCCCTGGCCCAGGTGGGGAGGCCACAGCCAGAACGTGACCCCAGCCCCTCTGCTGTACAGAAAAGCCGACCGGCAAAGCGCTAGCTGCTGGTCAGACAGTGGTCTCCGCCTGGGGTGAGAGCCTGGGGGTCAGCACCCTGTTCTCACCTGCTGAGTGACCTTCCTTAAACCCGCGGCTGTTAGAGGCACGCAGGCCCTAGCCTCTCGGGGATGAGCCGTGACCGCCTCTCTCTCCCATTGGCAGGGGGGGCATCCAAGATGGCGACATCATCGTCAAGGTCAACGGGCGGCCCCTGGCCGACTCGAGCGAGCTGCAGGAGGCTGTGCTGACCGAGTCTCCCCTGCTGCTGGAGGTGCGGCGGGGCAATGACGACCTGCTCTTCAGCATCGCGCCCGAGGTGGTCCTGTGAAGCGGGGCCGTCTCCCCCCCACCCCGCCATCGCTGAGGACTGGGGCCCACGGGCCAGCTCCCTCCAGAGCCGCTGCCCCCCCACGGGATCAGGACGAAGGACCCAGGTCGGTCCTCAGCACAGCCAGCGGACTCTTCCCGGCGTCCAGCACTGGAGCCACAGGCTGGCTGGGCATGGCCAGGGGCCCGCATCTCAGCCTGCATCACAGTGCCCTGGGGGGCAGTCCAATGCCCACCATCTCTACCAAATGCTCCGGAGGGCCCTTCCACGTTCCCGGATCTAGAAGACTCTCATATTCCCCGCAAAGCCCCTCCTCTCTCCCGCCTTCCTGTCTTTGCACCCAAGCGTAGGATACCTCTCTGTAAATGCCCGCCATTCCTTCCCCACCCTCACCTCCCCAGCTCTCACTGACCAGGTCTCGGGCCCCCAGCCTCCTCCTCTCCCCGGGGCGCCCCTCTGCACCCCCAGCAGAGCGCCCATCACCTTAAATGACCAGGGCTGTCTGCCTGGCTCACCCGCTCCCACTGAGGAGTCGGGGGTGGCGGGTCTGGCCGGCAGCTGGCACCGTGAAGCGTCCCCTGACGACCTAGCTGAGCCCTAGGGCCGCCCAGGTGGGAGGGGAGCAAGCAGAGAAGGAGCAGAGAGTGTCTGCCCCCCGCCCCCCGCCACCGGGAGGCTGGCCTGTCCTCCCGGAGAGGACCCTGGGGTGGGGCGGGGTGGGGAGGTGCGGAGGAAGCTGGGACCGCGGGCAAGGGGAGGCGAGGACTGAGCCGCCGGCCTCCCGAGCCGCTCCGCAGGCAGTGGGGACTCGTGGCGTCCCCAGGAGCTCAGGCGGTCCCCTCTCGGTGGGGAGCCTGTTTCCAGGTGACCCCGTGAGCTTCCCAGTGCAGTCCGGTCCCCGAGTTGCTTGTACTGTATGTTTCTCTACTGTATGGAAATTAAAGTTTACAAGCACATGTTTCTGGGCCAGCAAGGGCGCGTCTGGGGCCCCCTGCCCACTCCTGCACAGTTCCTCCTGACCCAGAGCTGACCCATGCCTCAGTAGGTGGAGATGGGGGGTGGTGTCAACCACTGGAGCAGCTTCCGGGCATTGCCATGCCCCAGCCACCCTGCCCTCAGCCCCAGGATCCCCACTTTGACTCCTGGCCCCTGGTCGCCAGCAAGGTGCCTCCCTTCCCCATTGCAGGAGCCTCTCCCCCGACACAAGAGGGTCCTGAGACCACCCGCCTCCTGGCAGTCGGGCAGAGCCCTTGGAGAGGTGCCCGGCTGGCAACGGCGAGCCCACCAAGTGTGCAGTGCGTGCCCGGTCAGGCCGTGGGGTGAAGTCCACCAGTGTCCGCGCTGCGTCATCCTCACTGCTGACCACCTGGCAAGGGTGCTCGAGGCAGAACCGGGGAGGGCGGGACAGAGCCAGCTGCCCAGGACCCCAGCGGGGGTTGCAGGCAGAGATCGAGAGCTGTGAAGTCGCCCAGAGCCCGCCTCCAGGGTCGCATGAGCGGGAGGGTAAGGGGCGCTGAGCCGGGCTGAGAAGGAGAGCCCAGCCTGGAGTTCTGGACCACCACCCTGAAAAGATGGAGACCCCTTTGGTCCAAACCTCTCAGAGTGGCAGGGCCTGCCCCCAGCTGACCTCTGTGTGACCACAGCCAGCTTGTCCCTCGGAGATGGGGGTGGGGAAACTATAGCCTTCACGCTTTCCCAAATCCAAGAGCCTGAGATTCTACAGGTCCAGACTTAAATGACCCGCCAAGGGGGCTAATTTTAGGTGCTAGCCTCGGATGGCCATGGCGGTGGCTGGAATCCCGGTCAGTACCTAGAGGGACTCACAGGAGACAGGCCGGGAGGGCAGGGGGCTGGAGGTGCTGAGTGGGGCTGACTGTGTGGCTGCGGGCCGGCTGGATGAATGGGGTCGGGGTGGGGGATAGGGAATCAGACTGAAGAGCTCTCAGAACCCACAGCCAGAAAAGAACCCGAGACCGTTTGACGATGCCGTGATCTGGTTCACCATCCTAGTTTTGCGATCCCAGGGTTCAGGTGATCACAGAACTGAGCACACTCCCCACCCGCCCCCCAGGCCACGTCCAGGCCCTGCTGGGGAAGGAGGGGCCGGGCACAGAGGCCACCCTGCAAGGCGCCTCCCAGCCCCACCACGCGGTGGTTCCTGAGGTCCCTGTCCGAGCACCGCCCCAGAGCCTGGCCCAGCCCGCACAGTGGGACCGCCCACCTCGCAGAGAGCCCCCGTGCCCCTCGCCCATGCAGGGTGGACCAGACCATCCCCAGAGAGCAGGCCTGTGCCATCTCATCCCCCCTGCCCCTTCCCCCGTCCACTGCCCAACCTGGAACAGTCCTGATGCCCAGGCTTGGTCCGCTTGCTGAGGTCTCTGTCTCGCCCGCCTCGGGCGGGCCCCTGCTTTGCGCACCCACGATGGCATGCAGAGCATGGTCCTTGTTCTCCATCTCTGGCCCCCTGACTGTGTGCTCAGAGGCCGCGTGGTCCTCCCCGGGGTAGGGAGCCCGGGGGAGCTGGGGCAGCTGTTCGGGTCAAGGCCGCTGGTCTGGGGGCCTGGGCTTGGGCAGACGATGAGCTGGAAGCAGGGCACTCAGGGCGGAGCCTTGGACTTGAGCGGGGCCATGCGTCTGAGAGGGCTCTGGGGTCCGCGGTCAAGGGGGTCAGTTCGATTCCCGGTGAGAGCTGCTTCCTGGCCTGGCAGAGGCTGCTGCTGGCTCTATGCCCAGGAGGCGGGGTCGGGGTGGGGAGGGGGCGGGAGAAGACTGGAGTCCCTTCCTACAGGGGCGGCAAGCCCACCGTGAAGTTCCCCGTCCCATCTAACCCTGTTCGCTCCCCCAAGGCCCCGCCTCCACTTCCCATGACGCTGAGGGGAGGGCTTCGCTTGCGAAATCGGGGGACACCATCCAGTCCTTAGCACAGCGGCGCAGGTGGGGGAGGAACAGAGGGGGAAGCGAGAGAAGCCGACAGGTGTTGCGCTGGAGGGATCAGGGGATGACGAAGCCGGCTGAGCCCCTCTGAAGAGCTGTGAGGTGGAAAGCTGGTGGCAGTGGTGGTCCCGCCTGCCCTCCTCCCAGGGGGCGTAGCTGGTGTCCCCTGGGCCCAGAGGGGACCCCCAGGCCTAGAGGGAGCCCTGAGCCCAGAACTGTCCCTTGCAGCTACAGGTGTCCTCAGAGGTGTGGGTGTGGGGGGACATGGCCAGCCGCTCCCGCCCAAGACTTGGAGAGACAGACAGCAGGATGCCCAGCACCTGCCCAGAGGTCCAGCAGGGTCACATACTTGCAAGTGCCCAGGATGGGTTGCCAGCGCCCTCCAGGCATTTTCTGGAACCATCTTCCCCTGAGGTCTGGCGCTGGGGTGGACCAGGCTCCCTGACATGGCCTCTGCGGGTGTTGATGATGACCAGCCCATCAGCATCGCGCCCCCAGTTCCACCACCACCCGGAAATCCTCATATTTGGAGGGGAGTCATGATTACGGCCCAAAGTGGGAGGAGCTTCCCTAGTGGCCCAGGGGTTAGGACTCAGAGCTTTCACTCAGGGGGTGAGAGTCCAGTCCTTGGTCAGGAAACTAAGGTCCTGCAAGCCCTATGTGTAATAAAAAAAAAAAGATTACAAAGGAGTTTCCTGACTCACAGTCTGACCCCAGAGTGCCCAAAATATCACTTCATATCCGGTCATTTCCTGCACCAGCCCCTGGGGGACAGGGCTACCCTGCCCTCTGCGACCTCAGGCCATCTGTGTGTGAAATGGGGGGTGGGATGCGAGGGTCTCAGCTCAGGCCCCTCTCTGCCTGACTTCTGCAGGTGCCCTTGACTTTGTGCTTCAGCCTTCAGGGAGGCCCATGGATACCACCTCTGGGGCAGAGGGACCCCTTATCTGAGGGTAGGAGCAGCCCGCTCCCCTGCCCCTGGGCTGGCTCTGCAGCAGCAGGCTCTTTGGGGGTCAAGGGCTCTGACCCCCACCCACCACTCAGCCCAACCACCCCCAGCCGGGTAGACCTGGCCTCTGCGCAGCTGTTTCAGCAGCTCCTGGTGAAAAACAACTTTTTCAGAGCCCTCCAGCTGCCGCCTGAGCCATTGTGCAACCCTCAGGCTTCTGACGCAAGCCCCTGGTGGCTGGCCCCGCAGTCCTGGGAGCTGCAAACGAGGTTCTCAGAAGGTCAAAGGCAACCCCTCACTTCTGACTTTGGGGTTTTCCCCACCCAAACACCTGGATCTCTAGATGGACGGGACTGGAAGGGGGCATCACAGCTTCCCTGGTTTGAACAACCCATTGCACAGAGGCCAAAACTGAGGCCCAGAGGGGAAAAGGATGCACAGGGTCACACGTGGGCCAGGGACTGGCTCCTGCAGGGCACCGGGCTGAGCCGGAGCAGACAGCTGTGGCCGCAGCTGCATCCGGACAAACATCCATCTGCCCGAGTGTGTGCGGCCCAGGCCGGGAGCTCCAGGAGCAGCGTTCCGGGGGTGGATGGCTGTTGTTCCTGTGAGCTACGGACCTGCAGGGCATCTTCCTCCCCTCCCCCTCTGGGATTAGTGAGTCCAGAACACAGTGACCAAAGATGGAAGTTCTGGAATGGGTCAGATGAGAGGGAAACAGCAGGGGGCCTGGCACGGCTCCCCCAGTCTCGGGCGGCGGCACCTGGGGGAACGGCTGGGGCCCGCCTGCCAACACTGCCCAGCTCCGGGTCTGCGTCAGGCAGCCTCCCGCCTCCCTCCACGCCTCCACTCCCCCGCAGGCCGGGACGCTGGTCCCCCTTCTTGCTGCCCCCGTGGCTGCCCCGCCCTCGGTCCACGATTCTCGGGTCCTTCGGGGTCTGGCTCTGCTCCCATCTCCTGCGCTTTCCCCGCCGCTGTGGAAGCTGCCCTTCTCTCGGGACGCTCTCCAGGCTGCTCTGTGTCTGCTTCTTTCTACTGACCATCTTCTCCGTGACGGGCTGAGAAGTGGTCTCCAAAGTGTCCACATCATAGCCCCGGGGAACCTGTCTTGTCAGGTCACCTGGCCCAAAGGAGCTTGCAGGTGTGATCCGATGTAAGATGCTGCGGTGGGAGGCCGCCCTGGATTTTCCAGGGCCAGGGCACGAGACCACAGGGTCCTTAGAGAAAGAGGCAGGAGAGTCAGACAGTGGACGCGAGGTCGGGGTGACGTGAAGAAGGGGCTGAAGACTGTGGACGCCTCTGGAAGCTGACAACGAGGTCTCCCCTGGAGACCCCCAGCGGAACCAGCCCCGCCCACACCTGGATTCCAGTGGTGACCCTGACCCTTCATGACAGTCAGTGGCTTTGTTCCATCAGCGTACTTGTGACCCCTGAGAGCAGGAAGCCCAAACCATCTGGGAAGCCCATCCACCTCTCCCGCATCCCGCTTGTCCCATTAATCAGACCCATGCCGACCGCTTCCTACTCTGGAAGGCCGGCTCCAGGATCAGGCAAACTGTGAACATCTCTGAAGTCCCAGCCGTGTCCCCAGAGCCAGTTCTGTCCCCACAGCAGAGCGGGTGCTTAGGGAGAACCCTCCAGAACCCATGCTTGCCGCGTCACTGCAGATCAGACTCCCAGTTCCACATCAGGGGATACCAGGTGCCAGGGCAGGACCCGGGGAGGGGAGGGGAGGGCACCATCTTCCTCATTGCCACGCATTTCTCTAAATCCCAGGAGCAAGCACCACCCCCCGCAGGCGTCCTTGCAGATGGAGCAGGCCACATGTTGTCCCCTTACCCACTCGGGGTCACCAAGCCCTGCCCGAGACCCGCTGCAGCCTCCAGGGACACCCCCGGCCAGGGAGCCTCCAGGGGGAATGGACCCTCCTCCTCACACCCGCCAGCCCCAGCCTCTGCCCCATTCCCTCCCCCCACTTCAAAGGAGACCCCCACTCTGGGCCCCCCAGGGCTCCAAGGGGGAGCCCCTCACCCTACCCCTCAGCCACTGATCGCCCAAGTCCTCTCTGACATCCAGTGTCCCCTCACAGGGTGGTCACAAGCCACACACAGCTTTCTGTTCCCAACCAGCTGCCCTCTACCTCTCAGGTTCCGAGGGGAGGCTAGAGGCCAGCCCTGACCCCCTGCACCCCAGTCTCTCCAAACCCGGGCAAACACAACCAGGATGTACAGTATGTGCTCACTGCACATGTGACTATGCACACGGCACACATGTGAATACACACAGGCACGTGTGTGTGCACACACAGTACACACTGCACATGTGACTATGCACATGGCACATGTGAATACACACACGGGCACGTGTGCATGCACACACAGCACACACTCACTGCACACGTGACTATGCACACAGCACACATGTGAATACACACACGGGCACGTGTGCATGCACACATAGCACACTCACTGCACATGTGACTATGCACATGGCACACATGTGAATACACACACGGGCACACGTGTGTACACACACAGCCCACACCCATGTGCCCACCCTTCTCCCCATCGCCCTGTCTGTTAGCGTGCCGGGTCATTGTACACAACTCCTTTCATACCACATGTCACGTTACGCCCACCTTTGTTGGATTCAATGTCGTCTTCTTTTACAATTTCTTTTTCATTTTCTTTGAAATGTTTCCTCAAGTAAATGTTTTCTAAAAGAAGCACAAGGTGTGAAAGGAGAGCTGACATGCTTGAAATGTTTTAATTTTTTCAAAAATTTTTCCCTGTGAAGTGTGACACAGACAGGAAAAGACCCAGGCCTGCGGAGGAATGCACCATCCGAAGGCGAAGCCACACCGCCCTCCCACCCCCGAGTCAGGAGCAGAGCCCTGCCGGCCCCCAGACGCCTGCAGCCCCTCCCTGGACGCCCCCTCCTCCCCGCACGTTGTGGTCACTGCTTCCTCCCTTTGTCTGAGGTGTCACCTCCTCCATCTGTGTCACTCACTCGAGGTGAGTTTTGCCTGCTTCTTTCACTATTCAAATGGGATCCCACCGCGTGTCCTCATTGGTGTCTTTTGCAGAATGTTGTGTTGTGAGGTTCATCCACAGTAGTTAGCGATGCTCATCGTTGTAGAGAGTCAGGTCCATGAGTTCCGGCCCCCTGGTGATGGACACCCAGGCTGTTTGCAGCTGAGGGCCATGCCCACCCCCACCCCCAGGCCACGCAGCCCTGAGCGTCTGTGTGAGTGTGTGTCTCTGATGACTGGGTATTCGCTTCTGTTGGGTGCATTTCTAGGGGTAAAAACTTCAAGGTCATCGGGTGCATGGCTATCCCCTTTGGGTAGAAGTACAAGTTTTCAGAGTGGTTTTACTAACTTGCGCTCCCCCGCTGTGTGTGCAAGGGTTCCTGCTGCTTCACACCCTTGGCAGCACTTGATGTGGTCAGCTTTGAGTGGGAGGCATTCTGTGGCCACGGAGCCGTAGCTCTGGGTTTCAGCTTGTGAATCCGAGACTCCTAGGGGGCAGGGCAGCTCTGCCCACATCGCTGGTCGATTACATTTCTCTGGTGCAGGGCCTTCCGCTTCTTGCCTGTTAGTCTCCAGAATGGCCTTTCCCTATGGCTTGGTGCTTCTTTCGTGCCCTGTAGAAATGACCCCGCTTTTGCCTTTTTTGTGCTGAAAATAGCTTCCCTGTCTCTGTAGTCTTCATTTCCACTCTGCTTTGATGAAGAGACGGTTTGTTTTAATAGCCCAATTTACCCATCTTTTCCTTCCTAGCTAGTGGTATTTATTGTTTGTGTGTTTGTTTATTTATTGGCTTCACTAGGTCTTTGGAAGAAAAGTTATGACCAACCTAGACAGCATATTAAAAAGCAGAGATGTTACTTTGCCCATAAAGGTCCATCTAGTCAAGGCTATGGTTTTTCCAGTAGTCATGTATAGATGTGAGAGTTGGACAATAAAGAAAGCTGAGCGCCAAAGAATTGATGCTTTTGAACTGTGGTGTTGGAGAAGACTCTGGAGAGTCCCTTGGATGCAAGGAGATCCAGCCAGTCCATCCTAAAGGAGATCAGCCCTGGATGTTCATCGGAAGGACTGATGTCGAAGCTGAAACTCCAATACTTTGGCCACCTGATGTGAAGAGTTGACTCATTGGAAAAGACCCTGCTGCTGGGAAAGATTGAGGGCAGGAGGAGAAGGGGACGACAGAGGATGAGATGGTAGGATGGCATCACTGACGTGATGGACCTGAGTTTGAGCTGGTGATGGACGAGGAGGCCTGGGTGCTACAGTCCATGGTGTCGCAGAGCTGGACATGACTGAACGACTGAACTGAACTGAGGTCTTCTTGGCCACATGCAGGCTTTTTCCAGCTGCAGCGAGCGGGGGCTGTTCTTAGTTGTGGTGCAGACTTCTCACGGCGTTGACTTCTGTTGCAGGGCGCAGGCTCCAGGCTCATGGGCTCAGTAGTCGTGGCATCTGGGCTTAGTTGATCCAATGCATGTGGGATCTTCCCCTAGCTAGTACTTTTTAATGTCTGATTTAGAAAGAATCTTCCTACCTCGGGATCGCTACCTTCCTGAAGCTTTATTATCTTACATTTAGATGCATAATCCAGCTGGAACTGCCTTTTGTGTGTGATGCAAAGGAGGGGTCAAGTCAAGCTGACGTTTTCCATCTGGACATCTGGAGATATCACCGTCCCATAAAAGGCAATTCTTTCCCCCTTTGTCAGAACCCAAGCTCCCATATGTGCACGCTATAGGGTCAGGCACACCCACGCAGAAGCATTTACACACATGGTGTCTGAGGCCGGGTCCCCCAGGGGCTGCCCCTGAGCCACAGATTCAGGTACAGGTGACCCCCAGAAGCACTGCAGAGAGTGCGGAGTTGAGACAGGTCAGGACAGGAAAAAGCAAAGAAGCTGGTGATTTAAGGGGCACCTGGGGCACGATCCTCCTAGGGGAGAAGGGGGAGGGAGAGGAGGAGGAGAAGGAGGAGGGGGAGGCTCCTGTCTGAGCCTCCATTTTCTCATCTGTGAAATGGGAGTTATGTCCATCTCATGGGGTGGTTACATGGCTTGAGAGAGGCTGCAGGTGGGGTATCACCCAGCCCATAGCGAGAAGTGGCAAGTAACTAGGGGCCATCATGATTGTGTGTTCCTGAGATGGTCCAAACTCCTTGTGTCCACCTCCAATGGCTTTCTAACTCTGGGAAGCCATGATAATGGAAAACGACTCTGAGCACACTCCCTTTAGCGAGGAGGACCCGCTCTCTCACCGAGGTCTGCCTGTTCCCACACTCCTGGCCCTGAGATCGGCCTTAGGAAGACGTTGCCTTTCTGTGAGGTTAACCGTGACACGTTTCTACGAGCATTTTTATACTGTATTTGGGTAGGAAGCATCTATGCGTCCGGGTCATCCAAGGGCTGGGCCATGGTCTGGCTGCGTTGCTGCAGGCGAAAACTCCGCCAACAGCTCAGCTTATCCGCAGATAGAGCCATTTTCTATTTTGGTGTCACAGTGAAGGCTCTGTGGACGGGGTCCAACTTGGCCACTATCTTGACAATGTGTTTGCGTTTAGAGCTGGGTTGGGTCTAAAAATAGGTCTGGGAGAGATGGCTGCTGAGGCCAGCGTTCTGCACGGCCCGAGGCAGGCCTGGGGGCTCGGGAGGGAGAATGTGAGGGGAGCGCTTACGAGACCCTGACTACTGGTCTCCCCTGGCCACCATCTGAGCACGCCGCTCCATCTTCCCGGGGCTGAGAGCCTCCTCCTCCAGGAAGCTTTCCTGGCCTGTCAGTTGGAGTGGCCTCCTTTTTGCATCCTCTGTGATCAGCTTCCTGTCTTCCCCATGAGACTGTGAGCTCCACAGGAACACGACTGAGTCTACCTGCTTCTTCTCTCCCTTCCCAGCTCTTGGTCTAGGTGTTTAGTGAAAGCTTCGGGTCAAGCCCGCGTGAGTGTTCATCTTGTTTCTGCGTCTCCAGCTCTGTGACCTCAGGCCCAGGCCCTCCCGCTCCGGGTCTCACTGTCTGCACCTGGGAGGCAGAGAGCATTTCCTCCTTGCAGAGCTAGATGTGAGGCTCAGACTCTCCAGGCACCCCCTTCCACGCTGACCTCGGACTTTTTCAGGCCTACATGAGCTGCTCTTTCACCTGGAGCAACAAGAACAAGGGACCCATGATGCGAATATAATGATGTACGTTTAGGGAGGGTTCAGGAAGCCAAAATGAGATAAATCAAGTAAAATTAAAACTCTGCCTGAGACCGAGTAGGTGTCCCCCAAGTGTTAGGAGCCATCACCGCCATAACCACCCCACCATCACCATCAATACCATCATTACCATCACCATGGCCTGGTGGGGGTGTGCTCCACAGTCTCTCAGGGACCCCACTGGGACTGAGCCCCCGAGCCCACAGCAGTGACGCCTGGTACGCCTTCCTTCTCCCACTTCCCTGCCAAGGCTTGATCCCTCTCACCAGGCTCCTCCACGAGGAGAAAGACTTCAGTGACCCAAGACACGCTGGTCACATGCATTAGGACTCCAGGCAACGGAGCAAGCTCTGTGGACCCGGGAAACCAGAGCAGGCTTCCTAGAGGAGGTGGCACTGGAGAAAGGCCTTAAAGGCTGAGCAGAGTCAGAGAAGCAAGCCCCTAACAGACCTTGGACCTCCTTGGGGCCTCTCCACTGCGGGCTCTGGGATGGGGGACTTGATTGTGAGGAACTGCAGTTGGCCTTTTCGACAGTATCTGCTCCATCATCTATTTTGGAAGAAAGGACCCCAGCTGGAGAAATAACCCCCTCTTGGCCCGTCCAGACCACAGAAAATGGATGCCTCCCAGGTGTTCCATCTCCACAGATGTAAAATGCAGGGAGGCCCAGACCCCAGGCCGGCCTGGGGGACTATCTCCCCAGCAAAGCCCTTGGCCGGGCGGGATGGGGTGGGGCCCCCAAACACTGGGAAGGAGATGTATGACAGCCGGCCCCCGTGACACTCCTGGGTGCCGTCCAGCCCACTCCAAAAGGCTCTGCTGCTGAACTCATCTGCCTGGCCCCTCTCTGCTCACTCTTCTTTCTGCATTTATTTCTTTTAAAAAAATATATCGCTTCAGTAAGTCAGAAGGGGGAAAACAAATGTCCCATATTAACTCATATACACGGAATCTAGAGAAATGGTCCTAACGAACCTATTTGCAGGGCAGGGACCGAGAGGCAGATACAGAGAACAGACTTGGTGGACACAAAGGACGAAGGAGGGGGTGGTATAAACTGAGGAAGTAGCTTTGAAACGTAAACATTGCCATGTGTAAAATAGATAGCTAGTGGGAAGTTAGAGTGTAACACAGGGAACTCAACCCAGGCTCTGCTGTGAGCGGTGGGAGGGGGTGGCAGACGGGAAGGCTGATTCACACTGCTGCATGGCAGAAGTCAGCACAATTGTAAAGCAATTAT
The DNA here is from genome assembly GCF_033118175.1 of Dama dama. Classification (NCBI taxonomy): domain Eukaryota; kingdom Metazoa; phylum Chordata; class Mammalia; order Artiodactyla; family Cervidae; genus Dama; species Dama dama. Next base: position 3,117,269 of record NC_083686.1, on the reverse strand, counting down.
CCTCCAATTATATATGTATATGTGTATATATATGTGTGTGTATATATATATAGCTTCAATGCTCTTTTCTCTTGTGAAGAGTAATACACGCTCACTATAGAAAACCCAGAAAAACACAAGAAAAAGAAATTAAAATCACTCATACAATTACGACTGCTTCACACTGTTCTACGGCAGACGCCAACACAACACTGTAAAAATTAAAACACAAAAAATTTTTAAAAAATCACTTTTAATGTCAAGATGCAGTGGCAATACCTGCTGACGTTTGTGTGTCTTTCCAAGTCTTTGATTAACGTCCACACACACACACACACGAAAAAACAGGTTGAGATCTTGACTAGGCTGCCTTGAGTCTATAGATCAAGTTGGGGAACTGACATCTAGGCACTGTTGAGGCTTCTCTTCCATGAACATGGAATATCTCTCTTTCTTCCCTGGTGTTCATCTTTTTTCTAAACCTTGCTGCATTGAGATCATGCTGCAGGTAAATTTCAGCCCTGCTCGCCCACTTCACATTCTTTAATGTTAAGCCTTCTTCAAGCACAGATGCTAATTCTCGCCTTATTTTCTCACCCAAGGAGACAGTAGTGCACCTGTCATCCCCTATGATTGCACCTCTAGATTGTCTCCAGGCTTGAACTATAAAAACAGTAATGAAGCTGGAATCCAAGTCACCAGCAGAAATATCAGCAACCTCAGATATGCAGACGATACCAATCTAACAGCTGAAAGTGAAGAGGGATAAAGAGCCTCTTGATGAAGGTGAAAGAGGACAGTGAAAATGCTGGCTTAAAACTCAACATTCAGAAAAATGAAGATCATGGCATCCAGTCCCATCACTTCAGGGCAAGCAGATGGGGAAACAATGGAAACAGCAACAGACTTTATTTTCTTGGGCTCCAAAATCACCGTGGACAGTGACCGCAGCCGTGAAATTAAAAGTTGCTTGCTTCTTGGAAGAAAAGACATGACCAACTTAGCATATTAAAAGGCACATACATCAGTTTGTTGACAAAGGTCCGTATAGTCAAAGCTATGGTTTTTCTAGTAGTCATGCACGGATGTGAGAGCTAGTCCATAAAGAAGACTAAGCACCAAGGAATTGATGCTTTTGAACTGTGGTTTTGGAGAAGACTCTTGAGAGTCCCTTGGACTGCAAGGAGATCCAACCAGTCCATCCTAAAGGAGATCAGTCCTGAATATTCGTTGGAACAACTGATGCTAAAACTCCAATACTTTGGCCACCTGATGGGAAGAGCCGACTCACTGGAAAAGACGCTGATGCTGGGAAAGATTGAAGGCAGGAGGAGAAGGGGACGACAGAAGATGAGATGGTTGGATGGCATCATCGACTCGATGGACATGGGTTTGGGTGGAGTCCGGGAGTTGGTGATGGACAGGGAGGCCTGGTGTGCTGCCGTTCATGGGGTCACAAAGAGTCGGACACGACTGAGCAACTGAATAACAACAGTAATGAAAAAACGCTTCTGTTCACTAACACCTGGAAGCAGCTCAGTAAACAGCTCACGCAGGCTCTGTCAGCTGCCTCTCACTCTGCAAGCTGCACCCCCACCCCCACGTCCGTGCTGAGACGTGGTGTGTGCAGGCCCAGGGTCCTCAGAGAGCAGGAAGGTCCTAAGAGCGTGCAGTCAGAAATGGAGCCCCATCCGCCAGCCTGGGGACGGGACTCGCCTCCTCCTGGGTGGGCCTAGACCCTTCTGCTTCCTAAGTGCCCCAGACTGAGTCCCCAGGGGCTCTTGGAGATTCTACACACCGTGGACACCCTCAGAGCTCGTTGTCAGTGAAGGGATGAAGACCCAGGACCCTTACCCCACATCCTTCGTCCTATTTTTCTGTGCTTGCTTTGTTGATGAACCTTTTCCTGGCTGCCATGTACCTGCAAAGCAGGTCTCATCCCAAGGGCACAGCTGGTGGCTTTTCACAAGCTGACCATGCCATGCACTCAGACCAGCTCAGAGAGAGAGAGGACAGCACCAGGAATGCCCGGGGGCACCTCTGGTCCAGAGGCTCTCGCCTGGAGCAGTGCTGCCCCCAGGGCACGTCCTGGCAGTGAGTGCAGACACTTGTCATCGCTGAGAGGGTGCTGCTCGTTATCGAGCGGGTCGGGATGCGGTTCAACACCCCACTCTGCACAGGTTGGCCCCCAAAGTGAGGGCTACCCAGCCCCCAGTGACCGCAGTGCTGAGGCTGGGAGACCCCGCTCCGGTCCATCCTAATTTCTAACTGCATAGACTCGTTCTGGTTGGTGTCAGTCGCTAAGTCGTGTCCGACTCTTGCGACCCCATGAACCGTCGCCAGCCAGGCTCCTCTGTCCATGGGATTCTCCAGGTAAGAGTACTGGAGTGGGTTGCCATTTCCTTCTGCAGGGGATCTTCCCCACCCAGGAATTGAACCCAGGTGTCCGGCATTGCAGGCAGATGATTTACTGATCCAACAACCAACCCTGGTTCAATTGGGTCTTCCTGCAGTCAGGTCATCATTCCCCTCTGTTCCTTCTGTCCTACCCAGTCACCAAGCCTGGACTCTGATCACACCCTGCCTGAGCAGGAGTCCCGCCTCCCCGGCCTGGAGTCAGAGCGGTGCATGTCTCAGAGGTCAGGGACTGAAGGCATGATGCCCGTCGAGAGGACGCTCACCAGGGTCCCACCTTTGACAGGGCCCTGGCACCAGGTAGGCCCCCAAGGCGGGGGCTCTAGAAGGGAGCAGAGACACCGCGCCCCAGGCCCCTGCGAGGAACAGGACACCCCAGCGGAGGAGAGAATCCGCAGCAGGGACTCTCCCATGCTGGGCACCCCAGAGATGGACCCAGGAGGCCTGCGCCCCCAAGAACCCCCGCACTGAGCCTGACCCGGAAACAGGAGGATGGCCAGACACCGACTCTGCCGGCGGCTGGGGAGCAAGCAGCCGAGCAGATGGAGGGGTGGGAGGAGGACCAGCCTGGGAGGAGGCTGGAACTGGGCAGACTGGGAGGGAGCGGAAGGCAGTGATGTCTCAGGGAAGCTGGAGGCCAGACAATGGCCCTGGGGGCGGGTACTGGGAACGGGGGCCAGGCAGGCACACGGGGTCTGGGGGAGGCGAGCGAGCCTGGAGCCTCTCAGAGCCCTGGTGCAGCTAGCTGATCAGCAGGACCCCCTGGCTGGGTCCCTGGCATCCACACTCCTGGCAGGTTGGAGGCTGCCTGGCAGCAAGGGCCAGGTGGTTCTGCCCTCTCCAAGCCCCACGGCCCCTGGGGTACCCAGTGGCCAAACTGGCATCAGGCTGCACCTGTGAAGCCTGAATCAGGTCCCTGGGCTTGCACGCCCCCACCCCCCCCAGAGCATGCACCTGGGCACCCACCCTAGACCAGCCACGCGTGAGCCTCTGGGCACAGGGACCCATAGGTGGGCACGTGGGGCGCCCTGGGCAGGGCCTCACCCGTCACCCACCTCCCAAGCACCAGGCCCAGCAGGACGGTGCCCTGCACGGAGCTGGCACATGAGGAAGTCAGGTGGTGGGGACACCTGGGAGCTTCCAGGGCATCGGTGTCTCCCCAGAAGCCAGAGGGAGCGGATGGACTGCGACTGAGGGTGGGGTGGGGAGGAGGGGGTGGTCCCAGGCCCCCGTCCCCGTCAGCCAGGGAGGCCAAACAGGATAGCAGCTGTTTCTCACGGCCTGAAGGCGGCACATTTGATGAGACTACATTTGTCTTCAAACCAGGAAGGAAAAAATTGGATTTAACCAAAACCTAAAATCTGAGAATGTTTTTAGCATTGGAACCCTCCAGGGAGAATCACTCCAAGAACCAGAGATCAGACTCTCCAGAGTGAGACTGAACCATCTCTGCAATGTCGACTCCAGGAGTCGGACGCCTCATCCTGCCCACAAACTCTGTTTATTATTGTTATTATTATTTTGGCCGTGCCATGCAGCATGTGGGATCTTGGTTTCCCAACCAGGGATCGAAGCTGAGGTCCCCGCAGTGGAAGCGTGGAGTCCAGACCACCGGACCTCCAGGGAAGCTCCCTGTCCTCACGTTCTAGGCAGGTCCTTGTTGCCCAAACCACGCCTCCAGCCCCGCCCCACCCCCTGCCTGGAGGGGACCAGGCAAGGAAATCCCGATGCCCGGAGCAGCACTGGAGGAGTGTCGCTCTCAGGCTGACACCCGAGAGAGCGCGGGGCTCCCTCTGATGTCACCCCTGGTCCCTGTCCCTCCTGGCCCCGGCCCCACCCTGGCCCAGGCCTCGACCTTGGACTTCTAGACTGCAGAAGACAGCGACCTGCCCCCTCCTGATGGCGGGAAAGACTCCGGCAGGCTCCGCACGCAGCCTGAGGCTCGAGGGTGGTGTTTCAGGAGGTGGTTGGGCCTCCCCGTCATCGGCAGGCAGAGAGAGGTGCAGCCTGACTCCTCCACCCACCACTCTGAGACCCTGAACGAGTCAGTTCACTTCTCTGACCTCCGTTTTCTCATCTGTTAAATGGGTACAGGCTCCACCGCACGGGGGACACTGTGGAGAGGGTCTGGAAGCGCCCTCGGGCGGCGATCCAGGGCTGCACACACCTCCTGCCCCTCTGTCCTCAGGCGGTGAGCAGCAAGATGAGTCTGAGATGTGAAGGGAACACCCCCTGGATCCCACAGCCAGCTCCCAGCAGACGCAGGATCTTCCGTCCCCTCTCAGCGGCTGGCCGTGGCCACGGTCCCGCAGCTGGCAGCTCTGGGTGGGTGAGATAGTGTCTGTGTCGGCCCGGCTCCGGGGGGCACGGTGTGGGCACAGGAGGGGGCTGAGCGATGCAGAGAGCAGGCCTTTGGGGGAGACGAAAGTGCAGTGAGCCCCCAGCCCCTTCCCCACTTGGACCCTGGCCTCCACCTGGGTGGCAGGAGAGAGAATGGAGTGGGCCTTCTGCCCAGGGGACAGAGGGATGAGGGCAGAAAGATGAGGTCATGGGGAAAGAGAACATCACTTGTTTATAATCAGACACCCACAACCAGAGACACTGGGGAGCCGCATGCACAGGCCTGCGGACGGGCAGCCCTGGGCAGAGGGACCAGGCGGGGCCTCAGTGGTCAGCCAGCGGGCCTCTCTGGACAGCAAGGAGGTGACATGCATCACCTGTGAGCAGCAGGCTGTCAGGGCATCAGCCACTCAGCTCAGTGGACCCTGAAGGTCTCAGAGGGACCACAGGCCTCCGTCTCCCCGGGCAACCAGGGCCCCAGATCACGGAGGCGCCAACCCCTCTGGGCTTGTTTTGATTTGTTTCTGCTTCTTTGAGTATGCCACATAGTTTGCAGGATCTTAGTGCTCCAACCAGGGAATGAACCCAGGCCCTGGGCAGCAAAGGTGCAGAGTCTTAACCACCGGGCCGTCAGGGAATTCCCCACCCCTCCTGTTTCAAGGCAGGAGCCACTGAAATATGTTAGGTGGGAGTAGGTGACCAGGAGGCCTGGTCTGGGGGCTGGTGTCTGGGGGACCTGGGCTCCCTGGCAACCCGGGGAGAGGGGTGGGCTGGTGAGTCTGGGGTCTGCAGGAGTGGGCAGCGAGGAGGCTGCCAGCCAAGAGGTGACACCCCCCCCGCCACCAACTGAGCTTCACATCTGTACTCAGCAGACTCACAAGTTCCCAACCATTGAACTCATGTTCATGCACACAGACACACATGCACACGCATTAGTACACACACACACACACACACACATGCACAAATACATGTGGGCGTGCACATGTACATGCATGCACACACAGACATGAACGCACACATTCACACACCAGCATACACATGCACAGACACATGTGTGCACACACATGCACAGGTGCTCACACATGCACACACATGTATGAACAAACACACGCGGGAACATGTACACACATGTATATGCATGCCTGTCTGTGCACATGTGTGCATATATGCATGTACACATGCGGTGCACACACACCCATGCAGTCTTAGCCCCAGAAAGGCGTGGGCAGCCCCCCCATCTCAGCTCACCAGGAAGCCTCCTCCGACCTCCACCTGTCACAGAGCCCCCCACGCAGCCTCTGAGCCTCCGCCATCCAGTGGAAAGGAGGGAGCGCACCACGTCCACTTCAGCCGGGCCTTGGGACCTGTCCTCACCGCTGCGGACATGCACAGTCACCTCCCACCCAGAAGCTGTCAGAACCAAGGGGGCCGCCCTCAGCTGACCCCTTGCCCGTGGCTGTCGGGAGGCAGTGCGCACAAAGGAAGCGGGCAACCCGCCCCGGAACCAGCTGCTTGCCCTCGGGCCGCCCTCTCCAGCCACGCTCAGCTGCCAAGAGGGGCTTCCGATGTGGTCCTCAGCCACGCATGGAAGGCCCACTGGCTGGGCACGTGGCCCAGCCCAGCCCTGTTCACAGACCCTGAGTCCACGTCTGGCCACCTCCTCTCTGGAAGGTGCAGGTCCCCTGACTTCACCCTGCAAAGCCACCAGGGTTTGGGCTCTGACGGTTCAAGGGGGGCTCTGAGCAGACTACAGCTCGGCAGGGAGGGCCGGGGAGCTGACGGATCCTGATGGGAACCGAGGAGAGCTGGCGCCTGGCCCATCCTGGCGGGAGTCCCCGCTCCCCAGAATGGTACGTGCAGCTCTGGGCTGGGGACATGGGGGCTGTGGTCTGCCTCAGACGCCCTCTCCCTGGGGGCCAGCCTGGACCCTGTCTGGGTGAAGCCCCAAGGGGGTCTGTGTGATCAGCAGTGCTGGGCCCAGCAAGGGCCCGTGTTTCCTGGGCAGACAGTCCAACCACGAGTGCGAGGCCCTGCTGGGTGCCCCTCGGTGCACGTCGAACCTCACCTCGTTACCGCTTCAATTTTCAAAATATTCTCTTCTCCCCAGTTTGTACGTGTGGAAACCACGGCCCAAGGGATCAAGCCCCTAATATTGGTTTACATGATATGACGGCAGCCCTGTGATGTTACTTTTTATTTAAAATATATTTATTTTATGTATCTATTGGGCAATTTGGGGTCTTAACTATATCATGCGGGGGCACTGCAGCAGACTCTCCAGCTGTGGCATGGAGATTTAGTTGCTCTGTGGCTTGTGGGATCTTAGTTCCCTGATCAGGGATTGAACCCACATGCCCTGCATTGTAAGGCAGATTCTTAACCACTGGACCATCAGGAAGTCCCAGCCCTGTGATTTTAACCTTCTAATCCATGCTCATTATTGTTGTTCAGTCACTAAGCTGTGTCCAACTCTTCGTGACGCCATGGACTGCAGCATGCCAGGCTTCCCTGTCCTTCACCATCTCCTGGAGCTTACTCAAACTCATGTCCATTGAGTCGGTGACACCATCCAACCATCTCATCCTCTGTCACCTCCTTCTCCTCCTGCCTTCAATCCTTCCCAGGATCAGGGTCTTTTCCAGTGAGTCAGCTCTTCGCATCATGTGGCCAAAGTGTTGGAGCTTCAGCTTCGGCCTCAGTCCTTCCAATGAATATTCAGGGTTGATTTCCTTTAGGATGGACTGGTTGGATCTCCTTGCTGTCCAAGGGACTCTCAAGCCAGAGCGATTCCACTCAAACTCAAGGTCGACCGGAGGAGGGGACAGAGTCTGCCTGCTTCAGTGGGTCACCTGCAGCACTGGGGGTCTCACATGCCCCCGACTCCACCCTGAGTTGGGAGAGATGCCCACAGTCAGCTCCCTGAAGGTCCACAGGGATGCAGGCGGGGGCTGGTGCAGAGGTGGGTGTTCCTACAGGGGGATGGGAGATGGTGCCCTGGTGCAGGGGATGACCTGATGTCGGATGCTCCCCTGATGAGGGCCCACTGCATGTCAGGCCCTCCACACAGCATCCCTGGCCAGTTCCACAGCACAGAGACCCAGGAATAAGATTTGTGGCAATAAGGTTTACCCCCCTCGCATCACAGTGCCCAGTGCCTCCACACTAGATGGGAAACACAGCCAAGACTTACTCCTAAGATTTCTCTGGAGCGCGAAGTCAGCTCCCATGACCATACGGGAAACCAAGACTTGCTTTTGCCTATTTGAAGGATGCGGGCGGGCATGAGGACCCAATGAGACTGTTCAAAATTACTTTATTTTCTAAAAATGACTTTATTTTCATTTTTGAATAAGTAATACAAGAGGGACTCTTGTAATACATCACCGACTCAATGGACGTGAGTTTGAGTAAACTCCGGGAGTTGGTGATGGACAGGGAGGCCTGGCGTGCTGCGGTCCGTGGGGTCACAAAGACTCGGACAGGACTGAGTGAGTGAACTGAACTGAACTGAAGACAAGAGGGAAAGGCCACACATAAAGAATTAGGAATCAGGATGGCTTTGGACTTGACAATGGCTATACCGGCAATCAGAAGATAATGGAGAAATTCTTGCAAAATTGGCCTCTGTCCACCCACCCTTTCCTGTAGGAAAATGATTTCCAAACTAGAATTTTATACCCAGTGCAATAGACTGGATGTTATTTGGGAGTGTCCCCTACCCCCAAATTCACGTGTTGGAATAGCAACGTCCCATGTGCTGGTGCTGAGAGGTGGGGTCTCCGTGAAGTAACTGGGTCACGAGGGTGGGGCCCCGTGAGTAGGGCTGGTGGTCTTATATAAGGAGACCCAGAGAGCTCGCTCACCCCTCCTTCATGTGAGGACACAGCAAGACGATGGCATCTGTGGAGCGGGAAGCTGGTCTCACTCACCAGATGCTGCATCTGCTGGGGCCTTGATCTTGGACGTCCAGCCTCCAAAAGTGTGAGAGATAAGCGCTCACTGTTTCTAAGCCCCCCAGTGGCATTCTGCTGCAGCAGCACAGACACGCGGGGACCACCAAACTCCTGGTCAAGCATAGGAAAGGCCGAGGCTTCTCAGACAGTTGAACTCTCCCCAGCTCTCTTGTTGGGAAGCCTGCAGAGTACAAGCTCCTCAGAGAAGGGAATAAACCCAGACCAAGGAGGATACACCCCATGTGCCTGAGGTCTGGAGATTTAGACGAGGGGCAGAGGATTTGAAGTTGGATTAACAATAAGCATATTACGGGGAGGGGGAAAGAGCAGAACAAACAACATAGCCATGGATAACTGCAGGCGGAGAAAGATAAGGCAGGAAAAGTAATCATAGTATATTACCTGGCTCTGCTGTGAGCCCCATTTACACAGTCGTGTAAATCTAACTCACCCACATTCTTTGCATTGCAGGACTGGCGATGGGAAGGAACTGGTGAGGGAGGGGGCCATGGATAAGAGAAAATTTATGCCTCTCCCCCATAAGGCATGTCAGTAGATATCACATAAACTGATAAAAGTGAGATTGAGAAATAGGAGAATGTTATTTAGGAATGTTATTTAGGAATACAGACATAAATACCAAAAGAAATGCTTTTTTTTTTTTTTGGAGAAAGAGGAAGTGGCCGCCTCTGGGGAAGAATAACTGTGGTGGGGGCAGGGGACGGCTGTTTTTATAAAAGCCCTGGGAATTACTTAACTCATCAGATTATGCACACACACAATTTAGATTTTAAAGGCTGTAAAGGTTTTCCTGTGAACCACCGCGGAAGGAGTGCTCACTGCGGCTAGCGGGCAGTTGGCCCCGGAGGTGGGTGGAGACCCTGCCTCACCTGAGCGGCAGGCGGGAGGGAGGAGGAGGGGGATCCCAGGGCCCCGGGTTCCCTGGTGGAGATGGAGGTCTCAGAGACCACCAGGCGGTGTAGGAGCACCTGCTCTGGTGGGTGTGTCCCCCTCCCATCACAGCTCGGGAGAAGACCCTCGGCTGAGGGGCCCAGAGGCCTTCAAGGAGTCAGAGCGGCAAGACCATGTGGGACAGGACCCAGGTCTGCCCCCTCTGGTCCCGTCTGCCCTTCCATCCTAACTGGAGACCCTCGGGGTCGGAGGGTGACATGGGCCTGGGCGATTACTAGCGTCCCTCACTGAGCTGACTCAGCCACCCTGGGGGCCACGGGGACTCTGCCCTCCTGCTTCCACCAGATGCAAAGTCAGCACTGGGTTGTTGCCCTTTGGAGGACTCGGGAATGAGGGCCGAGATTCCTTTGTATTCTGAGAAGAATACAATATCTGGTCCCTCTGCCCTGAGCGTGGGAACAAACAACCCTCGAAGTGTGTGTGTGTGTGCACACGCGTGTGTGTGCACACAGAATCACACTCCTAGGCCCCATCTGTCCTTCAGGCTTCAGGCTAGCTTCTGGCAAATCCTCCAGTTGTGACAACAGCTGTGAACACTCTGCTCATGCCCCGTGAACCCCAGGGCCTCACAAAGGGCTCCGTCCTGCCCCCAGCCCCGTGTGATGTGCCGGGCACGGGTGTGGCTCAGGGGCTCCAGGGGCGGGATCCTCTGCTGGGCCCCCTGGGCCTTCCGCTCAGAGTGTGACCCGGGTCCAGGGCCGCAGGCTCTGGGCCGCGCAGGGACAGGGAGGTCGTGCAGCAGCCCAGCGGGGCCAGGGCGGCAGAGCCCGGGAGTGCCCCCAGAAGCAGTGCCCGGGGCCGAGGTGGAGGACCAGCCTTCACGGGAACGGCCCCAAGCACAGACCCGCGGGTCGGAGGCTCTCGGGGCAGCGGCTGCACCCAGACCTGCCCAGTGGCGGATGATGCCCCCTCCACCATCAGGAAGCAGATTCAGGCCCTGCCACCTGTCCCAAGTCATGGGGTCAGAGGGCTGGGTTCAGGCCCGTCAGAATCCGCCTCCCCGCCACCTTCAAAGTCAATCTACCCCCTCGGGCTCGGCGGTCTGGAGACCGGCTGTCACTCCTCTTTCTCCCACAGTCTCAAGCATCTGACCAGCAAGTCGCAAAGGCTCCACCTCCAGCAGACCCAGAACCTGCCCACCTCCCTGGCAGCTTGGCACCACCATCTGCTGGTGCCTCTGACTCTTTCCCTGCTCCCGCCCTCGCGGCCCACGACCCGGCCCCGTCCTGCCTTTATTCTCCCCGGAGCATGCGCCCGGCGGTCTGTGTTTCCTGTCTGTGCTTTAGTCGACCTCTCCCCGCGGGACGGCAGCCCCCAGGAGCAGAGCCCTCTGCTTCCTCCCTACGCAGGTACCCCTGTTCCAGAAAGACATCAGAGGGCAGGCATGCGCAGGGAGGCCCGCCCAGAGCGGGCTGTTCTGATGCAGAACGGAAGGGTGCTGACCCAGGGGCCCAGGAGGGCTTGCTGGAGGAGGTGGGGCTCGGTCACGTGGGCTTGGTCGCCCACACTCAGTGGCTCATATGGGCAAGGGCTCTCAGGAAGCCGCCTCAGCTCTGCTATTCAGGACGCAGTTTTGAAGGAGTCCTGTGCCCAGGCCCACGGGAGTCGGGAGCATCGGATGAGGCCCTGCCATGCGGCCTTGGGCCTCGGGAGCTACAGGCATCCATGTAGTGAGGTGTCCACCCAGCAAGTATTGACTGGACCCTGTTGTATAGGTGTGAGGCTCGAGGGGCCTGGAGGGGGCACCACAGAACCCACTTCTGCAAGAGAACACATCCGTGGAACACAGACAGGCCACCTGGGATGCAGAGATGTGGTGAAGATAGGTCTGGGGAAGAGGAGCTGCTGGGAGGACAATGAGGGGAACAGTGTTGGAGGTAGAGGGAACAGCCCATGCAAAGGCTCTGAGCAGAAGGCCCCAGCTGCCCCTGTGTCCTCCGAGGGATGTGCTGGGATGGTGGGGGTGGACAGCAGTTCCAGCCGGAGGGCAGGAGTGTGTGCAGGGCCCTTTCAAGCGGACTTTCTCCAACACAGCTGTTGGCATCCCTCATGTGGCCACCAGCAGCCTGGCAAACGTGCCGCTGAAACCCTGCTTCATTGTTTGGGTTTGGGCTTGTGTTTTCTTTTTAAGGAGAAACAGCTGGGAGGCCAGGAGAGCATGGACATTTGGAGAGACTCCTGAGGCCACGGGCCAGGACAGCCCGCCGCCCCGCCAGGCAGGGTGACGGCCCTGCCCTCGCAGGCCTCAGACACTGGCCTCTGAGACAAGGGTCTCCCTCCAGGCAGAGCAGCTCAGCATGCCTCCCACGCTTTTGGGAGCCCAGCTCAACCTGGCCGGGCTGAGCCCAGGCCGAGTCCTCAGCTGCCCCACCCGGGGCTCCACCCTGAACGTCTGCTGGGCCTGGGGCCACCCTGCATGCCCCCAGGGCCCCAGACAGCACCGTGCGCCCCGCCGTGACCCTGCACAGCGGCGGCCGGTCATCACCTCCTGGACATGTCCTAGGAGCCAGGCCCACTCTCTCCCCCCAGTCCTCACAGAAGCCCTGCTGGGTAAGCGATGCCGCCCATTTTACAGGTGTGGCAACTGAGGCACCAGCAGTTTGTGTCGCTAGCCTGCACCCTGGAGTGGGGGGTCAGCACCTCTGATGCCGGCACACAAGTTCTCTCCCCTCCCGTGTGTGGGTCCAGCCTAGACAAGGGGCAAGAGTCAGGGAACAGTGTGGGCCTGGGAACGGAGGCTGGCATCGCAGGCTGGGCTCCCACGTCAGTGCTGCCCAGAGAGGCTGAGGGTGGGGCCCCCTCCTCCCTCCACCCTCCGCTCGCTGCCCTCCCACACCCAGGGCAGGAAGGAGGGTCCCCACGTGCCTCAGAGGCGAAGCAGAGCCTCCCTGGGTTGGGGAGGAGGCAGGCGGTGCTCCAGAGAGGGTCCAAGCGGAGCTGGCCCAGGGGGTGGTGAGTGTCCTGGGATGGCTGGTGCTGGGCGGGGGTGGCAGGGGGACAAGGTGGAGGGTGGGGGGTCCACAGACTGCCATGAAGGGCCCTGCATGCCAGTCCAAGGACCTACCACCTGACCCGGAGGGGTGGGGAGTGGAAAGAGGCCCCTGCCTCAGGCCCAGGTGATGAGTACTGCTAGGGAGGGCTGTGGGTGGGCATGGAGAAGGGCCTTCTGAGGGAAGGGGCCCCCCAGGGCCTTGTCAGAACCAGGTCCTAGGGGCCGGCAGTGACCCCGGGGTGTCTGGCTGGGGGTTCCCACAGCCATGCCCTTCCCTGGAGGGAGACCTGGGGGACAGAGGGGTAAGCTGACCACAGTCGTCGGGGCAGTGAGATGCAGACCCTGGCTCCTGGCCTGCCCAGAGCTCTCTGCATCCAGCCTACCTCCCCCGAGTCCTGGCCGTGCCATGGGAATGAGGGTCAGTCACTGGAGAGTGCGGAATAAAACCTGCATTCATTGTGGATCCTCTGAGCCAAGAAACAGCAAGTTAAAGCCATGGCGGGGGGGGGGGGGGTGGGTGGGGGGTGGGGGTGGGGGGGGGTTGTCTCTTCCCGTCTATTACGGTTAAATGCCCTGAAGCAGCATCGCCCATGCTGGGGAGTGAGCTGGCAGCCGCATCCCCAAGCCTGCCTGTTGACTTTACGGACTGGGGCAACGGGTGTGAAAAGCAAAGTCATACGAGCCATGAAAACATCAAAAATGTGCGCCAACCGCAACCTAGACCTCCCACTCTGGGAGGGCACCCTAAGGAAATAATCCCAAACACACAGCGGAGGACACACACACAACCTTGTCCACCCCGGTCTGCGCCACCAGCTGTAGCAGGAACCAGGAAACAGCCTCCTGTCCAACCGCAGGGAAATGGCGGTGGCGACCGTGGCCCCCCTCGCTGGACGGAATACCACGCAGCTCTTTAAAAAGACAGATGTGGGTGCTGCATGGTGCCATGGGGAATACTGAGTATTGAATATTTACAGAGGAAATGAGGAAAAAATCAGGTGAGCCCAGGAGCATAACTATGTTCAGAAAACTTACTGCGGGTAAAGGTGTGGAGTGGAATGTCCCATGATGAAGGGTTTGCTGTTTGCAGGTGAGTGACTGGGGCTCCAGGCGACTCTTCCTTGAGCTGAAAATGTGATGCAATGTGTTTATATTGTTTTTCTGATTTTAAAATCCCTAAGTGGAGAGAGATGATGTCAGCTGGAAGGCTCAAGATGGAGCTTTGAGTTCACACTCGCTTCCCAGGTACAGCTAGACAATGCAGGAGACACAGGAGATACAGGTTCGATCCCTGGGTCGGGAAGATTCCCCTGGAGGAGGGCAGGGCAACCCACACCAGTATTCTTGCCTGGAGACTCCCATGGACAGAGGAGCCTGGTGGGCTGCAGCCCATGGGGTTGCAGAGTTGGACACGACTGAATGACTGAACACGCACATATGGTCCTTGGTGAAGTTGGTATGCAGGAGGCGAGGTGAGACCCGCCAAGCCCAGGTGACCCCTGCTGGACCAGGAGCTGTGAGGGCTCCAGGGGGTCTGACACCGAGGCAGGGACAGGGTGGGGGGGCAGACTAGGAGACAGCCTCCAGGGTAGAGATGAGCACTCCCGAGAACCTGCTCTCCACACCCTGGAACCGTGCACTTCCCAGATACTGATGAAGCTAGAGACCCCCCTTCTCCCCTGGCCCATCTCCACAAGCTGGGTTCTCCAGGGGCGAAAATCTACACCTTGAAATCCTTAAGGAAAGTGGGCTGAGTACCCCAGTACAGATACTATCAGCCCGGATGGAAGAGCACGACGGGCCGTGGAACAGAATCACAGCAAAGACCAGGACACGGACAAGCACTCCACACAAGGAGATGTCCCAACGTCCCAGCATGGAGACGCGCCACTCCCGCCCCCTCCCCGGGGCCACCAGGGAATGCAGACTGGAACCCCAGCCAGCCGCTCCTCTGGATCACCAGGGGGGTCGGAGTGCAAGGATGGGGCTGCATGTGGGTGAGGCTGTGGAGGCAGAAATCAGTCCATCCACTCTGTAGACCGTCCAGTAGGATCACCTGCAGACGCTGGCCCCCTCGATGAACACCCGGCAGGCACGTGACGTGTTCAGAGCAGCTCTGCTCACAACGGCCCCAGAGTGGACACAGCCCAGACGCCCATCATCGGGAATGCGGACCAACCACGTGATAACCACGTGACGGAAAACCACACAGCAAGAGGATGAGACATCCACAACCAGGCACGTCAGCAGGCGATGCCCTCAAACGCAGCACTGGGCAGAGGGGGGCGAACGCCAGGTACACTCCGTGTTTCCATTCCCGTCAAGTGAAGGCAGGCAAGCTCCGTCGGTGCTGAGTGGTCCTGGGGCCCCCGGGGCAAAGGACCAGGCTGAAGTTCATCTCCTCACAGTTCTGGAGGCTGCAGGTCTCAGATGCGGGCAGGGCTGCTCCTTCCAAGGCCTCTCTCCTCGGCCTGAAGACGGCCACCTTCTCCCCGTGTGTTCACGGCTCATCCCTCAGTCCATGCCTGTGAGCTCATCTCTTCTTGAAAGGACACCGGTCATATTGGACGAAGGCCCACCCTCAGGACCTTTGTTTTAATTTAATCACCTCTTTAGAGGCCCTAACTCCAATTGCCAGGCACATTCCAAGGTACTGGGGTGGGGGCTGAATTTGGGAACACCATCCAGCCCGTAACACACGGCCGCCCCTAGCTGCAAGGGAGGCTGGGAAAGCAGGCCGTTCAGGTCCAGCCACACAGAGGAGGAAACAGCTGCAGACCAGACGCACGCGGGTCTGCTGCCCCGCCCCACCCCGAGGCTGGTGAAGGGGACACGGGAAGCAGGAAGGGCACAGAGGCCCCCCTGCATGTCTGTGTGACCCTCCACCCCCAAGGCTGACTGCTGACTTGTTTGGGCTCAGTTTCCTGCCACTGTTTCAGCTGGACAATAGGCACATGCTCCGCCACGACGGGACGTTTGCACAAAGGTAGTAGGTTGGGAAAGTCCATCGCTTCCTGCACGGCCAGGGCTTCTGGAGCTCTGCTGGTACCGACAGCGCCCTTAGCGTGTGTCTGGCATGGCGGCGGGGCTGGGAACACAGAGGAGGGTCCCTCAGAGTGACCTTCCTGCAGATCCACTGTCCAGAGGGCAGAGGGAAGGGTGTCCCGGGCAGGGGGAACAGACCGTTCGAAGCCCCAACCACCTGCAGAGGGGCTGCAGGCGGCAGCGGACAGGGCTGGAAGCTCAGGTGTGGGCCGGCGGGCGAGGGGAGCCCTGGGGAGGCAGGAATGGGTGGGGAGAGGGACGGGGTCTGAACGGAGGGGCTGTGGGGAGGGAGAGCCTGAGGCTGAGACCAGGGACACTGGGCAAGAACCACGAGTGGCTGGAGCGAGAAGGGAGGCAGGGAGGACATACCCGGAGGACACGCCACTTACTTGAGTGGCGTCAGTGGACACACAATCATTGTTGCTTATATTTTTAAAAATTGCTTTAAGAGCCCCCAGTTTGCCAGCCCAGCAGGGCAATAGAGCCCCCCCCCCTCACCCTGACAGTCCCCATCCTGCCTGGGGCCCTCTGTCTGCTTCTGCAGGCTTTGCGGGTGGGGGGCACACCTGTCCACTCACCATGGTCGTCCATTCTCCTCATGCCGGGAGGGAGGGAGACCCAAGTTGCCCGGCTCTGCACACCACCCCTCCTCCACCCCCGCCCCGATCCTGGCTCCAGACTGAGCGCCCACAGGTCTGCCCAGGCCAGTGAAGGGGACCCGAGACAGTGGGTCTGATGGGTCCCACTGCCTTGTCACATGACCTGGGGTGAGGCTCACAACCTTGCTGAGCCCACCTACCGAAATCTGGGGAAGCGGGAGATTCAACAGGTCACGTAACTGAGAGGCCTGGCCCAGCCTTGGGGTGCAGTATACAGTCGGCACTCACCAAGGGGCAGACTGACTCCTGAAGCTCAACTGTGGACAGTGAGCTCGGGGAGGGGGGGGGGGGCCCGAGTGGTTAACGTGCCACCTGGTGAGAGGCAGGGAGTTTGCCAAAGGAGTGCTGTCAGGATTCACCAGGGGCTTTTTGTCCCAATACGCTCTCCCGTGGGCATGGGCTATCTCAGAAGCCCGCCTGCCTCCCAGGCTTGGGCCTGACTCACAGGCAGGCTGATTAACTGGACAGTCATGGCCTCACAGGGCGGCTCCGCACAACGCCCAGGCTCGGTGATAAGGGGCAGACAGGCTCCCGCATCTGGGATGGATCAGCTGCCGTGGAGAGTCGGCCCTGCTTGCGGGGACAGCCGTGAGCGCCAGGACCACCGGGAGGAGGGCCTCGGAGATGGGCCGCCAGAGCGTGGGTGTGAGAAGTGCGGGGGTGGGGGGGATGGGCGGGAGGGGGAGGCGGGGCGGGGGGCAGGGGGCAGGCAGACCCGGCCTCCCCCAGGCGCCCGAGGTCAGGCGTGCAGGGGCTGCCAGGGCTGGAGGGCGCCTGCAGCCGTGCGGGGGAGCCACACACACAGGAGCAGCCTGCGCTGGCCCGCCCGGCCAAGGGCTGCAGCGCTGCTAGGCCTGGCCACCCTGCTGGGGCACTCGGACTGCTCTGCATCCCAGATTTTGTCCCCACAGTGCCCGAGAGCATGCATGAGAAGCTGCAGCAAAGAGCACCAGAGCAGCCAGCCCTCCCTCTGCTGGGCGGTTCCGAGCACAGTGACCAGCCAGCACCCCCACGTACTCGCCTGTGCAGAGATCACACAGCAAGGCTTAGTGCATGCTAAGTCGCTTCAGTCTTGTCTGACTCTTTGCGACCCTATGGGTTGTACCCCGCCAGGCTCCTCCGTTCGTGGGGTTTTCCAGGCCAGAATATTGGAGTGGGTAGCTGTTCCCTTCTCCAGGGGATCTTCCCAACCCAGGGATTGAACCTGCATCTCATATGATCTCCTGCATTGGCAGGCAAGTTTTTTACCACTGTGCCACCTAGGAAGCCCAAAATGCTTAGTAAAGTGAAAGTCGTGTCTGACTCTTTGTGACCCCATGGACTGTACAGTCCATGGAATTCTCCAGGTCAGAATACTGGAGTGGGTAGCCATTCCCTTCTCCAGGGGATCTTCCCAACCCAGGGACTGAACCCTGGTCTCCCCCATTGCAGGCGGAGTCTTTACCAGCTGACCTACAAACAAAGACCAAAAAATGCTTAGTAGGTGTTTGTTAAATAAGCGGTTGGTGGTACAAGAGGTAGGGCTGAGTGGTGAGGGCGGGGCTTGGAGTGGGCGAGGTTTTCATGGAAGTGGGGCGGGGCCGAGTGGCTTGGGGGCGGGGCCGGCTGGTTGTGGGCGGGGCTGGATGGAGGTGGGGGCGGGGCTGGGTGGGCTGGGCGGAGCCAGCTGGTTGTGGGCGGGGCTGGGTGGAGCTGGACGAAGGTGGGGGCTGGCGGATGCGGTACTGGTCTTTTCATGCCTCTCAGTTCAGTTTAGTTGCTCAGTCATGTCCGACTCTTTGCAACCCCATGAACTGCAGCACGCCAGGCCTCCCTGTCCGTCACCAATGCCCGGAGTTTACCCAAACTCATACACATTGAGTCGGTGATGCCATCAACCATCTCACTCTCTGTCGTCCCCTTCTCCTCCCGCCTTCAATCTTTCCCAGCATCAGGGTCTTTTCCAATGAGTCAGTTCTTCGAATCAGGTGGCCAGCGTATCGGAGTTTCAGCTTCAGCATCAGTCCTTCCAATGAATATTCAAGGTTGATTTCCTTCAGGATGGACTGGTTGGATCTCCTTGAGGTTCAACGGACTCTCAAGAGTCTTTTCCAACACCACAGTTCAAAAGCATCAGTTCTTCAGTGTTCAGCTTTCTTTATAATCCAGCTCTCACATCTCTACATGACCACTGGAAAAACCATAGCCTTGCCTAGGTGGACCTTTATTGGCAACGTAATGTCTCTGCTTTTCAATATGCTGTCTAGGTTGGTCATAACTTTCCTTCCAAGGAGTAAGCGTCTTTTAATTTCATGGCTGCAGTCACCATCTGCAGTGATTTTCATGCCTCTCACACAGAGCTTACCACCCTGGAGTTTTCAAGGTTGCTTCAGGGAAGCATGGCACCTGGTCCAAGGCTGAGAGTTGTTGAAACTCCTGTGGTCCTGGAGCACAGTAGAGAGAGGAAATCTCTCCCCAGTGGCCAGACCGTGGGGGGTGCTTCTGCAGCCTGGCTGTGGGAAGACATGGAGCAAACACAGACCAGACAGTGTCTGAGGCCGGCAGCTGGGCAGGACGCCCGCACCTGCTTCCCTCCCGTCCCCACAAAGGGCCCTGTGTCCCCCTGGCTGGACCCGTGTCACAGCTCTGAGCATTATTGGCTCCAGTGCCTGTGGCCCCTGT
Organism: Dama dama; assembly: GCF_033118175.1. Taxonomy (NCBI): domain Eukaryota; kingdom Metazoa; phylum Chordata; class Mammalia; order Artiodactyla; family Cervidae; genus Dama; species Dama dama. The sequence continues at coordinate 3,098,250 of NC_083686.1, read as the reverse complement.
GGGGTGGGGCGGCCCTGTCCGCAGAGTGGTCACTGCCTTTGAGGCTGCACGTGGTGAGCGAGGGTCCTGCAGAGGTGCCAGCAAGCCCGCAGCCCTCACCCTCCTCAGGACACCCCTGGGGGGCAGGGCGCCTTCCTGGAACAGCCCACCCTCTCTGGGAGGAAGCCTCAGTTCAGTTCAGGCACTCAGTCGTGTCTGACTCTATGTGACTCCATGGACTGCAGCTCGCCAGGCCTCCCTGTCCATCACCAATTCCCAGAATTTGCTCAAACTCATGTCCATCGCGTCAGTGATGCCATCCCTGGCCCCCCAACCCGGGCTCCGGGTGAGACTCTCCCGACCTCGGGCCTGGAACACGCCCTGGGGGCTGGCCGAATGCTCCTGGTTCCTCGCGGTCCTGGGGAGGATCGTCATCCCAGCCTCTTGTCCTTTCCACTCCTAACACCTACCCAACTCAGCGCTCCAGACGGAACCTCCACACTGGTCCTGAGGCCCCTGCTATCTCCATTGCCTGGAGAGGGAGGAGAAAGGAAACTTCTGGAAAGACGATTTCACAGCAGACCACCCAGACAGAACACCAGGAGGCCGGTCTCCTCTCTCACATCCTTTTTAGCACATGGGCAGCGGGCCTGCGGCCTCCTTCGGACTCACAAATATTAGCCCTCGAGGGAGGCGCTCAGCCCCCTGCCAGGAACCTCGCCCCCAACCCCCACAGCCCCGGTAGGGGCTGTGGAAGCACCTGGGGCTGCAGGCAGGTCACCTGAGCTCTCAAGGAGCCACGTCCTCACCCGGAAAGTGGGGACAATCCTGCCCTTGGAATCGGGTGGCTGTGGTTTCTCCCTAGAGGCAGCCCGGCACACTATGGACCAGGGGACCCGAGTCTGCACCCCCGGCCCTGACCGTGGACTGCTGACCCGAGAGCCCACTTCCTCGCTCTGGCCACCATGCCCACCCCCGGCTGCAGGCAGGGAGACGCTGGCTGAAGGTCACCACCTGGCACCTGATCCCCAAGCCAGCCTCGCACACACCTCATCCTGGCTCTGCTTTCAACGTCCCCATTGGCCAGCATCCACACACCCGGGAATTCCCTGGACAGGCATCGTCCCTGTCCCCTCAGCCTCTTCCCTCCGGGCAGCAGTAACAGAAGTGGAAAACTGCACACTTCGGGTGCAGAGTGCCCGCTGTCAGAAGGACCCTGTAGGCCAGCCACCCAACCACCCTCTGAAACGGGTGGAACCACATGGCTGCTGGCTGGGCTCACAGACATCGCATGGGAATGGGTCCTGTGTGTTAGCTCGCCTGGGCTTCCAAACCACAGAGACTAACTTCCCACAGCCCTGGAGGCGGGAAGTCCAAGATCAAGGGGAGGGCGTCTTCCGAGGCCTGTTTCTTGGTGTGTAGGCAGCTCTCTTCTTCCCGGTCCTCATGTGGTCAACCCTCTGTGTGTCTGTGTCCTGATTCCCTCTTTTCACGAGGACAGTGGTCTGATTGGGACCCACGTGCGTGACCTCATTTTACCTTAATCACCTCGGTAAAGGCTCATCTCCAAGTAGGGTCACATCTGAGTGCTGGGGTGGGGCTCTGGTGCATGGATTTGAGGGAGGGGTGCACAATTCAGGCCTAACACCTTGTGTGGTCATTATTTTAGGGAAGTGAAAGTGAAAGTGTTAGTCGCTCACTGGTGTCTGACTCTTTGCGACCCCATGGGCTGTAGCCCGACAGGCTCCTCTGTCCATGGGCTTCTCCAGGCAAGCATACTGGAGTGGGCTGCCATTCCCTTCTCCAGGGGATCTTCCCAACCCAGGGATCGAACTCAGGTGTCCCACATTGCAGGTGGATTCGTTACCATCTGAGCCACCAGGGAAACACAACTTTAGGGAAAAAGAAAAGTGTTCGTTGCTCAGTCATGTCTGACTCTTTGTGACCCCATGGACTGCAGCCCGCCAGGCTCCTCTGTCCATGGAATTCTCCAGGCCAGAACACTGGAGTGGGTTGCCATTTCGTTCTCCAGGGGATCTTCCCAACCCAAGGATTGAACCCGGGACTCCCGCATTGCAGGCAGATTCCTTACTGTCTGAGCCCCCAGGGAAGCCCTGCTCTAGGGAAGGAGGACATCAAATCCGAGACGCAAGGAGCAGTCTGGCCACAAGGGAGCCCCGGGACCCCAAGTCCACCTTGCCGAGCACCCCCTCTTCAAAGGACACCGAGGCCGCCGCTCCCACACTGCCTCCCTCCTGCACTTCCCCTCCTGTAAGTTCCCGTGCAAGGCCTGCATCTGCTCCCTGAATGACCAGGGCTGGGCATGACCATCGCTGCTTCCCCGGCCAAGATCAGAGCTCATGTTCACGAAGCCCGTACCCAGTGTTCTGTCGTGAGAGGCATGATTTTCTACATGGGAGTAGAAGTGCACACCCCGAAAAAAATCCTCAGTTACTGAGGCTGACAAGCAAGGAGTAGCTCTGGAAACAGCATCTGTTCATTTAATAGGGCCGGAGGGGAACAGCGGTTTTGGCGTTTCTTTTCCTTGTGATGATTTTTAAAGAATTTCCACCGCAAGGATATTGCGAGATGAAAAATGGATTTTTCACTGGAGAGTGGGCTCCGTCACGCCATACTGTACTCCAGCATTGCTCTCACGGCGGTTCGCACGCCCTGCCTGCTGTAGACAGGATGCTTTGGTCCTCAGTGTGAGGGACGTGTCCACTCCTCCACTCACCTCTCCCTCCATGGAGCACCTCATGGACAGGGCCCTGTGAGGAGCTGAGCTAGGAGACCATCCCTGGTCACAGGGATCCAGGCGGGAGGCACCCCCACCCAGGGCAGAAACCCCTGGCTCCTGCCGTGGAATGGGGCTGACCAGGAGCGGCAGGCAGCCAGTAGTGGAGCTGGAAAGGTGGGTGGGGGTCAGCGTGGGCTCAGAGCAACAGCACAAGCCTGGGGTGGAGACAGGATGGATGGCCCACATCTCATCCAGGAGGGGGGAGCAGCCCCACTTGATGGAGCGACAGGGACCACAGCTGTGTGCCCCATCACTGGGTAGTGGCCCGTAGGCCCTCCTTCCCTCAGCAGCATCCAGAGCCACCCAAATCAGCCTTTTATTCATTCTTTCGTTCACTCATTTGTTTTTTCATGCAAGTCATTCACTCATTCATTCATCCATCTACCCATCCATCCCCCCACACCCACCCATCCCCCCATCCATTCATCCCCCCACCCACCCACTCACTCACCTACCCATCCATCCCCCCACCCACCTCCCTACCCATCCACCCATCCATACCTCCCTCCAGGGCTTGCCAAGCACTTCCCCTGTGTGTGGCCTTGAGCCGGGAGCTGGAAACAGATGCTTCAGACCTAGTCCCTGACCTCAAAGAGCTCCCAGGCCAGTGGGAAGACTGACTACAAAGCAGTCAGTGCTGTCCAGGGCCCAGGGCTACTCATTCGTGAGCAGCCGTGTGTCACGTAGTACCTTCTGGCAGATGAGGGACAGTTCAGCAGGACGAGGGACAGGCCAGCCCGGCTCAGACACCAGGTGGGAAGCGAGTCTGCTGCCAGCAGCACCCCCGGGGCCACACACAGGCCGCCGGCTGGTCAGGGGACTGGGGCCGAGCCAAGGGAGGATGGAGGGAGCCGGGCTCAGAGCAGGGCCCAGCCGCCATCCTGCAGAGGGCACACCAGGGGGGCAGCCAGCAGCGGGCAGCACAGGGACGAAGCGAATCGTCCACAGGGCCCCTGGGCCCTTGACGGCCAGCTGTTGAGGGGCCCTCACACACGAAGACCACGTGCCCAGGACCCCCCCGGCGGGCCCAGCTTCTGTGCAGCTCAGGGTTTGCAGAGAAGGGCTGGCCTGGAGCCCCGCGAAGCTCCTCCTATGGCCCCACTGTTCCCGGGGCAAGACCCTCCACCCAGGCCAGAGGGCTGGAGGCTGAGGTCAGAGCCGGTCCTAGGCACGCACAGGCTGGGGGCACCGCTCCTGGTCAGTCTCCATCCTCTACCTCAGCTTCTTCGTAAGGCCACAGGACGGCCCCTCCCCTGAAAGGGTGCGGGGGCCGAGGCGCTTCAGCCAAGATGGGCCCAGTCCCGCAGCAGAAGCCTGGCCAGAGCTAGGGTTCAGTCAGGAGGAGGGACGGGGCAGGAAACCCACAAGGTCCACCACGTGATGGAACCCAAGATCTTCTGGGTCCGGGCTGAAGGCCTGGCCCAGCTCTGCCGCTCCCTGGCCTTCTGGTCCGCGGCAGTGGTTCAGCCTCTCAGGGTCAGTTTTCCTGTCTATAAAATGGGCACAGTACAACTCTTCTCACACAACGGCCTTGTGAACAACGAACAAAAAGGCCCAGCAAGTGTTAAGTGCTCCTTAACCTTAAGCCTTAATCTTAACCCTGCCAGCCACTCGGATGCTCCTGGTGGGGGGGTGTGTGCACCCCTTTTCTGGGCATGAAGACTGAGGCCTGGGAAGTTAAGGAACCACACACATAATTCTACCCATGTAATTCAGTCTTTAAAAGCCAATTCTTTTTTTTTTTAAGATGATTTTTTTTTGATGTGGACTATTTTTAAAGTCTTTATTACATTTGTTATGTAGGTTGGTGAAAAAGCTGCAGTTTTGAACCATGAATTTTAAATCATCACAACTAGGTTCAAACACATCTTAATCATTAATACGAACCATTATAATCAACATATTTTTGCCAATGAGAAGTAACTTTTTTTTATTCCTGTAGCATAAAAGTCTGTGCTTCAGGATTTGACGAACTCTTGGAAAGCATTTTCTGCCTCCGGCTGGTTGTGGAAGAGTTTTCCCTGCAAAAAGTTGTCAAGGTGCTTGAAGAAGTGGTAGTGGGCTGGTGAGAGGTCAGGTGAATACGGCAGATGAGGCAAGACTTCGTAGCCCAATTTGTTCAGCTTTTGAAGCCCTGGTTGTGCGATGTGCGGTCAGGCGTTGTTGTGGGGAAGAATCGGGCCCTTTCTGTTGACCAACACTGGCTGCAGGCACTGCAGTTTTTGGTGCATCTCTTCAATTTGCTGAGCATACTTCTCAGATGTAACGTTTTCACCAGGATTCAGAAAGCTGTAGTGGATCAGACTGGCAGCAGACCACCAAACAGTGACCATGACCTTTGTTTGGTGCGAGCTTGTTTTAGGGAAGTGCTTTGGAGTTTCTTCTCAGTTCAGCCACTGAAGCTGGTTGTCGCTGGTTGTATAAAATCCACTTTTCATCACATATCACAATCCAGTAGAGAAACGAAGGGTTCATGGTTGTTGCATAGAATAAGAGAAGACAACACCTCAAAAACTGTTTTCTTGATTTGGGTCAGATCACCAGGCACCCACTTACTGAGCTTTTTCACCTTTCCGATTTGCTTCAAGTGCCGAATGACCATAGAATAGCATTGAGTTGACATTGACATTAACTCATTGACACTGAGTTATCTGACAACGTCCGGTGTAGTTGTAAGAGGATCAGCTCCAATGAGTCAGACATGATTTAGAGTCTGAACAACAGCATAATCTAACCACATTTATTTAAGAATGTATTCCAGTATCAAACAGCTGAGGTCAACAATGCAAAACCACAGGTACTCTTGCACCAACCTCAATACAATGTGACTTCCGTTTTATGTTTTGGTTTTTTTGGCTACGAGGCATGTGGGATCTTATCTCCCTGACCAGGGGTTGAACTTGCACCCCTTGCCCAGCATTGGAAGGTGAAGTCTTAACCACTGGACCACCGGGGAAGGTCCTAAAAAAATAATTCTTTCTCAGGCCCTTCACGTGCTCAGAGATTTTCTGGGCTCTTGTGGAAAATAAGAGCCACCTTTGTTCAGTACCAGCGCGTTCCGTGGGCACCTCAGCAGGGTGGGGAGTGCAGGGGGCTGCTGATGACAGAGGTCCTGAACCTCCTGGAGATCGGAAGCTGGGGGGAGTGGGAGACAGAGACAGGGTCCACCCACCGGCCGTCGTCCTGACCTGGGACGAAGGAATCATGGGTGGAGGTGGCCATCAGCCTTCTCCATCAGTCCCCGCTGTCCGCAGGGCGCTCGGGCCTGAGGGTGGACAGTGTGCAGAAGCGTGGGACAAACCCCGCACAGGGCCAGGCAGCCTGGGAGCTCCACTTCCTATAGAAACAAACTCGTTCAAGTAACAAAGTGACGACGTAATGTGCATACAACAGGGAGGTCAGGACGTAAGGATGACCAGACCCTCAAATTATTATGCATTCCCCCCTCCCCCTTTGGAAACATTTCTTTAATGGAAACTTCTAGTTCCACACAAGAAAGTAAGAAAACTGATTTTATTTTCCTTCAAAATCTTCAGCTATGCCATTCGGGTGGTCCACGGTGCAAATTAGTAAAGTTATGATATAATTTAATGACGTGAGAAAGTCAAACCAGGGTGAACAAAGAGTCGGATTGGCATCGTTCAGGGCTTAGTAAAGCAAAGCCTTGGAAGAAATCTCAGATGAAGGCAAAAGATCACCTGGCCAGAAAAATCCCAGATTACAAGCAGTCAGCTTCAAAATCAGCATATAAAAACAGAATTATGCTAAAGCTCTAATCATCCAAAAGTGTTCAGTCTCTCAGGAAGACATGATCCTATGTATAAACTTTGTTTTCACCCAGCAAATCAGGATGACCCAGATCAGTCCTACCCTTTGGAGGTTACCGTCCTGCTAGGACTCGGGGCAGTGGGCGGGGGCCAGGCCAGGATAAGCCGGTCCAGCCCTGGACTCAACAGGACAAGCTGCCAGGTAGAACTGCGGGTCTGGGGCTTCCAGAAGTGGACCTGAGGTCCAGGTCCTCACGGCTTCGCCAGATTTAGCTGGTGCGACTACAGCTTTGATTTCAAACTTCCTATGACGGGCTTGTTGACCGCGAATTCCGACCACCATGATGCCCTCTCCAGAACCTTGTTTCCCTGAAGGACGGCAGTCCAGAGGTTCTTATAGAGCTGTTAAAAAATATATGATACACACAGATGGAATAAGAAAGACTCTGAGTGTGTCAATGCAACTGTGCAAAACATAGGAAGCGCCGTCACTTCCTGGAAGCATTTGAAGACGATTTAAATTCAATTTGCATAAGCCCTTTCTTTGTCAGCAGAGGAAAATTGGGAAAATACAACTATCAAGGTCCCTAATGTACACTGCCCTGGTGGCTCAGACGGTAAAGCATCTGTCTATCCATGCAGGAGACCTGGGTTCGATCCCTGGGTCGGGAAGATTCCCTGGAGAAGGAAACGGCAACCCACTCCAGTGCTCTTGCCTAGAAAATCCCATGGACGGAGGAGCCTGGTGCAGGCTACTGTCCATGGGGTCGCAAAGAGTCAGACACGACTGAGCGATTTCACAGAATGTACACTTATGTTGAAAACATCCTGCTTGGCCTTCTCTTTGGAAATTCTCATGGAAGGTGGATCCTGCAAGTTGACACTGATCATTTGCTCTGAAATCTGCCCTTCTGCAGCCAGGCAGCTGGCGCGTGGTGGCACAGCCAAGCAGCAGCCTGCGGCTGGTCCTCTGGGCCCCCAGGCCTGGGCAGGCCCGGTCCCCTCTCTGCCCACCCCGCCAGACTGAGCCCCCTAGGCCGGCCAGCCGCCGCCTTCGGGCCCCCAGGCTGGACTGCTCTCATTAGTCATCCTAGAGGAAGGTCGTGAGCGTGCAGGCGGTTGCCTGACCCGTCCCTGCTCCCAGCACGGCCAGCGTCCAGGCCGAGGTCCGTGGAGGCAGGAAAGGGGCCAGTTTTACATTTGGCTGACGTTGACAGATGTTACTTTCAAGAAGCTGCCCTCTCTCTGCACCTGCTAAAGGTGCTCAGCGATTCCGCCCACGTACTGCTATTCCTGGCTCCCAGGGAGACGCAGACGAGGCTCTCTCCCCGCGGGTCATAAATCCGAGGTGACACCGCACGACCTGGACGTGGCACTTCCCTTAAAGATGGCCTCGGCCTCCGACAGCTATGTCTGTCCATCTAAAGCGGATTTCCCACCTCATAGCACCCGGTGCAGACCTCAGCCCGTAACACTGGGAGAGACATGCACCGCGTAAATCCTGCCGGGCGAGGCCCGGGGCTGCTCTGGTCTCAGTGTGGAGTCCAGGGCCCCACCTCAGGCCAGGGCAGGATGGCATGGCCTCCCCTACTCCGCAGTCGCCCGCCTGCCTGCCCGTGAATCAGGGCTGCCACCTGCAGAGGCGCCCAGCCGCCCGTACGGGGCTAGCACTGCCGGGAGCCCATGTCCCAGAGGCCAGCTCTCCGCCCGTGGGCCAGTCAGCACATCCTCCTCATACTCCCACTGGGCCGCAGCCACACCAGGGACCAAGGTTCACACTTTCCTGCCTTCCCTCCGAACAGTCCATCTTTGCCACCTCCCAGCTGGGCCAACTCAGGACACCCGCCTGGTCCCCCTGGAGGCTGGGTCTCTCCCTGGCAAAGCAGCCGCCTCAAGGGAGGATGCCCGGCCCAGCTCAACAGCCAGAGGACAGCCGGCCCTCCTCAGACGTGTGGTCCCCGCCTTCCTGACTTGACGGGGGGCTCTTCTGATCTGCCCACCCCAGCACCTGCACTTCCATCCCAACCCTGGGGGTGGCTTGGGCTGGGCAGAGGTCCAGGCACCTGCCCCCTGGACCGACAGCAGTGTCCCCCGAGGACAGAAGGCTCCTGTCTCCTTGGAATGTCCCCTGGGGACACAGAGAAGGCACCTGTCCCCCGACGTTCAGTCTCCTGGGTCAGCAAGATAAGCCTCAGGAGAAACAGCATGATAGCCATGGGCCCTCACCACGTGACTTTAACACTGACATGCCACGTCTCCATGGAAACAGTCTCCATGGAAACACAGGGACAACCAGCCACGGGCGGTGGGGAGCTGGGAGTGCTGAGCAGGCCCGCGGGCGTCGTCCCGCACAGGCCTCTCCACGTGGTGGAGGTCACACCAGGCTGCCTGTGTGCTCAGGAAGGAGCGTGGCGAGGCTCACACCGCAGGACAAAGCGGGGGACCCACCTGCCAGGGGACGAGGGGGGACGCTTTACCCAGAAGCCAGAGGAGACCTCCTAGAAGAACAGCACTCCACTTAGAACAAACAGAAGTGCTCCCAAGTAGCGGGGAACACTGGTGTAAGGGCCCTGGGGTGGGAGTGAGCCCAGTACAATAGCGAAGCAGAAGGACAGTGAGGCTGGAGTCTGGAGGGCGGGAGGAGGTGTGCGATGACCCCGGAGAACCAGGCAGAGGTCAGCCACAGGGGCGGGCGGGAGCGGGGAGGGATCTGGTACCGCTTTGGTGTGGGGGACTTTGGGGCAGCTTGAGAAGCAATCATTCTGGAGCATGGGGAGGGGTGGGGGCAAGAGAGGAGCTCGGGCAGCCACCTGGGGGCTGCCCCGGAAGCCCAGGTAGAGGGGTGAGGGGGTCAGGACGGCCGAGAGATGGTCAGAAGACCCAGGAGTGGGGCGGGCCCTCAGGAGAGTGTGCAGAGACCACAGCTTCGCGCAGGCCCACGCTGACCTTGGCGTTGCGGCCTCCTAAGAGAGTGGCAGGGCCACCCTGTCTCTCAGGGAAGGGCAGGCTGGGGGGCGGCTGACCCGTCCACGACCACTCCAACTTCTCCCAGTCACTCCCTCCCCGCTGGCCACGTGACGCTGGAGACCACCACCCCCCAGCCCCGCCCCGAGCCCTGTCGCCATCTCAGCTCTGCCATGACTGCCCTGGGGCCCGGAGCGCCTCCTGCCGCCCACAGGAGGAAGGCCACTCTTCATACCTCGCCGTCGGCTCTGCCAATCGGTGAGTCCAGGATGAAGTCCAGAGGGGCGATGACGTCCACCAGGGCAACAGCATCATCTTTCAGCTGTTAGAAAACAAAGTCCGTACACTTGGCAACGCCCGGCATCTCCACGGCAACCACCAAGTAACAGAGCCTGCAACCCACGAGCAATGGTAACCCCAGCAGGCGCAAGGCTCCATTCCTCAGGCATCATCTTTTCATTGGCCTGGGTTACAGGTTTCCCAAGTGTGCATCTGAATATTTTCACCATGTTGCTATCCACTCAAGACTTCCAACATTTTCTTTTTTTTCCAACATGGTAGGGACTGCTCGTAAAACTGATGATTCTGTGGCTCACTAACTGGCAACTGTCTTCAGAGGTTTGTCTCTGAACCCTGACTGATCGGGGCAATTACTGTTCCAACAGAGGAAAATATGTCCAGAAAAAAAAAAAAAGTAAGAGTAAAAGCATTTATAAGTCCCTGGAAAAGCCATCATCCCAATGTGCTTTGGTTCACGGTAGTTTTATTACTCTCCCGTCCCGTTACACAAATTATTCTACAATATGACAAGTGGAATTCATATGAGTAGACTCCTAAGAATTTTCTTGAAATGCAAAAATACATTTTTTACTTAAAATAATTGTGAAATGCCATATGCGGTATGTGTGCTTAGTCACCCAGCTGTGTCCAACGCTTTGTGACCCCAAGGACTAACAGCTCGCCAGGCTCCCCTGGCCCGTGGAATTCTCCAGACAAGAATTCTACAGTGCGTAGCCATTTCTTTCTCCAAGGGATCTTCCCGACCCAGGGATCGAACTGGGGTCTCCTGCATCGCAGGCAGATTCTTTACCATCTGAGCTACCGGGAAGCCCAAAGATAAAACAGAGGACAGCAGGCCTGAACGGGGACTTGAACCCCGGACCCTCAGGTTAAAAGTCTGGTGCTTCACTGACTGAGCTATCCAGGCCCTGGGGCTGAACTGAACACAGGAGCCAGGGCGACTGAAACAAGGCCGATTAAAGCCATTGTTGGGCAAAGAGTCACGAGAGGAGAGGAGCCCGGCTTTGTGGTTCAGGCGCTGCTCCACAGTCCCACACGCCCTTGGCACTGTGGTCCCAGGGGGTTGCGTGTATAAGCCTGCCCCGCTTCAAGGAGAAACAATAGCAGAGCAAGGTCCTGCCCTAGACCGGGGGTTGGCCAGCATTTCATGCAGGGGGCCCACGGGAAAGAGCCCATCTTTGCAGGCTGTGGGGTCATTGTCTCAGCAGAAGTAGGCGTGAGACAGCGAGGACACCCTGACAGATGATGTTGCTCCAGGCCCGGGCTGGAGCAGGGAAGGAGCCGGCAGCCCCCCACTGCTGGCCCCCACCCCCCCGAGTCAGGACCAGGACTCAGATCTGCCAGGCAGCTTGCGCCCAGGTACTGCCCCTCCACCCTACCCCAGCCGCCAGCTCCAAGGTCTAAGTGTCACGTTGCAGAGCAAGGGAAACGACTGCTGTTATTTTTTATAAAGGCAACTCACCCCCACAAAACACAAGAGGGAAAACCCCGCTCCTGTTTAAGTCGACGTGGCCCGAGCAGACGGAATGACCCCAGAGACACCCTTACCCTGAACCCACGTGGGGAGAGAGAGGCTTGATGCCAACAAGCACATCACCCGGAGCTGCCTCAGCTCGGAAGCAGAGAGGAGCCCAGCGGCCCCTCACCCGTCAATGGAGACACTTGTGTACATATATCTGCCGTGTACACCACAGACATACCACGGACAGAGTGCTGGGGGGCTTTGCTTCATGTCTGATCATCCAGAGCAGAGAAGCGCCTCCAAATGCACTGCTTAATCCAGCAGCCAGGACACACGCTGACGGTTGAATTAAAACTAAAGAAAACCCCAAACCCTCGCTCACACCTGCTGCGGTTCCACCACCGGCAGCCCCAGGTGGCCGGTGGCAACCGCACGGGCGAGCACAGCCCTGGAACCTGTCCCTCCCTGCACGAAGCTCCAGTGGACAGAGCGCAGCAGGACACGACGTGGGGCCACCTGCCTCCTCTGGGTGACGAAGGCAGAAGAACGCAGTAAAAAACCAACGAAAGTGCCACGAGATGATTTTGAATTGGAGGCTAACGTGAAAGGCCTGAAGCAATGGTCGATGTCACTTTAGAAAGTGTTAGAATGAGCTGGATGTGTACGAGTCCCTGAGAGTGGTGCTTCCTGACCTTTCTGCCATAAGCACATTCTCTCTAGTTTTCCGGGGTGTGCTAATGGTGGCACTCAATGGACATGAGCTTGGGTAGACTCCGGGAGTTGGTGACTGACCGGGAGGCCTGGCGTGCTGCCGTCCATGGGGTCACAAAGAGTCGGACACGACTGAGTGACTGAACTGAAAGGTGGCACACACACCAATGAGTGGGAGGCCAAGGTCACCGGGACAGTAACATACGTATCATCACATGTAAGTCACATACGGACACAAGGGGTCACAACTCACCTGTGCACACAGGGCCAGGACTGCGCTCTCTATCGCTTTGCCCGCACGCTCACCGGAGCAGTATCCACCTGGAAGCACAGCGCGGTGACTCCGGGGTCTGGGATCCTTACCCCCAAGGATCAGTCGCTCAGTCGGGCCCGACTCTTTGGGACCCCATGGATTGTAGCCCGCCAGGCTCCTCTGTCCACGGAGTCCTCCAGCCAAGAATACTGGAGTGGGCTACCATTCCCATCTGCAGGGGATCTTCCTGACCCAGGGATCAAACCCGGGTCTCCTGCACTGCAGGCAGATTCTTTACCATCTGAGTCACTGGGGAAGCCCTTTAAACCCCCAAGTTACCCACAAATAGTGCACACATCATGAAACAGCCCATTCTGTGTGAAAACGTCTCGCTCCCGCTGCCCGGGTCCCGCTGCGACCACCTTTAAAGAAAGGTGAGGCCAGGCCTGGGGTCCCTGTCCTCCTCCCTGCCGGTTCACTGAGCAGGTGCTGCTTGTGGGGGGAGGGGGTCACAGCTGGGAGCTGGGGATGCTGAAGGTCAGGAAGGGCGGCCACAGGGGGCCGGTGGGGAGGAGGAGGCAGGGCCGGCAAGCTGGGCTCCACAGGAGTGGACGAGACCCCAAGCAGAGCACTGCGCAGAGTGGAGGGGGCTGCAGGCTCAGAGCGGCGTCTGGGGGCACGCGGGGGTGTCTGCAGTCACCAGGCAACTGGCCCAAGAACCGCCCCCTTGGCCTCGCCTCCCACACCCACGCGCGCAGGCCCAAGGAGAGAGCCCCAAGTCTGCTGCAGAGCTGGCTGCTGTCTGATCTTTGCCACAGAGAACAGCGCCCGCTCACTCAGAGAGGGTGGGCTCCTGCCCCCGCACCCCACCGCTCCCACCAGGGAGCCCTTGTACACCTCAGTTGGTAAAGAATCCGCCTGCAATGCGGGAGACCTGGGTTCTATCCCTGGGTTGGGAAGATCCCCTGGAGAAGGAAACGCCTACCCACTCCAGTATTCTGGCCTGGAGAATTCCATGGACTGTAAAGTGCATGGGGTCGCAAAGAGTTGGACACGACTGAGTGACTTAAAAAAAAAGGGGGGGGGGGGGCGGGCAACACTGGCCCCAAGGAGGAAAATGTGGGTGCTCTGCAAGGGGAGGGAAAATCGTACTCCTGAGACAGCACAGATACAAGCCTGGGGCATGAGGAGGTACACAGGACAGCTCTAGTATTAACACGTCATGGAGATGCTTCGGGAAAACATCTAAAAAATGTTCCTTAGAAAGACAGTGAAAACAAAGTTTGAAAAAAACTCAGGTTTATCCCGTTTCCGCCCATCTTCCAGGATCAGCCCTTTCATCACCTCCTCCAGGAAGCCCTCCGGGTTGCCCGCCACGGCTCAGGCCTATGGGCACCACCCTGGTGCTGCTGTGCCCCCTGGCGGTCCCCCACCCCCACCCCCGCCATGGCCTCTGGGCTCATCTGCTCCCCGAGAGGAGCGCTCAGTCAGCCGCGCGGAAGGAGCGCCCCACGCGGCTCCGGGCCGGGGTCTCACCTCGGTAGAGCAGCGCGGTGTGCTGGCCCAGGGACCACACTGCGTAGAGGGCGCTGAGCCGCCGGAGCACGGCCCGCAGCGGGGGCGGCACGCGGGGCTGGTGCGCGTGCTCGTGGAACCTGCGCACAACCGTGAGCTCCAGGAAAGCCAGGGCCAAGGGCCGGCAGTGGTACACCTGCAACAGGGCGGGGCGCACGCGTTCGGGACGGCCCACCGGGTCTGCGTGCCGGCAGCACCCGGGGAGCGGGCACAGCCAGCCGGGGCTGGGCAGCGCCTCTGGGGAAAGGCTGGCAGGAACGCAAGCCCGCCTGCAGCAGCTGCTCGACCTCGGGCCCAGCGACCGCGCTCCGCTCGGCGCTGTCTGCGGCCTCGGTGACCCCACAGCTGACACACAGCCGCCACGGGCTCGCCCGGGTCATTCTGGCACTAGGGACTGGGGCGTCCCCTGGGAGGTGGGCTCCCCGAGGGCACGAGGTCGGTTCTCTTGCACTGGGAACCACAGAGAAGGTTTCCCACATGCTCCCTGGACTCACCTGGAAGCCACGTCAGCCCCTCCCGGGGCCTGGCCCCGCCCCTGCCCCCAAGTTTCTCAAGGAAACAGCCCCTCTCCCTCACTCCCACCACGTCAGGAACTGAGGGAAGCGCTTCACCGGGGGCCAGCCGGGTTGCACTCGCGTGTGAGTCCCGATGCTGGCTCGGTTTGTGGAAGCAGGAAGTCACCATGGGTCCCGGCTTTTTCTCTTTTAACCAACAGCCAACACATCTGCTGCTCATCATTAGCTTTGCTTGTCAGCTTTTCTTTCCCCATCTCTAGTTTATCAGTTTACTGGATTTTGTTTTTTTTTAATTAAACAATTACACATGCATTCCTCATTTGTTATAATGAGCATGTGTTGCTTTCGAAATTAAATAATCCAGCAAAGAGGTGACCCGGGATGGGGGAGGGAAGAGACCCCTATTCAATGTCTGCATGAATTTGCCCCAGAATTCCTTGGTGGCTCAGACAGTAAAGAGTCCACTTGCAATGCAGGAGATCTGGGTTCAATCCTTGGGTCAGGAAGATGCCCTGGAGAAGGGAATGGCTACCCACTCCAGTATTCTTGCCTGGAGAACCCCATGGACAAAGGAGCCTAGCGGGCTACAGTCTATGGGGTCGCAAAGAGTCAGAGGTGACTGAAGCGACTAAGCATACACATGCTTCAGCCAGAATCCACAGGGCAGGGTCCAGAATATGCTCCAGGGAGGCAGGGGGCGTGGTCGCCAAGGGGGCACGGTTCTGAGCTCACGGCCTCCTCTTGACTTTCAGAGCAAGCAATGGGTCCTCACTTCCGAGGCCAAGGCTCCCCCAGGGTCTGCCTGAGAACCAGGCATCCTCAGGAGGGAATTCAGGGGAGGATGTTCCCCGACCTCATGCCAGTCTGCCTGGTCTGATCCGAAGACCCCACTGCGCCTCTGACGCCACCAGGTCACACGGCCTGCATCCCCGCGTCCTGCCTGCAGGGCCGGCGGGCCTTCAGAGCAGTTGCCCTCTCGTGCTCACCGTGTCGTGGGTGCCCTTGACTTTGGAGGGAGAGAGACGCAGAGAGGGGATACTCACGGGAGGGAAGCTGACAAAGCTGATAATGGAGGCAGGTGGGGAGTGCCCCCCACAACACGGGCCAGGCACTAAGCTAAGAGCCCCCCCAAAGGCATCACCTCAATCCACCCTGGACCCCGAGGGTGAAACAAGGTCACGCCATCGGCGACTGGTGGAGACACACTCGGCGCAGGTAGGCCGGCCCCCGTGTGCACCCTCAACCTCTCTGCGAGCGGGTGTCACTGAATGGACCCCCACCCCCTGACGTGCCCGCGAGCTATGGGCTCCTCCCCACTTGGGGAGATTCTCCCTGAGAGTCCCAGTCCAGGACCGAGTCCAAACTCTGCCCTCCTCTGCTCACTCCTTCTCAACCACGTGCATTTTCTAGAGTCAGTCATACTGTGCTCGTCCTATCTTTCCGTGAAGGCAGGACATGGGTCAGTTTCAGCCACAGCATCGGCTGGTGCGGGCCTGGAAAGGCGGCCCCACCTCTGACGTGGCCACCCTAAAGACACATCCTGTGTCCTGCTGAGCTCCGAGTCCCCCGTGGGCCAGCTCAGGGCCTGGCCCTCGGAGTCTAGGGGCCAGCTTCCAAATCCACTTGGCTTTTACGAGCGTGTGCGCACGGTGGGATGGGAGCAAGTGGCTCCCATCCCGGCCCGAGCTTCTTGGTCTGTGAAGAGGGAGCAGGAGGGAGCCGGCCTGCGGGCGCTGCCGTGAGGAGCAGCAGACGGAACCTCATGTACCAGCGCCTGCATCGCATCCCACGAGCTCATCTTGCCGGTCTCAGTCCCGGAATCAGGCCCACATGGTGGACCTGGACCATCACAGGGACCCAGGAAGGCAGTGCGTGGAGGGCCTGGACCGTCACAGGGACCCAGGAAGGCAGTGCGTGGAGGGCCTGGACTGTCACACGGATCCACAGTGCGTGGAGGGCCTGGAGGGTCACAGGGACCCAGAAAGGTGATGCGTGGAGGGCCTGGAGGGTCACAGGGACCCAGGAAGGTGGTGTGTGGAGGGCCTGGACCGTCACAGGGACCCAGGAAGGCAGCGCATGGAGGGCCTGGACCGTCACACAGATCCACAGTGCGTGGAGGGCCTGGACGGTCACAGGGACCCAGGAAGGCAGCCACACCGGGCCACGGGCACGCAGGAAGTGTCTGAAGGGAGACAGGGCAGGACAGAGACTCCCGGAGCCACAGAGAGTGGACCTGCTCCCCCGCAGCTCCCCACTCCAGACCGGAGGCCCCACTGGCTGAGGGGTTCTTGATCTCTCGACCAGGCCCAGTTAGCTCCCCCACCCCCAGGGTGCCTGGCACCATCAGGAGATAGTCTGGGGTTGTCACAACTCAGAGGTGCTGTTGGCGTCTTAGTGAGCAGAGGCCTGAGTGCTGCTGGGTCCCCCACAGTGCACAGACAGAACCCCCAAATCACGCAGCTCCAACACCCATAGGGGTGAGAGCCTGGTTCCAGCCCCGGCACGCTCTGCTTCCCTCCCGAGTCCTCACACTTGGCGCCCACCCTTGACTTCTCCCGGACGGCCTGCCCTTGCCATCAGAGATCTGGCCACCATATTAACAGACCTGGGCCAGCGCCCATGATGGGTCCTATGAGGTGCCCGCACTGGGGCCGTGGGGTGGAGGGCACAGAACAGAAACTCTGAAGGACAGTCCTAGCCCACACGGCCCAAGCTGCTCCGTGATCACGAAGAGCTCCCAAGAGAGGCCGGCAGCCGGACACTGCAGGCCAGGAAGGCCCGCTCCCTGCTCCCTGCTCCCTGCACGGGCCCCTCTCTCACAAATCCTCACCCCCGATAAACCTCCAGTCCCAGGAAAAACATTCCGACCCAGGTATCAATTTCTGGTGCGCTCTGATTTCTGAGTATATTTGCATTTTAACAAGTTACGAATAAGTGTCAGTCGCTCAGTCGTGCCCGACTGTTTGCGACCCCAGGCACTGTAGCCCACCAGACTCCTCTGTCCATGGAGATTCTCCAGGCCAGAATACTGGAGTGGGTTAGCCATTCCCTTCTCCGGAGGATCTTCCCGACCCAGGTATTGAACCTGGGTCTCCCGCCTTGCAGGCGGATTCTTTACCAGCTGAGCCACCAGGGAAGCCTAAATTATGAATACTTCAGGCAGAGATGGACTCTGAGCTGCCCAAGTCTGGACACGAGCCGCGCAGTGTAGCGAAAGGGCTGGGCTCGGGGCTTGGGTGGCTCGGGTGCATCGCTGGTCCCGGGAGCAGACAGCCAGGGAGGACGCGGCGGTGCGGGAATCAGGAGCAACTCACGAAGAAGCAACTTCTGAGACAGACACGTACCTGACAGTTGTTTCTGGCTTCGAAGTCGCTTTTTCCTGAGCGTTTCTCTTGACTGAGCCTCTGGTAGCTCTCCCTGAGCAGGTAGCAGACCAGCCACTCGTATGCCGCCAGCGGGGCTTCAGAGTGAGAGACGGAGAGACACGTGAGTGCAGGGCCTCAACCCTCACGCCGAGTGAGTGAGACAGGGCCGGCTCACAGACCTGGAGTCTGTGCCCCGGGGACAAGGGCTGCCCACCCGACTCCCACCCCTCGGTGCTGGGCAGGCTGAGACAGGCAAAGGGGGAGGGCGTTTCCTGGCTCTGCTGTGAGGCCGGCCCGAGGTCTACACGGTTCCAGCAACCACAGAGTCCACGAGGTCATGGAGCCCCTTCTGGGGTTGCTGTTGTTCAGTCGAAAAGTCATGTCCGACTCTTTGTGACCCCGTGGCTCCTCCGTCCTCCACTGTCTCCCGGAATTTACTCAAGCTCATGTCCATTGAGTCGGTGATGCCATCCAACCATCTCATCCTCTGTCATCCCCTTCTCCTCCCGCCTTCCGTCTTTCCCAGCATCAGGGTCTTTTCCAGTGAGTCAGTTCTTCGCATCAGGGGGCCAAAGTATTGGAGCTTCAGCTTCAGCCTCAGTCCTTCCAATGAATATTCAGGTCTGATTTCCTTTAGGATGGACTGGTTGGATCTCCTTGCAGTCCAAGGGACTTTGAAGAGGCTTCTCGAGCATCTCAGTTCAAAAGCATCAATTCTTTGACACTCAGCCTTCTTTATGGTCTTTTGGGGGCAACCAGCTCATTCACAATGAGGATACACATTCCGGATGAAACTCAGGCCTGCACAACGTCAGGGTGACTTTCTGGCAGGTGGTGGAGGAGTGGTGCTCTGTCCACCTGGCCGGCCAGGCCCTGGGCCCTGAGCCTCACATCAGCTCTGCTGAGACCTCACCCCCTCCTCCGGCCCTTCAGGGGAGAGGAGAGGAAGCTGCTGACAGGGTGCGGACGGACAGGGACCGGCTGGAAGGGGATGGAGGGAGATCCCCACCCTCCCGGCCCATCCCAGCGCTGTGCCTGCCTCTGTGGGTCCTCCTGAGGTGTGATGACACCTCACAGGTTCCCAGGACGTGGGTGACTCAGAACACCCAGCCCAGCAGGGCTGTTCCTGCTTGCTCCAGTGAGGACCAGGGGACAAGGAGGCGCCCGGGCACATGGCGAGGGAGCCAGGCAGGTGTGGGGTCTGAGCTGGCTGCGAGGCTCTGGGTCCACGCGCTCATCCGCTACCCAGGCAGAGGGCCCAGGCCTGCGGGACCCACAGCTGCTCTGGGCTCTGGAGCCGCAGGACCAACCTGGGGGCACTGGGCCTGGACCCAAAGGCTGGACGCAGGGGCCCTGGGACTTCCCCCCAGGTGGCACAGCCTGTTCCCTGGGAGCACATCCCACGGTACCCACCGCTGCAGACCTCCAGCCGTTTTGTGCTGCCGTATCTGCTAACAAACCTCACAGCACAGCTGAGCATTTCATTAACGAGCAAACGCTCCATCTCAGAGGCCTGAGGAGTCGAAGGCTCAGAGGCTGCAAGCAGCCTGACCAGCTCCCACAGCACGTCTCAGGGAGCCTAGCGTGAGGCAGGTTGGGGGGTGTGGACCCTGACACGGGGCACCCCTCCCACAGTTCTGCCAGGTACAGTGGCTGGAATGGGGCCCCCAAAGTCATGTCCATGTCCTGACCCCCTGGACCTGGGAGCGTGCTCTCACTTGGGCAAAGGGTCTTTGCAGAGAGGGCACCTCCTCCTAATACCTTACGGGGAAACGGAGGATCAGAGAGGGTAAGCATCTACCCCAAGGTCACACAGCTCACTCCAGAGCCTGAGTCCCCAGTTTCTCTGAACACAGGGTGTGACGCGACCCCACTGCCCTGTGACCCTCTGACCCACACAGCGGTCAGAGCAGCCAACCCACTTAGTGTTAGTGGCTTAGCTGTGTCTGACTCTTTCCGACCCCACAGACTGTAGCCCACCAGGCTCCTCTGCCCATGAGGATTCTCCAGGCAAGAATGCTGCAGTGGGTTGCCATTTCCTTTTCCAGGGGCTCTTCCCAACCCAGGGATTGGACCCCGGTCTTCTGAATTGTAGGCAGATTCTTCACCGTCTTAGCTGCCAGGAGAGCCCAGCCAATCCACTGCACTCCAATTATCTAATGTTGTGAGTGAGCCAACTAGAGGAGAGGACTGGGTTTCACGTGATCACGTGATATGCGGCTCCCCAGGGCTCAGGCCCATTTGTTAAACGCATCCTGGGCGCACACGCATCCACAGCACATAAATCAGAGGCACCGGGTGGAAAGCCGCCCTGCCCCTCCCGCTCCGAATAAGCCTAATTCCTTAAGGGAAGAAAAAAATCTCCTGACCTTGCAAACAGGCCTGGCTCAACCCTGGAAAGGTCCTGAATGTCCCGTCCTGCAGAGCCCCAGGGTCACTTGTCACTCGTGGAACTTTTACCAAAGATGCAGCTGAGACGAGGCCTGGCCCCGAGGTCTGGGGTTTAAATGATTGAGCACCCTGCGGATGAATGGAGGGCTGCGAGCTTCGGGCTCCCTTCTCCCCATGGAGAACGTTGTCAGGGTTCCTTCCCGCCAAGCCTTCTCTGCCAGATGAGTTTTGCTTGCGCTCTTCCCTCCAGAAAATGTTTTCACTTGGTTGGAACGAGTGAAAATTAGAGCACTCGCAGGAAAAACAGATGACGCTGCCCTGGCATCCTTCCTGCCTCTGTGCACAAAACAGCTTCTGCGTTCACGGCGCCAGCGAGCGGGGCGGGGGCGGGGGCGGGGGGTGCGTGGCAGGCCTGGGTGGGGGGCGGACACAGCAGGCCCCGTGACGTGTCCAAGAGCTGGCCGACCATGTGTTTACGCTCTGATTGCACCAAGGGGGATGGTTTTGTGGGGGGTGGAATTCCGGTGGGGTGGATGTTACTAGAACGATGAGGTCATTTCCTGGGCTTCCTGGAGCAACATCTGGGGGCTCTGGAACCATCAGAAAGACCTTTAAGTGTGTCCCAGCGTCCTCCCAGCTCTTTAAAAAGACAGATGAAGAAGGTGCATCTTAAGAAAAGCTGTAACAAAGGGTGGTGAGGGAACTGAAGCAGTGACGAGCAGAAACGTCTCTGGCTGCTGCTGTCGATGAAAATGGAGGAGAGACCGCTGGGAAATAGGCCCAGCCTGGGTCCCACCCTCACTCCAGCCACAGACGTGGACTGGGCAGCAGAAGCTCCTCTCCTGGAGACCTGGGCGGCGGTGCAGCTTGACAGCCCCCCCCCCCCCCCACACACCACTCACACACACACCCCCCCACACACCCACACACACACACACACACTCACACACCCTACTCACACCCACACACATACCCACAACACACACACTCACACACCCATACACACATGCACACACACCCCCACACATTCACATTCACACACACACACACACATACACACACTCACACACACCCACACACACACTCACTTTCACACACACACACTCACACACATTCACAGACTAACACGCCCCCCCACACCCCCACACACACTCACACACACACAGCCACACCTACACACTCACACACCACTCACACACTCACACGCTCTCACTCACACACAAATTCACACACATACACACCCCCCACACACACATTTACACACCCCCACTCACACACCCACCCACACACACATTCACATACACACCCACACTCACACACACCCACACCCACTCACACACACACCCCCACACACTCACACATTCACACACACACACACACCCCCACCCCCCACACACACACACATACCTACATACACACACTCACACTCACAGCCACACCCACACACTCACACACACACATGCAACACACACGCATACACACTCACACCCACACACCCCCACACACTCACATTCACACACCCACTCACAGCCACACCCACACTCGCCCATACACACACGCACACTCACACACACAGCCACACCCCCACACACACACACTCACCCATACACACACGTGCACACACACACTCACTCACACCCACACACTCACACACACCCACACCCACACACACACACACTCCCCACAGCCCACAGTCGGGGATGCTGTGATGGGTCATGTGCCCTTCGGGCACGTGGGGGTGGCTCCTTCACCCAGAGGACCACAGGGGATGCGCACGCTCTGTAAGCCAGGTGCCCTCCTGCCACGCCAAAGGCTCTCTGCTAACAGTGCTGGGGGAACGTAACGGCGTCTCGACAGCCACTTCTGTGACGAGAGCTGCGGCTGGAACAGGGTGGGGTGTCTGCACACTGCGGGCCGTTCCGAGCCCTGTGAGGAGCTGAGCGCTGCGCTGGGTGCGCCCGCGTGTCCCCGCCCACATCCTCACCAGCCAGCAGGGACCGTGAGTCCCCACCCAGGGGGGCAGGCGGATGGGGGACGCACCCTAAACCCCACAGAAGGTGCGGGTCCAGGAGCGGGCCCAGCACCCTCCATCTCTGGCAGGTGGGCTGCCTTTCCGGCTCCTGGGTGACTGGCCAGAGGGTCAGCTTCTGCCCGCCTATTGGGTGGGGGCATGTGCGCCTGGGGGTCGGGTGGGACCACACAGGGGGCCCCGAGGTGCTTGGCCACAGGAGTTCCGGGCGGCAGAGGGACACACGCTCACTGAAACCCACGAAGGGGGCGCTGAGCGCTTCGCGAGGCTCCGCTGCGGCGTGAAGCTGCTATGGTTGGCACAGGATTTGACAGAAAGACGCGTGGGCCCTTGGGAGGAGGGCGCATCCTTCAGACGTCATTAACACGTGGTAGGGAGGGGCGGGGCTGTGACCACCCCTGCTCTTTCTGTGACGTCTCTCCTTGACCACTCACTGGGAAGTGGGGGTAGGGGGGCCGGTGGGAGCCGGCACTCCAGGGAGGGGGGAGCAAGCTCCCTTCTCTCCATTGTTGGCGTCAGCGCCGGACACAGGGAGGTGTTCGTGGATGAATCATCAGTGGAAGAATGAGGCGGCAAAGCAACAGGCTGCTTCCTGCCGGGCACGGCACACCTGGAGGCAGGGCAGGGCATGCACTTACCTGAGGAGTCCAACAAGTCGTCGGGGCTGGAGCCCTCAAACCTCCTGCCAAGGATGTCTGGATAGGCGTCCAGGAAGTCCACGGTCTTCAGGGGGCTCTCGATGCGGGCACCGCCTAGGGGCAGAGCCGGTGACTCCAGGGAGAGCCGAGGAGCCCCACCCAGGTGTGTCTGGCGGACAAATCCCCCCCCGACCGCCACCCGCCCCGGCCCATCACTTCAGAAGCTGGTCCAGCCCCGTTTGACTGCGTGTTTCCTGGCTGCAAACACAGAGTCCATTCTGACAGAAGAGCTGGCTCAGGGTGCCCTGGGAACCTCCTCACCCCGCAGGGCTGCAGGGGCGCCGGCCGCCTCACCTTGGTCCCGGCGAGCCAGCAGGCCAAGCAGGTAGTTGCTGGTCTGCTGCAGCAGGACGTTGTTGTCGCCTTCGTATGTGCAGTTGGGGTCGTTGTCGTCTCTGAGGTCGCCCAGACGGTTCACTGCAAGGGGGCGTGCTCATCACTGGGGGTGCGGCGGGAGAGATGCCCTCACCCCCTGCCACCTGGGACTCTGAGGTCAGGTCCCAGGCCCAGCCTGACTGGACGAAGCATCTCCTGCCCTCTCCAGGCCCAGCTCTGCCCCCAGCCAGCAGTGCGCCCTATCCATCTGGCTGCTCCCCCTTCAAGGATACACTGGGAACACCCGCAAGGCTCCCGGGACGCCCTGCGCTGCTCTCAGGAAGCACCCACTGCCACCGGCATCCCGTTACCATCATGAGTCTCACGGATCGCCTGGCAAAGCTCCCTCCGGAGGGCCCACTGACGGAGTGGACTACCTGGGCGGGCGCCCTTCTTCCTCATACAACTAAAGGCACCCTTCTCTTTACACGCGACGTCTCAAATATCTGAAGACAGCGCTTCTTTTTCTCTTGCCTTTCCTACCAGTGAAATAACCCAATTCCTTCACAGATTTCATAAAAGATTCTTCCCAGACCCTCCCCACCTGGGTCTCCGGCATATTAATAGAATGTTCTCCAGATGTGAGGCTGAGATGGGAGAATGGGTAGGACCCCCAACTTCTCACACTCACATACTGCTATGAACAGCCCAAGAGGATGTTAAGGTGCTCTGTAGCAGACACGAGGCTTGTGGTCACCTATGACACCCTGATCGTCTTCCGCTGACTTGCTGCCCCATGCCACAGTGAGAGCACCGAACATGAAGATCTCAGAGCGACCTTAGAGAGGTGACTAGAAACTGATATTCAAATCTAGATAAAGGGCTTTACATTTATCCCTGAGTTTGGCCACACTGACTTCAGCCCAGAAGGAATTATGTGATGACACTTGATTCGGTCATTTCTGCTGTCTGCGGGCTTCATGATTCAAGCTCCTCATTCTAAACTATTTATAGCGTCTCTATGAGCTATAACAACAAACAAAAACTACAAAGAACACTGCACGGAAGACAAAACACACGGGTGAGTAACTTCTGTGCACCATGGTTACCCACATATCAGTAACGCAGAGAGTGCAGAAGTCGAGGGCCCCCCCGCCTGCCCCCCACCGCATGAGGAGTAACCGGGACGCATCTTCACCGAAAGCACACAGCTTCTCCAGAGAGTCGCCGAGATGCTCAGACAGCCGGTGCCTAAAAGGCTCCAAAGGAACAAACCATCAGGGAGGTCTCTGCCAATTCTTCTGCCGTCTCGTCTGAGTCACCAGACTTTACCCATCGGTGACTGAAGGTTAGCACACGGTAAGTTAGGCAGGGAAGCGGCAAATAATAAGGATGATGATAATAATAATGGGCTTTCCTGATGGCTCAGACGGTAAAGAATCGGCCTGCCATGCAGGAGACCCGGGTTCAATCCCTCTGTTGGGAAAACCTCCTGGAGAAGGGCATGGCTACCCACTCCAGTGTTCTTGCCTGGAGAATCCCATGGACAGAGGAGCCTGGCGGGCTACAGTCCAAAGAGATGGACACGACTGAGCAACTAAGACTTTCACTTTCATAATAATAATAATAACAGAGTAACGGGGCACAGGCCACCTGCCCCACATTGTCAAACCCTTCAAGTGTGTTCATCCACGCACTCGCTGCAAGAACTCCTGTCATGCCATGCTATCATCAGCCCATCTTGTGGAGAAGAACACCAAGGAGCAGGGTGCGGGGTCAGCTCGCCCTCGGAGACGCAGCCAGCGGCCAGCAGAGACAGAGGAGGTGGGGTCTGGGCCCGGCCTGTCGGTCACCTGCTCTCTGCACCGCCCACCAGCTGCTCAAACAGCCGCCAGTAACAACAGAAGTGGACGCTAGGTCTCGGAGTGTCTCATCGGAACAAAACGTGGGGCCAGGGTACTGCCAAGTCATTAACCAGACAGTTCCAACTCAGATGAACGGACGATAAGCTCCCTTCTGTTTTGGCTTTCGGTCTCCATGCTGCCTCGTGACCCCCGGGTTTCAGCCAGGGAGCATCAGGTGGCAGGGAACTGAGGGATGGGACGGGAGAGCAGACCCTGGCCAACCTGCTCTGGAAAGTTCCAGACGGTAAATGCCGTCTGCCGAGACGTCTCAGCTCTGTGGGGGGAGCAGGACCACGGCCACAGGAAGCGTGTAAATGAATGGTCACGGCTGTGTGCTGATAAATCATTATTTACAAAAATCTTTATCCACGGAAATAGCCTTTGGCCCACAGGCTGTCGTGTGCTGACCCCTGGCCGTGCGCTGACCCCTGGCCGTGCACTGACCTCTGGCCGTGTGCTGACCTCTGGCCGTGCGCTGTCCCCTGGTTGGCTGTGCGCTGACCCCTGGCCGTGCGCTGACCCCTGCCCGTGCACTGACCCCTGCCCGTGCGCTGACCTCTGGCCGTGCGCTGACCCCTGCCCGTGCGCTGACCCCTGCCCGTGCGCTGACCCCTGGCCGTGCGCTGACCCCTGGCCGTGCACTGACCCCTGCCCGTGCGCTGACCCCTGGCCGTGCGCTGACCCCTGGCCGTGCGCTGACCCCTGCCCGTGCACTGACCCCTGCCTGTGCGCTGACCTCTGGCCGTGCGCTGACCCCTGGTTCGCTGTGCGCTGACCCCTGGCCGTGCGCTGACTCCTGGCCATGTGCTGACCTCTGGCCGTGCGCTGACCCCTGCCCGTGCGCTGACCCCTGCCCGTGCACTGACCCCTGGCCGTGAGCTGACCCCTGGCCGTGTATTGATCCCAGTCATGTGCTGACCCCTGGCCATGTGCTGACCCCTGCTTGGTCGTGCGCTGACCCCTGGCCGTGTGCTGACCCCTGGTTGGCTGTGCGCTGACCCCTGGTTGGTTGTGTGCTGACCCCTGGCTGTGTGCTGACCCCTGGTTGGCCGTGTGCTGACCCCTGGTTGGCCGTGCGCTGACCCCTGGCGTGCGCTGACCCCTGGTTGGCTGTGCGCTGACCCCTGGTTGGTTGTGCGCTGACCCCTGGTTGGCTGTGCGCTGACCCCTGGTTGGTTGTGCACTGTTCCCTGGCCGTGTGCTGACCCCTGGTTGGCCGTGCGCTGACCCCTGGTTGGTTGTGCGCTGACCCCTGGCCGTGTGCTGACCCCTGGTTGGCCGTGCGCTGACCCCCAGTCGGGTGTGAGTCACATGGTAGGGATGAGGACAGAAACCAGCCCACGTGTCTCTGGAACCTACTGGCCAGGTAGCCGTGTCCTCCACACGCCTCGCGGCACTCCTGGATCCCCCGCTGGGCCGTCCACGAGGCCAGGGGCTTGCCGGCCGATGACAAGGCATGGATCTCGCGTCCCAGCTCTGCCTTGGGAGGGAGAAAAGCCAACAAGATCAGGGGAAGAGAGGCTCTGACCCCGGAGGTCAGGGGCCGGGCCAAGCTCAGCCTCAAAGGCCTACGCCCCCTCCAGTCTGACCCAGGTGGCTGACAACCACAACAGTAGGAGACCCAGTTTGAGCTTAAGAAACAGGGTTCATCTAGGCGTGGATACCCTGCGCTCTGGTCACACAACTTCCTAGCACTGAAGATAAACAACTGCAGCTGCTCCGCGGGTAGACTCTGGTGGGAGGCTGATCGTAGGAGAACACGCTCATGACTCAGTCTACACGAAGTTCAAGCGCGAACCTGAGCGACGGCTGCTCAAGCTCCAGTCCTTCATGGGGAGAGGAGGAAGAAACCCAAGGGTGGGAGGCAGCGCTGACACGCTGCCCCCGGCGGGGGGGGGGCGGGGGGGAGACACAGCCCCAGAGCAAAGTCCTGGCCATTCAGGACCCCCTGTGCAGGCCCCGCTCAGGGTCCCTAGTTTTAACACATCTAGTAAATATTCTTTTACTTCAAGTGATCATTAGTAGCAACAATTACAAGAAAGATACACCTACACACACACCTGCTAAATAAGGTGATGTGTTTTACCAGCATCTTCAGCTTCACAGAAGCGCTACTTTGTAACCCATGCCTGGGTTGAACTACTTTTTCTGAGCTTCAGAAAAAAAAAAAAAAAGACCATGGTGACCCTTGGAAACATTACTAGCAGGACAATCCATTGTCAGCTGGCAAAACTTCAGTGACTCATGTTTGAGGTGGGGGGGAAAATGCATTAGCTCCACATTCCTGATGAAATGGTCCTCGGGGTCACGTCAGCCTGACTGCATGGCTGTGCACCCTGCCAGCCCCCCACCCCTTCACCCTCTGCCTCTTGACGCCTGGGTGTCTATGCTGGATATTCCAAAATGTGCTAATTTGATACAGGCTTTTCAGGGCGTGGTCAGTAAGCCCGCTCTCTGTAGCTTTTCTGATGAGTTTTCAGACGCACTTGCCGCTGTGCCTTTTCGCTCTGCCCAGGAGGCAGCGTGAAGCAGAAAAAAAAAATCAACGTGTGAGGCGTCCACCCATGGAAATTACCCGAAGACCCTTTCTGAGCACAGGGGCTGATCTCAGCGGGTCTGCATGCTTGCGGCTGGCACAAAGCCGCGCCTGTCAGCTCACATCCAGTCAGCTGGACGCAGACCTTTGTGGGGTTGTTTACAAAAGGATCAGAACCGTGAAATCCACGGAGGGGGCCGGTAATGTGGATTTTGTAAAAGCATCCTGTTCCCCAGAGGAGAACAACAGCTGAACTCACAGACGGGAACCAGGGGCCGTGTCAGCACGTCCTCGAGAATGGGGGATGTGGACACGTGCCGACACGGCCCCCATCCTCATGACGGGCTCCGGGAGGATATGGCCCAGGGGCCAGGTTGGACGAGCCTGCATCATCCCTGCAGATCCACACACCCAGGTTGTTTTGAAAGAAAGGCTGAGCCTGCCCTGTTCAAACCCAGTGAGATTTAAATGAAGGTGAACACAGCAGAGAAAAAGCAGGGGGCTCTCACCTGCCTGACGCTCCGGTCTTTCCCCAGGAGTCCTTGCTGAAGCTCCCCCAGATCTAGGAAGAGCGATTTGGAAAAGTGGTCCAAGGCGTAGGTGGCGGCCAGGTATGGCAGTAAGCGCCATTGCTGAAATGGACAAATATCCGCCTGAACATCCGCACGTCCTCGGCAAGACAACAGGGCAGAGGCAGCAGGAACCCACCCCCACCGTCCCCACATTAATGCACAAGGCTCTGTACCTCTCCCGGAACCCCCCACCCCCCCACCACGACACCTGCCCCCGATGCCCTTCCAGCACAGCCGGTCTTCCCGGCCACCCTGACAGGCCCACTCAGGGAGAAGCGCCCACGGGCACTGCCCTGCACCGCTCTCTCCGCTGTCCCGGTCATGCGATCCCTCAGCCAGAGTAAATGCTGAACTATGATACAGGGAACTGAGACAGCCAGGTCACCATGCCCGAGCGCAGGGCCGACCTGGCCATGCCTTGCCCTTTGTGACCCTAGGAGGAAGACAGCGACTGCCCACGGGCCAGGAGGGGAAACAGGCTCCCAGAGGCCAAGGGAGCACGTCTGTTTCACCAGCTCGGATCCGCTGTTACCTGGATGGAGGGGGAGGCTGAGAGGACCTGGAAGACAGTCAGCACCACTGCTGCTGGCTCCATCGTCCATCGTCGTCTGCAATCCCTACGCGCGGTCACCGTGCCCACGCCCGAACATGGCTAATCCTTGCAACCACCCACAGAGGGGTGTGATCACTACTCCAACGTGCAAGGGAGAAAACTGGAGCACAGACAGGCTCAGCGCCTCACCCAAGGGCGCACAGCAGGGCGGGGTGGACCTGGGGTCAGAAGCCCACGCATGGGGCTCGGTGGGCCCTGGTGACCACTGAGGCCAGGCTTCAAGCCCAGGCAGGGGGCGCGCTGTGACCTCACGAGGACCACGGGGTCCAGCGTTGCGGTGGACGCTGCGTGCCAGCCAGGCACGAACTAGGCATGAGGCTCTTCCTTACTTGCTCATTTGGTATTAAACCAGGTTCGTGGTCCTACTAAGGGTCAAACAAATTCAATCCAGTTACAATGTCCTGAAACTCTCACTCAAACATGCCTTTGCTCACACATTGCTGGGCCCAAGACCGGGGCTCGGTCTAGCTGCTGCCTCTGGGGCCCCACCTGTGACCTGGGGACCACTACCAGCCCACCTGGTGCGCAGGGCAGCTGCGTGGTGGGTGTGGAAGGGCTAGGGATGCAGAGACGCTGGTGGGGGCGCCCTGTGATCAAATGCCACGCCCGCCCCCACCCCGGCCAGGCACCCAGGTGATGCTCAGCTCAGGGTGCACCCCTGCCATCCAGGGCTGCCTCGACCTTGGAGGACCTGGAGGGGGGAGTGTCCCCTCTGCTAAAGGATGTCATCATGAATGCCGCTGCACACTCAGTCACTGCGTCCCAGGATGAACGGGCATGTCAGAGCGCGGCCTGGACACGCAGGACCCTGTAGAAGGGGTGAGCGTGCACACCTGCCTCCCCCCCACACTGCCTCACCAGAGCGCCTCCTCCAGGCCCCTCATTTCTATTCAACTAAAGATCATCGTGGAGACCATCTGTGGCCCCCAAGGCCACACTCCTTCCAGGGCCTGGCGTCACCGTATAACTCCAGAAGAGGCCCGGTCAGCCCCCCGTGACCCAGCTGCAGAGACCTG
Source organism: Dama dama (assembly GCF_033118175.1). Lineage (NCBI taxonomy): Eukaryota > Metazoa > Chordata > Mammalia > Artiodactyla > Cervidae > Dama > Dama dama. The sequence goes on along the minus strand of NC_083686.1, from coordinate 3,068,485 downwards.
AGAGAAGCGGCATGTTTGCACACGGACGGAACGACAGCGGACTCACGCCCGCAGACGCTGTACCTGCATCGGGTACTCCAGCACTGGGACTTCCTCCTTGCCCGTCGGCCCGAACTGACGCCTGGTGGCCGAGAAGCGCAGAGCGATGGACACGGCCAGCTTCAGGTTCGCGACGGACATGCCCACGATGGCGACCCGGTTGGCCGACAGGCTGCCCAGGGACTCTCTGAAGCGCTGCCCCACGTCCTGTGGGAGAAGAGCGGGTGGCGGTGGACCCGGGACCCGCGGGCCACCTCGGGGATGGGCGCGGGGGTGGAGGGGTGCGCCTGTCCTCCTCCAACACTCCAGGCCCAGCCCCTGGGGCACCCCAGACACAGCACCCCCCGGAGCTGAGTGGGGCGGGGGGCGGTATGCCCATCACAGGACGGTACGGGGGACACCCATCCACAGGAGGAAGGGGCCCCGGGCAGACACGCCATCACCGAGGACCAGACGCAGCTCTGCCAAGAGCGAAGCTGGAGGCGAGGGCGGAGAACACAGCTGGCGCCAACGTCCTGTTCGTAAAAAGGGCTCCCTCCCCGCTCCCCCGGGCTTCCTGCCTCCCCGGCGAGCCACCATCCCAAGGGCTGTGACGGTCATCGGGACGGCCGTCCGTTGTTCTCTGTGATCTTTTGTTGTTTGCTGTTGCTCAGCTGCTCAGTCGTGTCTGACTCTTTGTGACCCCATGGGTGGCAGCACGCCAGGCCTCCCTGTCCATCACCACCTCCCGGAGTTTACTCAAACTCACGTCCATCGAGTCGGTGATGCCATCCTACCATCTCATCCTCTGTCGGCCCTTTCTCTTCCCGCCCTCAATCTTTTCCAGCATCAGGGTTTAAAACTAGTAACTGTCTGTGTGCGTCTATCTTCAATCTGCTCTAAGTTTCAAGGTGCTTACCATGGTCCCTCACGGCAGCTTGGCTTTCAGGCCCATCGGCGGCGCTTGGGTACATCGGCCCGACGGTCTCACCAAACGACGTGATCACGTGTGCCTCCCTCACCCCGTGCTGCTTCTCCCGCTTCATTTATTTTATTATTCAGGCTTTTCTTCCAAAACTATGTCCACTCTGGTATTTGTGCGGCAGCCTTCCAAGCCCCTGGCCATGAATATTTACTTTGTTCTTACGCACGAGTGACAGTTTCCCTGCGTTTAGAAAAAGCACGTGTACAGTGGTTTTCCCTCCGTGGTGAGAAGCGTCCTTTCCCTGACTGCTTTCGGTCAACGTCGCGCTGGGAAAATCGGAGGTAAAGGGGCTTTGATCCCACGGCAGCCGCTCTGCCTCCTGTCCCGAGAAGGGCTTGGGGTCTTCTCTCTGAGGTTCTAGTATTTCTCGACGGTGAGCCTGGGGTGACAGCCCCTGACCCCTCTGTGTGGGACCCCCGCAGTCGAGATAGTCTTCCTTCCGTAATTTAGAGCCCTCTATCTCTGCTGTTTCTACGAACTGTCTCTGGGTTCTCTGCATCCCTGCCTGCCGCTTGCTTCACTGAAGTTCAACCCCGCTGGATCGACCTCCTCCGCTGGCTTCTCTCGTCTGCCTCCATACTTCCGGGTTTCATATCACTGTTTCCTCTTCTGAATGGCCTCCTATGTCACTTCCAGCCTCTCTCCTGATCGGCAGGTACTTGTCACGTTCGCTGAAGCCCTGCTCTCGGCTCCGGGCAGCCTACGTGTGGCGTTGGGTCATCCCAGCCGTGGGTTCAGGACCGGCGGTGCTCAGCCACCCTGACCTGGCCAGGTCTGGAAGGGCCCAAGCCCGGGCCCCTACACGTCCACCCTCAATGAACTTCTGGGCATGGTCAGTCCCAGACGCCGGAGGATGCAATCGCCCCCTCGGGTGCCTGGCCCAGCAGGCAATCCTTCCCTCTCCCTGCTGTGGGGAACAGTGCTGGTCGGGGCAGCCTCCCCAGCTGTAACCCCAGGGGGCTGGTGAGGATTGTGGGGGGATGTCATGCCTGGGGCCCCGGGGGTGTGGTGGACCCAGACACCCCCTTCCTTGGTGGAGGCGCCAGGACCTGAGCCTGGGGAGGTTGGCACAGGCCTCCAGCTCCCTTGGCGACTCTCCTCCCCCACCAGCGGGGTGCATGTCCAGCAGACCTGAAGGGGCCGGCTTCCTCACCCACAGACTCCCCCACCCCAGCCTGGAGGCTCCGGTACCTTGACGTGGGTGACGTAGGCGCCCTCAGGGGTGACGTCTCCCGAGCGGTTCAGCAGGTCCTGGCGTGGAATCCTGACCTTGTGGAACATGGCAAACCTGGGTGGGGACACGGCTTCTGGTTAAACGGGGGGACGGCCCCAGGGCTCACCTCCCCCTCCCGAAACCTGGTCAAATCAAAGCGGAGGACAGCTCAGAAGGTGATGTAACCCCCCAGAGACCGGAAAACCCCAAGAGCAAACCCAGGAGGGAAGACACGGGAGACGGGGCGTCTCAACAGATCTTTCTACCTGTGAAAGCAGGCTTTACCTGGTTTTTTATTTTTTGTGGTTTGTTGTTGTTGTTTGCTGCCCTGCATGGCTTGAGGGATCTTAGTTCCTGGACCAGGGGTTGAACCTGGGCCTTCAGCAGTGAGAACATGGAGTCCTAACCACCGGACAGCCCTAGCTTTCCCCCAAAAAGCTTAAACAAAAACTGTGGTGTGAGTGATGGGTTCCGCATGAAACAACTCGGTCGCTGTCTGTTGGTAATGATGGAGGCCCCCGACCCCCAGCTGCCCCTGGACACTCAGGTCTCAGGGCCGCACACAGGCTCCTACTACGCTGGGAGGGAATGCCCTCGACGTGGCTGGACAAGCCCAGATGACGTCCTTCAGCAGGAAACACGGACCTTCTTCCTAAACGTGAGGATCTCTGACTCACGCTTGGACCCCGCACCAGAGTCCCCCACACGGGGCGACAGAGCCAGCAAACTGGGCTTCAGACCTCCCCAGTCAAGCAGAAGGATGAGCCGTCCCATCGGGGCTCCAGATGCAGGGGTCAGCTCCCCTGAGCAGCTGGAGAACACGCCTGCACACACATCCCCAGGGGTCATGCATATGTGTCAGTAATCAAAGGTATTTTCTATGGTTGTCAGGAAGGAAAATCTAACTCACAGTAGTCCAGGGGACAAGGCTGTGCAGAGTACCGGGTGGTGCAGAAACTGCCAAACAAAAAAACCCCCAAACATCTATGTCAACACTTGCTATAGCACCTTGGGCTTCCCAGGGGGCACTAGTGGGAAAGAAATCGCCTCCAAGATAGTGAAGTCACTCAGCCGTGTCCAACTCTTTGCAACCCCATGGACTGTAGTCTACCAGGCTTCTCCCTCCATGGGATTTTCCAGGCAAGAGTACCAGAGTGGGTTGCCATTTCCTTCTCCAGGTGATCTTCCCGACCCAGGGATCGAACCCAGCTCTCCAGCATTACAGGCAGACGCTTTACCTCTAAGCCACCACGGAAGCCCAAAGTGATCTAGGAAAGTGAAAGTCACTCAGTCGTGTCCAACTCTTTGTGACCCCATGGACTATACAGTCCATGGAATTCTCCAGGCCAGAATACTGGAGTGGGTAGCCTTTCCCATCTCCAGGGGATCTTCCCAACCCAGGGATTGAACCCAGGTCTTCCGCATTGCAGGCAGATTCTTTACCAGCTGAGCCACAAGGGAAGCCCAATACAGTACTCTTTAAAGACACAGGTTTGATCCCTGGGTTGGGAAGATCCCCAGGAGGAGGGCCTGGCAACCCACTCCAGCATTCTTGCCTGGAGAATCCCATGGACAGAGGAGCCTGGTGGGCTGCAGTCCATGGGGTCACAAAGAGTCGGATAGGACTAAAGCGGACACAACTAACGCACATAAGCATAGCGCCTTATCGGATTTCTAAGCATTTTCAGTGCCACACGGGACCCTCTCTTACTGAGCCACAGGAAGCAGGTCTGTGAGGGATAGCAGTGCCCTTCAGAGAAGGCGGACGGCTCCTCGCCCCCAGCCTACCCCCGGCCCCTCCCCAGATCCCCAGGTCACGCACCGCACCCCCCCACCGTCCAGAGTCAGCACGCTCACCTCCACCTCCGACCCAATGTCCTCACGGTCTGTGCCTCTTCTGGCCTGATTTCCTCAACAGTCTCTGCCTTGGTCTCTCCAGGCCCCACCTCGTCCCCGCCCCGTCCCGCACACGGGGCAAAGGCCTATGCAAACTTCAGTTAGGGATGGTCACGCCTGGCACAAGAACCCTGGATCCCTGGGACCAACAGAATCGAAACCCACAGGAGGACGTGGTAAGCCCTCTGACAGGACCGCTGCCCACTCCTCGCGGCCCCCCGCCAGGCAGCATCTGCGTGCAACCTTCAAGCCGGCCAGGCCCTCTCCAGATAGGCAGGTGGGTCCTCTGAGCACCGCCACCCCCTCCGAGGCCTGCTGTGCCTCCCCACCCCTCCCCGCGATGAGCCCTGGGTGGCCCCACAGCACCACGAGACGTGGTCCCGCCCACGTTGCTCACTGAGCCACCTGCTTCTCAATGGGAGCTAAGCCATCCTGTTATAAGGGGCCACGCGCCCGGAGCTGAGCAATTAGGGCCACGGGTGAGCCAGCCAGGAGTGAGACTTCATCCCCTGGGAGCTGGTACAGTCTGCACAGACCCCCAAGTCGGGGGAGAGCCTGGGGCTGACACAGCCAGTGCCCCTGGGGAAGAGTCGAGGCCAGGGGCGGGGCATCTGGAGGCCCCTCCCAGATTCCTTCAGAATCACCTAGGATTCTGCACCTCAGGCCCCAAGGCCTCCGCCAGCGTCCAGGCGAGGGGTCTCCCTCCCATGTCCAAAACACAGGCCCGGCCTGAGTGTCTGAAAGTGCTGGCCTGGAGGCGGCCACGCGGCAGGCATCTGTGGGGCTCAGACCCCTGCGCCCTGAGAACGCCTGGCCGCAGTGCCGACGCCCCCCGTGTGGTCCAGCCTGTTACTGGAAAGCCGCGGGATGCTCTTCCAAGTCTGCTGCTGTAAACTCGGAGCGCCCTTTTTAAGGAGTGGAAAATCTTCACCCGCCCCTGCCACTCAGGGGACGGAACCAGGCTGAACGTATTTATACTTGCAAAAATAGTCGCCTGGGGTTTAACCGAAATCAGAATTTCACACGTTCTTTTCTGAGTCACAGACAGTCAACGCTGGCCAGCCTGAAGCCTGGAATCCCGTGTCCATGGAGGACACAGGTGTATGTGCGTGCGCTGGGTGGCAACGGGTACGACATGGGGATGTGAACATGCAGTGTGTCTGGCTCCCCGGCCCTGCACCCCTTCCCTCCTGGACCCCCCACATCAGGTCCTAACAATTTCCTTGCTCCTTGAGGCCTCCCACCACCGCCACCCCAGCCCCACCTGGGACCAAACGCACCCAGCAGGTCTCAGCACATACCCCCGCCCCTGCCCACCACCAGACGCTTCCCCGAGTGGCCACTGAGCAGGCGTGAGGATGCCTGCAGCCCATCTTGAAGGTGAGGCTCAACGGCTCACCTGAGGGGTCTTTACTATCTTACTTTCAGAGTTATTTGACTAAAAGTAATCCACGTAATCTAGACAGGCTTGCCTTGTGGCTCAGCTGGTAAAGAATCCGCCTGCAATGTGGGAGACCCCGGTTTGAGGCCTGGGTCGGGAAGATCCGCTGGAGAAGGGACAGGCTGCCCACTCCAGTATTCTGGGCTTCCCTGGTGGCTCAGCTGGGAAAGAATCTGCCTGCATTTGAGTCAGTTGTAATGAGGTGGATGAAACTGGAGCCTATTATACACAGTGAAGTAAGTCAGAAAGAAAAACACGAATACAGTATATTAACGCATACATATGGAATTTAGAAAGATGGTAACGATGCCCCTATCTGCGAGACAGCAAAAGAGACACAGATATAAAGAACAGACTTTTGGACTCTGTGGGAGAGGGTGGGATGATTTGAGAGAATAGCACTGAAACATGTCTATTACCGTATGTGAAATTGATCGCCAGTCCAAGTTCGATGCATGATACAGGGTATACTCAAAGCTGGGGCACTGGGACAACCCAGAGGGGTGGGATGGGGAGGGAGGCGGGAGGGGGGTTCGGGATGGGGGACATGTACACCCGTGGCTGATTCATGTCAATGTATGGCAAAAACCACAATAGTGTAAAGTAATTAGCCTCCAATTAAAATAAATAAGAAAAAAGGAATCAACCTGCAATGCAGGAGACCTGGGTTCGACCTCTGGGTTGGGAAGATCCCCTGGAGAAAGGAAAGACTACCCACTCCAGTATTCTGGCCTGGAGAATTCCATGGACTGTACAGTCCATTGGGTCACAAAGAGTCGGACATGACTGAGCGACTTTCACTTCACTGATTTCTAGACAGCCTTCCTGCAGACTCACTCACTCCTGTGATCCACCTACACATTGTTACTGCTTTTTATTTTAAAAAACAAGAGGTCTCTGGACAAAAAGTCACTCCATCACAGCACTGCCCTGCAAGCAGCGGGCAAGTGGGGGAAGCAGGGACTCAGCTCCCGGGCGCCCTCTGCTGGGCATGCGCCCCGCGGCCAGCAGGGACAGCGGCGTGTCCAGCGAGGCGGGACACTGGCCCCATCCCAGCCCCTGCCCAGGACAGGGGGTCCGAGGGGGCCCAGGTGCTACAGAACCTTCAAAGGCTCAGGGACCAAGTGAGGCTGCTTCCACGTCCTGTCCGCCAAGCAACCCCTTGGAACGGCTCAGAGCGGTGACTCTGATCTCGGGGAGCCACTCTGGGCCCCGGCATCAGGGTGGTCACCATGCTGCCCCCTGGCGGCCCCCTGGGCTGGCACGGCTGAGACTTATAGGAGCTGTGCTCCTCCCACATGACGCGTTTGCTTGGAGGAGGGCCTTGGTGGCCCGGGGGGAAAGCTTCTGCCTGCAGTGTGGGACACCAGGGCTCAGTCCCTGTGTGGGGAAGATCCCCTGGAGGACGGCACGGTGACCCACTCCAGTATTCGTGCCTGGAGAATCCCATGGACAGAGGAGCCTGGAGAGCTACAGACTATGGGGTGGCAAAGAGTCGGACACGACTGAGTGACTAACACTTCCACTTTTTTTTTGCTTTGTTGGTGTGACTGTGTCTCCTGGGGCTGAGGGGGGGGCGCTGTAGTTAGACACGGTACTGTCTCTAAAGCAGGAGCTGACTGGGGGGGAACCAAGTGCAGAGCGTTTCACTGATGTCCCAAAACAAGCGTAAAAGTTCTAACTCGTAAAAACCAAGACATACGGGGACCGGGAACCCGTGAGCCCGCCTGATGCCGTCCACAGACTGCAGGGACCGGCAGCGCGTGTGCACGGCTGGAGGGTCACCTCCCGCCGCCAGGCTGCACATGGCCACACAGACCCGCCGTAGACACAGCCGCCGCGCACACGCTTTCTGGGCCCCATGCTAGGGCACGCGGAGCTCAAAAGGGGACAGGGCCTTCCACCCCTCCACTCGCGTGGCCCCCGTGATGCTGCCAACCGCTCAGAGGAGTCAGCAGCACGTGGCCCGTCCCTGCCAGAGGCCCCCTGCACCCACACCGAGCCGCAATGGACGGAACGACGCCCCCTCCCCACCAGGTAATTAACAGGTCTTCGCACAGGCCAGTGAGAGAGGCGCTCAGAGCTCTCGACGGGAATTAGTTAGACAGCTTGTGCGTGCGTGTGCCTGGTTTTGCCTTTTAACAACGTCCTGCCGCCTTCTCCTCCAGCTACAGAGTGAAAATCGATGGTACACCCCTCCTCAGGCACAGGCTGGGGCCTCACCTGTTCCGAGGGCCGGAGCGGAGATTTGAGACACTCCCCAGGCCACCAGCTCCCCAGCTTACAGGGAGGGACAGCTGAAAGGACCCTGAGAGTGCTGGGAGGCTCACCACCTGCTCCGGCTTCTGTCTAAGAGACGACCTGCCTCCTGATTTATATTCAAGACGACCAGAGTCAGGGTAACCAGAGGGCTCCAACTACGGCCGGGCATGCTCCTTTGTTCTCTGGCTCCCCACGAAGTGGCAGGTATACAGACGCTCCTAAGACGCAGTGTGACATACAGGACTAAGGAACCTCCCAGCTCTGCTTCCCCACATGGGAAGCATCTCAGAAGGCACAGAGCATCTCAGCCAGGCTTTCTGAGAGACGGCAGGTGAGTCCTGCCTGAATGCTCAGGTGAGGGGGCACCGACGGTTGGCACACAGCTGGGAAGACACGGCTGGCCCCCAGGCAGGGCTATGTGAGGGGCCCACCACGGGGACATCACGGACGAGCAGACAGGCCGGGAAAGCTGCTGAAGGTCAGCCCAAGAGGCAGAGGTGGACCCGGGACCTGAACCCAAATCGTTTCACTCCCAAATTCGTGCCCTGAATGAGCCGGAGAATCCCTCCGGGAGGCTGCAAAGCCCCTCCTGACATGGCTCCCCTGCCCACCTGCCCCCCGTCTAGCTCCCCAAGCCCAGGTCTCGTCTCAGACCACACTGCCCCCACTACCCAGAGCCCAGCTCCTCCCGCAGGACGGCACGGGTGTGGGCTGGGCGCCCAAGCTCCGGGCTGGGGGAGCACGCCGGGGTCACAGGTTGAGGACCCAGGGGCTCAAACCCTGTCTCTGGGCTGAGAGCTGGAGTGGCCACAGGCCAGAGGCAAGTTCGCTGCTCAGCATGCAGGGCCCCTTAACAGCTCCTGAGGCTGGCCTTGGAGCAGAACCCAGCCCCTCCCGACACAGTCTCTGGTGCAGAAGTGCGGCGCGTCCTGCAGGGTGCGGGGGCGGCACTGAGGGGCCCGGGGGAGGGGGGGGGCTCACGGGTGGGCGGTGCTGAGCAGGCAGCCTCGCGGTATGGGCCCCAGAGGAGGAGCCGTCAAGTTCAAGGGCCGGACTCACCCGTTGTCCAGGCCGTTCTGCCCCAGCTTCTTCCCGATGTCGCCGACCATCACTCCTGGCATGGGAAGAAGGGTCTTTGGGTCCCGAATCTGCACAGACCACAAAAAAAAAAGAAAAAAAGACGGAAGCTGTGAGGGCCACACGGAAAAGCAGATGAAAATGTCCAAGACCCCCCGCTCCGAACGAGCCACGGCGTCCCTGCATGCAGCTGCCGTGGGTTTAAACTGACCTCCTGAAATGTGGCCCTGTTGGGAGGTAGGGTCCTTGCACATATTAACTGAGGATCTGGAGGGGAGACTGCCCTGGTTACCAGCAGGGGCCTGAATCCAATGGCCTGCATTCTCCGAGGGTCAGAGGAGGGGAGGACACGGGGACAGGGGGCCACGTGCAGACAGAGGTGGAGACTGGTCGGAATCGGCCACAGCCCAGCATCGGGGGTGTCAGCGGAAGTGGGAAGAGGCGGGAAGGACCCTCCCTTGCAGCCTGTGGGCAGCGTGTGTCCTTTCTGACACCCCGACTTGGCCCCTCGTCTGTGGTACTGTTCTTGGTCACCATGTCCCCAGGACACTGGTCAGTGTGCTGTCTGGAAGACCCCAGGCACTGCCTATTCACACTTCAGATGCAGGACTTTCCACGGGGTGAAACGGGCATGACAAACGGCCGTCAACGTGTGTGTGGATTATTTTTGTAAATTCCCGCTGCCCCAAAAGTGACAGTGAAAGTCGCTCAGTGGTGCCTGACTCTTTGTGACCCCATGGACTATAGAGTCCATGGGATTCTCCGGGCCAGAATACTGGACTAGGTAGCTGCTCCCTTCCCCAGGGGATCTTGACAACCCAGGGATCAAACCCAGGTCTCCCGCATTGCAGGCAGATTATTTACCAGCTGAGCCACCAGGGAAGCCCAAGAATACTGGAGTGGGTAGCCTATGCCTTCTCCAGCGGATCTTCCTGACCCAGGAATCGAACCCAGGTCTCCCACGTTGCAGGCGGATTCTTTACCAACTGAGCTATCAACGAAGCCCATGACTTTGAATAACTTTAAATGGAGTATAATCTATAAACTTTGAATCACTGTATTGTACACCTGAAACTAATACGGCTATAACAATACAACACTGTAAACCGATTATACCTCAATTTAAAACACCTTTTTTAACCAAAGAAGAAGAAGTGTTGTGGTGGTGCTGCTGGTGGGAGGCAGCTGGCGTGCAGGGCTCCCCTGAGCAGTGGGTCAAGATGACCACAGCCAGCCCTTGGCAGGGACGGGGGGGTGTACCACCTCATCCCCATGGACCATGACCACCAGGGGAGAAGACTTTGCGTGCGAGGCTTCTGGAGCCATTGCTGCTGCCATCGTGGTGGCCTGTCATCATCGTCCCCGAGGTTCCGATCCTGCCGAAGAGGTCAGGACAGCAGGACAACCAGGGCGAGACGGGAGCTGGAGCCCCAGGGCCCCGAGCCAGCCGCCCCTCCTGCCCCGGTCCCAAAGAGCCACAGCAGCCGGCACCCCGCTGCCGTGACCTTCAGCCCTGCAGACGTCCAGGCGGGGACTCGGGGGCCCCGCCCTGATGCTGTCTCGGCCACTGTCCAAACAGCTTTCGGTCAAGCCCGAGAAGCACAGTCCTCCTCTGGCAGTTTCTCTGTGAGCTCCTTCCAGTTAGGTCCAGGTGCCACATCTCTTTCACAGACCCACCCCCCCAGCCCCATCCTGCCTGACTCCACCCTTGCTTTGTCCAGATCCCTGCCACCACCCTTCCAAAAAGCTGTGCTACGTTGGGAATCCACTGATGGGGTTTCGCTGTCTCTCCAAACACAACAGCTAGACAGACTGGCAGGCAGACAGACAGACAGCCCGGGAGCCTCCTGGTCAGGAGTCAGGGGTCAAGACAGGCTCCTGAGAGGGGCTGCCCTGGGGTGACCACAGAGGAAGGGCCATATGCACAGCTCACAGAGCAAAACGTTCAACCCCACAGTCAGACACAAGGCAACTGTCTTGGACCACTAACCACACGCCCTACTTGTTGCTTTATGGCTTGTTCCAGCGCTAAATGACTGCTAGCTGGCTCGTGATGATGGATCAGAACCTCTCTCCCTCTTTAAGAAAGGCTTTGGGAAAAACTCAATTCCTCTCCAAAGATGTCTGCTTCTTTAGCAAAGAGTCAAAGACGAAGACAAGGAATGACCTTGAGGAAGACACAGGATGGCCTGTAGGATGAAAGCTTGCTGCAGTGTCCGCAGGCCTGGAATGAGCCTGGTGGGTGGTCACCACCTCCGCCCAGCCCCAAGCAAGGGGCTGGGTTAACCTTGACTCAGTCTCATTCTTGGCTCTCCTCTAGCTGGACATCGAGTAATCCTCTCTCCAGTTATCATCTTACCACTGAGGTCCAGTATTTGAAGGCCGATCAGATGACAGCTCTGTGTTACCTCTGCCCTTCCCAGTCACCTTGCCAGATTCAGGATATATTCCAAGTATTACAAGCACAAACCGTTCTTCCGGAGAGAACTCACCTCTGACTCATAGAACAAGCTATTGACAGGGGAAAGCACTTTGGAACTCAGAGGACCTGCCTTCCAAGCCCAGCTTCCTGACTGTGTGGCCTTGGGAGAGTGACTTGGACCCCTCCCCATTCCGTTTCCTAACATGAACTGGGACTAACGTCTGCCTCTGGGTGGCCCAACAAGTCAGGGACTTAGTGAAACAGCTCAGGTGGGGCCTGGCACCCAGCAGATGCTTTACAAGTGGGAACCAGCAACTATCGTGACGGATTTCCTCCACTGCCAGACGCACACTTACTCCCATTTTAATGAATCAGCATATGTCTTAAAACTGATGGGTCCATTAACAAGGCTGCTTTTTCTCCCTGTCTCTCAAAAAGCTGCTTTCTAATCAACTGTGTATTTTACAACTGATGACATCTTGGACATAAGGTAATAAATCTGTTTCCTGCCACAGAAAAAAAAGAAAAACCGAGTATTAGTACCTAGAGACTGTAAGTCACTACAATGTATTAAACCAATTCTGTTAAATTTAAAAAAAAATTATACTCTTCCACCTATCAGCTAATGACATATAGCATGTGTGTGGGGGGGGGGGGCGGGGGGGGGTGTTCAGGTGCTCAGTCGTGTCCAACTCTATGACCCCGTGGACTGTAGCCCACCAGGCTCCTCTGTCCATGGGATTCTTCAGGCAAGAATACTGGAGTGGGTGGCCATCCCCTCCTCCAGGGGATCTTCCGGACCTAGTGATTGAACCCGTGTCTCTTACATCTCCTGCACTGGCAGGTGAATTCTTTACCATTAGCGCCATTTTGTGATGACTTATTTCAACCTCTCTCTCCTAGTAGACGGTGAACTTCACGAGGACAGGATTCACGCTGCCCTCAGGGCTGCACAGGAGACAGGCTAGGTACCCAGAGAGCATAGGCCGGATGGAGGGGCGACAACACCCACTGAGGGTTCACAGAGCCACGCGTAAGGGGATGCAGAACATCACGCACGGCTCCACAGTCTGAGACAGAAACACTGGAAGACGCTGCCTTCCGGTCCGGTTTCCTATACTCCAGAAGCAGGGTATGGTGGCCTCAGGTATCAAAAAATACACATGGTCTGCCGGCGATCACTGTAAACTGAAAACTAAGAACACGAAGGACCTCCCTGGTGGTGCAGTGGTTACGACGCTGCACGTTCACTGCCGAGGGACGGGGTTCAATCCCCGGGCGGAGACCTGAGGTCCCACAACCCACCTGGTGTGGCCAAAATGAAATGAAAATAAGGGCATGAGCATCGGAGGAAATGGATCAACCGGACGTCATGGAATTCAAACCCGAGTGCACAGAGGACAATACCACAAAAGTGAAGATAATTACAGAATGAGAGGAAATATTTGCACATCCTCTGTCTGAGAAGGCTGCATGTGCGGAATACATAAAGAACCCTTGTGACTCAACAACAAAAATACCCGATTTAGAAATGAACCGAGAGACTCAGTGCACACATGGACCAAGGCCAGACCACATGGAAAAGCCGCGCTCTGACCGTCAGCCCACAGCACAGCCCAGACAAGGACTCGATCAGTAACTGGGTCAGTAACTGGACAAGGCCAGGACTCAATCAGTAACTGGATCAATATCTGGACAAAGCCAGGACTCGACCAATAACTGGATCAGTAACTGGACAAGGCCAGGACTTGACCAATGACTGGATCAATAACTGGACAAGGCCAGGACTCAACCAATGACTGGATCAGTAACTGGATCAATAACTGGACAAGGCCAGAACTCGATCAATGACTGGATCAATACCTGGACAAGGCCAGGACTTGACCAATAACTGGATCAGTAACTGGATCAATAACTGGACAAGGCCAGGACTCGACCAATGACTGGATCAATAACTGGATCAATAACTGGACAAGGCCAGGACTCGACCAATGACTGGATCAGTAACTGGATCAATACCTGGACAAGGCCAGGACTCGACCAATGACTGGATCAATACCTGGACAAGGCCAGGACTCGACCAATGACTGGATCAATACCCAGACAAGGCCAGGACTCGACCAATAACTGGGTCAATACCTGGACAAGGCCAGGACTCGACCAATGACTGGATCAATACCTGGACAAGGCCAGGACTCGACCAATGACTGGATCAGTACTGGACAAGGCCAGGACTCGATCAATAACTGGATCAATAACTGGAAAAGGCCAGGACTCGACCAATAACTGGATCAGTAACTGGATCAATACCTGGACAAGGCCAGGACTCGATCAATGACTGGATCAATACCTGGACAAGGCCAGGACTCGACCAATAACTGGATCAATAACTGGACAAGGCCAGCACTGGATCAATAACTGACGGCTCCCTCGTCGTCGTCCTGCTTCTGACACAGACTCAGTCGGAGAAGGCCCCCCCACCAGTCCCCAGGACACCCCTTCTTCTGGCAGCCATGCCCAGCTCCCACCAGACCCCCAGCCCCCATCAGGCACCCTGAGCTGCCCTCTGCTCCACTAGGAAGCTCGCACAGTCCTCCGCCTGCCTCTGAGTCTCTGCCAAGCACAAGTTCAGCCAGCTCTGAGCAAATAGCCTTTGCTTTCACCATCCCTGCTTGGTTCCACAGGAGAAAGGATTTGAACAGACATTTCTACCACGAAGATACAGAAATGGCCAACTGGAACGTGAAAATATGTTTCACACTGTTGGTTATTAAGGAAACGCAAATCAAAACCACAACCAGATACTGCTTCACAACCTCTAGGGTGGTTACGGAATTAAAAAAAAAAATGGATAATAACCTGTGTTGGTGAGGATGCGGAACAACTAGACCCCTCAGCCCTGCTGGTGGATTATGTAAAACGCTGGCAACCAGCATGAGATTCCATAAAAAGTTCAATGCAGGGTGACCCTAAGACCTGGCAATTCTTCTCCTGGGTACCAACCCCCAAAAAAGACTGAGGACCCATGTACAGACAGACAGGGCTCATGAATGTTGACAGTAACACCACTCCCAACAGCCAAAGGGTGGAAAGCACCCAATGCCCAGCAAGGGAGGAACGGACACACGAGCTGTGGACCAGCCACACAATGGATCGTTCGGCCTCAGAAAGGAAGGTGGTTCTGGGACAGGCTGCAATGTGGATGAACTTAAAAAACACGCGAAGGGAACAAGGTCGGGCAGAAATGGTCACACAGTGCGTGACTCCTTTCTTGCAGAACATCCAGAAGAGGCAGAGGCAGAAAGCAGCCAAGGGGCTGCCAGGCCTGGGCAGGGGGTGGCAGGGATGGCGTGCTCCTTGGGTGTGGGGCTTCTGAAGAGGAGACGCTCTGAAACTAGAACGGCAGGACGTCATGCATGCACTCACTGCCACTAAACTGTTCACTCTCACATGGCTAGTCGTGCGTGCTTAGTCGCATCTGACCCTCTGCGACCCCACGGACGGTACAGCCTGCCAGGCGCCTCTGTCCCTGGGATTTTCCAGCCAAGAATACCGGAGTGGGTTGCCATTTCTTCCCGACCCAGGGGCCCAACCCGCGTCTCCTGCATCTCCTGCATTGGCAAGCGGATCCCTTACCGCCACACCACCTGGGGAACCTTTGTATGTGACACGAATTCTTCTCTCGTGAGAGCCTCCCCACTGTCAGAAAAGTCTCAGAGAATAAAAATGTCAGAATGGGTGCAGGGATGGCAGGAGCTGGGTTTCATTCAGTATCCAGTCAGCCCAGGCACAAAGGTCCTGGGTGAACTTGGGGGCTCCAGGTCTGTGGATGCTGCTGCCATCCTGGGCAGTGGGGAACGGGCCAGCCGGCTGTCCCAGGCACCCCCAACGGCCAGAGCTCTGTTTGTGACCTGAGAAGGGGCTACATGAAAACCCCCAAGTCAGACTTCGCCTCGGAACTCCTGGAGCCCCTCAGATTGGCTGCCAGAGCCTGGGTGTTGGCGCCCAGCAGGATGGAGACTCTCCCCGAGATGAGCCTGGGCTTGGGGTTTCTCAGCGGCAGCGCCTCACATATGGGGCTTATCATTCTTCCTGGGGCGGGGCAGGGGGCGGGGGGTGGGTGTCCTGTGCGCTATAGAGTGTTGAGCTTTACGTAGTATGCGTCTGCACCCCTAAATGCCAGAATCACCCCTGCCCCCAGCTGTGATGAAAACAGCTCCAGACGTGGCCAGACCCCCCGACCCCAGGGATGAAGCCTGCCCCTACCTGCACGAGAAAGGGGTGCAGCCCATGGCACCGGCCCCCCGGCGTGTACAGCTGAGCAAACACCACTGCGTGGGTGGCGGTCTTGCCCATGTTGCCAACCCAGAACTTGGCGGCTTCGAAATCGGGGGAATGGATGATGAATTCCTGCATGAGGGGGAAAAAATGGACGTTAGAGACGGACGCACACTGGAGTCTGCATCTCTTTGACACATTCAGTCTTCTCTGTTTGAAACCTTGGAGGTGTGAGTAAGAACGATGGCAGGTTATTTCCTGTGTGGCACGGAGAGCCCCATTAAAAAAAAAAAAAAGCATATCCTGGGTCTTATGACTTAAAGAAGAACCTTCCTATGGAAGATGATGACGAACATGGCAAACAGTAAAACACGCTGCAAGCTGCCAGCGCCCCGATAGAGTTCACCCGTTCAGGGAGCCTTCCCCAAGCACAGATCGGGGCTGGGGGCCCCCTCCTCGCCTTCACGCCTGCCTGATCCCCCACCCACTGCCGATTCGCCAAGTTCGGCTCCCTCGCCCACCCTGTCTGTCCCCCCACAAGCTCCCCGGGAGCCCAGAAGCACAAGGTAGACGAGCGCAGGAATTCAAGAAGGAGCAGACAGGAGGGGACAGGTCCCCTGAGGACACGGCCGGGGGCCTGGGGAGGCAGGAGGGAGCAGAGGGAAGCAGGGCTGGGGGCTGCCCCCCGGGAGGTCCCACCTGCTTGTGGACGTCACCCAGCCTGCTGGCTCCCTCCAGCGCACACCACTGCACTCTCCTCCACATCGACACGCTGCATCTCCTTGTCACTCATGACATCAGGTAGAGACGCTCGTGCTGGTCCCATCCCATCCCTGCCCCACAGCCCCGGCACAGCCAGCTTCTCCGTGCTGGTGGCGGGACTGCGTCTCCCCTCCAGCGTAAGAGTCCCACCGGCGCGTCAGAGGCCAGCAGCTGTCCCTGGCAGCAGTGCTGAGTACACAGCAGGGTGCTCAACAAACACCCGCGGGAGGCCCGCGGCTCCTAACCTCAGCGGTCTTCACTTAAGGACTAACGCCCAAAGGAAGGGCGTCAGAGACAACAGCCTCCAAAGTAACTGAGTTTCACCCAGGCCATGGAGGTCCCAAGGCCGTGGGGGTACCACCCTCCCTCTGCAGAGTCAGGAAGGGCCTCCCCGTCCCCCAGCCCAGCACTGAGAGTCCAAGGACACCAGGGAGCCGAGTGAAAAGAAGGGCTGAGAGCCAGAAAGGCCCGGGTGCATATAAAGATATCTCGTGGCTTAAACAACAGTCCCTTGGACTGCAAGGAGATCAAGGCAGTCAATCCTAAAGGAAGTCAACCCTGAATACTCATTGGAAGGACTGATGCTGAAGCTGAAGCTCCAATACTTTAGCCACCTGATGGGAAGAGCTGACTCGTTGGAAAAGACCCTGAGGCTGGGAAAGACTGAAGGCAGGAAGAGAAGGGGAAGACAGAGGATGAGATGGTTGGATGGCATCACCGACTCGACGGACATGAGTTTGAGTAAACTCCGGGAGTTGGTGATGGACAGGGAGGCCTGGCGTGCTGCAGTCCGTGGGGTCGCAAAGAGTCGGACACAACTGAGTGACTGAACGACAAGGATACCCAAGAGGCCACACGGCTTGCTCTCAGCCCGTGGGGTGTGGCTGACCCTCATCTCTGCTCCCAGGCACCACCAGCAGCCTGCAGGGCACCCACTGCGACCCGCGCCCCTCACCACCCCTGTTCTTCCAGGGGCTTCTCAGGTTCATCCTCTTGTGCCCCCTGCCCACACTGCCTCCCGCACACCCAGCCCACCTGTCCCATGAATAAACGCACGGTGAGCAGACACACGGGGCAGGGCTTCACCCTGCCGCACGCAACTCGGCCAAACCACAAGCACCAGGCGGCGGAAGGGCCGCAAGTTCCCAGGACACAGGACCCGTGAGGAAGGGGCAGGAGGATGTGGCCGTCTGGGAGACGTGGGGGCCAAGGAGCCTGATACCAGTGATGGGAGAGGGGCGGCAGGACGGGGAGCAGCAGAGACCACGGGTCCCCCGCATGGCCCGTCCTCTCCCCGGCGCCCCGCTGCAGACCAGCCGACACACCACGCCGCTGTCTGCTCACAGACTGGCCTCCTCTGGAGCATGAGCTCCCTCCCCGAGGACTGCCGGGTCCCCACGGCACTAAGGACCGAGCCTGCACAGAGCGGCCTTCCACGCACCGCACGCAGAGCGGGGCCAACCACAGAGGTGCCACGGAGCGTCCACGGGTGCAGGAGTGGCCCCGGGACCAGAGGGGCTGGGTTGCTGTCCCGAGAGCCTGGCCCCAGACAGGGCACATGGGACAGGCCACTAGAGAGGGACGACGCTCAAGGCGAACTTGCGTTCCTGTTTGTCCCATGAAGCACGAGCGGCTGGAACCGATCACGAATCGCACACCAGATAAACCTGGTAAACAAACGGATTTTATAAAAAGACAGCCTGTGCCCTCGCCACATTCACAGCCTACCCAAATCCAATCCACAGCAGACTCCCGGGTGCGGCCAGGCTTCACCTCTCACCACCTTTATCTCCTAAGCTCTGCTGTTCACAGCGTGATGGATCTCGGAGTGCACTTTTAGGCAAGAGCCAGGTTTCTTGGTCTAATTATGTGACAACACCACGTTTCACGTGCGCGAAGCCTGGAGACAGAACGGGTGGGTATCACCTACCTGGGTGGTGGGGTCGTAGTGAGCGGTCGTCCGCATGCCCTTGGTGTTACTCCCATGACTCACTTCCGTCAGAGCAAAACATCCAAAAATCTAGCATGGACACAGAGAATGCGGTCAGGTGAAAAGGCCCTTTCTGCACCTTCCTGGAGGGAGCCTGCCGCCAGGCTTCCTTTTCGGCCTAGACCACCAACCAAAGCCCTCAGTCTCCATTTCCTGCCTGACGCCCAGCGGGCTCACTGAGGCAGCCTGCCACGCGAGACACCGGCTGCAGCTCCCACCTGGAGGGTGGACAGCCAGCAGATGGGCTGATGGGGGCCTCGCTAAGTCAGCACGGTGGCTAAGGGCAGCTCTTAGGCTGCAGAAGAAAACGAAGGTGCTACTTCGATAAGAAAAAGTTCAGTTCCTATCATGCTAGGAATCCGGCACGGCCCAGTTTGGTAAAGAACAGCATGAACTATTTGGCGAGCAGCCCCAGCACAGCATGAAGGGAGAGGAGTGGTCCCCCACGTGCAGACCCTCTGCGGCAGGGCGCCCTCCCCACACATCTCCAAGGAGAGCAGGTGACAGGACACGAGCTCACACGTGAACCCCAGCTAACCTCCATACTGAAGATCTTTGGAAGGTATCTGAAGTGTCGTTCAGAACCGGAGCTGTAAATCGCGGATCCAAAAGTCTGAAAATACAACACCAGCATGGAAACAGGTGGAAGCTAAGGCGTGCTGCCGCTCTGGGACTTTACCCCCACTCCCCACCCCAACACACACACACACACACCCAGCCCCCGACATCACACCAGCCCCCAGCAAGGGCTCCAGCTTCCAAGACAAAGCAGCACTGGGGTCCACAGCCCAGGGTAGACCCTGGGACTCAGCTGCCTGGCCTTGCGCTCACAGAGTGACGAGACCCGGGTCTTTGTCACAAGCCATTTACGTGCATTGAACAGGACCAGGAGAGGGCCCGTGAACAGCAAGGAGGCAGGAGATGGGGGGGGTGGGGGCGGACAAGAGTGTGGGATGGGCAAGGCGAGCCCACCTTTCCTTCAGACAGCATGTGGACGATATCACCTTCCCAAGTTCATCTCCACCCGCGTATCAAAGAGGCAGAAACACAGGCTTCACCTTTGACCTATTTTTCCTCCTTTCCTTCCTTCCACTTATCACGATTTTTGGTATAAGAGTCCCAGAGCTGCTATTTCTATGGAATTTTAACTGCATTGCTTTATTCAAGGACTGACGTGTGTAAGTCTGCATAACCAGCTGAAAAAAACTGGGCTTCTCACTAAAAGTCACAAGGTCTACCTACATATTTTCATCTCTGCTTTTGTTTCTTCACAAATTTTCTTTTTTTTTCCGCTTTATTTATTTCGGTGCAGCACGCGAACTCTTAGCTGCAGCTTGTGGGAATTTAGTTCCTGACCAGCAATGAAACTCAGGGCCCCATACACTGAGAACGTGGAGTCTTGGCCACTGGACCCCCAGGGAAGTCCCTCGTCTCTGCTTCCGTTTCCTTTATCATTTTCTAGAAATCTCTTTAAGTAAGCGTTTCCCAAATGCACAAGTCTCACACAGCTCTAGAAGCGGGCAAATGCTGCCAACCAGCAAACCACAGAGGCAACTGCCGAGCACATCTCAGGTTCGGTGGACGGAGCGCTGCTCAGCCCCGGCACAGCGTGGGAGGGGCCCCTCTCCGCTCCCCTCCTCTGCCGGGGCAGCTCACCAGCAAGTGCAGGATGAACTTGGTGGCCAGGGACCAGTCGTACATGCCCAGGCATTCGATCAGCGCCAGGACCTTCGGCAGGCTGCCTAGCATGTCCCCCACGGGGAGGAAGTCGTACTCGAAGACCCTCTTACAGCGCAGGAAGTTCAGCTCCTGGTACTTCTCCACGGAGAGCAGGCTGCCGCGGGGATGGGCGAAGAGGGGGTCGTTCTCCAGAGCTGAGAAGATGGTTTTCTGCAAATGCAGCAGGCAGGGAACAGTGGATTTGGAGGCAAAGTACAGAATTTTTTCACTAAGCTCTGGCTTACATGGTCTTCTCAAGGCCACGGGCTGCCTCGGGTGGGCAGTCTAACCCAGAAACACAGGGACAGAGATGAGAGTCTTTCTCAGGGGAGAGCAGAAGATACCAGGCTTAGGAAGCCCAGCTTGTCTGTGTCCATTTATTCCAGGCTCCCAAGAGTTCCCCGAGGACCCCCGCCATCTTTCTGCTGATGAACCAGGAGCCCAGCAGAGCCCCCCCGCGCCACCGACGCCCCCAGCGGCCCCCAGCCCAGCCTCACCTTGAAGCGCAGCGTGTCCTTGCCCTCCCAGAACAACGCCAGCTCCTTCCAGGGGAATGAAGCGCGGGCGCGGGCCACGTGCAGGGGCCCCTGGGGCGGGTCCGGCAGCACAGGGTCATCGCTCCTCTCCCCGAGGGGCACCATCACTCCTGGCCGCCACCTGCACAAACACACAACCCGAGTCAGCGCGTGTCCTTCTCACGCCATCACCGACAAGGACAGACATGCCGCGGGATGTGAAAGACAGACAGACAAGCTCTGATCACGAAGGGAAGGGCAGTGGGGACAACCCCGCACAGCTGGTGTCCACTCTCCCAGGAAAGGGGGGGAGGCGAGTGTCCTGGGCTCCACTCCTGCACCAAGGTGACCAGGAGTCAGACAGGGGCAAAGGCCAGCTCTGTGTCCAGCGCTGTGAAGCGCCCACCGCGGTCAGAGGACGCCTCACCTGCCCAGGGCCGCCAGACCCGCAGCCCGGGAAGCCTCGCCCTGGAGTTCAGCCAGTGCTGGCCGGCCCACTCCAGCCACACCCCGGCAGTCCCCTTGAGTCGACCTGGACGGGGGACGTCTGCAGAGTCTGTGACTCTACTTGACACAGAAGCATCTGGCTTCCCACTAACAGAGCGACCTAGCTCTCTTGACCAAAGGATCATTCTGGAATTTACTGAGCAGACTAGCTCCTTTTCCAGTGTCTAGGTCAATGAAGGCAGGGATGGGAGGGGCTTCTGAACAAAGACCCAGAGAGACACCATGAGAGCCGAGTCCTGGGTGTGGACCCCGAGGGCAACTCTTTAAGGTCCAGGAGAACATTTAAATCCTGTAGTTAAACATGAGGATAGCCTGGGAGGTCAAACTCTGAGTGTGATGGTCAACACTGTTGATACACAATGGAAAAGTGGTCACTCTTACTGGCGAGACCCTTGCGTCTTCTGGGTGAGAGGGGAAGGATCCGCAGGGCACACTTGAGGACCTGCTCGTGTGTCAGATAGCTTCCGTGGTGGCTCAGTAAAGAATCCACCTGCAATCCAGGAGACTTGGGTTCTATTCCTGGGCTGGAAAGATCCCCTGGAGAAGGGAATGGATTCGATCCCTGTGTTGGGAACATCCCCTGGAGGAGGGAACAGCTACCCACTCCAGTATTCTGGCCTAGAGAACTCCATGGAGAGAGGAGCCTGGCGGGCTACAGGCCATGGGGTCGCAAAGAGTCGGACACGACTGAGCGACTTTTATACTTTGTGTATCAGCGACTGTGCCCTCGACAGACAGCAGCTTATTCCATCTCTTAAACTGTAGAGCAGGTACTACTGTCCCTCTAAAAGATGCAAGAACCCCAATTCAGAGAAGCTTGCTGTCTTTTGCAAGCTCCCACCACTGAGAAGTGGCAGAGGGGGAAGTTGAACTCTGCAGAACACGAGCCCTGGGCAAGCTCTTTAGCAATCACTTTAAGATGCTGAGAGGACTTCCCTGGTGGTCCAGTGGCTAAGACCCCATGCTCCTGATGTAAGGGAAATGGGTTTGATTCCCAGTCAGGGAGCTAGATCCCACATGCCACAACTAAAGATATGTACAACCAAATATAAATAAATATTAAAAAAAAAAAAGATGCTAAGAAAGAAGCACAGACTAAATCCAGAGCAAGCAAAAAGCAAGTAGACAAAAGACTAGAGCAAAAAGTATGGACTAGAAAAGAGAAAGTCGACAAAAATAAAAGTTGGTTCATGGAAAACACTGACAAAACTGACAAACTTTTAGCTTGATTGACCCAGTTTAAAAAAAAAAAAAAAAAAAGAGGGAAAAAAACACAAATTCCTAACTTGAGGGACCAAAGCGGGACTATTACCACCAACCTTAAAGAAATAAAAAGGATTCCAAGGGAATACTATGAACCACTGTATGCCAACAAGTTAGATAACTTTCATGGAACTGACAAGTTCCTAGAAAGACACAATCTACCAAAACTGACTCATGAAGAAATGGAACATGAGATCAGATCCATAAAGAGGAAAGAGACTGAATTAGGAATCAATACCCACAAAGAAAAGCCAGAGGGCTTCCAGCGTGAATTCTACCAAATATTTAAAGAAGAAAAATAAAAATTTACGAACTTTTACAAAAAAACAGGAGAGGAGGGAACACACCTATAAAGTGCTCCATTAAGCCAGTATTACACTGAAACCAAAGGGATGACAAGAAAACCACAGACTAATATCCCTCATGAATATAAATGTAAAAATCCTCAATAAATCTTGCAAAGTGAATCCAGCAACATATTAAAAAGATTATACATCACGACCACATGCGATATACCCCAGGAATGTAAGGTTGATTCAACATTTGAAAATCAATTCACATAATACACCATATCAACAAAGTAAATGGACAAAAAGTACATGGTCCTATCAACAGATGCAGAAAAGCATGTGACAGAATCGAACACCCTCTCATGATAAAAACTCAACAGACTAGAAATAGTTTGATAAAACTATTGAACCTGATAAAAGACATCTACAAAAACCCTCTAGCTATCATTGTCCTTAACTATAGAAGACTTAATGCCTTGCCCCTAAAATTAGGAACAAGACGAGGATGTCCACTCTACCACATCTAGTCAACAGTGTACTGGAGGTGCTAGCCAATGCAATCAAGCAAGAAATGATGTAAAAGGCATCCAGGTTAGAAACCTATCTCTACCTGCAGATGACATGATTTTGTACAGAAATTCCTAAGGAATCCACTAAAAAACTATTAGGATTAATAGATCAGTCTACCCAGTTTGCAGGGTACAAGATCAGTAAGCAAAACTCAGCTGATTTCTATACACTAACAGTGAACAACTCAAGAATGAAATTAAGAAAACAATTCTATCTATAACAGCATCAAAAATGATAAAAATACTTGGAAATAAACTCAACAAAAGAAGTGTGAAACTTATACTCAGAAAACTATAAAACATTTTTTTTAGGGTTAGTTGATCTATAAACCCAAGGGCCAGCCTGGAAGTCCTCTCTCCCCCCTGTCCTAGAATCCAATTAGTTACCAAGACCCTCCCTCATTGCACCTCTCTAGTAAAAACAACAGACTGCTTCCAAATAGGAAAAGGAGTACGTCAAGGCTGTACATTGTCACCCTACTTATTTAACTTATATGCAGAGTACATCATGAGAAACGCTGGGCTGGAGGAAGCACCAGCTGGAATCAAGATTGCCGGGAGAAATAGCAATAACCTCAGATATGCAGATGACACCACCCTTATGGCAGAAAGTGAAGAAGAACTAAAGGGCCTCTAGAAGAAAGTGAAAGAGGAGAGCAAAAAAGTTGGCTTAAAGCTCAACATTCAGAAAACTAAGATCATGGCATCCGGTCCCATCACTTCATGGCAAACAGATGGGGAAACAGTGTCAGACTTTATTTTTTGGGGCTCCAAAATCACTGCAGATGGTGATTGCAGCCATGAAATTAAAAGATGCTTACTCCTTGGAAGGAAAGTTATGACCAACCTAGACAGCATATTAAAAAGCAGAGACATTACTTTGCCAACAAAGGTCCATCTAGTCAAGGCTATGGTTTTTCCAGTGGTCATGTATGGATGTGAGAGTTGGACTGAAGAAAGCTGAGTGCCTAAGAATTGATGCTTTTGAACTGTGGTGTTGGAGAAGACTCTTGAGAGTCCCTTGGACTGCAAGGAGATCCAACCAGTCCATCCTAAAGGAGATCAGTCCTGGGTGTTCATTGCAAAGACTGATGTTGAAGCTGAAACTCCAATACTTTGGTCACCTCACGTGAAGAGTTGACTCATTGGAAAAGACCCTGATGCTGGGAGGGACTGGGGGCAGGAGGAGAAATGGACAACAGATGATGAGATGGCTGGATGGCATCACGGACTCAGTGGGTATGAGTTTGAATAAACTCTGGGAGTTGGTGATGGACAGGGAGGCCTGGCGTGCTGCGATTCATGAGGTCGCAAAGAGTCAGACGCGACTGAGCAACTGAACTGAACTGAATACCGAATAAATCCTATCCTTTCTCTTTGAGCCCAAGAAATCTTATCATAACAACCTCCAGTTATTGAGCAAACATTGACTGTGGGTGGAGCAGCTGCTTTCCAGATGCTAGGAACCCCAGTACAATCAGTACTCTCACGTTCCAGGTGATGAAAGCAAATGTGTTAGTAAAGAAGACTGTCCAGGGCCTTAACGACCTCAGTCCAAACTCCAGAATCCTAAGCCACCGACATTACTGCATGATGTTACACACAAGTATCTGAAGCCAGACACCTGGCGTCAGATTCCAACTTTAGAGCTTAGGCATGGGGCGAACTTGGCAAAGTTACTTCACCTGCCTGGCAGGTGGTGACAACACAGGCCAGGCTGATCCTGCATGGCCGGTAGGCTGTTACCACTCACTGGGACACCTAGGGCATTTCCAGGCACGGAACGGAACGGAACGTCTATACCATTTGGGAGGTGGGGGGCGGAGGCATCTATACCATTTGGGGGGCGCAATAGTCGTTCTCAGACAATTTCAGAAGAGGCCCTAACATGCAGACCCGACCATGCTCCCGCCGCTAGGTGACAGCTGTCCGCTGACCTCAGGGGACAAGTGTCTGAACTCCTCAATACATCTCGCGCGTTTACCTGCCCGGCCGCCCGCCCTCGCAGCCTCTGCGCTCAGCAGTTCCTGAAGAAGACGCGTTTGTCCCCCACCCCACCCCAACCTTTGCACGCGCCGCCCCCGCGTACCCTCTGGGCAAAGGCGGCCTGGACCTTCAGATGTCGCCGGGCCCTCCGATCGCGGCCCCCGCACCGCCCAGCGAACACACCACAGGCTCCCAACTCTGGTCCCCTGGAAGTCCACCCAGATCCCAGAAGCAGGGGAGCGCGCGCGCGCGCAGCCGCAGACAGGCCCTGCGTCCCGCCCCCGGGCCTGACGTCATCGCGGTCGCCGCTGCGCCCTGTCACCCGGGAGACGCAGGACGCCTGCGCGAGCCCTGGCTGCTGGAAAGTGAAAGTGAACGTTGCTCAGTCCTGTCCCACTCTTTGCGACCAGGCCAGAATTCTCCAGGCCAGAATACTGGAGTGGGTAGCCGTTCCCTTCTCCAGGGGATCTTCCCAAGCCAGGGAAGGAACCCAGGTCTCCCGCATTGCAGGCGGATTCTTTACCAGCTGAGCCACCAGGGAAGCCCAAGAATACTGGAGGAGTGGGTAGCCGTTCCCTTCTCCAGGAATTCTCTGGAATTCTCCAGGCCATAATACTGGAGTGGGTCAGTCAGTCAGTCAGTTCAGTCGCTCAGTCGTGTCCGACTCTTTGCGACCCCATGGACTGCAGCTCCCCAGGCCTCCCTGTCCATCACCAACTCCCAGAGTTTACTCAAACTCATGTCCACTGAGTCCGTGATGCTATCCAACCATCTCATCCTTTGTCGTCCCCTTCTCCCGCCTTCAGTCTTTCCCAGCATCAGGGTCTTTTCACTTGAGTCAGCTCTTCACATCAGGTGGCCAAAGTATTGGAGTTTCAGCTTCAACATCAGTCCTTGCAATGAACACCCAGGACTGATCTTTAGGATGGACTGGTTGGATCTCCTTGCAGTCCAAGGGACTCTCAAGAGCCTTCTCCAACACCACAGCTCAAACGCATCAATTCTTCTGTCCTCAGCTTTCTTTACAATCCAACTCTCACAAATCTGTTGTTCCATGTCCAGTTCTAACTGTTGCTTCCTGACCTGCATACAGGTTCCTCAAGAGGCAGGTCAGGTGGTCTGGTATTCCCATCTCTTTCAGAATTTTCCACAGTTTATTGTGATCCACACAGTCAAAGGCTTTGGCATAGTCAATAAAGCAGAAATAGATGTTTTTCTGCAACTCTCTTGCTTTTTCGATGATCCAGCGGATGTTGGCAATTTCATCTCCGGTTCCTCTGCCTTTTCTAAAACCAGCTTGAACCTCTGGAGGTTCACGGTTCACATATTGCTGAAGCCTGGCTTGGAGAATTTTGAGCATTACTTTACTAGCATAGTGAGATGAGTGCAGATGTGCAGTAGTTTGAGCATTCTTTGGGATTGCCTTTCTTTGGGATTGGAATGAAAACTGACCTTTTCCAGTCCTGTAAGGCTTGTCATGATATTGGATCAAAACCCTATAAGATGCAATTGTTGACTCAAGCCATTACGGGGTTGAAACAACAAGCGAATCAACAGGTTAAATGTTTTAGTTGTGGTAAGAGAGGACATGTGCATAAAAATTGCAAGACTAATAAAAATACACCTAATAAGCCTACTCCCACAAATGAAAAGACACCTGGATTATGCCCTCGTTGTAATAAAGGCAATCATTGGGCTAATCGGTGTAGATCTAAGTATCGTAAAAATGGATCCCCTTTGTTGGGAAACTGGAAGAAGGGCCCCTCTCAGGGCCTGTCAAACAATGTGAGCTCTCAACAAACCTGGAATGCTGTTCGTTTTGTGTACCCAGCCAGCGAACAACCACCTCATCCAGCCCTTCCAAACCATACACCCGGATTACTGACCTCCTTCCTACAACCTCCAGGAGCGCAGCAGTAGATATCCCTGCCATTGATAGTTTACTTCTTATGCCAGCTGTGAGAATTTATAAAATCCCTACCACAATTAAAGGTCCAATACCTAAAGGAAGTGTAGGGTTATAATTAGGATGCAGTAGTTTAACAAGTAAGGGAGTTCAAGTCCTAATAGGGATTATAGATGAAGATTATGAAGGCAAGATTTCTGTTATGAAGAAAACAGAGTATCCTTATCAAATAATAAAAGGAGATCATATAGCTCAATTGTTATTATTACCTATGTCACTACTAGTAAATCTCATATTAAAAGAACTGGAGGATTTGAAAGTACAGGAAAACGGGTATATTGGCAAACTTTTGTATCTGATTCTAGACCCCCATTATCTGTATATATTAATAATAAGCAATTCTCAGGACTTGTAGATACTGGAGCTGATGTTTCTACAATATCTAAAAAGCATTGGCCAATTTCTTGGCCTTTAACAGATGTTCCTATTATGTTGGCTGGAATTGGAACTATGCAAAATATTCAAAGAAGTACTAATATTTTGACCTGTTCAGATCCCAAACAACAACCTACAACTTTACAAACTTTAATTGCAGATATCCCTATTAATTTATGGCAACTAGATCTATTGCTACAACGGGGAGCTTATGTAACAGTTCCTACTATATCTCCTCAAGCTAAACAAATTATGGCAAATATGGGATATAATCCTGTTCAAAATACATAGGCTTTTTAGTGGGGGCCACTGCCAAACAACAAAAAAACAGCACTTAAATTGATATGGAAATCTGATGAGCCTATTTGTACAAAGCAGTGGCCTCTATACGTGAAAAGTTACAGGCTCTTGAACAGCTAGTAGAGGAACAATTATCTCTTAATCACATCGCCTCAACTACTAGTCCTTGGAATTCTCCTTTCTTTGTTATTAAGAAGAAATCTGGGAAATGGAGAATGTTAACTGATTGAGAGAAATTAATGCTATAATCAAACCCACGGTTGCTTTACATCGAGGCATTCCGTCATCCTCTGTGATACCACAAAATTGGAAAATAAAAATCACTGATCTTAAAGACTGTTTATATCCTATTCCTCTACAAGAATCTGATGCTATCCATTTTGCCTTTACTGTACAGTCAATTAATAGTAAAAACCAGTGTCTCGATATCACTGGAAGGTATTGCCACAAGGAATGCTTAGCAGTCGTACATTGTGTCAATTATACGTCTCCAAATCACTTGAATTTATTAGAAAACAGTTCCCTCATGTTTATATTATCCACTACATGGATGATATTCTTTTAGTGTCTCCTTCTGCCGAGGAACTTCAACATATCTTCTTAGATACAGAGATTAAACTAAGAGAATATGGGCTATATATTGCTGTTGATAAATTACAAGAGGAGGGACCATATACCTATTTAGGATATATATTGCAAAGAAATATTAAACCACAAAAAATACAAATTCGAGCGGATTCCTTGAAAACTTTAAATGATTTTCTGAAATTATTAGGAGATATAAATTGGTTACGACCATCTTTAGGAATTCCCAATCATTCCTTAACACACCTATTTCAAATCCTACAAGAAGGCTGATTTAAATAACCTCCAGGTACTAACAGAACAAACTAAACAGGAGTTGGATTTTGTAAATCAAGCTATAGAGCAAACAACTTAAACAAGAAGATCTGACTGTGGCAATTTCTTTACTTAGTCTTCCTACTTTAGATTCCCCTACAGGAATTATGGCAACTGCAGGGTATCCTTGAATGGGGACTTTTATCCCACACTCCTAAGAAAATAATGACTACTTACATAATGCTATTTCCTTTCTTGTTTCAAAAATGAGATCCAGATGTATACAACTTTCTGGTTATGATCTGTAAGAAATTGTTCTTCCTTTCACTAATGATCAAATCCATAGATTATTTGTTACCAGTTACCAGTATGGATTGGCAAATTGCCACTGCTGATTTCATAGGTGAAGTTCATAACCATTTTCCAAAGTCACCTTTGGTTACTATTGCTGCTAAACACAAACGGATAATTCCTATTACTACTAAAACAATTCCTCTTGTTAATGCTCCCGTGTATTTTACTGACACAAATAAAACTCTTGAAACTGGTTTTACTGGACCCACAGCAAAGGTTTGGCTATCTACCCTAACCTCTGTTCAGCAAGCTGAATTAGAGGCTTTGCTACCTTATTACCTTATTATTATTAGGATGTTTCTACAGCATTAAATATTATATCAGATTCTCAATATGCTGTACGGATAACACAAATTATTGAAACCATATCTCTACCAAAGTCTTCTTCTAAATCATCTATTATTACAATATTATCTCAATTACAAAATATAGTAAGGCTTCGTTCTGCCCCTTTTTACATTTCACATATCAGATCTCATTCTAATTTGCCCGGACCATTGGCAAAGGGCAATGATTCCATCGACTCTTTGTTAATTGCTTTTCTTACTCCTTGTGAATTTCATCAACTCACACATAAATACACATGGCTTGATGAATAAATTTCAGCTGTTCAGACAAGAAGCCCGAGATACTGTTTCTGCCTGTCCTACATGTACCCTTACTCACCACATTCCTACTACTACAGGGGTTAATCCCAGAGGCCTTTATCCCAACGGCATTTGACGGACTGATGTTACTCATGTCCCTTCTTTTGGACGTTTGGGAGCTATTCATGTTTCTGTGGATACTTATTCGGGCATGATTTATACTTCTGCACATTCTGGAGAAACATCTGCTCATGTTATCTCACATTTTTTGCAAGCCTTTTCTTACATGGGCTTCCCAAAACATGTTAAAACTGATAATGGCCCTGCATATGTGAGTCATGGTTTTGCAAAATTCTTATCTGATTGGAATATTTCTCATTCTACAGGTATTCCATATGATTCTCAAGGCCATGCTATTATTGAATGCACTCATCATGCTCTAAAACATATGTTATTTAAACAGAAAGGGGGAGAAATGTATGGCATATTGATGACACCAAAAGAGAAATTAGCCCAAACTTTACTTTAAATTTTTTGGATTTAAGATTGGATCATTCAATGCCAGCAGCAACACTGCATTTTCAGAACACTGTTCTTAGTGAAATATTACACTTCTGGTCAAATGATTGCGGATAATACTCCAGTGTGGTGGGAAAATGCTATGAACAATTGGTGTTCATAGTTCTACTATGAACATTAGTTCATACTATGAACATTAGACTTAAGAAAGGATAAGGTTATGCTCTTGTCATTTCAGATGATGGACACCACCATGGGGTACCAGAAAGGCCTGTCAAAGGAAGGAAAGAAGAGGACATGGTTTGACATTAACCCTCCCGGAGAGCCGCCAGTGATGGGGAAACAAGACTGACAGTCAGCAGCCACCCACTTGACGTCAACTGAAGAAATTGACCATTGGAGGGGAAAAACTGATCAAAGGACAGGGACAGCCTTTGACCTCACTACCTTGTTTTTGGCTATATTATCTGTGGTAACTACCATGTCTGGCAGCGAATCACCAAGAAAGTTGATGGAAAACAACAGCAATTAGTGACTATCGCTTTAGCTTCTATGATCAACAATAATCACCAAAAACAAGCTTCAAAAAATATAAAAGGGGGATATGTAGGGAATATGCTATCCACAGGCCTGTACTATAATTAACAGGGCCTCTTGAAAAATAAGAATGACTTTCTCATCACCCCCGGGGCAAAGGGCTGGGAGCAAGTAAAAAGTACATCGTGGAAAAACATCTTGCAAACAAGATGCTGAAGTACTGATGTGCCAATGGAAAACCATTAGTGACTGTTGTCATAACCAAAGATTTGGGGGAAGTTGCTGAGAAAGGTTGTCACTAGCTGACGGCCTGAAGGTTTGACACTGAGGACTGTGCACTGTATATCTTTATCCCTGATCCGAGATTCTAAAAAACAGATATCTCTAGAGCACGTACAAGGAAGGAGATATTAGCAATAAAAGGCATGCAAGGATTAGGACCTGGGCTTTTGCCTGCGAATGGCATCAGCCACCTGGTCCCCCCCTTATTTCTGAGTCTTGTTTTTCCTTTTTCTTTGGTGGCACTGCTCCCCAGGTTGGTTCGTCCCTGGGCAGGCCCCGACTCTGGAGAATTCCACGGACTGTGCAGGCCACGGTGTTGCAAAGGGCAGCTCTGCATGACTGAGTGACTTTCACTTCACACTGTCTGCTCAGTGGGGTCCTGATTGTTTCAAGTACAGTTCCTCTTCAGTTCCAAGATTGGTTTGTTCCCATTTCCTTGAGCCCGGATCTCAGAATTGTGGCAGCTCATGTTATGGCTACAGTCCGGTCATCATGTAGCTTAACTTCTCCCACTTGATGGTGGTGGGGCGTTCACTCTCTGCAAAACAGCTCAGAGGATAAAGCTCAGAATATTACCTATAGCGTTTGAGGAGGCAGTAAAGGTCCTTGACTTTGTTTAATGACTAAACTATTATTATTTGGTATTTTAAAAGTCTTTTGTTTTATGTTTTTTTGATCATGCCATCCATCTTGCACCATTTTAGTTCCTCAACCAGGGTTTGAACCCAGGCCATGGCAGTGAGAGCTCTGAGTCCTATCCACTGGACCACCAGGGAACTCCCTTATTATTTGGTCTTGCTTGGCTGCTTTCCTTTGCTTCTGTGTTTTCTTATTTCTCTGGTTAATTTATTCTTTGGCTAAAGTTTTTCTACAGTCAAAAGGCAGGTGGAGGACACAGAGGGGAAAGACTTAAGGGTCCTGCTCTGTTTCACTCTTATCCGAAGGCCTTGACCTCCAGGTTTCTGCTCAGCGATCACTCTCTCGTCTGAGCGTGTGGCATGCGCCAGGACTGCAGGGACCAAATCAGTCAGGACCAGCAAGGGGACAGCCTCAGGGCCCAGAAGCTTAAGAGCACAGAGTCTGAGAAACAGGCATTTTGTTTTGTTTCTGAAGAATTGAGCCCACATTTAAATCAAACAACATGCTTGTTATACGCGAGAAGCCAAGTAGACACCTTACCTCAATGCTGTTTTGATTATGGACATTACATAACAAGTTGAGTGGGAAAACAAAGGCACTTTCCATCCTGAGCCTCACTAATATGATTCAGGCCAAGTTCCTAATGAAAACGTTGCTCTTGGCTTTGGTGAAATCAATGTTTGCAGATAGGCAGTGATATTTGCAGAGCTGAGAAACATGGGAGAAGGCTGCCCTCCCTCCCCACCCCAGGGTAAACAAAACTGTGCCCCTGTGAACTTTTCTGTTTTGTTCTGTTTTCTGTATTTGGACAGCCAGGTCTTCTGAAGTTAGGACTCCCTTGAAGAATTTTTTCCCTCCACCACAATTGGTTCTATTTAACTCAGTTATCACTGAGTCCTCCTTTCACAACACTTTTCCTTCAAGATTAGAGGAGTTTTATAGTGTGAAACAAACAAAACAAAAACTTCCTCCTTCTGCAACCTCTGCACCCTGTGTGTATTGACTGTTGCACATTTCATATTCCATGATCATTGTCTTCCCTCTCTGCCTCTCATCAGCCTGAAGGTTCCTCAAGGGTGGGATCTTATTTAGCTCTGCATCCTCAGTGCTAAGTCCAGGTCCCTTCACATATGAGCAACTAGTAAGGCTTGTAATGATTAATCTTTTGGCTCCCCCACAGGCTAAACATATTTGGACAGCACTGGAGATTAAATTATGCCTCCCCCCAAAGACATACCAAAGTCCTAACCCACTGTACCTGTGACCTTACTTGGAAGTCGGGTCTTTGCCAGAGAAGAGACACAGAGAAACACAAGAAGGCCAAGTGATCATGGAGGAAGAGATTAGAATTATATGGCCACAGGCCCAGGAACACTTACAGTTGCTGGCAATCACCAAAAGCTGAGAGGCAACAAATAGATTCTCCCGCCAAGCCTTCAGATCTGTGAGAGCAAATCTCTACAGTTTTAAACCACCCAGTTTGTGGTAATTTGTTATGACAACCCTAGGAAACCAAAACAGCATGAAAATCAAATACATGGTCAAAGACTAAGAGGTTTAGCAATCATTTATCTCTTACTTAATTCCATAGACATTGGTCTTTGCTCGTTTCTCTGATAAACTACATGGAACAAACAGACTGGTTCCAAATAGGAAAAGGAGTACGTCAAGGCTGTATATTGTCATCCTGCTTATTTAACTTATATGCAGAGTACATCATGAGAAACACTGGGCTGGAGGAAGCACAAGCTGGAATCAAGATTGCTAGGAGAAATATCAACAACCTCAGATATGCAGATGACACCACCCTTATGGCAGAAAGTGAAGAACTACTAAAGGACCTCTTGATGAAAGTGAAAATGGAGAGTGAAATAGTTGGCTTAAAGCTCAACATTCAGAAAACTAAGATCATGGCATCCGGTCCCATCACTTCATGACAAATTGATGGGGAAATAGTGGAAACAGTGGCTGACTTTATTTTGGGGGACTCCAAAATCACTGCAGATGGTGACTGCAGCCATGAAATTAAAAGACGCTTACTCCTTGGAAGGAAAGTTATGACCAACCTAGACAGCATATTAAAAAGCAGAGACATTACTTTGCCAACAAAGGTCCATCTAGTCAAGGCTATGGTTTTTCCAGTGGTCATGTATGGATGTGAGAGTTGGACTATAAAGAAAGCTGAGCACCAAAGAATTGATGCTTTTGAACTGTGGTGTTGGAGAAGACTCTTGAGAGTCCCTTGGACTGCAAGGAGATCCAACCAGTCCATCCTAAAGGAGATCAGTCCTGGGTGTTCATTGCAAGGACTGATGTTGAAGCTGAAACTCCAATACTCTGGCCACCTGATGCAAAGAGCTGACTCACTGGAAAAGATCCTGATGCTGGGAAAGATTGAGGGCAGGAGGAGAAGGGGACAACAGAGGATGAGATGGCTGGATGGCATCACCGACTCGATGGACATGGGTTTGGGTGGACTCTGGGAGTTGGTGATGGACAGGGAGGCCTGGCATGCTGCGGTTCATGGGATTGCAAAGAGTCAGACATGACTGAGCATCTGAACTCAACTGAACTGATAAACTACATGACTTGAGTTAGTTTTCAATCCTTGATTCTGATAGAGACCTTTTAGAAAAAAATACCAACTGAGGGATTAATGTTCAAAAAGATGGAAGAATCTTTGAGGGTTTTTTGGAGTATTGTAACAAGAGGGAAAGGGGCAAGGCACAACTTCTGAAAGAATGACATAGCCCAAGGACACAACACAAACTGATTAAAATCAAATGGGGCCAAGATGGCAGACAAGACTAGACCTTGATCCTGAATCAGCACGTGTAATGACTGTTAAAAGACCAAGGAGTGGGTGGTGGCCCAAATCCAGGAAATCTCTGCCCCCTTCCCGAAAATAGTTGGAATAGTCCTCCAACTCATTAGGATATAAAAATATCCAGCTTATAAAAACTAATCAGGCCACATTTCATGGTCACCTTTGCCCTCTGCGATGGCCCACACTCTGTCTGTGAAGTATGCTTCTCTCTGTATCTGAGTAAATCCACTTCTTACCTATCACTTTGTCTCTCATTAAATTCATCCTGTGATGAGACATCAAGAACCTGAGCTTCATTAGGTCCTGAAACCACGTACTGTGGGTTTTGGCTGGGTTTGAGTCCCAGACACGTGGGTTCAAGGCCCAAGCAGGGGTTTGGCTGGGTTTGAGTCTCAGTCATGGGGGTTCAAGTCCCAGTCTGAGGTAAATGGTTTCAGTATCACTAGATTCTACAGACTGTGAAGGTGATGTTCACCTACACTGGCAGTAGCTGCCCTTTTCTCCTCCTCCTTGGGACACAGGGTCTCCCCCGTGGCTCAGACAGTAAGAATCTGCCTGCAACATAGGAGACCAGAGTTTGATCTCTGGGTGGAGATCCTCTGCAGAAGGGAATCGCTACCCACTCCAGTATTCTTGCCTGGAGAATTCCAAGACAGAGAAGCCTAGAGGGCCACAGTCCATGGGGGTTGCAGTCAGATGCAACTGAGCGACTAACACTTTCACTCGGTGACAGGCAGGTGACAGCTGGCCACCTGTCCTAATAAACCCCACAGGGCAGCACTCAGATGCAGGAATGCATTGGCTGCAACTTTCTCAAACAAGAAAGCAAGGCCAGAGTAAAATACAGACGCAGGAGCTCTCATAAGAGGACTAATCCTGAACATTCACAAACATGGGCTCCTTGACATTGATCAGGAACCAATATGGAGACAACGAGATTCCAGACACAGGAATGATTTTAATGATTCCGTAAATACACTACAGCCAGAATTCTCCAAAAGTCCACTCAGGTTTTGTTACTGTCCACACCGACACCCTTGAATGTACCCCCAGTTCAGTTCAGTCACTCAGTTGTGTCCTACTCTTTGCGACCCATGGACTGCAGCATGCCAGGCCTCCCTGTCCCATCACCAACTCCTGGAGTTTACTCAAACTCACGTGCGTGAGTCAGTGATGCCACCCAAACATCTCATCCTCTCTCGTCCCCTTCTCCTCCCGCCGTCAACTGTTCCCAGCATCAAGGTCTTTTCAAATGATTCATCTTTTCACATCAGGTGGCCAAAGTATCGGAGCTTCAGCTTCAGCATCAGTCCTTCCAATGAACACCCAGGACTGATCTTCTGATGGACTGGTTGGATCTCCTTGCAGTCCAAGTGACTCTCAAGAGTCTCCTCCAACACCACAGTTCAAAAGCACTAATTCTTTGCCACTCAGCTTTCTTTATGGTCCGACTCTCACATCCCTACATGGCTACTGGGAAAACCACAGCTTTGACTAGGAGGACCTTTGAGCAAACGTTATACTCCTCAGCTCAGAACTCTCCACCGGAACCACGCGCCAAGGAACTCAAAACAAGAGAAGCGATAGGTCCACCATCTTCCCTTTCACTTCCGGTCCCAGCGCCCCGCCCCGTGACGCAAACGGGCCGCGCCAGGCCGCGAGCGTCATCGCCGCGCGCCGCTTGAGCCGGGGGCCCAGGGCTAGTCATGGCTGAGGTGGCCAGAGTCGTGGTGAGCGACCCGGGTTCGCGGATGCTCCCGGGCGGCTTCTGGGCGGCGGTAGCCGTGTGGGTGGAGAAGCCGCAGGTGGCCAACAAGCGGCTGTGTGGCGTCCGTCTGGAGGCCCGGCGGAGCGTCTCCTTGCCCAAGACCGGGCACACCCACCCCAGGCCCAATACAGGCCCAGAGCCGGAGAGTCTTGCGGAGGCTGGAGGATGTGGGCCCGACTCGGGGCCGGGACCCATCCGGCGTTCCTCCGACGGGGGCCCGGGCACTGGACCGAGCGCGGGCCCCGAGCAGGGCCGCCAGGAGGCCCAGGGCCGGCGTCAGCCAGAGGAGGAGCCCGGGGAAGCAGTCGCCGCCGCCGCCGCCACGCCTCAGCTCTCACGGACCCCTGGGCAACCCGGCAAGGCTGCAGCCGGGGAGGGCGACCTCCCCGCCGCCGACCTGGGTTCTCTGTGGGACGCCTTCGCTCGGAGCCTCGCCGGCGACAATCGAGAGGCGCTAGCCTTCCTCACCCGCCCCGGGGCAGGATCGCCTCCAGAGGGTCGGCTTGAGCTCGACTTGGTGCTCAGAACCGTCATCCCCAAAACGAACCCGCATTGCCCGCTTCGTGGTCCGAGGAGAGAAATGGTCGTGCAAGGTATAAAGAGTGTGTTTCTGATAGTGGCAGTTTGTCAAGAGATTCCCCACAGAGCCAGGCACCAGTTACAGTGGCAGGGACGGGTTTTAATTGGTGATACCCTTTCACGGCGCTGGAGTGGGAAATGGCAACCCCTTTTCCAGGATCCTTGCCTGGGAATCCCCGTGGACAGAGGAGCCTGGCGGGCTATACAGTCCTTGGGGGTCTCAAAGAGTCGGACACCGACTGAGCGATAACTACTCTGCTTTGTGCCAGAAGAGACTGGGTGTTTTACAGGGAGAGTGAAAGAAGAGACCGGGGCAGTGTTGTGAGGGAGGTGAAAGAGTAACAAAAAGCAAGAAAGCTGCGGTGATAGGTCATGCAGAGCCCATCCAGGGTTTGCTAACTGGTGCCTTCGGAAGTTAGGTCCTCCTCTCCGATAGAAGCTGGGGTCATAGCAACCCCATCTTCAGGTATGGGCTGGAACAGTCTGTTCTAATGTCAGCCTTGAGTTTTCCCAAGTGGGCACTTCAGGGGGGCCCAGAGTCCTGCTCGGGATGTGGTCTTGAGTTCTTGGGAACAGTGACAGTGTTTGTTCCAGTCTTCATGGGCCACGGCTGAACCCTAACAGAGACAGGGCCCAGAGGAGGTTGCCTAGAGTTTGGTCCAGGAGGGCGTCTTTGGCAGGGGATACAGTTAGGTTAAAAAGCGGGCAGTAAGTGCAAAGGGCTAAAGGCGCCTGGCCTGCCTGTTTCCTCCTGATGGCCTTGTTGTTCAGTGACCAAATTTTGTCTGACTCTTTACCACCCCATGGGCTGCGGCACGCCAGTCTCCTCTGTCCTCCACCATCTCCCGGAGCTTGCTCAAATTCACGATGCCTTCAGGAGGTTGTAGATTGTTTATGGAGGGGAAATGTAGAAATGTGGATCCTTAATACAGAGGATGGGGTTGTTGACCGGAGTGTGGTCTGGAAGACCTGGGGGAGAAGGTGAGGGAGGGCGGGACGATGAGTGGTCGGGAGGACTTCAGTAGGTAAAGGGGTGAGGAAAACGGCCTCCCAGCGCGTCAGAGCTGGCAGCTGTGCCGGATCCTTCTCGCGCCTGCAGCCTCGTTGACCTCTCCTGCTGCCGCATCTCTTCTGCCTCTAGCTGGACATACGGCTCAGCCTTTGGTGCACTCGTGGCTAGACTGGTGCCCCCCTCCCCGCCACCCCCACATCATCCAGGGTACCCTCTTTCTCTCCTAAGGCCCGTACAGTAACCCTGTCACATGTGTAGAGTCCCCCTTTGCTGTGTAACACCGTGAGGTCACAGGTTCTGGGTGTTAGGGTGTGGGCTGCTCTGGACGCGGCTCTGTGCGGAAGCAGTGATGCTGAGTCGCTGGTGGGTGCGTACCTCCACCCCCGCCCCCCAGTACTGCTGGCCTCTGTGCCTCTTCCCAGGGGTCCCCTCCTCCTGGAGGAGAGACCTGATCCTGATGGCTGAACTAGTCTAGGAGCCCTCGGCTTTCAACACCTCTTACAGTTCTGCTTTTGAACTGTGGTGTTGGAGAAGACTCTTGAGAGTCCCTTGGACAGCAAGGAGATCCAACCAGTCCATCCTAAAGGAAATTAGTCCTGGGTATTCATTGGAAGGACTGCTGTTGAAGCTGAAACTCCAATACTTGGGCCAACTGACGTGAAGAACTGACTCATTTGAAAAGACCCTGGTGCTCGGAAAAATTGAAGGTGGGAGGAGAAGGGGATGACAGAGGATGAGATGGTTGGATGGCATGACCAACACAATGGGCATGAGTTTGAGTAAACTCCGGGAGTTGGTGATGGACAGGGAGGTCTGGCGTGCTGCAGTCCATGGGGTCACAAAGAATCGGACACGACTGAGAGACTGAACTGAGCTCTCCCGGCCTGCGGGGATGAGCACATCCATGCTTACAAGGCCTTCAGACGTGGATGTTTGTGTGCGCACATGGGAGTTGCTCTCAGTGAAGAGCGGGGCGGGCTGGGTTTGGAGATACAGCCGTGACCAGGACAGTCACTGTGGTCAGTCAAGTGGGGAAAAGCCCTGGGGGTTGAAGGCACATTGATGGGGGTGGATTCAGTGCTGTGTGTTTAAGACCACTTCCAGTGAGCCTCTGAACTGAGCAGTTTTAATTGATCATCCCTATCTTCTGTCTCCCCAGATGTCCTCAATGGAGCTGTAACTTTTTTACCTTTGGAAGAGGATGATGAAGGGAATTTAAAGGTTAAAATGAGCAACGTGTATCAAATCCAGCTCAGTCACAGTGAAGGAGAATGGTAAGTACTGGATAACTGATTCCTCTTTCTTGATGATCTCTGGTTTCAAGCAGTGATTTCTTTGGGCAGCTGTAAGATCCTGGGTCCCCAAGGAGCTACAGGGACTCGCCCTCAGGCAGATCAGGTTTGTGGGCTGTGCTTTCTGGTCGATGTTTTAGCCTGATACATCCTAGTTCCTTTTGGCACATGGGTGGTCACAGCCTGGCTGGAGTCTTTGGCCCCTACTATCCATGTAGCCTTGCTGGTTCACAGCACCTGGTTCTAGTACTGAATTCAAATAAACACCATCCTTCTATTGTTTTGTAATTTCTTACACCTTGGTAACAGGGGTAGGCGGAAGCCTCCTTTTGTATTTCCTGCTGAGGCTCACGTGGTCTTAGACATAGTGAGTATTCAGTGATGTTTTATTCTAAATGCTGCAGTTTAATCTGTTCCCTTAAATCCACATGGTGTTTGGCCCTGTCCGGAAAGGGTGAAATTTGGTTTACTTCCATTTGGTACTTTTTAAATGGAAAAGTCAGAGGAGAGGGAGATCACGCGCTACTCTTCTGCTCTTTTCCTGGAGATCTGCATGGGTCTCTTTTTCCCTGACAGCCCTTGGGTTGTGTCTGTTTGACCGCCGTGAGCTGTGCGCGTGCTTTCACGGAGAGCCAGGGGCACAGTGGGAGAGCTTGGGTGGCAGCCTCATCGACGTGGGTCCTGCCAGCAGTGCGACCTTGGGAGTGTCGCCTCTGCCCCTCACTCTTCTCACCTCTGAAACAGGTTTAATCCTTTTGAGCCCCTGAGGAGGGGCCTGGGTCAGGCTTCCCAGGGCCCTGTCAGACACTGGGTGGGATGGCCAGGGTCTGCCCCGGCGGGGAGCCTCCCCCGAGGGCCCCTACCTGTCTGCTGGGGAGTGTGGGCAGACACGGGGGGAAAGCCGTGTGTGCCCCTGGGGGCTGCCCAGCGAGTGCTAATGCGGGAGCTTGGGGGTGAGCCCTGGAGCCTGCTGTCCGCCGGCCCTGGTGGGGAAGCCCAGCCCGGGGCCTGGCCACGGCAGGCGCTCCGCGTGGTTGACGTGGTGAAACCCGTCTCTGTCCTCCACCAGCTCTGAGCACTCGGCTGGCCACTCCACGTCTTGACCAGGTGATGTTTCCTGTTGTTGCCCCGCTGAGCACGGGTCACAGTGGGGCTGGAGCACGAGTCAGTGGACTTTTGGTGGCGCTCCTGGTCAGCGCCTCGTTTCAGCAGGATCTGTGGTCTCCCCACCATGTGGTCGCACTGGGTACCCGGAGTCAGCATGGCCCAGGGAGAAGGCAGGTGAATGCTCTAAGGCCAGTGCTACCACGCGCAGGGCTACAAGAGTCCCCTCGTTGACCAGGGCAGGGCTGCGCCCACTGTCCCAGCGTGGGCGGGGGGGGGGAGGGGGGACCCCGAGGCCTGAGCAGGTGAGGGGCAGTGCGGGGGCCCCGGCATCACCTGGGAGAGAGCATGGGGCCGAGGAGGAGCAGGGGAAGGGCCTGCATGAGTCCAGCAGGATCGCTGTCGAAGGGCAGGGAAGGAGAGGGGAGCAGCCAGTTCTTCCCGGAGCCCCGCCCCTCCCCTCCCCCTCCCCCTCCCCGCCTCTCCCTGCCTGTCGCCCACCTGGTGACGGGCACCTGGTTGCAACTCTCAGTGGAGACTCCTGTTTCTTCTGAGAGTGACCTGTGTCCTCTGACGTGCTGTGGCAAAAGCCTGACAGTACAGTTCACCAGACGGGGCCCCTCGGCAATTACAGCTCCCCCTGGGCGGGGCTACGTGACAGCACAGCTCTCCCCACCGGGGACTCCTTGCCGGCCCTCCCCTCCCGCCTGCCTACCCCGTGCCCCGCCCCACCCAGCTGCCTGTGCTGTGCTTCTTCTTAGGGGCCCCCGTTGAACGCCACCTCCTTTTCTGTAGCCCGACAAACTCGACACTTCCCTGCATCGCGCTGCCTGGCTTGCAGCCCTAGAGAGTATGTCATCCTGACCTGGGTCCTCGGGAGCGAGCACCTGCCGTGACCAGGTGCTTCGGGGGCTGGGTCACGCAGCGAGCTGGACAGACCGGGGCGGTAGCCGCCCTGCACTCCGCTGGCGGAGGATGCACAGTGGTCAGCATGGCCTGGGGGCCCAGCGACTGCCTGTGTGTCCTCAGTTTGGTGACTGAGCATCACCTCTCTGGCCAGGGAATACTTGGTGAACCAGCGCTGTGTATCTGGGATGCACATGTGAAATGTATAAAACCTGGAAAAGTTAAAGAAACTGTGGATACTCTAGAATCTGGCTGGTTAACGTGTGAGCGGGATGTGAAAAGTTAAAGAAACTGTGGATACTCTAGAATCTGGCTGGTTAACGTGTGAGCGGGATGTGAAAAGTTAAAGAAACTGTGGATACTCTAGAATCTGGCTGGTTAACGTGTGAGTGGGATGTGAGAGGAACCCTGCTGTTTGTCCCTCCTACTGGGCTTTGTTAAGATGTGTAAGTGCATGTTTAACAACATTTGCAAGGGAGGAGGAATTCTTTGTGCTCTTTAAATGTGTTTTTCTCTACAGGATGAAATTCTGTAACTAGTTGCAGATTGTTTTGTGTTTTGGTTACAGTATTTGGAAATCATAGATAGTTCCCTTAACTTCTGTCTTCTTTTGGTAAATAAATGTAGAGTTTAAAAATAAGACTTGAAACCAGCTCTGCTTATTCATATTTCTCTTATTTTCAAAGGTTCATATCTGTTTTAATTTTCTGTCCAGAACGATGGCATTCAGATGGCACTGTGTATCCCAAACCCACCTGGCTTGGAGAAGAGTTGCTGGCCAAGTTGGCCAGGTGGTGTGTGGAGAGCAGGCAGAGTGGGTTCAAAAGCACCCTGTCCCTCATCTCCATCATGAAGTACAGTAAGGCTTACCAGGCACTTAAAGAGAAGTACAAGGACATGGTCAAGGTAATTCTGGGGAAAGAGGTCTGGGACCCCCCCACCCCCTTTTAAAAGAGGTGATGTGCCAGACTACTCCAGCTAACATCGTTTTTCCTGTGTGCCTTTTAGTTTCATAGAGACACAGATATTAAGTCAAAATATACCCACCTGTGGCCCCCATTACAGCCGTACTTTGACATATTTAGGGTTGTAAACCATAAAAACATTGGCAATTATGTTATGGAAAAAGATTTTTTTTTTTGGCACGTTACTAATTTTCCGGGAGAACAAAAAGGAAGTATTTTTAGCTAAAAATAATTGAGTATTAAATTAATTACTAAATTGCCATAATTCTTGAGTATAACCAAAAAGTCATCTGGAGAAAACATATGAAAATTTAAAGTACAAAAGCATATACTTCCAAAAAAGAGATCAATTTTATAAAATGTCCTTAACTTTGTATCTAAAATGTGGGGAGCGGGGAGAGATAACAGTAAACATCTGTGTATTCACACCCAGCTTAAGAAAGAAAGCATTACAAGCATATCTCTGCACACTGTGCTTTGCAGATATTGTATTTTTCACAAATTGAAGATTCAAGATAGCCCCTTGTGAAGAAGGTCTGTTGGCATTGGTTTCTGAAAGCATTGGCTCAGTTCGTATGTCTGGATGTGTTTTTGGTAATTTGCCCAGTATTTCTAACTTGTTCACTAGGATATATTTGTCATGATGACCTGTGATCATGGTGACCTTTTGAAGTTAGTACTACAGTTCATTGAAGACTTAGATGAGGGTTGGCATTTTTTAGGAATAAAGTTTTTTTTTTTTTTTTTTTTGCTGCACCATGCCGCTTGTGGGATCTTAGTTCCCCAACTAGGGATTGAACCTGTGTCCTCAGCAGTGAAAGCATGGAGTCCCAACCACTGGACTGCCAACAAACCCCAACAGTAAAGTATTTTTTAATTAAAGTACCTCCTTTTTTTTTTTTTTTGCATAATGATTTTCTGTTCAGGTCAGTTGCTCGGTCGTGTCCAACTCTTTGCGACCCCATGAACCACAGCACACCAGGCCTCCTTGTCCATCACCAATTCCTGGAGTCCACCCAGACCCATGTCCATTGAGTCGGTGATACCATCCAACCATCTCATCCTCTGTCATCCCCTTCTCCTGACCTCAATCTTTCCCAGCATCAGGGTCTTTTCAAATGAGTCACCTCTTCACATCAGGTGGCCAAAGTATTGGAGTTTCAGCTTCAACATCAGTCCTTCCAGTGAACACCCAGGGCTGATTTCCTTTAGGATGGACTGGTTGGATCTCCTTGTAGCCCAAGGGACTCTCAAGAGTCTTCTCCAACACCACAGTTCAAAAGCATCAATTCTTCAGTGCTCAGCTTTCTTTATAGTCCAACTCTCACATCCATACATGACTACTGGAAAAACCATAGCTTTGACTAGATGGACCTTTGTTGACAAAGTAATGTCTCTGCTTTTTAATATGGTGTCTAGGTTGATCATAACTTTCCTTCCAAGGAGTAAGCGTTGTTTAATTTCATGGCTGCAATCACCATCTGCAGTGATTTTGGAGCCCCAAAAAATAAAGTCTGTCACTGTTTCCACTGTTTCCCCATTCATTTGCCAGGAGGTGATGGGACTGGATGCCATGATCTTAGTTTTCTGAATGTTGAGCTTTAAGCCAACTTTTTCACTCTCCTCTTTCATTTTCATCAAGAGGCTCATTAGTTCTTCTTCACTTTCTGCCATAAGGGTGGTGTCATCGTGTCTGCATATCTGAGGTTATTGATATTTCTCCCAGCAGTCTTGATTCCAGCTTGTGCTTCTTCCAGCCCACACACTCAATAAGCTACAGTATAGTTTAAAGGTAACTTTCATATGCACTTGGAAACCAAAAAGTCTGTTTGGCTCACCTTACTTCCCCTGGAGTAGGAAATGGCAACCCCCTCTAGCTCTCTGGCCTGGAGAGTTCCATGGACAGAGGCGCCTGGCGGGCTGCAGTCCGTGGGGTCGCAGCGTTGGGCACGACTGAGCACACA
Source organism: Dama dama (assembly GCF_033118175.1). Lineage (NCBI taxonomy): Eukaryota > Metazoa > Chordata > Mammalia > Artiodactyla > Cervidae > Dama > Dama dama. The sequence continues at coordinate 3,024,476 of NC_083686.1, read as the reverse complement.
CGCACAGAGCACCTTCCTGTAGCGTTCACGTTGCGGGGCGTCTGGAACTGAGGCGCCTGCGCTGATGGAGCTGGCCTCCCTTGTCGTCTTCCTGGCGTGTCTCCCTGCCTTCTCCGGAAGTAACCACGGTTTATCACCGCAGCGTTCTGTTTTGTTTTGTTTAATCTGCTGTTGCTGCGTAACAAAGCATCTCCAAGTCTCAGGCCTGAACAGCACCTGCTCATTCCTCGGGGACCACGCGCTGGTCCCGGGCTGGCTGGCTTCACTGTGCCCCACCTTCCTTCCCAGGTCCTGGCCTAGTGGTCCTTCTATCCTACTATTCAGAAGCTTCACGGAGGCACTCCTTTCTTCTTCCACCTTTTGAAATCGTCCTTGGTGAGACGGTTCATGTGAACTGCCTACCCTAGACTGGAAACAGAAATCTGAACTTGTAACATTGGCGGTTGGTTTTTTTCTCATCTGCAGGACACCTGTTGTGCACATTACTGGTATTAACAGTGAGGCCTCACACTTGCACAGCCAGCATTTTCTAGGTTCAAGGGACCTGATGGTCATCCTGCTTGGTCGTTAAGTCGTAATCTTTACAAATAGGGAGATGGGGATGAAACAGCTGAGTGACACTCCTGGTGAGTGAGAGCAAGACGCCAACAGACCACCGGTGGAGCACTGACCCCTGACCCCATGACCCCTGCCCCTTGGTTTCCTTGACACCCTGACCACTCGATTCCTTGTTCATCAGACTCAGTCTTGGGTCGGGGGAGGGGGGGCGTGCAGGTAGCGTAGCTGAGCCTTTTCCTCTAGGGTCCAGTGGCCTCATCTAAGTGTCTTTATTCTGAAATCTTACTTTGGACCCCATTGCTCTCCATGTGTCCCGTTACATGCAGGTACAGTGAAAATTTACAAATGTTCTCGATAATTTTGTAGGTGTGGCCTGAAGTCACTGACCCTGAGAAGTTTGTATATGAAGATGTGGCCATTGCTGCCTACCTGCTGGTAAGACAGTGTGTGCCCTGAGCTGCTGGAGGGTGGAAGGCTGCCTGCAGCAGCTCAAGGTTTCTATAGTTCTGTTTGTCAAGGCTGGGCTTCCCTGATAGCTCGGTTGGTAAAGAATCCACCTGCAATGCAGGAGACCCTGGTTCGATCCCTGGGTCGGGAAGATACCCTGGAGAAGGGAAAGACTACCCACTGCAGTATTCTGGCCTGGAGAATTCCATGGACTGTATAGTACATGGGGTCACAAAGAGTCAGACATGACTGAGTGACTTTCACTTGTCAGGGTTGGTTACACGTGTAATTTTTTTTTTTTTAAGTTTTGCATGGTGCTTTTGTGTGAATGTAGAACAAGTTTAGATAGTGAACCAACAGGAATTCGATTTTTTCCAAATTACTAGTCAACACTGAGACGCTGGCTGGTGCTAGGGAGCCCTTAGGGGCCCCCAAGGCCAGGTTGAGCACCTGCCTCCCGCCCTCACATTTGGTGATGCGGGTTCGGGGCCTTCCTGGCCAGTTCGCTGACTGCCTGGACTTGGGCACACCCTTTAGCTTTATAGTCTTGGTTTCTGTATCTGTGAAACGTCTAGAGGAGATAAGCTATGATTCCTTTCAACTGTAATTCTCTCAGTCTTAGAAGTAATCAAGCCTCTCAAAGTATACAAAACCTGAAGAACTTAGAGAAGGCTGGGAGGAACTAATAGTGATCTGTAGAACTCCTGCCCAGAGCCGAGCGTGTGAACGTGGGCTCTGGGTGGGAGAGGAGGAGGTCTGGAGCCCGCGCTGCCTCGGGTGTGAGCAGGGGGCCGTCCCCGCCTCCCTCTGCTCACCTGGGCATCGCCGGTGTGGAGGCCCCGGGCCCCAGAGACCGCCTCGGGTGTGAGCAGGGGGCCGCCCCCGCCTCCCTCTGCTCACCTGGGCATCGCCGGTGTGGAGGCCCCGGGCCCCAGAGACCGCCTCGGGTGTGAGCAGGGGGCCGCCCCCGCCTCCCTCTGCTCACCTGGGCATCACCGGTGTAGAGGCCCCAGGCCCCAGAGGCCTGCCCGCCTCTCCTGGGAGGGGACTGCAGCCCCACGTGGCATTGCGTCTGAATTACTCCTGGGCAGAGTGCATCACAGACTGACCTTGTTTTTCCTGTTGACTTTAGATCCTCTGGGAGGAAGAGAGAGCCGAACGGGGAGAGACTGCCCGGCAGTCCTTCGTGGACCTTGGCTGCGGGAATGGCCTCCTGGTCCACATCCTGAGCAACGAGGGGGTAAAGCGCGCTGGGGGAAGTTTCTAGACCTTTCTAGGGTGTCTTCACGTCCAGTACGAGGCCTCTCTCTAATGGTGCGACCTGGGTTCGGAGGCGGCCGGGCTGTTGGCGCATGGCTGGTGGTGACACCATCGAGCAGGCAGCCTGTCCCCAGGAAGGTGAGGCAGCCGCCTCGCTGGACGAGAAGAGGGTCCTTGGGGACAGACGGCCTGCGAATGACACCCTTTCAGCAGCCTGGGTGTTCCTGTTGGTACTTTGTTTGGAAGACCCACCATTTCAGGGCGTGGGGAGGGGAAAGGGACGAGGGAAGCTCTGCTCTCTAGGAGCTTGGAGTCTAGCTCGGAGGACTGGCCGGCGCCCACATGCTGAGCACGAGTGTGAGGCTGTGACGCTCAGATCTGCCACCGTTTTCTTGGCTGTGGAGCGGAGGCCGTGAGAGCCGGGAGCGGTTCCGGGCACGCGGGTAGCAGTGCCCCCGCCCCCCAGGGCCGCACCATCCTGCCTTGTGGACAAGCGCATGTCCTCCTCTGCTGGGCTTTGGGATGAGGTTGTTGGGCTGCCTTCTGAGGTGCTTGATAGAGTGTGCAGGCCCTGGAACAGCTTGTCTGCGGATGTTAGCACGTTGCACAGTGACTGGGAGCCGGGGGTGGGGCCCGGGGAGAGCTGCGGGTGGTCGGGGTGCGCTGGGTGCTCAGAACCCTGGAGCAGGGCTTGTCTGGGCTGGACGAGAAGGCGGGCCCGCAGCTGAGCTTGGCTGAGCACAGAGGCAGCTCCCTTTAAGGGAGGTGTCCCCCGGGGCCTTGTGTGAGCCTGGCAATGTCTCCAGGCCTCGCCTCACGAAGGCGCCGCAGCCCACGTTGTGTGTGGGCCCTGGGCCGAGAGTGTCTGTTCTCAGACACCCAGGGTCGCTGCGCTTCTCAGGCAGTGGTCCCTGTGGCGTCTGCTTCATTCTCGCTCATTTATGATGACACAGCCACGTTAACCTTTGGTTCCTGAAATTCATCATTTCAGCATCCAGGCCGAGGCATAGACGTGCGAAGAAGAAAAATCTGGGACATGTACGGACCCCAGACCCGCCTGGAGGTACTGACTCTGTCCCTTCCCTGACCTCAGCAGGGTTTCCCCAGTGCAATTGTTTCCAGGAGAAAGTCTGTGGGAGGTGGCCAGTCAGAGGTGCCAGTGACCGCAGTAGTCCAGACTCAGCTCCCTGCTCTGAGGCTTGAACCGAGGACGCCCCCTTAGATTTTCCCCGCCTCCGGTTATACTGAAGGGAGGACGCTGACCTCCGGAGCGGAGGTGCTGTCTTGACCCCAGGTCTGCACCCCAGGGGTGCTCTGGGGGCATCCCCTCTGGAGCCTGCCGCAGGCTGCAGTTGAAACATTCCTTTGGCAGTGGGTGCCCTCCCTGCAGGGACCGGGTCAGGGCTGGGGGCAGGGTGGGCAGGAGAGGCCTCCAGCCAGGGACAAGTTGGCAACAAGTCCAAGGAAGGGGAGCACGGGGCGCGGGCAGGGCTGGGCTGTGGGCGTGTGGACGTCTCATGGAGACGGCACGGTGGCTTCCGGCTCCCTGGCGGCTGGATCTCAGTTGGGCCACAGGGCTGCCGTCAGCCCCGCTGAGGTCTGGAGCAGCTCCATGCTGTCAGAGAAGGAGGGGTCTTGGGGGCACGCAGGTGGGCAGCTCCCCCACAGCACCCACCAGGCAGGTCTGGGCTGCAGCACTTCCCAGCCTTGGCCTCTCACCCAGACCTCCAGGTCAGCAGGGGAGCGCGTGGCCCTGGGGCTCCGTCCTTGGCTCTGGAGTGCCATGGGGGCTTCTGCTGCCAGCCGCCCACATCGCCTGCAGACCCTTGTCCCTGAGCTGGTAAGATGCATGGGTGTGGCTCGGACACCGCCTCTCATCTGCACAAGGGCAGGACGCTGACGGACAAGTAGGAGAACCATTTACTCTTCAGGGTGGAGGACGTTGGGAACCTGCAGAAGTGGAGAGGAGCTTGTAGTGAATCCCAGAAACTCAGGGGCCAGCTCAGCATTGTTCTTCTGTCTCATCCCCTCCCCCAGAACCCCAGCACTAGCCTCACTGTGTTTGAAACAAATCTCTAATATATTGTTTCACCTGTGAATAGAAAAAAAAATTTTCAAGGCTATATTTTCTCTTTGCCTTTCTTTTAAAGTTGAGAGTAGTGTTGCCAAAAATTAAAAAGGTTGGAGGCAGGGACGTTCATTGCAGATGCCCGACACCTCTTTACTTGCTCAGGTTTTCATTATGTATTTACACTCTGCTTTATGCTATGAGAGTTTGCACTTGCTTGTATAGTCAAACAGGGCTTCCCTGATGGCTGAGTGGGTAAAGAATCTCCCTGCTCTGCAAGAGACACAGGTTCAACCCCAAGGTCAGGAAGATCCCCTGGAGGAGGGTATGGCAACCCACTCTAGGGTTCTTGCCTGGAGAATCTCATGGACAGAGGAGCCTGGCGGGCTACAGTCCATGGGGTCGCAAAGAATGAGACATGACTTAGCAACAGGGATGTGTTCATACATTACAACACATGAGAACATCTAAAAAGCCTCAGGTTTGAAGAACTCTGGTAAACTAGGGGATGGACTCCTGCTAGGGGTGGCTCTGCAGATACATACGTGGACCATGTGTTCTTACATAGGTAATAAAGTTGGGCTCTGAATTGCGATACGAGGCTGATGATCAAAGCTAAGGGAGTAACATGGTTGATTTCACAATCCCGTGTGTCCCAGGTGAAGAAGCAAGATGACTTCTTCAGGTGAAAAGTTCAGACAGCAGTTGAGTAGGCTCTCTGTTCAAGTTCTGGCTCTATGGAAGCTGGCTGGCATGCTGTGCCCCTTGCAGGACAGGTAGAAGATTCTACTTCTTTCTTGACTTTGGGGGCGTTTTTTTTTTGAAGTTGAAGTATGTGAAAGTGTTAGTTGCTCAGTCATGTCTTGACTATTTGCAACCCGTGGAGTGTAGCCCCCCAGGCTCCTCTGTCCATGGAATTCTCCAGGCAAGAATACTGGAGCGGGTAGCCACGCCCTTCTCCAGGGATCTTCCCGACCCAGGGACCGGACCTGGGTCTCCTGCATCACAGGCAGATTCTTTACCGTCTGAGGCACCAGGGAAGTGGTAATGCTGGATTAGTTTTTTTGTACAGCAAAGGGATTCAGTTATTCATATGTATATTTTCCGTAGCCTTTTCCGTTATGGTTTATTATAGGATATTGAGCGTAGGTGCTATGCGGCAGGACCTTGTTGTCCATCTGTGGTATGCATGGTGGTCTGTACACGCTGATCCCAGGCTCATAACGTCCCCCTCCCCCCCCCCCCCCCCTTTGGTAGCCATGGGTTTGTTTTCTGTGTCAGTGAGTCTGTCTCAGTTCTGGAAATAAGTTCATTTACGTTGTATTTTAGGTACTACACGTAAGTGATCCTGCCTAATGTTTGTTCTTATCTGACTTGTTTCACTGAATGTGATAGTTTCTAGTTTCATGCGTGTTGCTGTAAATGGCATTATCTCAGTCTCTTTAATAGCTAACACCTCGTTGTGTGTGTGTACACAGTGCTCAGCGCTTGTCTGTCCCCTAGTAAGCGAGTGACCCCCGTGAACAGGTGCGGTCTGAACATTCAGAGGCCAGGTCTGTGATGCAGCTCCTTTCTCTCCGATGCCTCATTTGATTGTAAGCAAGAGATGGTTAAGGGAGAAACACGTGCTTTTGATAACAACACTGTGATGATCACAAAATATCTTAATTTTGGTCGTAAAACTCTGTATCAAAAGAATTACTGCAGTTTGCTGTATTCAAATTTTCAATTAAAGCTTTTTTCTGAAACAGGTGGGGCTTTGCTTGCTTGCCTTGGGGGCTGCTTTCTTCAGTTTTAAAATTAGGAGGATTATGAGTGGCTGTATAGACTCTCTTGTCTCTCTAGTTCTTACTGACAGATTAACTATTGAGACTGTTGACTTTAGTAAATAATGAAGGCCTGCTAATTAACTAGCAGAAGGGATAGGTGTTCACTGAAAGTTCTTCAATCATAAAAACAAGCTGTTCCCAGCTTCACCACAGAAATCGTCACAGCAGTGAGCATGCCTGCTCCATGAGTAAAAGCTTGCCGTCCGAGTGTTCACACGAGATCTCATCTCAGTAGCAAAGGCCGGTGCACACCGTGTCTGTAAATTCTTCCTGCGCTTTCTCTTTCCCTCGATGCGCTTCAGACTGTGGGCTGACGGACTGTGGAGGCTGTGTAAATGCACCGGGTTACGGTCAGGTCAGCCTCAGACCGCCCTGCTCCCCACCCACTCTTCAGGCCATTCCTCGCTCCCAGGTGTGCACGCCTGCTGAGCCGCCCCAGGCGCGTCCGGCTCTTGCAGCCCTGTGGGCTGTAGCTCTCCAGACTGCTCTGTCCTTGGGATTCTGCAGGCGAGGATGCTGGAGCGGGGTGCCATTTCCTCCTCCAGGGGCTCTTTCCAACCCAGAGATCAAACCTGCGTATCGTCCATCTCTTGCATTGGCAGGCAGGTTCGGGAAGCCTTGCCTGCTCCCATATTCTGCCAAAAGTAAAGCGGTTCACACGTCCCCCATCTCCTTCACGTAAAAAGGGTGTTTTTAATTATGAGAGGCTGATGAGCTCTCAGAAGGGTGTTGTTAGCTCCTCAGGTGATGATGCTCGAAGTTGCCATTTCCCACGCCCTCAGGCGGGCCTGGGCTGGGCACACGTGTTCCTCACTCCTGGCCCAGCTTCTTACCTTCTGCAGGTGAAGACCCACAGCCCCGGGGGGCTGAGACCTGCCCCGGGCAGCCGTGGTTCTGCAGGGGGCTGTGCTCTTTGTCTCCTCCCGTGCTCTGCTTTTATGGACTAGACGTTCAGTCTTGTTCTGCGTCTTTCTTTTAGGAAAGTGCGATCACACCAAATGATAAGACCCTTTTCCCTGACGTCGACTGGCTAATCGGTAATCATTCCGATGAGCTGACGCCGTGGATACCAGTCATTGCGGCCAGGTGAGTCGCTGGACGCGTTGGCACCGTGGTGGCTGGGGATGTTCTGCTGCCTCAGTCTCGCTGTCCAGACCCATAGCTCCTGGCTGCTCATGGCCGTGGAGCACTTAAACGTGGCTGGTTCACCTTGTTGAGATGGTGGCATATTGGCTATGTTGAATTAAATTTAAAAATATAAAGTAAAATAAGTGGTTCACACGTTCACATTGTATTTTTGTTGTGATTCGTTCTATTGTGTTTGCATCCAGTGTTGAAATGTGTTTTTCCTGGGACGTTTTCTCATAGCAGGAGGGATTGCCTGTCAGTATAAAGACGCTCTGTTGGTTCAGTTCATTTACAGTGTTAGTTTCAGGTATACAACATAGTGATTAAAAATTTTCATTGTTGTACTCTGTAGTTAGCATAAAATATATGATATAAAATATATAAAGATAAAATATTTTATATAATAAAATATCATAAAATGCTGTGCCGCACAGCGTCTCCTGTATGTTGTTTAACTTGTACACAGTCTTCTGTATCTCTTTTCTCCCCCACCCCTACCCTGCTTTCCACCCACCAACCCCTGCTCTCTCCCTAGTGGTGACCACTACTTCATTCTATATATCTGTGAGTCTGCTTTTTTTGTTGTTACTTTCATTCTTTTTTTTTTGATTCAGCATACAGGTGATAGCACACAGTATTTGTCTTTCTCTGTCCGACTTTATTTCACGAAGCACAATACGGACTTTTTAAGAATAACATAGGTCAAGCAGCAACCCGTAATCTTGTGGTGCCTACCTCTGAGATTTCGTATCCACAGCTGCAGTCTCCAAGTGCATCAGGAAGTTTTAGGTTCAGCTGATGAGCACAAGTGCAATAGAAAAAATATTTTTTGTAAGAGTAATTACATTCATATTTTTTTGAAAAGGTACTATGCTACATTGTGTCTAGAATTTAAGCTGGGGAAGGCTGTAGTTCATTTTTTTTACGTGAAAAACATGGTTACCCAGTAGCACGTCATTTGCGTTTTGCCCCATACACCTTGCCGTGCGGCTTTCCGTGGCTTTTTCCTCACTGAGCCTCTTCAGGACTTTCGCTTTTTGTGTCTCTGAAGGTCTTCCTATGACTGCCGCTTCTTTGTCCTGCCCTGTTGCTTCTTTGACTTCGTCGGGAAGTTCCAGCGGATGCAGAGCAGCAAGACGCAGTACCGCGGGTACCTGGACTTCATCACAGAGGTGGGCTCGGCCTGTGGCTTCCACGTGGAGGAGGACTGCCTTCGGATCCCTTCCACCAAGCGGGTGTGTGCTGGTCACCGGGGCCGTCCTTGTCACAGAACCGTAGACGATTCGGTGATGCCCGTCACCCCAGAGGTGTCGTTCTGACCCAGCGGCCCCCAGCGCCGGCGGTTTCTGGGGCCCACTCCGTGCCTGCGGTCCCTCCCGCACAGGCGTTCAGGACCCCCGTCTCCAGGCCGGTGGCCCCTGCAGGAGCCCTCACCTGGCCCCCGTCTCTTCCCCAGAGGTGGCGACTGGCCCTCGGGTGCCTCCCAAAGTTGGCATCAACTTGGCTTTGGTTTCTGGCCTTGGTGCTGCCGGAGGCTGAATGCTTTAAGTTCTGACTTAAGTTCAGTTCAGTTGCTCAGTCGTGTCCGACTCTGTGACACTATGGACTTAGACTCCCAAGTAATGGGCTAAAATTGCTTCCGAACTTCAGAATGATTTCAGATTTTCTCTTTAAAAGCCTCATTAATTCAGATTTACTTGAAAGGAATTTGTCCAGGGAGAAATTGACCCTTGCACTGCCTGTCACCCTGCCAGACAGTTGGGGCTGACCTGCTCACCACTCAGGGGGCTTGAACCTCTGGGAGTCAGGGCAAGTGTTGACATCGGTTTTATGTTAACCTCTGGTCACTTTCTTCCTTGAGACTCTAGGCTGTTGGTGCTTTTAGAAAAGCACACACACAAAAGCCAGTCATCCAGATCCCAGCTTCACGGCCTGACAGCAGTGAAAGGGTGGAGACGGAGCTTAACTCTGGGCTCCGGCGCTTGGTGCCGGTGCACTCAGGCCCAGTGCAGGCACTGCCCAGCAGGACGAGCGGCTGCCCCGGGGGTGCTGGGCCCCTCAGTCAGCTTCAGGCACACCTGTGCTGTCTCGGCTCAGAATCCTTTTGGAAACGTCCTCTAGGACTCACCTGAGAGCCTGCATGTCGTCCTCTCAAATGCCCTTTCTTGGCAAGTCACAGCCTTCTGAGGTGGGAGTTGAATTTGGCTAGAGTTTGGGCTTTCCAGGTGGCGCCAGAGGTAAGAGAGCCCTCCTGGCAACGCAGGAGACATGAGAGACCCAGGTTCGATCCCTGGGTCGGAAAGATCCCCTGGAGAAGGCAGTGGCCACCCAGTCCAGCGTTCTTGCCTGGAGAATCCCATGGGTAGGGCCTGGAGGGCTGCAGTCCATGGGGTCGCAGAAGACTCGGACATGACTGAAGCGACATGGCACGCATGCATGCAGAGTTTGGGTCGTGTGTGTCCGGAGATCCTACAGTTTTGGTGTTTGCCTTTGCTGTTACTGCCAGCTGGAGACCACAGGCCCCCACGCAACCTCTCCAAGCCTGTTTCCACATAGATTGTGTGGTTCGGGGTTGGATGCAAGCAGGGGTGTCCACACGCAACAGCGGTTAATCAAGGACTGACCGCATGTCTGGCGCGCTCACTCCACGCACACAGAGGTCGTCACCTGCCCAGGGCGGCACAGTTAGCGGGTGACGCGGCTGCAGAGCAGTGAGGGGGCTCCGACGTGACTGGAGGCTCTTCCATCAGGGTCAGGCCTGCGGAGGACGTCCAGAGACGCTGTCCCCGCAGCGGCATCTGCAGACCGGGCCTCTTGCTCCAGGGCAGCCTGCGTCTGGACGCGCCGGCAGGGACGTGCAGCGTGAACGGGCCATCCACGCGGTGCCTGGTGCTCTGCTGGGGGCACACATGCTCCCCGCGCCCCCGGGCGAGGCTGCCTCTCACGAACTCTGGGGGTTCCCGTCAGGGTCTGTGTGTGGGGCGAGGGGCAAAGTGTTTAAGATGGGGCGTGACTGGTCGGCTCAGTAAAGGCGACCTTGGCCTGTATGTATTTGTTAGGCTCCGTGGGAGTCTGAGTGGTGAGGTTTTCTGTGGGCTTTTGCTTTTAGTTTATTTGAGGTCACTCATGCTGGTATTCGTCTGTAAAATAAGGATCCCTGTCAAGATAGGTCCCTGAGACTTGAGGAGTTTGTTCTCCAGGACGAGAGGATTCCGTGGGGAAGCACCGCTGGGACCTGTTACAGCACTGCTCTGCCCTCCACCTGCAGGTCTGTCTCATCGGGAAGTCCAGGACATACCCGCCCACCAGAGAGGCTTCCGTGGACGAGGAGAGGACCCGCTACATTAACAGTAGGCGGGGCCGCCCCGGGAGCCCCTGCAGTGGGGGTCCTGCCCCCCCGCCCCCCGGGGCTGCTCCCGGCAGTGCCCCTGGCCTTGAGGGACCCGGAGCCCTGGACGCCCAGCCCGGGCACGCCGCGGAGGCTGGTGCCGATCAGCAAGGGCTCAGAGCCCCGGCGGAAGGACTCTGGCTGTCTGGATTTCACCCCAGGGAAAAAGCCGAGCGCCTGAGGAACTGTGCTGCCCTTCCTCAAGAGTTTGTTGACCGAGTGGTTTTGCAAGTGGCTCACTTGCTTTTGGGAAGAAGTCCTGCAGGTGGGAGTGCGCAGGCCTGGAATCGAGGAGGTAACCACCAGCCCAGGCTTCCCGCTGGGTGCAAGGCAGGAGCTTCTTAACTTGTTCTCTTCTGCAGACCAAGTTTGAAACTGTGCGTACGTGGCTTAGTCGCTCAGTTGTGTCTGGCTGTAGCCCGCCAGGCTCCTCTGCCCAGGGCCTTCTCCAGGCGAGGATACCGGAGTGGGCTGCCAGGCCCTCCTCCAGAAGATCTTCCTGACCCAGGGGTTGAGCCCCCGTGTCCTGCGGCTCCTGCATTGCAGGCAGATTCTTTATCATTTATCATCTGAGTCACCTTGAAACTGTGTGGTCAGTTTTAATTAAGTGTATTTTAAGGAAACAGGGAAGCTTCTTACAAGCTCATTAGAAAACCCTCTTCCTTGTAGTTCCTATTAACACACAGAACTTCGTGCCTCAGAGGAGGAAGCTGAGGTCACAGGGAAGTTTCAGGGTCCAGAGGTCCTCATTTTTCTGTCTACCGAAATGATCCAAACAGAAAGCCAGGTTGCTGGCTGCCGGAGAAGTGCCCCGGCCCCAGGAATATTCGGGAAGATTTGGGAGATGTTTTGCTCTGATAATTGACTTGTCTCTGAAATCCCAAAACGCAAAAGTCAGTCGTGATGAAAGGGAGACGTTTGTATCTGATTGCTCTCATAGGGGGAGTAGCAGGCTGGAATCTGTGACTCTCGAAAGGGCCAGGGGACTCCCCTGCTGGCTCAGTCAGTGAAGAATCTGCCTGCAGCGCGGGAGACCCGGGTTCGGTCGCAAGGGGTCGGGCACGACTGAGCAACTGGCACTCACTTCCTTACTTGGAGAGCGAGGGGTCAGGTTATCAGGGGTGTGCAGACGGGCTGAGGGAAGGCGCCTGTCGCCCCTGGAGAGCTCTGTGAGGCTGCTGGGGAGACCGAGGCCCCGCCATCAGTCGGGGGTGCTGCCCACCAGCCCCGCGGTTGGGCCAGACCAGCGGTGGTGAACAGCGGGTCTCCCCCGACCCCCGGCATGGAGGAGTTGCACTGAGTTTCTTCCTTCATCCCCACACCCCTCCCACCCCCTGTGTCCGTGCGTCGTGGTAGCACCATCGAGCCTGTCCTATCCAGGGATCCCCGACCCTGTGGCCGTCTGGCTGGGAGAGCCTCTTGGGGGGCCCAGTTCAGGTGGCTGATGGTCATGTAACTACAGACGAGGCCCAGGGGCTCTGAGGAGTTCGGGGGTCAGCACCCGCTTCCTGAGGGCACCCTGCGGAGGTGGGCCAGGCTAGAGAGGGAGGAAGCGGGGGGTGGGCTCCATGTGAGGCCTCGAAGGGCCCAGAGGCTCTAGGCCTGCAGGCCATGCTGAAAGTAAGGCTTTTGGCCCTTAGTTCCCAGGATGGCCCGTTGCTCTGGGGGGCCCTTTTATATGATTGCGCCCAGGAGGTGCTGGCCTCTGCCTGGGTGGGATGCCCTGTGAGTGAGCGAGGACGGGGTCTCTTCCTGGGCTCAGGCAGGGGTATGGGGTGGTGGTGGCTCCAAGGATGGGGTCTCAGGCCTGCCCGCACGCTGGAGATGGCAGCAAGCCAAGCGGCCACCCTTCCCACATGGGTCTCTGAGGGTTGGCCCACCCTGAGACGCTCTGGCTGCCTGGCCAGCAGCAAGAAGTCTGCCTGGTGTCGGTGGGGGCACCCGTAGCCCCGCAGCTGCAGGCTCCCCGCCTCAGTCACGGGAGCTGGCCACCCGGGCCCAGGACCCCCGTGTGTGAGCCCTGTGTGACCAGTGAGTAGGTCTGTCCCCTGGGCTCGTTGACCCAGGGCCCGGTGTCTGCCGTCTGCAGCCTGGCCGAGGGGACACGGGGTGGAAGGGGGTGGGCCTGCCCTGAGGTGGGGTCGGGACACGCACCCGGAAGGGCCAGCCAGAGGCGGTGTGCGGGGCCGCGTGTGTGAGCCTGCGTCGGGGAGCCCCTGAGGGGCAGCCCCGGGGGCAGCAAGGGCCTTCTGGGCCCGGGTTTAATTTCCCCCGACCCTCTCAGCGGGGCCTGGGGGGCGCTGGCGGATGGACCTGCCCTCTGCACCCTGAGCGGCAGCGGGTGCTGGAGCCGCGCTCCACGGCGGGCCGACTGGCCGTGCCCGGGGGCCGGGCGGTCCTGCTGGGTCAGACTCGGGGCACACAGGCTGGCAGGGGGAGTCCCGACAGCTCTGCCCGCGGAGGAGCCGTGGGCTCAGTCACGGCTTTCGCGTTTGGGGGCAACCCCGTCTCCCACAGGGAGCCTGTCCTTGGCGGAGGTGGCCGGGGAGCTGGACCGGGAGACACTGAGGAGGCTGAAGCGGGAGTGCGGCGGCCTGCAGACGCTGCTGAGGAGCAGCCCGCAGGTGTTCCAAGGTGAGGCGCGCCGTGCGCCCCGGCGCCAGCCCTGGGGGGAGCTGGGGCACCTGCTTTGCTTTGGCCTCTGGCTGCCTCTAGACTGGAAGCACCCCGAGCTCCCAGCCAGGCCTGGGAGGGCCCCCCACCCACTCTGCCCGAGTCCCCAGCCCTGCACTGCCGCCCGGGTTCCAGGCGAGCAGGGGACGGGGGCCTGGGCCCGCATGCTCCTCCACGCCGCCTGCAGGCTCTGCAGGGTGGGGAGCTGGCCCCGCCCTCCCTGCGGTCTGCTGGGGGGAGCGTCACAGATGTGTACACGGGCACCGGGGTTCAGAGGAGGCCTGTTCCCCTTCAGCCACAGGACAGAGATTCTGCAGACCCCTCAGCCAGGGGTTCTGTGGTTAGTTGTGTGTGCTTTCTTTCTTTCTGGAAGTATTTTAAAGCATATCCCAGCTGGCATACTCTCCACCCCTAAATGCTTCGTGTGTGGCTTTAAAGACAGTGGGCGGCCCCTTGCATCACCCTGTGTTGTGGGTGACGTCCCCACCCAGGGAGGCCTGTCAGGGAGGCTTCAGCTCGGGACACGGCGTCTGAGCCGGTCGTGGTGACCGGGACAAGGAGGAGCACCTCGGGCAGAGGGAGCACCGTGTGGGAAGGGGCAGTGGGTGGGCATGGGTGGGGCTGGCGGGCTGCAGCCCCCGGGGCCTCTGCCCCCTCAGCCCCGGGCCCGCAGGTCCCGGGTGGGGACACAGGCAGCTGTCCGAGCCGCAGGTAGGGCGAGTGCCCTCCCAGCCCGCCTTTGTCGCCCTCCCACGGGGGGGGGGTCGCATGGGGTTGGGGTGGATGGGCAGGGGGACTCGCAGGGCTGGAGCACGACCTCCGGCCCCTCCCACAGCCTGTAAGCCCCCCCAGGAGGAGCGCGCGGGTGTTGACGCCCGTGGTGCCTCTCAGTGACCTGGCTGGCCTTCTGGGGCTGTTTTCATCTCCACTTAGACTAAGCGCTCCTGCTGCGACGGGGGCCCTGTGGTGGAGCTGTAGCTCAGGGGGCTTGTGGAGGGCAGCCCAGTGGTGAGTGGAGACTCGAGGGGCATCCCTGCTGGCCGGGCTCCACTGCACGGAGCTTCGGCAGCTGAGAACTCACCGTGCCGGGCGCTGCTCTGCCCTCTGCTCTTCCCAGCGCGTTTTTGGTTTGATTTCATGAAATAGTGTCCTTTGTCCCCCATCATAAATACTCGTGTGCGTGATTGCTTTCTGTGTGGTTGGCACTGAGGGGCATGTTCATTTATTTTTGGAAACACTTCTGAGTCAGAGGCCTGGAGACTGAGCCCCAGTAAACACGCTGCTCCTGATCACGCAAAAAATATGCCCTGAGCTCAGGCTTTTCTCGGTAGGAGATTTTTTTTTTTTAAACTAACATGGCTGGTTTTCCAGTCACAATTAACACGAGTGAGGGGGTGAAGACAGTCTTGGATCCTTCAGTTCCGCCTACTCTGAGCCTCTCGCGGGCCGGGCTGGAGTCCTTGCCCAGCCTTGAGGATGTGGACCCAGCTGGGGAGACCAGGCCTCAGCCCAGGGTGTCTGACGAGTGGGGGGGCTGGTCACCCGGGCGAGACGGACCCCAGAACCGGTGCTGCTGTGCGCACCCCAGCACCCAGTAAATTTACCTCCACAGAGAGTTTCTGGGGCTTCCCTGACAGCTCAGCTGGTAAAGAATCTGCCTGCCATGTGGGAGACCCCAGTTGGACTCCTGGGTCGGGAAGATCCGCTGGAGAAGGGATAGGCTGCCCACTGCAGTGTTCTTGGGCTTCCATCACAGCTCAGTCGGTAAAGATTATCTGCCTGCAATGCGGGAGACCCCGGTTTGATTACTGGGTCCAGAAGATCTGCTGAAGAAGGAAACAGCAACCCACTCCAATATTCTTGCCTGGAGAATCCCATGGACAGAGGAGCCTGGTAGGCTACAGTCCATGGGATCACAAAGAGTCGGACACGACTGAGGGACTAAAGCACCGCAGAGTTTCTGGGAGACTCTTGTGCTGCTTCCTCAGGACACTTTGGTTCAGGCAACGTCTGTGGTCAGAAACAGTGGAGGGGTGGAGTGGTGGGTTTGTGAGTCCGCAGGGCTCGGGATGGGGGCAGAGTGCGTTGGCAGGGTGCGTTTCCTGCCTGTGACGCGCTGAAAATCAGGGCCGTGTTTCCACCCGGGGAGAGGCTGCTGGGGGGCGCACACGCGGGGAACAGGCCCGCCCAGGCGGGGGGCGGGGAAGGCACAGAGGCAGCCGTGTCCTGGGTGCAGAGGGGCCACCGGCCATCCCGGCCCCGGGGCGCCCTGGCCTCTGCCATCTCCAGGGCCGCCCCTCGTCCTGAGTGCCCACTCCCCCAGCCTTACGAGTCCTGGCTGGGCCCCTTCTCCTGACCCTGCAGGGACTGCTCCAGAAACATGGCCAGTGGAGGGCCTGCCTCGAGCTGGCCGGCCCTAAGGGGCAGGGACCAGCCACCGTCTGGACGGCGGGGGTCTCTCCCCAGCTCTGGTCCCAGCAAACCCCTCACTGTCTTCCCCCAGATTTCTCTGGAGCCTGTTCAGGGAGTGGGGGGGACCCTGTCTTTCGGATGCACACTGCTGGAGTTTGGGGGTGTTTCGCACCCCATCCAGGCAGTGAGGGGCACCCCCCCGTCTTTCGGATGCACACTGCTGGGGTTTGGGAGTGTTTTGCACCCCATCCAGGCAGTGAGGGGCACCCCCCCCCCGTCTCTCAGATGCACACTGCTGGGGTTTGGGGGTGCCCTGGGCACCCTGCTCCTGCCGGACCGTGTCATTCCCGGCTGTGCCAGGAGGTGCTGCTGTGGGCACACCGTGAAGGCTGTGGTTTCCTGCCTGGCTCTCAGGCTGGGGAGCCAAGCTCTCCGTCTGCCTCCCGAGAGCGGGGCCCCCCTGGCCCTTTGGAGGTGCTTGTCTGCCATGCCGGAGGCTGAATCCCCTCGTTGTGTCCTCCACACCCAGAGGCGCCTCTGTGCTTCCTTCCTCTGGCTTCGAGGGACAGTTTTAGTAAATCATCAATCTCCAGAGATAGGCAGTCCCATCATCGCCATAACACGAGGCAATCTGCAGGGGAAATTCAAGCTTTCATTTCCACTTTGAAGTTTTCCTTAGAGGTCAGGGAGCCAGATTTATTCAATGAGTGTCCTTTATTCTCCCAGAGCGGTTGCATCTCCACGTGGTTTTAGCGCTTCCAGGGGAAACCACCAGGGCTTGGCTGCTTCACTTCATTTCCATGGGGATGTTGATTTCGCGGGGCAGCTTCAGCCAGTCAGGGCACCAGCTCAGGAGCCCGCTAGGCAGGCGGTCAGCTGACAGGCGCACCCCTCCCCGGGGTCCTCCAGCCACCCAGCTCTGCGGTCACCCTGCCACCCAGCGCCCGTCACCGCATCGCAGCCTGCTGCCCCCGGGGCTGCCGGGAGCCCCCAGTTCCTCTGGTTGTAAGCCCCACCCCTGGTCTTCACCTGCTGGAAAGGACCCTGCCCCGTCTCACTCTGCCTCCTGATTGTGATGAGGCCGCGGGTCCTGAGGGGCCAGCACCGCGTGGCAGATGTCCCGACGTCCTGCCTGCATCAGGACCACACTCGTGGTCACCCCGTCCCTCAAGCCGGTGCCATTGCTGGTCACCCAGCTGGTCAGCCCTCATGGTCACGCTGGCCTTGTCAGCACCAGGGCCTCAGGCTCATTCTTCTCACCCCTCTCCATGGTGTCCGGCAGCTCCTCCTGACCACCCCCAGCCCCACGCCTCCACCCTGCCCTCGCTCCCCCTCACCCCTGCCTCCGGCCCCGCTTTAGGGGAGACTGCAGGCCTCGGGCGGTAAGGGGCTCGATCTCCCTCCCCCTGCCACGCCTCCTGGGATGCCTGCGTCCACCCCATCCCCCTGGGGCCTGCAGCTAACTTGGCGCGTTTCTTTGTTCCAACCGCAGTTCTGAACGGGCGCGTGCGCATCCGCGACTGGAGGGAGGAGAGGCCGCGGAAGCAGGAGGAACCAGAGGCGAAGCGGGGGCTGTCCCCCGACACCTTCAAAACCCGCATCTGCTGGTTCTTCGCTCATCACCCCGACGGCTGCGTCCTGCCGGCGGACTGCTGCCCGTTCGCCCACGGGCCGGGGGAGCTGCGGCCGGCCCCCCGCACCAGGAAGAAAAAGCCGGCTCTGTGAGCGGCTCCACCCTGCGAGGGGCAGGCTCCCAACTCCCCTGAGTCCTGGCCGTGGTCGAGGTCGTGGGCCCCTTCTTCCGGGGCGCGTTCTCACGGGGCGCGACCACGCCCTGCCGACGCTGGGATCCTCCCGGCCCTCCGCCCTGAGTGCTGGGTTCGCTCTTACGCGCTCTCTGCGTCTTTACAGCAGACAGAGCCACGGCCTCAGGTGCGGGAAGGATTTCAGCTGGGCCTTCTCGGCTCCTCAAGCCCCCAGTACTAGCTGCTCTGGGGTCGGCCTCCTCCTGCTCTAGGTCTCCCCACAGATACTGTTGACTTTTGATTCCAGGGGAAAAAAAATTCCTGATGATGTACTTCTGTTGTAAAGTGTGTTTACAGTTTTACACAAAAAGGTCATGTCGGTAACACTGTTGTGCCCCCTGATTTTCATGGACCATGTCCATCGGCCTTTCCCTGTGGAGGGTTCCTCATGCAGGACTCTGGGTTCATTCACAAGGGATGAGAAAGAACCCACTGCTTTCTGCTCTGGGCAGCCTAAGGGGGTGCTGCTGAGAGGTGTGAGGGCCCGCTATCAGGAATCCCCTGATCAACTAGAAGCCCCCCCGCCACTGCCATGGGGTCAAGCACAGGCCAGCCAGCAGGTGCCTGGCCAGGCTCCAGGAATGGGCAGAGCTGGCTTGCTGGGGGCAAGGGCAGCTGGGAGGAGCCCAGGTCCTCGGGGTCTCTGAGCCCCGTTCCGCCTCTGAGCTGTTGTTCCCAGAGATGAGGGGTATCCATCCTCAAGGCCGCAGAGCTGAAGTTCCTGCCGCTGCCGCCTGGCGCATCCGGGCAGCTTTACCCGGGTGAGGGCTGCTGGGCGTTTGCCCCGGGTGCGGGGCCTTTCTGCTGCTTACCCTGCACCTGGGCATCGTTGGCCAGATGTACCGTCCACCAGAGAGGCAGTGGGCACAGGCTCGGTGCACAAAGGCCGCCAACTCAGTGCTGAGAAAGCAAGACCGGCCCAAGCTGACCTTCGTCTGAGTGTGGGCCCCCTCTCTTAGCTCTCTGCCTCGGGCAGGCTCGGGAGCCTCAGTTTCCCTGTCTGTGAGGTGGGAATGTGAACGCCAGCCTTGTGAAGGTGGAGGCATGCGTGGTCCACGCAGCACAGGCCCAGCCTCCGGCCACCGGAGACCCAGTACTCCCCTCCTGGTGGAGGTACGCCTGCTGTTCAGTCGTGTCCACCTCTGCAAGCCCATGGGCTGCAGCACACCAGGCCCCCCTGCCCCTCACCGTCTCCCGGAGCTTGCCCAAGTTTATGTTCATTGCATCGGTGATGCTGTCCAGCCGTCTCATCCTCTGACCCCCTCTTCTCCTCCTGCCCTCGATCTTTCCCAGCATCAGGGACTTCTCCAGTGAGTCATCTGTTCACATCAGATGACCAAAATATCAGGGCTTCAGCATCAGTCCTTCCAGGGCGTATTCAGGGTTGATCTACCTTAAGATTGGCTGGATTGATCTTGCTGTCCAGGGGACTTTCAGGAGTCTTCTCCTGCACTGCAGTTCGAAGGCATGAGTTCTTTGGCCTTCTGCCTTCTTTATGCTCCAGTTTTCACAACCGTACATGACCACTGGGAAGACCATAGCCTTGACTATACAGACCTTTATTGGCAGAGTAATGTCTCTGCTTTTCAACACACTGTCTAGGTTTGTCATAGCGTTCCTGCCAAGAAGCAGTCGTCTTCTGATTTCATGGCTGCAGTCACCATCCACAGTGATTTTAGAGCCCAAGAAGAGGAAATCTGTCACTACTTCCACAGTTTCCCCTTCTATTTGCCATGTGGTAAGGGGGCTAGATGCCATGATCTTAGTTTATTTTTTTTAATATTTAGTCTTAAGCTGGCTCTTTCACTGTCCTTCACCCTCATCAAGTGGCGCTTTAGTTCCCCTTCACTTTCTTCCATTCGAGTAGTATCACCCACATATCTGAGGTTGTTGATGTTTCTCCGACCTATCTTGGTCTCCCCCACTACAGTCACATTCTTGCCTGTCTGAGCCAGCATGGAAGCGCTGATACAGTTCTTACTATGAGTCCCAACCTCACACCTGCCTGGCCCACAGCCGATGGGACCAGGCCTGAAGATCTGACCCCAGGGAACCAGCTTGAAGCAACAGATTCACCATGTGGGACTCTGAGCAAGAGGTGTGGGGTGTGGGGTCCCCGGGCAGAAAGGCTGGCAGCGTCCCATGCCCACTGGTGAGGGGCAGGGCACGCCTCCCCTGCCCGGGAAGACGGATCGTGGGCACGTGTCCCGCGTGGGGGTTAGCCGGCAGTGCTGCGGGCTCGGCTTGTCCGGTGTGGGGTGGGCGGAGGCCCCCCCAGGCTCCTCCGTGGCCCTGGAGAGGCAGCAATGTAGACGTCAGAGACAGAGAGGGTGAGACACTTGCCTAAGGCCGCACAGTAAAAGGCCGCACCAAGGCTGGCTGGCTGGAGTGCACACAGGTCATGAAGAGAGAGGGTTCCCTGCCCTCATGGGTCCTTCCCAAGGAGAGGTGCGCCCGGAGGGGCATCCGGGAGCCACGGGGGGCGGTGGGGGTGGTCACAGAGCCAGACAGCCAGTTCCTGACTTCAGCAGCAGGGGGTTGGAAGGATTTCTCTAGAACCTTAGTGCCCCAGAAGGCGGCTTTTACTGAAACTCCCTGTTTCTTAAACGGTCTGTTTAAACCAGGAGGACTCGACGCCACTAAAAACAAAGCAGAACCCAGCTCTCAGCCTGCCCGGCGGCTGCTTGGGGGCGGGGAGGACCGTGGTCGGAGCCAGCCGTCCTTGGCCAGCGCCCCAGGGCGCTCAGCACTCCCTTCGCCTGGTTTAACCTCAGGTCCCTCCCCCTGCTGGGGTCCCTGCAAGCAGAGCCGCAGCGGGAGCCGGACCGTGCCCGGGGAAGCGGGCCAGGCGCTTCCTCTCCGAGCCCCACCTCAGTGCCTGCCTGCCTCCTCCCGCTCCCCAGGCGCCGGCAGGGGCCCAGCTGGGGGTGTTGGGAGCCCTTCCCTGGCACAAGTGAAAACCCCAGCTCAAGGGATTGCTGAGGGCCTGGCTGCAGCCTGGGGCCGAAGGAGGGGAGCCTTGGCGCCGGCAGGCTTCCCCTTACAGCGCCCGGTGGAGCTGCCCTCGGAGCCCACCCGGCGCCCGGTCAAGGGGTCAGCCTGCGGCCTGCAGGACTGGAGCTGTGACCTCACCGCTTCCGGGGACAGCGCACCCCTCACACCGCCCGCCTGCCTCCAGCACCAAATCCCCGCAGTGGAGCTGCACGGGGCTGGGAGAGGCGGGAAGGTGACGTCCTGGCAGCTCACGCTGCTGCTGACCCGCATCTGGGGGCTGAGGGGGCGAGGGGCGCTGCGGGCTCTGCCGGTGGCCTTGGGTTGGCACTGGGCGGGTGAAGGCGGCAGGAGCCCCGGAGCCCCCTCCCCAGCCAGGGGCGAGGCCCCCCAGGCACCGGAAGGCGGCTCCGGTCAGCGGCGTGCAGGTGGACGCTCGGGCCCCGGGCCCAGCAGGTGGAGGGGAGGCCTGTCACAGCCCCACCAGCCCCGAGCGAGGTCACACAGTTTGGGTAAGATGGACAACCACGGTGACGTGACTTCCAACAATGAGCTCGCAACACAGGCTTCCCCGGGGCCCTGAGACCAGCCCGCCAGGCCTGGGGCAGGTTTCCCTTCCCCTCTCTGAGCCTCCGTTTGCTCACCTGTAAAGTGGGGGGAAGAGCCCCCTCCAGGCCAGTCACTTCCAGGGCCCAGGTCCTCTGGGGCCCTTGCTCCTTCCCAGCCCAGGCGCCAGCCCACCAGCCTCACACCCCATCCTGCGATGCCCTCAAGGGCTGGCAGTTGGCCGGCTCAGAGGGGGCCCAGACAGCTACTTCTGTCCGCAGCACCTGACCCAGAGCCTTTGGAGTTTCCACGGAAACCAGAAAGCAGATAAGCCTGAGGTTTTTTGTGATCGCACCTCTCCTGGCGTTAACCAAAGGAGCACAGAGCAATCATAAATCTGAACTTGAGCCTTCGCAGCGGGGCTTCTGCACCGCCCTGAGGACCAGCGCCGCCCGTGAAGGGAGCCCAAGGAGGGGAGGCGGGAGGGGGTGCCCGCGGCTTCAGCCTGTGCTGCTCAGTAGATTTTGCCCCCCAGCTCCGTGTGCCCCGGTGGGCACGACAGCCGAGGGCCGCAGCCGCTGACCTCTGGACCACCCAGTGCAAGGGGCACGCAATAAACACCAGGCAGGCGCTGGTAACCTCCACACTCCTCCTGGGCTTAGCAGGGATCTGGGGCCCTGAGACGCGGAGTGTGAGGCGGGATCATGGTGACGTCAGGACTGGGCAGGGCCAGGGGTCAGGCAAGAAGGGGGTCTCGGGTGGGTTCACACGGGAGCCCTGATCCCTTGGGAGCTGTGAGAGCAGTGCTGGCCGGCCAGCCCAGCTGGCAGCAAGGGCCCCTTTTGTACCCCTGGTGCCCTGGGCTGGACGGGGGAACGGGCTCCCAAGGGGAGGCCCTAAAGAGGGCGATTCCCTCTGAAAGAGGCGGAACGGGGCCTGCCCGGCCCTGCCATGAGCAGGGGCCACGACGCCCTGAGCCCTGCGCAGGCTCTGCAGTCGCAGAGAGTCCGCCTAGACTTCGCCACTGAGCAACAACTCGGAACGCCTGCTCTGGGCGGGGTCCTCTTCTAGGCTCAGAACCAGGAACCCACGAGCCAAAGATGGAGATGTTACCCAAAAAAAAAATCTGAATCTAGAATAAAGAACTGCGAATCATGAAGGAAAAAAGGCAGATAAAGCAGACACACAAGACACCTCAGCGAAGAGGATATTCAGACAATCGATGAATGTGAAGAGGTGCTCAGCTTTTTCATCCTTGGGGAAGTATAGATCGAACCACCCCGAGGGTCAGTAACCGCCCGCTGGAATGAAGACCTGAGATGTACAGACCGGTGGTCACCGCTGGGGGAAGCTGGTTCCGGCGCTGTGAGCCAAAGTTCGGGTCGCCCCATCTGGCAGCATCTGCGGGGCTGTGACTCAGCACGTCCACTCCCGTTGTGGACGCCCAGCAGAAGCACGCACAGTGGCCGCCCACTGGAAGCTCCCAACAGCGAGCGGCTGACACGCCTGCGACAGGACTGCGACGGCCTGGCACCCCGCACCGCCTGGCTGGGTCCTGGGCGCAGGGCTGCGTGAGCAGCCGGACGGAGACTCATGTCGCGGTGCTGCATTTGCAAAGGTCCCGCCCAGGCAAGGCCGTCTGCGGCGGGATGGACGCGCTTACTCTCGGGGAGCCGTGGGAGGCGGGCAGAGGCCTCAGAGCACAGGTGCCCATCTGCGATTTCTGATCTGGGTGGTGGCTTCAGGCGTGTGGCCTCTTCATGAGACCTCATCCAGCTGTTCAGTCAGGAAGGGTAAGCCATCTATCTACTTAAGAAATAGGTCCACAAAGGTCCATCTGGTCAAGGCTATAGTTTTTCCAGTGGTCATGTATGGATGTGAGAGTTGGACTGTGAAGAAAGCTGAGTGCCCAAGAATTGATGCTTTTGAACTGTGGTGTTGGAAAAGACACTTGAGAGTCCCTTGGACTGCAAGGAGATCCAACCAGTCCATCCTAAAGGAGATCAGTCCTGGGTGTTCATTGGACGGACTGATGTTGAAGCTGAAACTCCAATGCTTTGGCCACCTCATGTGAAGAGTTGACTCATTGGAAAAGACCCTGATGCTGGGAAGGATTGGGGGCAGGAGGAGAAGGGGACGACAGAGGATGAGATGTTGGATGGCATCACTGACTCAATGGACATGAGTTTGGGTGGACTCCGGAAGTTGGTGATGGACAGGGAGGCCTGGGGTGCTGCGGTTCATGGGGCCGCAAAGAGTTGGACACGACTGAGCGACTGAACTGAACTTAAGAAATGTACCAACCACACCCCCTAGCTCAGCCCGCACCGTGAGACAGTTACAAGACCCACCAGCACACAGGTGTCTCGAAGACCACGTGAGATGCCTATCCACAGGCACCGGGAGTTCCAAGTTCATTTCTTCAACAAATTCAGAGCTCCTGAATATTTATGGGAAGGACTGATGCTGAAACTGAAGCTCCAGTACTTTGGCCACCTGATGTGAAGAGCCAACTCAATGGAAAAGACTCTGATGCTGGGAAAGATTGAGGGCAGGAGGAGGTGGTTGGATGGCATCATAAACTCCAGGAGATGATGACGGACAGGGAAGCCTGGCCTGCTGCAGTCCATGGGGTCACACAGAGTCAGACATGACTTAGCAACCGAACAACAACTCGGAACGCCTGCCCTGGGCTGGCTCCTATTCTAGGCTCAGAGGAAGCAATCTTGAAGAATCAGAGCTGAACCCTGCCAAGCCGACCATTAGGAGCTCACCGACCAGTGAGGGGTGCCTAGGTTCTGGTGACTGGCAGCCTAGGTTCTCACGCAGCGCCGGGCTGTGAAACGGTACTGCAGACGAACCCCTGTCCTCAAGCTGCTCCCAGGCTGGTGGGGACTCAGAGAGACAGTAACACAATAACACAGAGCCGTGGGAGCCGGAGGAGTGCCTGACCCAGGCTGGGGAGGGACGAATCAGGGAAGGCTTCCAGGAGGAGGTGACCCTGGAATGAACCTCAAGGCGGCTGGGGCTGGGCTGGGAGTTGGCGCTGCCGCTTCGTCCTCCCAAAGTACTCAGGCTGCTCACTGTCTGCTCCCCTCAGCCTTGGCTCAAATATCCCCTCCCTGGGCGGGTTGGTCTGAGCTGGTTCACTTTTGGTTCTGGAAGCAGGATGGTGTGTTCCGCCTGCCTGTACCTCAGGGGTCCAGCCCAGGGCCTGGTATGTCCTGGCGGCTCAAGAAATATTTGTCCAGCTGATGCTTGATAGACTGGCTGACATCGCAGCCAGGACCCCCACACTCTGAGCTGGATTTACTGTGCTTGTGAGATGGGCCTTTTGGCTAAAAACACGCAAGATTTTGCCACCAGCACTGCGAGTCCCAGTCTCAGCACTAAGGCTTGTTAAGTGCTCTGTGACTCGGGTAAAAACACGTCTCTTCTCTGAGCCTCGGCTCCCCTGTGTCTCCAGGGCACCACACCTGCTCCGCACCCTCGATCAGAGCCCGGCGCACAGCAGGAGCTCAGAGCGGGCAGAAGACACTGTTGTTTTGCTGTTGTTCAGTCGCTGAATCGTATCTGACTCTGCAACCCCACGGACTGCAGCACGCCAGGCTTGTTTTGCACGAGACCATTTATTGAAAGGATCGGGCTGTCCTGAATCTCAGGGACCAACAGGCAGGACCACGGCCACCGCCTGCAGGGGACCACAGCACCCCTGGGGGCTGACACGCTGACGTGCCGCTTGTTTGGACCCGGGTCTCGTGACCAGGAATACACTGCCCGCTGCCTGTGTCTCCCCACCCCCACTCCACTCGGGGGCCGCCATCTGCACCAACATTTTCTTCTATTTGTAAACAGTCTGCTTTTCTTCTACTGAAGTCAAGTGAGTGGTGGAGAGGCCGGCTCCTCCTCTGCAGACAGAAGGGACAGACCCTGCGCCCCCAGCCTCTGCTGCTGACGGCCTGGCCTCCACGCCCTTCTGACGACCTCTTGCACAGTCATCATGAAGGTTTGCTGGGGCTTCTGAGGTTACAGGGAGCAGCTATTAAGGAGGACTCTTGATATTAAGCTGATTTTTATTCCCAGTAGGTCCTGGAGCTGGGGAGCTTGGGGGTGGGGGCGGGGTGGGCCGACAGGAAGGAACCTGGCTCTGTTTGAAAAGGAGAGACCCTGAGTCGGCACGTGGTGGCCGGGAGGAAAATAAACCCTCAGGAAGACCCTCAGGAGAATAGACTCTCTTTCCCCTATACGTTCTGATCAGCCCTTCTCAAACGATCTGTAGGGAAGAACCATTTTAAAAAAATTCCCAATCTGTCAGACCAGTACTTTAAAATATAATAAACTGTTAGAAAATGAAATAAAAAGAGAGTCATTCAAAAGGCAGGCCCATTTAAGAATCATTATTTAAAAACAATTAGCAACAGGGCTTCCCTGGTGGCTTTGGAGTAAGGGGTCCACCTTCCTGTGTAGGGGGTCACAGGTTCCATCCCTGATCCCGGAAGGTCCCGCACGCCACGGAGCAACTAAGCCCGGGCACCACAGCTACTGAGCCTGCACGCCAGGGCCGGGAGCCGCGACTACCAAAGGCCACGTGCCCAGGGTCCACTACTCCACAACGACAGAAGCCGCCTTGATGAGAGGCCCCCAAACCCCCGCTCGAGAGCAGCCCTTGCTTGCTGCAATGAAAAGCTCTTGCAACGACGAAGACCCAGCACTGTCAAAAGCAGATAAAATTATTTGAAAATAAAATTTAACAACAGACAAAAAGTCACTTTGTCAAACTGTCACAAACGTTTCTGTCGACTCTTGATTTCTGCGTCTTTTTTTTTCCCGACCAGCAGTAACAGTTTGCAGGTGGCTCTGGGCCAGGGCCAACTCGGGGTCACACTGGCCCCGTGGGGTCAGCCTCAGGAAGATGGCTTGTCCTTGGCCGAGGACGGCGAATTGCCTGGAGCTGAGAGGCCTGAGTGTCCCGGAGGCTGGGGGCCCTGCAGAGCTGCAGGCCTGGTGCAGCTGAGGTCACTGAGCTCCAGGAGAGGGCCGGGGCCGTGTCCGGCGTGACCCTGAGAGGTGGTGGGGACCTGGGCAGAGATTTGCAGGTGGAGAGGTTGCCTCCGAAGATAGAATGGTGGGAAGGAGGCCTTAACTTTGGGAGGCGGCTCCCCTTGGACCTTGTGATATCAGACTGATCAGACAAGTTTCAATTCTTTCCCTTTGACCCTGTCGTGTCTTTTAGTTTCTTAGCCTTCTGAGGGAGTTTCACGCTTCTTACAACTTGGGCAGGAGGACCAACGAGAGAAATGAGGGGTGGGGAGGAAAGGGGGAGTAGGGCTTGCTCCTTGCCACACCGATAGCCCAGGGCAGCCCAGCAGCATGAAAAACAGCAAATTGTAAGCAACTGGATGGTTGCCGGGGTGGGGAACGGGGAGGGGGGCCTTGAACGGAAAGTCTGTGAGCTGCCTGGGGGCAGGGGGGTTCATGACAGCCCTGCAAATGGGGACAGTTACTTCTATGGGCTTCCCTGATAGCTCAGCTGGTAAAGAATCCGCCTGCAATGCGGAGACCCAGGTTCGATTCCTGGGTCGGGAAAATCCACTGGAGAAGACAAAGGCTACCCACTCCAGTATTCTGGCCTGGAGAATTCCATGGACTGTATAGCCCATGGAGTCACAAAGAGTTGGACATGACTGAGCAACTTTCACTTTCACTTTCATGGTATCTGTGAAGAAATTGAGACCAAGAGAAACGAAGTGAGCTGCCCATGCTACACAGCAGGTGAGCGTCAAAATGTTGATTTAACCTGATCATCAAAGCATTGATTTAACCCAATCAGACTCCAGAGCGCCGGCTCCTTCCAGTGTACCATGCTGCCTTTTGTTACGACTGAGCTCATGACACAAATGCTGATGTATTCAGTCAAGGTTGGACTTCACTGGCTTATGTAAATGGCAAAACTGCCTTCTGCATTTCTTCTGTGGAAATGGAGCCTGACTTCTTGCTCCCCTTTTGGCTCCAGGCTGTGAATTCCAGAAAGATAGACACGGTGTCTGTCTTTCCTGATTACCCCTGCATCCTCAGTGTTTACAATGGATTCGGTGCTTAATAGGTGCTCAGTAAATGTTCGTATTAATGGAATGAATGCCTCAATGAACAAATGCACATGTTGTGGGGACACAGGATTTATCCTCACAGTTATCCATCTTTCCAGCCATCCATCATCCCTCCATCCACCCATTCATCCATCTGTCTATATCCATCCACTCATCTACCCGTTTAGCCATCCACCCACCCACTCATCCATGCACCCACACACTCATCCATCCATCCACCCAGCCATCCACTCATCCACCCATCCACCCACCCTCTCACCCATCCACCCTCTCATCCATCCACCCACCCACCCATCCATCCATCCACCCACTCATCCATCCACCCACCCACTCATCCATCCATCCATCCATCCACCCACCCATTCATCCATCCATCCACCCACTCATCCACCCACCCTCTCACCCATCCACCCTCTCATCCATCCACCCATCCATCCATCCACCCACCCACCCACTCATCCATCCATCCAGCCATTCATCCACCCACCCACCCATTCATCCATCCATCCACCCACTCATCCATCCACCCTCTCACCCATCCACCCTCTCATCCATCCACCCACCCACTCATCTATCCATCCAGCCATCCATCCACCCATCCACCCACCCACTCATCCATCCACCCAGCCATCCATCCATCCACCCACCCACCTATCCATCCACCCACCCACCCATCCATCCATCCACCCACTCATCCATCCATCCACCCACTCATCCATCCACCCTCTCACCCATCCACCCTCTCATCCATCCACCCACCCACTCATCCATCCATCCAGCCATCCATCCATCCACCCACCCATTCATCCATCCATCCACCCACTCATCCATCCACCCTCTCACCCATCCACCCTCTCATCCATCCACCCACCCACTCATCCATCCATCCAGCCATCCATCCATCCACCCACCCATTCATCCATCCATCCACCCACTCATCCATCCACCCTCTCACCCATCCACCCTCTCATCCATCCACCCACCCACTCATCTATCCATCCAGCCATCCATCCACCCATCCACCCACCCACTCATCCATCCACCCAGCCATCCATCCATCCACCCACCCACCTATCCATCCACCCACCCACCCATCCATCCATCCACCCACTCATCCATCCATCCACCCACTCATCCATCCACCCTCTCACCCATCCACCCTCTCATCCATCCACCCACCCACTCATCCATCCATCCAGCCATCCATCCATCCACCCACCCATTCATCCATCCATCCACCCACTCATCCATCCACCCTCTCACCCATCCACCCTCTCATCCATCCACCCACACACTCATCCATCCATCCATCCATCCATCCACCCACCCATTCATCCATCCATCCACCCACTCACCCATCCACCCTCTCACCCATCCACCCTCTCATCCATCCACCCACCCACTCATCCACCCACCCATCCATCCATCCACCCACTCATCCATCCACCCACCCACTCATCCATCCACCCACCCACTCATCCAGCCATCCAGCCATCCATCCATCCACCCACCCACCCATCCATCCACCCATCCACCCACTCATCCATCCACCCACCCACTCATCGGTTCATCTTTTTATCCACCCATCAGCGCCCGTCCATCCATTCACACTCCCTCCCTCCATCTTTCCTTCCTTCCTTCCTCTTTGCCACCCTCCCTGCTTTCTTCCTTCAGTTCAACGAGAGGGAGAGAGTGGGACAGATAGAGAAAGTAGCACTGACATATATATGCCGTGTACACACCAGCATATATGTCAGGCATAAGCTGGGCTGCTGGTGAGGAGTTGCTATGTAGCACAGGAGTCCAGTCTGATGCCCTGTGATGACCTGGGGGCATGGGGTGGGGGGAGGGGAGGCAGGTGAGGGAGGGAGGGGACATATGTATAATTATGGGTGGCTTGCATTGTTGTATGGCAGAAACCCACACAATGTTGTAAAATTGTTTTTGTAATATTTAAATTAAAAAAAAAATTTTTTTAAGGTATTGAACCAGGAACATCTCATGTACCGTGCACTGTGTTATCCTGTGTGGGGTCCCTAGTGACATTTGCAATAATGTAACCTCACAACTTCTCAAGAAATTGCTCAGTAGTGCTGGTTACTGAGGTTGAGATGGTTGGGTGGTGTCCACTGATTCAATGGACATGCACTTGGGCAAAACTCCTGCAGACAGTGAGGGACAGGGAAGCCTGGCGTGCTGCGGTCCCTGGGGCCGCGAAGAGTCTGACATCACTTGGCGACTGACGGACAACAAACCTTGCAAGGGTGTAACCAGCATGCTGAGCGATTCCTTGAGAAGCTCTGCCTCCCTCTCCTGGCAGGTGTTAAACATTTCACGAGGGGGGTGGTGTGAGAACGGAGCCTCTCCTTGACGGCAAGGCCCTGTCGTCACCCGGCCCGTTATTGTCTGGGAAGAGAACGGACTTGAACAGCACCCGCGGAAAGGTGCTGAGTCCTGGGGGCTTGGCCGTCGTTACCGGGCAGCCCTCTGCGCGGCTCCATGGGTTGGGTGGCCCCAGCGTTGTAGCCGCAGAGCGTTTGCTCCACACGGACCATTAGCAGAGTTCTTTCCAGGATTTCATAAAGGAGACAGCAGGACAGAGCCTTCAGCAGACACAGGCAGTTTTCGAGGTTTCCTGGTGCAATGATTCATCCACAAATGTACTTTGAAATTCATTTCTCTCCAGCGGTGATCAGGGCCAGGCCCTGGACAAGTTGTCTCCCTTCCCCCAGCGCCAGGGAGCAGAGGAAGGGGCCGGCCAAGTGCAGGGTCTCCTGAGTTCCGGAGTCAACGGCAGGCGAGCCCCAGCCCTGCCACCAACCTGCCGTGAGAGGGCCTCCAAGTCCTCTCCTGAGGACCACTCAGACCAGGGGGCTCTCTGGTCCTTCCAGCTCAGGTATCCTCCGATGTGGACCCTCTCCTGGGTTCCTGCTCCTTCAGAGTCTGTTTTCAGCCCACAAGAGGCCATGGCTGGAGAGGATGCAGACCCTGGGATCAGACACCTGGCCCTGCCATGCAGTCTGAGCAACCTGGGTCAGACCCTCTGCCCACACCTGCACGGGTGGGTAGCGGGGCAGCGTGTCCCATCCGCAGGGAGGGCGGGGGTAGGAAGGCCTGCTGGGGGCGGGCTCTGGGGTGGAAGTCCTGCAGGCTCTGTGCACCCCTGGGGCCAGACAACAGAGGGGGGCCCCAGCTGCCACCGAGGGGGTCTGCCCTGCTCCATCTCCAGCCCCCCGGCCCAGAAAACCCCCAAAGACATGCCCACTGGAGGCTGGGCCCGGGCAATTCAGCTGCCCCCTGCATAGGCTCTCTCGCCCTCCTGGTGGTGGCCAGGCTCAGGGGCCACGTCAACGGCAGGCCCGTGTTGGGAGGCGGCTCCATGGCTCAGGGTTTACACGAGGCACAGACGTTTGGCAGGATGTGAAGAGGGCGGGTGCCTGGGGAGAGGGAAGGAAAAAGTGACTTCCAAGAACTGAGCCGCATTCAGGAATCTCTTCGCCTCGACAGCGCCCTTTTCCTGCGCTGGCCTCGCTGGCCTGACTCTGTCCGTCCAGGCTGCAGCTGGGTGTTAGGGCAGAATGGGGGCAGGAAGACTGTCAAGGTCCTCCCGACCCGGGGGGCGGCAGGGGGCGCGCGGGTGGAGAGTGAGGGTTCTGGGTGGGACAGAAGCACCTTCGAGCAATTTAACAAGTTCTCACCTGCAGAGCGAGGAAGGGTCTTCCTGGGCAGGGAGGCCTGGAGGTGATCAGGGGCACAGCGGAGCCTTCAGTGTGGACGCCCCTCTGCTCGCAGAGAGGCCTGTGGCCACATCAGCCTGGACAGGCCGTTTCTGGGACCCTCAGTCTTGTCGCCTGTGAGCAGGGGGCTGGGGGTGGTGGGAGAAGGCGGGGGGCCACTGTAGCATCATCGAGGACTTCCTCTGGGTCTTTCCCGCCTGGCGATCTGAGGGTAGGACAGGATGGTGCCCATGCTCTGGGTCATTTGTCCCGGCGTGCCCTCAGCCCAGGAGATGAGCAGGGTCAAGGGTCAGCGGTGCCCAGCCTCCGGGAGGTGGGGACAAGCAAGCTGAGTTGGGGACTAAAGCACTGTTCTCGGCAGACAGAAGGACCCTTTGCTGAATCCCCATGCTCGGCGCCATGTCTGGCCTCTCCTGGGGGCGTGGTTGAGAGAACCCCCGTGGGCAGCAGGGCCCAGGAGCGCTTGGCACCCTCCTGTGGGATGACTCATCCAGCTGCTTACTGGGTGGCCCTGGACCCTGCAACCAGTCTTTTGGAATGTCATCTTCAGAAAGCCAGGTGGACGGGGCCAGCTAGAGCTCTGGGCGGGAATAGTGGCTGGGGAGGTCACCCTGCTGGAGCACCAACTTTGGGAGACCCTGGGTGAGCCCCTTTTCTTGGGGCCTATAGAGTGATGGGGAGTGAGGATAGTCCTCTGAGCCTCTGATGGGAAGGAGATGGGGTGCAGAAGTCTGGTGTGGAGTTGAGCTGAGGAATGAGTGGGCTTGGTGGGACCCCAGGAGACAGGCTGAAGGGAGAAGCAGGTGAAATTGGAGCTGCAGGTGTGGCCATGAAGTCGAGCGGAGGTACCCAAGTAGAACTTAAGGAATGTTCTTTAAAGGGGAACAGACAGCAGGTGCTCACCCCTTAACCTCTGCTCTTCCCTTCCTCTTGGGTGGGATGCAGATGTGCTAGTTGGAGCTTCAGCAGCCAGATTGTGACTTTGAAGACAGACACTGCACACTGAGCATGTTGAAGCAGAAAGAGAGCGGGCTCTGGGGTCTCTGCTGACCTCATGCCTCCTGACATCTTCTACCTGAGAAAGTAAACTGCTGATTTGCTTAAGCCATTTAATTACGTCTTTTGGTCTTTCCAGTAGTCATGTACGGGTGTGAGAGTTGGACTGTAAAGAAAGCTGAGCACTGAAGAACTGATGCTTTTGAACTGTGGTGTTGGAGAAGACTCTTGAGAGTACCTTGGACTGCAAGGAGATCCAACCAGTCCATCCTAAAGGGAATCAGTCCTGAATATTCATTGGAAGGACTGATGTTGAAGCTCCAATCCTTTGGCCACCTGATGCAAAGAGCTGACTCACTGGAAAAGACCCTGAGGTTGGGAAAGATTGAAGGCAGGAGAAGAAGGGGACGACAGAGGATGAGATGGTTGGATGGCATCACTGACTCGATGGACATGAGTTTGAGTAAGCTCCGGGAGCTGGTGATGGACAGGGAGGCCTGGCGTGCTGCAGTCTGTGGGGTCCCAAAGAGTCGGACACGACTGAGCGACTGAACTGGACTGAACTTCGCTGACTGCAGCCACCCCCCGGCCCTATCTCACTCAGCCATCCTAGGGGCCCAACTGGGTGCAGGACCGGACGGTACGAGCAGAAGGGAAGGAGGGTGGGAGATGTGGGGGTTCCAGAGAGAATGTGAAGTAGCTACTGGAGAAGTCGACTCAGCACGTCTTTACTATTTTGTAGGAGATAATGTTTGGGCAAAGCCGGTCAGTACTACCAATATCAGGAATGAGAGAGATGACACCATTCTAGATTTCACAGATACTAAAAGGAAAACAGGAAACGGTCTGGATAACTTCATGTCAACAAGCTCAGCAACCTAGCTACAAAGGACAAATTCCTTGAAAGACATGAAATACCAAAGCTCAAGATGAAAAAGATTCTCTTTTCTGAGTAATACCCTATATCTAGTAGAGAAACTGAACTGAAACCTCTTCAAACAGAAAATTCAGGCCCAGGTGGCTTCACTGGAAAATTCTACCAAAAATCTAAGGAAGGAATAATACCAATTATACCCAGACTCCTCTGGAAAATAGAAGAGGAAGGAATATTTTTCAACTCATTCTAGCCAGCATTATCCTGATACCAAAACCAGACACAGACATCACAGAAAGGAAGCACACGTATTAACCTCTCTTATGAATGGGTGAAAACATTTTAAACAAGAATTTAGGAAACTGCATCAATAATATACACATAGAATCATATATTACGACCAAGGCAAATTTATCCCAGGAATGCAAAGTTGGTTAACATTTTAAAAGGAATTTATGTAACTTATCATATTAATAAGCTAAAAATGAAAAATCACATGATCATGTCAATAGAGACCATAAAAGCTTTGATAGAACCCAGCATGTATTTTTATTCAGCTCAGTTCAGTCGCTCAGTCATGTCCAACTCTTTTTGACCCCATGGACTGCAGCACGCCAGGCCTCCCTGTCCATCAGCAACTCCCGTAGTTTACTCAAACTCATGTCCATTGAGTCAGTGATACCATCCAACCATCTCATCCTCTGTCGTCCCCTTCTCCTTCTGCCTTCCATCTTTCCCAGCATCAGGGTCTTTTCTAATGAGTCAGCTCATTGAATCAGGAGGCCAAGTGTTTATATTACACACTTGGAATAGAAGGTGACTTCCTTCAGCTGATTAAGGACACACAGAAAACACCCCCTGGTGGAAGAAGACTGGCTGCCCCTGAGAACAGGGACACAGGTATACACTGGCCCACTGCTGGTCAGCGTTGTACTGCAGAGCCGGCCGGCGCAAGGAGGCATCAAAAAGAAACGAAAGGCATGCATGTCGGAAATGAAGTAAGACTGTCTTTTTCACGTTTGCCATGGCCATCCATCTATATAAAAAATCTGATGGAATCTGATAGAATCTACAAAAAAAGCTAACAAGACAGATAAGTGAGCTTAACAAGGTTGTAGCATACAAGTTCATATAAAACCATTTTTAGTACACTAGCAATGAGTGACTGGAAACTGGAATTGAAAACAATCAGTTACGGGAACATTAAAAAGAATGAAACAGTGAAAAAGTGGAAGTATTAGTCATTGAAGTCATGTCCAACTCTTTGCGACCCCACTGACTGTAGCCCTTCAGGATCCTCTGTCCATGGGGTTCTCCAGACAAGAATACTGGAGTGGGTTGCCATTCCCTTCTCCAGGGGATCTTCCCGACCCAGGGACTGAACCTGGGTCTCCTGCATTGCGGGTGGATTGTTTACCATCTGAGCCACCAAGACTAACTCTATGAAAGAGGTGCAAGGCTGGTCCAGTGAAAATGGCCAAAGATTGCTAAAAGAAAGTAAAGACGTAAATACATGAAACAGTGGAGATGCCTCTTCTCCTCAAATTTAACTAAGATTCAGCATAATCCCAGGCGAATTCTTGGTGGGCTTTTTGGTAGAAACCAAGAAACCAATTGTAAAATTCATATGGAAGTGTAAAGGGCCAAAAGTATTCAAAACAAGTTGAAAATGACAAAGCAGAAGTATGCACTATTTGAAGGAGGATACATACAACACGGGGCTTCCCAGGTAGCACCGTGGTAAAGAACCTGCCTGCCAGAGCAGGAGACGCAAGAGACACAGGTTCGACCCCTGGGTCAGGAAGATCCCTTGGAGGAGGAAATGGCAACCCACTCCAGTATTCCTGCCAGGATAATCCCCTAGACAGAGGAGCCTGGCGGGCCCCAATCCTTGGAGTCACAAGAGTCAGACATGACTGAGCAACTGAGCCGTGTGCGTGTGCGCACACACACACACACGCACACACGCATGCACATACAACACGGTATCTCACGGCAGCCTTTCAACAAGCCCCAGAAGAAGCAGGTGTAGGCGAGTCGTTGCCTCACCTAGACCCCGTGGCTCACGAGGCTGTGCTGGAGGCTCGGGTGGGCAGGACCATGCCCTGCTCACCTCTGCATCCTCAGCATCCGGCCTGGGCCTGGCACATCGCAGCAGCTCGGCAAATAGTAGCAGTAAGACTCCTAACAGCCAGGGGTCACCGCGCACCTTCTCCACACCTGGCGCCGTCCAACCACTTTGTGTCAACATCAGCCCTGTTTGGATGGAGTGCGGGTGGCCGAACGCAATTTCCCGAAATGGCAACCCACTCCAGTATTCTTACCTGGAGAATCCCACGGAGAGAGGAGCCTGGCAGGCTACAGTCTATGGGGTCGCAAGAGTCAGACATGACTGAGCAACGAGGCACGCACAGTGCCCTTAAAGAGGGTTTTTCCTAAACCTTTCTGGAAGAGGGAGCTCTGTCCCTGCTGGGGGAGCAGGCTGGGTTTGAGCTCCTCCACCCACGGTCCCCTCCGAGCCTGCAGCGTGGTCAGACGTGTCCGCTCCAAGTTTGCGGCGTGATCAGAGCCTCCCTGTGGCCAGGTTTGGGGACAGCCCTACAGGCAGGCCTGCAGAGGTCATTGCTGCCCATGGCCTGGTGATGACCTAGTGGTGGTGGCCGGCATTAGGAAGCCCTTCTTGCTGCTCATCTCAGCTGTGTTCTTCTGAATCCAGCTTTGTTTGTTTAAGTGATCAGTTCAGTTCAGTCACTCAGTCATGTCTGACTCTTTGCGACCCCATGGACCTCAGCACGCCAGGCTTCCCTATGTATCACCAACTCCCGGGGCTTACTCAAACTCATGTCCATTGAGTCGATGATGCCATCCAACCATCTTATCCTCTGTTGTCCCCTTCTCCCCCTGCCTTCAATCTTTCCCAGCATCAAAGTCTTTTGCAATGAGTCAATTCTTCGCATCAGGTGGCCAAAGGATTGGAGCTTCAGCTTCAGCATCAGTCCTTCCAATGAATATTCAGGACTGATTTCCTTTAGGATGGACTGGTTGGATCTCCTTGCAGTCCAAGGTACTCTCCAGAGTCTTCTCCAACAACACAGTTCAAAAGCATTAGTTCTTCGGCTCTCGGCTTTCTTTATAGTCCAACTCTCACATCCATACATGACTACTGGAAAAACCATAGCTTTGACTAGATGGATCTTTGTTGGCAAAGTAATGTCTCTGCTTTTTACTATGAGGTGATGAAGCTGATACTTTATTCTCAGCCCCATCTGCCAGATTTCTTTGTCCCCCGTTGGCTCTGGTCTTGGGCAGAGCAGATGAGCACAACTGTGAAGACCTCTTTCTCCTGGAGGTAATCCACACGCCATCCCTGTGGGGCAGGCACGATCATTGTCCTCATTTTTCAGGTGAAGAAATGGAGGCGCAGAGAGATGAATGAATGAATGAATGAATAGATGGAGGAATGGATGAAAGGACACTTTCACACCTGGGCTCTGCTGGGAACTACCCTTTGACATGAAGAGCCGGGTTTGCTTGAAGACAGGTGGAGGTGGGTAGCTCGGTGTGGACATGCTGAGTGGAGAGGACAGACCCTCTGGGGTTGGACAGCGGCTGCCCTGTGCCGTGTTGGTGTGAGCGTCTGGGTCTGGCCCCCCTGGAGGCTGTCAGCTCCTCTATCAGCAATGGGGTCTTGGCCCAGGACGCGGGTGGGCTCTGACATATGGAGGGTGGGGGCCAGCCCCTGTCCTTTCTCACCCTGCTCCTATCAGCGGCTGGACACAGAGAGGCCAGGGAGGTCTTGTTGAAAGCACCGGTGGGTTTGAAACTCCTCAGCTTTCCCGTTTTGCCCTTTAATGCAGGCGAGGAAGTCAGCATCCTGGGTCCCCATGCTGACCCTGTGTCCCCGGTGGGCCGACAGGCATGGGAGGGGGTGGGAAACAAGGGGGCAGTGGGCAGCCCACCCTCTGCGCTGGGCTCAGGGCAGCCGCCGTGGGCGGAGAGCGGTCTCAGCAGGAATGTAGCGGCAGTGCCTGCGGGCCATCTGGAGAAGTCTCTCCAGGGCCCTCCAGGGCCGTGCCTCCAGCGGGGAGGGCGCCAGGGCAAGTTTCCACTGTGAAGAGACTCTCTGGAAGGAGCCGGGTGGCCACGTGGACTGGAGCCCCGTTCCCAGCCAAGCCCAGGCCGCTTGTCCGTTTAACCATCTCCTCCCCACCGGGATGGCCAAGGCCGCGTCCCCTCATTTGTCCTGGGATGCCAGGCTGTGTTCTGTTCAGCAAACACAAACCACACCCTTTATGGGGCAGATCCAGTTCCTACCCCCAGGAAGCGCTCTGTCTACTGGGGGAGACAGACAAGGAAAGAGATGGGTATAGCATCCATAGTCAGCACCACAGCCATAAAGATCACTTATGCAGCTTTTCTAATATTCCTGGAAGCTTATAAAGATGACCTTATTTAAGACTTGCAACAAACTTCAAGGCATATATTATTACCCTTGTTTTAAGGACTTCCCTAGTGGCTCAGAAGGTAAAGAATCCACCTGCATTGCAGGATGCAAGGCAGGAGACGCGAGTTCGACCCCTAGGTTGGGAAGATCCCCTGCAAAAGGGAGTGGCAATCCTCTCCAGTATTCTTGCCTGGAGACTCCCATGGACAGAGGAACCTGGTGGGCTAGAGTCCACGGGATCAAAAAGAGTTGGACACGACTGAGCGAATTTCACTCACTCACTATAGACAAAGAAACTGAGATAAGAGAGGCTAGGGAACTTGCCCAAAGTCACACAGCTAAAAGAGGAGCAGGAATTCAACCTTTTATAACCAATCCCTGGTGGTCAGACTGCATTTCCCAGTGTTTTCTGCCATGGCAGATGGAAGCAGAGAGGTTGCGGGAGCCCGGAAAGAGGCACCAAAACTAAGGTGGCATCAGAAAAGTCTGCCTGGGAGCAGTGGGCACACAGCTGGGTGTTGAGGGATGAATAGGATTTGGTTGGGGGACGGGGGTGAGGGAGGGCACTCTAGACCCCAAGTCAGAGAGCTGGTATTGGCTTCCTTTTGTCATTCAGGGGTGGAAAAGGCAGGCACTTTGACAGATGGGGCCCAAATGATCACCTATCTGAGTGAGCAGTCAAGGCGGTAAAGCCCCATCTCACAGCACGCACAGAAGCCCAT
This sequence comes from Dama dama, assembly GCF_033118175.1. Classification (NCBI taxonomy): domain Eukaryota; kingdom Metazoa; phylum Chordata; class Mammalia; order Artiodactyla; family Cervidae; genus Dama; species Dama dama. The sequence goes on along the minus strand of NC_083686.1, from coordinate 2,986,491 downwards.
TCTGGGTGCATTCAAGGCCGGCATGGGAAAAGCCAGACTCCAAGACACGGAGAAGAACATCCAGGAGATCTCGGGTGACAGCAGGATTTCTTCACCAGGAAGGGGAAGCCCAGACCGTAAGGGAGCACAGCGACGCACATGCCGCGTGGCAGGCTGCAGACACACGCGGAGGGGCGGTCACACCGCACGTGACCCGGAAGCAGTACCCAGCGCTCCCGGCGCCTTCCGGAAGCGGAGCGCCGCCCTCCTCTCCCACACTGCCTCCTTCTCCCGCTTCTTGGCTCAGTGCACTCATGTGTTATTTATTTATTTTGCTTATCTATTTTTTAATTTTTTTTTAATTGAAGGATAATTGCTTTTCAGAATTTTGCTGTTTTCTGTCAAACCTCAACATGAATCAGCCATAGGGATACATACGGCCCCTCCGTTCTGAACCTCCCTCCCATCTCCTTCCGCATCAGTGCGGTCGTGGCGTCCACGCTCCCTGGGGTGTCTCACGCTGGGATCAGCACACAGCAGAGCTGAGAGGCCCCAAGGGGTGATTCTGCACAATCCGCACCAGGGGCTGTGAATGCTTGTCCCGCGTCCTCGGCAAGTGTTGGGAGACTTTATCGCGGTTTGCCCAGCAGCACGTGCTCATCGAATGGCCTCCTGCTGCAGACACGCCGGTTCCCCGGGCAGAGCCCAGAGGCGTGGCTCCAGGCGCACGCGCAGTAGGACCTATAGGGCCCAGCTTGGGATGGGGTGGTTCTTCCCCACAGACAGCTCGCCTGGGTGCTGCCCCGGGGCCTGGAGTGCTGGTCAGGAGGGCTTCCTGGGGGAGCTGTTCCCGAAGGGACACAGGTTCAGGCTCCGTCTCCGTGGAGGCTCGTGGGACCCACGGAGGTTGAAAACTCACAGCCTCTCAAATCAGGCCCTTCCAGGGAACCCCGCTCAAAAGGACGCAGGCCTTCCGGTGAACCAGAGAAGTTTCTGGGCCACGGGAGAGGCAAAGGGCGGCAGAGAAAGCAGGACAGACGGAAAATGCATTTCAAAAGAGGCTCAAGAATTTGCTGCTCAGGAAATAATTTCTGGAAAAGTTCAATGGGGCATTGTGTGGAATCTCAAATATTCCCAGTTTAAGAGGAAGGAAGGACTGTGTTCCCGGGGTGTGAGGGCTGGGGAGGCCTCCGGAGCTGGCTGGGGAGGGGCTCGGGCAGGGCGGGTGTCTGGGGAGGCTGGAGATCAGGCTGGGGTTGAGCTCAGAGTGCGGACCCTCACTCACCCTGCTTGTGTGGAACTGCAGGGTCCACGGCCCTGGGCCGGGACTTCGGTCTTCAGTGAACCCCACCTCCCAACCCCCACCACTGGCTTACTGGGGGACACCCAGCAGGCTCGCTGCCCATGGCAGCCTCAGGAGTAAACAACCAGCACATCCCACTGAGACTTAGACACGACCGCTGTGGGACGCTTCCGCTTTTACCCGCTGCTAAGAGAGAAAGAACACTGCCCGGGAGACCAGACGCAGCACTTTCATCTCAGCGCCAAACATCTCCTTTTTGAAGACACCTTTGAAGACACCACAAGCTGAGACATGAGCTGAGGGGGCCAGGTGGCCGCCTGGCTGAGCTCGAGGGGAGGGGGTGCAGGTGGACACGGCGAAGTGCGGACAGGCAGTGAGGGTGACGGTCTCATTCCCCAGGCACTGGAGCCTTGGCATCTCCTGCTTCTGCATCTTCCTGTGGCTCCTTGGGGAGCTGGTGCTGGCCTCTCCATGTGCCCCCCACCCCCAGCTCCTTCCTTGACCCGTGCGGTGCCCACACGTCGGAGGCCGACTGTCAGGACTCTCCCCTCTTGGGAGTTGGTACTTCCTCTCCTCGGCCCTGTGGTCCGGTCAGCCACTCCAGAGCTGCCGTGGCCTCCCCCAGTCCTGAGCTCTGGCAACCAGTGACCTGCTCTCCATCACCACCTCACGTCTTTTCCAGAATGTCTTACAAAGTGGAATAAAACAGTGGGATTATCTGACGAAGGCCTCCAAGCAGCAGTTATGAAAGAAAGGGGGCCAGGAGACCTGGAGGATCTCCTTCCTCAGCGCCATGCCCTGGGGACCAGACAAGGAGTTGTCTGTGTTGGCGGCAAGTCCCTTCATGTGCTGGGTGGTGGTTCCTCATGCAGATGCAGCCTCTCTCTTCATCTCTTTACCCCTGGAAGACATTTGGGTTGTCTCAAGCTTGTGTCTTTTGCCAAATTTGGGGAGTTTTCAGCAATTATTTCTTGAGATTTTTTTTCTTCTGCACTTCCCCCTTCCTCCTCTCCTCCTAGGACTCTGATGACACAAGCATTTCACCTTACTTTATTTCCTCATAGGTCTGTGAAGCTTTGTGCATTTTCCCCCATTTTTTTAAATTGAATTTTTTAATTGAGATGTAATTCACATAACACAGAAGTCACCATGTTAGCCATTTTCAAGTGCACACTTAGGTGGTTTTGAATATATTCACAATGTTGTGCAATTGCCACCGCGATCTAATTCCAGAGCATTTCTATGATCCCCAAAGGAAACCCCACACCTTCCAGTGGTCATGCCCCCTCTTCCTCATCCCCTAGCACCCCCAGTCTGCCTTCTATCTCTATGGATTTCCTCTTATGGAGGTTTATAAGTGAAATCATATAATGTAAGGCTTTTGTGTCTGAATTCTTTCACTTTGCTGCTGTTCAGTTGCTAAGTTTTGTCCAACTCCTTGCAACCCCGTGGGCTGTAGCACCCAAGGCACTGAGCATCATGTTTCAAAGATTCACCCGTTTTGTAGCCTGTGTGAGTGCATCATTCCTTTTAATGGCTGGATAGTCTTGCCTTATTGTATGAATAGACCACACTTAAACATCTAAATATGTGTGCACCCAGCAAAAGAGCACTTCAATATATAAGGCAAATGCTAGTAGCCATAAGAGGGGAAATCAACAGTAACAGTGATCAACAATGATAGTGGGGGACTTTAACACCCACTTACACCAATGGACAGATCAGTCAGACAGAAACTTAATAAGGCAACATAGCATTAAGTGACACATTATACCATGTAGACTTAATGGATAATCATAGGACAATCCATCCAAAAATAGGAGAATATACTTTCTTCTTAAGTGCACAGGGAATATTCTCCAGAATGGATCACACGCTAGGCCACAAAACAAGTCTTGGAAAATTTAAGAAAATTGAAATCATAGCAAGCATCTTTTCTGACCACAATGCTGTGAGATTAGAAATCAAATACAGGAAGAAAGATGTAAAAAACACAAACACATGGAGGCTAAGCAATATTTTGCTAAACAACCAATGCATCACTGATGAAATCAAAGGAGATTAAAAAAATTACCTAGAGACAAATGACCATGAAAACACAATGAGCCAAAACCTATAGAACTTAGCAAAAGCAATTTCAGGAGGGAAGTTTATAGCAAAACAATCTTACCTCAGGAAACAATGAAAGTCTCAAATAAACAACTCAACCTTATACCCAAAGCAACTAGAGAAAGAGGAATAAGCAAAACTCAAAGGTAGTAGAAAGGAAGAAATAATAAAGATCAAAGCAGAAATCAATGAAACAATAGTAAAAGTCAATGAAATTAAAAGCTGGTTCTTTGAGAAGGTTAAAAAAAAATTGATAAACTTTTAGCCAAACTCATCAAGAAAAAAAAGAGTTCAAATCAATAAAACTAGAAATGAAAAAGGTGAAGTTACAGCTGATACCACAGAAGTACAAAGAATCATGAGAGACTACTGCAAGCAAACTGTATGCCAATGAAATGAGAGCCCAGAGCAAACAGACACATTCTCAGGAAGGTGCAAACTTCCGAGACTGAACCAGGAAGGAATAAATACAAACAGACCCATCACAAGTACTGGAATTGAAATTTTGATTTTAAAAGGTGTCATTAGTTGACGGACATGTGAGCAGTTTCCACTTTTTGGCTATTGTGACTAATGTGCTATTCCTCCACAATCTGTTAAGAACACTGGTCTTTCCCCACACTGAATGGTCTCAGTGTCCTTGTAGAAAATCAGTTGGCTGTAACTGTACAGATTATTTCTGGTTTATCAATTTTACTCCAGTGATCTGTGTCTTTACCTTCAAGCCAATACCACACTGTCTCAATGGCACCAGCTTGGTTGTAAGTTTTGAAGTTGGGAAGTGTGCATCCCTCAATTTTTAAATTTTTTTTTAAAGGTTGTTTTGGTTGTTTGGCCTCCCTTTCAATGAATTTCAGGTTTAGTGTGTGCATTTCTGCAAAACAGACAATTGGAATTTTGATGGCGACTGCACTGAATCTGTAGATCATTTGGGGGAGTATCACCTAAGATATTAAGCCTTCCAATCTATGAACACAAGATGTCTTCACATTTATACAGGTCTTTAATGTCTTTCAACACTGTTTAGTGGTTTGGTTAAATTTATTCCTAAGTATTTTATTATTTTTGATGCTATTGAAGGAATTATTTTTTTTTTGGATTGTCCATGGCTAGTGTATAAGAATGCAACTGATTTTTGTATGTTGATGGCATATCCTACAACCTTGCTCAGCTTTCTACTTACTCTAATAGACGTTTTTGTGGATTCTTGGGATTTTCTGTATATAAGATCTTGTCATACATGAATGGAGATAGTTTTACTTCTTCTTTTACAATCTGGATGCCTTTTATATATTTCTTGCCTGATTGCCCTGGCTAGAACCTCTAGAATGATGTTCAGTAAAGGTGATGATCTCGCTTTGTTGCTGATCTGAGGGGAAAGCATTCAGTCTTCTCCACGGAGCATGACGATAGCCATGCTTGTCTCGGACACGTCCTTAATCAGGTTCTGTCCCAGTTCATTAAGTGATTTCATCATGGAAGAGAATCAGATTTTATGGTCATTTTAAAATCTCTTTCATCTCTTTTGTCCATGTTGGATAACTTTTATTGCTCTATCATCAGGCTCACTCGCGCATTCTCCCATCATGTCCGTTCTGCTGCTAAGCACATGCAATGAGTGTTTTATTTTGCAAATTTTTCCTTCAGCTCTAATATTTTCATCTAGTTCTTCTTTATATCTTCTATTTTTTGGTCTAGATTTGTATTCTTTCCTTTCACTTCAGTAGTGTTCACCTTTTCTTCTTGAGTTATTTTTTGCAATACTTGGTTGGAAGTTTTAATCAGACAGTTATGACATCTTGGAGTCTTCATGATCTGTTGGTGATCTCTTCCTGCTGCTGCTAAGTCACTTCAGTCATGTCCAACTCTGTGCGACCCCATAGATGGCAGCCCACCAGGCTCCCCCATCCCTGGGATTCTCCAGGCAAGAACACTGGAGTGGTTACCATTTCCTTCTCCAATGCATGAAAGTGAAAAGTGAAAGTGAAGTCGCTCAGTCGTGTCTTAGAGACCCCATGGACTGCAGCCCACCAGGCTCCTCCATCCATGATATTTTCCAGGCAAGAGTACTGGAGTGGGGTGCCATGGCCTTCTCCGGGTCTCTTCCTAGGCAAGCTGAAATTTTCCTGGTTCTTCGTATGCCAAGTAATTCTGGATTGTATCCTGGACATTTAGATCACTATTATGAGACTCTGGGTCTTGCTTAAATCCTGTACAGAATGTCGATAATTTCGTTATAGCAGGCAACAGGTGCAGCTGGGTCCAGCTCATAAGAATCCACCAGCTTTCTGTAGGTCATCGTTTTAATATCAGTTCTGTTTTCAGTCTTTGCAGTGACTTATCCTGTGTGTGCACCACCCAGTGGCCAATCCGGGACCTAAGAGGCAGTCAATTAGTCAGTTCAGTGGCTCAGTCGTGTCCAACTCTTTGCGACCCCATGGACTGCAGCATGTCAGGCTTCCCTGTCCATCACCTACTCCTGCAGTTTGCTCAAACTCATGTCTATTGAGTTGGTGATGCCATCCAGCCAGCTCATCCTCTGTCATCCCCTTCTCCTCCTGCCTGCAATCTTTCCCAGCATCAGGGTCTTTTCCAATGAGTCGGTTCTTCACATCAGGTGGCCAAAGTACCGGAGTTTCAGCTTCAGCATCAGTCCTTCCAATGAATATTCAGGACTGATTTCCTTTAGGATGGACTGGTTTGATCTCCTTGCTGTCCAAGGGACTCTCAAGAGTCTTCAGCACCACAGTTCAAAAGCATCAATTCTTTGGTGCTCAGCTTTCTTTGTGGTCCAACTCTCACATCCATGCATACTGGAAAAACCATAATTTTGACTATATAGATCTTTGTCATCAAAGTGACAGGTCTGCTTTTGAATATGCTGTCTAAGTTTGTCATAGCTTTCCTTCCAAGGAGCAAGTGTCTTTTAATTTCTTGGCTGTGGTCACTGTCCACAGTGATTTTGGAGCCCAAGAAAATAAAGTTTGTCACTGTTTCCATTGTTTCCCTATCTATTTGCCATGAAGTGATGGGACCAGATGCCATGATCTTTGTTTTTTGAGTGTTGAGTTTTAAGCCAGCTTTTTCACTGTCCATCTCAGCCACCACCATTACCATTCTCAGCCGCCCATCACTTGATGTAGATCAGCTCCACATACATGCAGTCCTAGGGTGAGCTGGGGGTTCAGAAACAGTGTCATGGTGTCTGGATCTAAGTTCCTTCCTCTTCGTGATGTCTCTGGGCTTTCCTGGTTCCCTGAGGTCCCAGGCATGGGGGAACACTTGGAGCTTTCTAATTTCATTGTGAGCCTTTGTTTGTAGCTGTCTGCACCTAAAACCACCTCAGCTGTCATGAGAAGCTGATTTTCAATTCCCTGGTCTGGGAAACAGAAGCCCATCAGGTATTCAAACAGAAGGAATTGAATAAGGTGCTGGTCACAGGGTTGGAAGGGTTATAGGAGCTGGGGAGAAGGAGACGATGCCTGGGATCAGAGGCTGGACTGAGTCCCGAGTCTGTGCACACAGTGGAGACGCCGTCACAGCCAGCTCTGGGCCCACCAAAGAATCGCCGCCTTGACGTGTGCAAACCACTGTGAGGCTATCACTGCCGTCACCTCGGGTGCCCAGAGACGCTGAGTGAAACCAGGATAGCAGAGAGTTTGCTTCTCCACCTACCCCTCCCCATCCACATATCCCACTGCTGGAGCCTACCTGGAGGCCTCCTGGCTTGGGAACCTGAGACATGTCCCCATCACACAAAACAGGAGTGAGACTGGGAGCAAGCGCCCAGCACAGTGGTAATATACTATCAAAACACTCCATTTCCTAGCTTCCACATGTTTTGGAGCAACAAAACCAGGTGCCACAGCTACTAAGCCTGTGCTCTAGAGCCCAGTTTTGGCAACTCCTGAGCCCACGTGCCACAACTACTGAAACTCTTACACCCTAGAACCCATGCTCTGCACAAGAGAAGCCACCATGATGGGAAGCCTGTGCACCACAGCTGGAGAGTAGCCCCCACTCTCTGCAACTAGAGAAAAGTCTGCACAGCAATAAGGACCCAGCACAGATAAAAATAAATAAATTTTAAAAGAGTACAGGCTGTCTGTCTATATCCTCTTTCCTTCCTTTCCTCTTCTTTCTGCTTTCTGCCTGGAATCAGAATGCGATGGCTGGAGCTCCAGCAGTCATTTTGGGCCAGGAGGAGAACTTGAAGATGTAAGTCATTCTCTAAGGATAGTGAAACAAAAGATGGTGCTTGGGTCCCTGATGACCATGGAGCTGCCTACTTCCCCTGATTTTTCTTCCCTCTGGACTTTCATATGGGAGAGATGAAACCTGCCTCTTGTTGAGCTATTGACGTGGGTTTCTGTCTTATGCAGCTAAGCAAAATCCTAATTGGTGTCTTGACTTTCATTATCTAGTAAAAAACTGAGACACAACTGCCCTGTCTATAAAATGGGGGCAGCGTATGTCCACTTAGTTCTTTTATTGGGAAGACGGCATTGCTGGGGGCCAGCCATGCTTTGTTCCTGGCTTGTGAATGCCAGTTCCTCTGGGAAAGGGAGGCGTGTGCATGCAGGAAAGCAGGCTATTTTCTTCTTGAGAATCAAAACTTGAGACTTTCTGTGTGGCTTTCACAGGGAGAATGTGAATTAATGATTGGGGTTTGGGGGGTGCAGCTTGGAGCCTTGTATGGGGCATGGTGCTGTTAAGATATGAAACCTGTGCCCAGAGTTTAGTGGGAAGCCTCGTGTGAGCAGGTGATTACCTAGCAGTGACAGGATAGGGGATGGGGTGCATGGGATTGTTGGCCCACGTTCTCCAGGCTGAGGAAGGGTCTGTGATTTCCTGGAGGTGAGACCTGAAGAAGGTCAGAGCCAGCCTGAACAGCAGAACCTGGAATGGAATGGAATGGATAAGAGGAAGAAGTTCCAAAACATTCAAATTAGGGGCTGAACTCCCTTATACATGAGTGAGTTCCCCATGCTTGGAAGCATTCAAGTGAAAGCTGATATCCAAGGAGAAGGGGGTGGGAGGAGTCACAGGTGCTCCGAGGATTTGGGGGTGGTGGGAGGACGGAGCTGCCCTGGATGGGAGGGACTCGGGGCCGCCTCAGTGGCGGCCACGGGAAGGAGGCATGCAGGGGAGGAGGTGGGCTGAGGGTCAGGGCTCAGCTGAGAAGTGCCGCCTATCAAGTCCACTCCTGGCAGGGCCCAAGCCGGCGGGAAGTGGGCAGAGGCAGGTTTCTGGGGGTCTCCACTCCTAGACGTGGGGTGGTCTCCAGCAAATGCAGAGGACGAGGTCTATCTGACCTGCAGGGATCTGTCAAGCTGGGGTACCTTTTACCTCCAAGTGATGTACAGAGAGGTCCCCAAGTGGCCAGTGAAGTCTGGGGCTGCTCGTCGGCAAACCTGCTGCTGGTGAAGGGGGGCCTTGGCCCCCAGCCCCCCAGCTGCACCAGCATTTCTGCTGTTAGCGCCTGAAGGTGGGAGCCGTGATGGGTCTACTCTCTGCCCTGGGCCCAGCCGTGGCCAGCCTGGGGGCAGTGCCTGACCACAAGTGAGACCCTGATACTCACCAGTAACTCGCCCGAGGCCTCCACTCTCCCCATCACCCCCAGCGGATCTGCTTTCTGGGGCTTGAAAGGGGGACGAGCCCCTTCTTCCAGGGTGGTGGTGAAGACTGAATGAGAAGTGCATGTAAGGAAAAGACCCTTAGGCCCCCGTGTCCTGCCCATAAAATGAGGACGGGATGGTTTTATGGGCCAAGGCCAAGGGCACGCTGTAACATCCAAAACCGCAGAACTGGGGCCTGGCCCAGATTCCAGGGCAGCTGGACTGGAGTGAGCCCCAGGGAGCCAGGCCAGGCTGCCACCTCAGCTGTCCAGCGGGGCCAAGCCTCCAGACCAGCTGTTTCCTGCATTAGCCGCCCCTTCCAGGAGGGCCTCCGGCTCTTGAAAAATGGGAGAGGAGGGGTTCTGGGAGCCTTCCAGGCACTCAATGTGGTCTCAGGGGTGCAGGTGCCCCGCAGTGAGGATCTTGGACCATGTCCTCCTCAGCCAGGGCCCAGGGCCCAGGTTCCTGCAGTTACATTGCCTTCTGACCTCCTGGCCCTGACCTCCCTGCCTGGCCAGGCCAGGTCGGCACTGGAGGCAGCTGTGTGGAGGCAGGAAGCAGCCAGTGCTGCAGGGCCAGGCTAAAGATGAGCACTGGTCACAGCCCTGCTGATCGTGCCTGAGTGGCTGAGAACCTGGGCAGGTTCCTCCGGGGGTGGTGGTCCCTGCCTAGAGCTCGGGGTGAGAATGAGGCTGCGTGCAGGAGTGGCGGGGGCAGAAGGCAGCGTCCTGAGCGGCCCCAAGGTCCTAACCCTCGTGTGCACGCTGAGATCATCAGCTGCCCTGGAATGTGGGCCGGGCCCAAGAATCTGATGGGATTTCATGCCTGACTTCAAGAAACGGAGTGCACCTAGCTGGGCTTGATTTCATCAGGGCTCCTCCTGAAGATAGGGCGTCTATCTTCTGTGTAACTGTGTGCGTCTGTGTTCTGTGTAACTGACTCTGGAGGTGGAGGACCACGTGGCCAGGATGGAGAGTGAGCCACAACCCGTGAGCTCAGAAGAGGACCCTGCGTTCCAGGGGGACCACATTCTGGCTGCCTGAGACGCTGAGTGTGGACTTCTCATCACTGAGATGGAGACGATGAAGATATGAGCTGTGGTTTTCCCAGTAGTCATGCATGAATGTGAGAGTTGGACCACAGAGAAAGCTGAGTGCCAAAGAATTGATGGTTTCAAACTGTGTGGCTGGAGGAGACTCTTGAGAATCCCTTGGACTGCAAGGAGTTCAAACCAGTCCATCCTAAAGGAAATCAGCCCTGAATATTCATGGAAAGGACTGATGCTGAAGTTCCAGTACTTTGGCCACCTGATGCAAAGAGACGACTCATTGGAAAAGACCCTGATGTTGGGAAAGGTTGAAGGCAGGAGGAGAAGGGGACGACAGAGGATGGTGGTTGGATGGCATCACTGACTGAATGGACATCGGTTTGAGCAAGCTCTGGGAGATGGTGAAGGACAGGGAAGCCTGGCGTGCTGCAGTCCATGGGGTCACAAAGAGTCAGACACGACTTAGCACCAACAACATTTTCTGAGGCAGTGCAGGCAACAAACATATAACTAAACAGGAGCTGGAAGCCCCTTGTTTACATGAAGTCCCACTCACCCATCCCCGCAGGAGTCACCCCAGGGCCCTGCTCATTTCCAGGCCACCGCAACCCCCACCCAGCCCAAGCTCTGTGGACTGAATTTTCAGAACTGCCCAATTCTTGGAGCCCCCTCCCACCCCCAGGGCAGGCCTACACCGGGAGGAGACTTCTGGGAGAAGCAGCTTTTGGCAGGGGCATCTGGCCACCCATCACCCGGGCTGCAGAGCAAGCGACCTCAAGCTGGGCTTCAATGCAGGTGGTAAAAGAACAGATGCATATTTTCCCAAGGCTTCTCTGTGGGTGACTTTGTAGAGAACTGTTTTGAAAAGAGCATTTTTGTTTTTGTTTTTAAATAGAATTTTTAAAAAATAAGAAGTAAAAGGAAATGTATAGGAGATTAGAAAGAATTTTTAAAAATCAGACCACATCTGGTTCCTAGAGAAATCACTGTGGAAACTTAAGGTGAACCTCATGCCGGTGTTTTCTGGGTTCACACAAATCACCCCCACACGCGCCTCCACGTACACCCGCTCACACAGACCTAGGTTCACAGTGAGATCCTACCACGGTGTGTGATACACGACCCTGTATCTTCTCTTTCTGTGAATGCAGAGAGAAGCCTGAACAGATTCCCAGAGCCCTAAGTGTCAACACACACCGTGGTTTTCTGGCTTCTGGCCTCTGCTTATGTGGGAAGGAGCATCTCCAGGTCTGTGTGGTGAACGGCCCTGGACCTCTGCGCGTCCACACCTCCGAAGCCACACCACCGTCTCCTGGAGCCAAAAACCTGGATTTCTGTGCCAAGGACAAAACCTCTTTTTAACCTCTGGTGGGATGGTTTCCCCATTCCTCTGGGAAGCAATTTTCCCAACCAATGACGAGGAAGCAGTCTTCCCTTTTTCCTTGTGTAACTTGGTTCAGTAGGAACTTGGGACAATGTTTCCTAGAGTTACATTACCAGACTCTGTATGTGTTATCTCCTCTTTCTCTCATTCCACTTTGCTTACTGCCAGATTTTCTGAGTATTTTTCATCCCTTTCAAACTTTCTGAGCGTTCCTCCCCGCTAGGCTGGGCGTCAGGGTCAGGAGGCAGGAGCGATGGGAGCCCTTTACTGCTGGGCGGAGTCCCAGCATCCCTTCTCCTCACTGCGGGGTGGGGGTGGCCGCTGCGTTCTGTGAGGACGCAGAAAGCAGGTTCCAGATAGGAACTTCAAGTCTCCAGAAGGTTTTCAGAGAGCCAGGCCTCCTTGATGTGTTCAGTTCAATTCAGTACAGCTGCTCAGTCGTGTCCAACTCTTTGCGACCCCATGGACTGCAGCATGCCAGGCTTCCCTGTCCGTCACCAACTCCCGGAGCTTGCTCAAAGTCATGTCCATCGAGTCGATGATGCCATCCGACCATCTCATCCTCTGTCATCCCCTTCTCCTCCCGCCTTCAATCTTTCCCACCATCAGGGTCTTTTCAAATGAATCAGCTCTTCGCATCAGGTGACCAAAGTATTGGAGCTTCAGCTTCAGCATCAGTCCTTTCAATGAATATTCAGGGCTGATTTCCTTTAGGATGGACTGGTTGGATCTCCTTGCAGTCCGAGGGACTCTCAAGAGTCTTTTCCAACACCACATCTCTCTCGATGTGTAGAGAGAGAAGTGACATGTCCCAGAGCCGATATGATGGAACAGAAGCCAAGATGGTGTGTGTGTGGGGGGAGGGGGGCGCGGGTCCTGCTGGCCTCAGTTCTCTCATCTGTGAAATGGGACTCATGACTTTCTTTCCCCGCCAGCTCTCAGGCCCTTTCTTCTCACCAGCCAGGAAGGGTCACTTTTCACCAGCGTGGGGACTCCCCCACACCCCTCCAACGCACCTTCGGCACCACAACTGAAAGAGCCCTTTAAAGCAAGACCCCTCCCAACTTTGGATATCAAGCCCAATTTCTGAGAAGCTGTGGGCTTCTCTGGTGACTCAGAGGGTAAAGGGAGACCCAGGTTTGATCTCTGGGTTGGGAAGATCCCCTGGAGAAGGAAATGGCAACCCACTCCAGTATTCTTGCCTGGAGAATCCCATGGATAGAGGCGCCTGGTGGGCTACAGTCCACGGGGTCGCAAAGAGTGACACGACTGAGAGACTTCACTTTCACTTTATTGTACCTCTCAGACAGTTTCTTGCGGGCACGCTCTCCCCTTTGCTGAGAACACTCCTACATCTTCACCTGGCTAGGCCCCTGACCCAGATGCCCCGCCCTCTAAGAACTTGCCCTGACGTCCTCGTCCACTTCTCTCCAGCCCGCGCCTCACTGCATGGTTGGGGTCTGTATCTGCCCCTCCTGGAGGGAAGCCGGCAGCCACGGTTCTGTGATGGGTTGGTGTAGACCCCGAGGTCCACACTGCTGTGTAGACGCTGGGGTCCTGAGGGTGCCTGGCCCAGAGCGGGCGCTCAGTGGCTGGTTATTCAGTGCGAGTGTGGATGAACGAGAGCTGGGGTTCAGCTCACCCCGCTCCTTCCCAGGATTACTAGTTCAGCAGAGTTTGGCTTGTTCTTTTTCTGACCGACAGGTGAACAGGCGGCTCATGTTCAAAAGATCTGGACTTCCTGATGGGTTTCAGCGAAGGGCTTTTAAAGGTAACCTGAGGAAGGGGGTCTTGGGGTATGTGATCAGCTTGTGCACAATTCTCTGACTGGTTGATGAAGAGGTAACTGGGTGGTTACTCGGGAATCTCAGCCATCACCTTCAGGTTCCAAACAGTCTGGGGTCTGCAGGCTGGCTGGCAGCCTGCAATGCAGTTCACTTTCTTTCCTCAGGAGGGAAAGCATCTGCAGAACAGCTCAAGGACACAGCTCAGGATGTTGTCTGCGGCCCTTACAGAGGAACGGAAGGTCCTAGACTTTGCTTTCACAGCTAAACTTTTTTTTTTTTTTGTCTTGCTTGACTCTGTTCCTTTGTTGCAGCATCTTCTCACCATTTGATTGACTTTGCTCTTTGGAACTTGAGGAAGGCCTAGGCGGCTAAAGGTTTTCTGCAAAGAGGAGGCGGGGAGGCTCTGTTCTAGGGAAGGCCTCCTGGGGTTCTGCTCAGTTTCAGCCTGGAGTCCAGCATCCCCTCCACACCTCGGGCTGGCCTGTGGGTCAGGACCCTGAAGCTCCCCGAGAAGGCAGAGGCTGCACTGAGGGGACCCCAAGTTAGAAAGTGGGTGGGGAGGGCTCACGGGGCTCTGCGTCAGCCGCCACTGGGCCAGGTCTTAGGGACGGGACCGGGTGGGTATGTTTTGCTGGGGGGATGGGAGGAAAGAGATACCATTGGAGCTCAGAGATGGATGGAGTGGTGTCACAGGGCACCTGGGAATACAGCTGACCCTTAGCAGGGAATGGACAGCACAGGATCAGACGAATTAAGAGACCTGAGCTTCTCCCGATGTGCTGTGGGTACCAGGGCCCCGCCCAGAGCTCTGGGCCTGGCAGGTGCCACCCACACATTTGAGGGCAGCAGTGTCTCCCGGAACACCTCGCCTCCTAGGATGGAAGGAAGACCCAGATGCAAACCTCAGCCTCGAGGGGCTGGTCTGGGAGACAGCTGGGCCGCCAAAGACAGTGCCTTGACTGTTCTGACTCGGATGAGGGGCGTGTAACATCTCACCATTGGCTAAACTTGGTGTCTGTTGTGATGGCCAGTGTTATGTGTCGTCTTGCCCAGGCTATAGATCCCAGCTGTTCAGTCAAATGCAAATCTAGATTTTGCTGTGAAGGTATCTGCAGATGTGGTTAAAGCCCACAGTCATCTTAGTTCAGTCTCAGTTCAGTTGCTCAGTCGTGTCCGACTCTTTGCAACCCTGGGGACTGTAACCCTCCAGGCTCCTCTGTCCATGGGATACTCCAGGCAAAAATACTGGAGTAGGTTGCCATGCCCTCCTCCAGGGGACATTCCTGACCCAGAGATCAAACCCATGTCTCTTGCGTCTCCTGCATTGGCAGACAAGTTCTTTACCACAAGTGCCCCCTGGAAAGCCCTGTGGGCACTACACATCTGACCAAACCTCACCCTGGTCTGTGGGGCAGCCTGTTTGATGGGCAGTGACCTGCCTCCCTGCTCTGTTCACCCCTTGACCTCCTGTCTCAAAGAAGGCCCTTTTCCCCCACCCCCGGCCGCCAAGCCTTCCTGGCCTGGCATCACACCCAACCTTTTCCCGTGGGGCCTCAGTCATTCTCAAGGAAACCCACTGACAGAAACAGCCATGTTGCACCAAAAACCTGCTAGATCTTGGGTGAGTTTTTATGCTTTCTGTGCCTCAATTTCACCATCAGTAAAATAAAGACAATTGCAATATCTACCTCGTGGGTGAGAGGATTAACTGGAGTGATATATCCAAAGACTGATCTGGTGCCTAGAACTTGATGGGTGCTCATAAACGTGTATACTGACGTCAGGACAGCGCCATCACCCTCCTCATCAGCACGACGGTCAGGGCCGCCATCATCACCATCATCCTTATACAGTCACCATCTTCCTCACCATCATCACTACCATCATCCTCACCATCACAATCAGTTCAGTTCAATTCATTTGCTCAGTTGTGTCTGACTCTTTGCGACCCCATGGACTGCAGCACGTCAGGCCTTCCCTGTCCATCACCAACTCCCAGAGCTTTCTCAAACTCATGTCCATTGAGTCAGTGATGCCATCCAACCGTCTCATCCTCTGTCATCCCCTTCTCTCGCCTTCAGTCTTTCCCAGCATCAGGGTCTTTTCCAATGAGTCAGCTCTTCCCATCAGGTGGCCAAAGTATCGGAGCTTCAGCTTCAGCATCAGTCCTTCCAATGAATATACAGAACTGATTTCCTTTAGGATTGACTGGTTTGACATCCTTGAAGTCCAAGTGACTCTCGAGAGTCTTCTCCAATACCACAGTTTAAAAGCATCAATTCTTCAGTGCTCAGCTTTTTTTAGGGTCCAACTCTCGCATCCATACATGACTACCGGAAAAACCATAACTTTGACTAGACGGAACTTTGTCCTTTTCAAGGAGGTCACCATTAGTCATTACCCTTACCATAGTTTGGCCCCAGGCCAAACATCAGGGTGGGAACACAGCCCCGCCCTTCAACAGAAAATTTGATGAAAGATTTACTGAGCAAGGCCCCAACCCATCAGAACAAGACTATCATAATCACCATCACCATTGTTGTCACCATCTTCACATCACTGAGCTCTTATTTTGTCCATTCATGTCTTCAGACCAACAGCAGATATTTCCTGAATGAACAGATGAAGGAACAAGTGGAGGATTTATTTAAAATTCTGTTTCCATGGAGATGAATCTCAGCTTGAGGACTTTCTATAGCCTCACACGTCACCTCCTTCCTACTCTCCACATCATCTACATTTTCTTTACAAGAATCTTCAGTGGAAATATAACCAAAGTCTCCATGGGCTGTGATCTGAATGTTTGCATCCCCCCAAATTCACGCATTCAAATTCTAACCTCCAATGTGTGGTATCAAGAGGGGGGACTTTCAGGATCCTCCCCAATGGGACTCGTGTTATTACAAGAGAGACCCCGCCAAGCTCCCTCACTACCCCCACAGGTGAAGACATGAGACGCCTGCAACTCAAAAGAGAGAGCCCTGGCCTTGCTCCGCCCCCCAGACCTGGGAGAAATAGATCCATATGTCTATGAGCCACATGTCTGTGTGTTCTCTCATAGTGGCCTGCATGGACTGAGACCCTCCCCAGAGGTTAACCCCCAACCCAGACGAAGTGGTGGCCACTTGCTAAATGGTGTGTGTGCAGAAAGGAGGGAGGTGGAGGAAGGGAGGGTCACTGCCTTGTCTCTGTTCCCCGCTTCTTCCCACAGTGAATCTGTTTTCATGGAAACAGAAGTGAGGGGGCTCCTCAACACTGGGGAACCAGATTGCATGGGGATTGGGGTGCCAGGCCTCTGTGGTTGGTTCACAGCCTGGCATGGGGCTGTTTCCCAGCCTTGTGGTGTTCTGTTTTATGGCCATCCATGTAGACATGCTTCGAGCATGCAGATGCCTCTGGGCAGGGAGGTCCCATCTTGGACTACTGTCACTCACAGAAGAGGACTCTTGTTTAATCTCCAAAGTCTGTGTAGGGTCCATATGACCCTTTACACATGCTCAGTTCGGTTCACTTCAGTTGCTCAGTCATGTCCGACTCTCTGCGACCCCATGGACTGCAGCATGCCAGGCCTCTCTGTCCATCACTAACTCCCAGAGTTTACTCAAACTCATGCCCATTGAGTCGGTGATGCCATCCAACAGTCTCATCCTCCGTTGTCCCTTCTCCTCCTGCCCTCAATCTTTCCCAGCATCAGGGTCTTTTCTAGTGAGTCGGTTCTTCACATCAGGTGGCCAAAGTATTGGAGTTTCAGCTTCAGCATCAGTCCTTCCAATGAAAATTCAGGACTGATTTCCTTCAGGATGGACTGGTTGGATCTCCTTGCAGTCCAAGGGACTCTCAAGAGTCTTCTCCAACACCACAGTTCAAAAGCAACAAAGCAGATGCAATTACTAGCTGTCAATATCCATTGCACACCTGAGAAAAGGGAGCCCAGGAGGTCAGGAGACCTGCCGAGGTTAGGAGGTGGGGAGATGAGACCAGTCTGCCCTGCTGTGCTTCCTCCAGTCCTCTGCCTTCTCTCCAGGCTTTACATCGCTGGCACCAGGAAGACCCCCAGGAGGGTGAGCCCCCTCCCCACTAGTCACACTTTGTTCTTCAGAAAAGGCTATGCTGGCAGAGCCTCTGGGTGAGGATGGGTAAGAGGGGGTGGGGAAAGCTGAGATGAAGGTCTGGCTTCTGGCTGCTAAGCTGGAGCTGCCGCTGCAGGGAAGATGCTAAGAGGGTTCCTGGAACCAGGGGCCTCCACACACCTTCCCTCATCCTTGCCCTGCTAACCGGCCATTGAAGGGATTGGAAGACTCCCACAGGGTGACTAGGTTCAGCAGCCAACAGCGGTCAGAGGGCGTGGGGAGAGAAAGATCCCCTTCTGAGGGGCTCCAAGAGCCACAGAAGCAGCTCCAAAAGTGTTTCCAGACTGCAGGAGGCTGGGCACCACCCCTCCCAAGTTGTCACCCTCTCTCTCTCTGCCTTTCTCTTCCTCCCCACTCCATCTCCTAAGGTCCTCCTCCTTACCTTCCCTTCCTCATCTCCTTCCTTCCCTCACTGCTCCTCCAATCTTGTTTCCACTTTTTGCCACGCTTCTCGATTCAACAAGCATGGATGCAGTCTCTGACCCTGAGCTGGGTGGGGCTTGGGGAAGGGGAACACGACCCGGCCAGTGAGTGCTTTCTCTAATTCCCTCCGTGTAAGACCCTCTGCCTGCCCTGCACAGATCCCTGCCTCCTCATTCTCCCTAGCTCAGAGCACCCCACAAACACCTCCAGTTTTGTGCCAGTGCATTGGAGGGTGAGGCGCATGGTGACAGGCATCAGAGGAGGAGCTGACCGGCTGGCTAGCATTTCAACCGTCATGAGTCACCGCGGAACCTCCCGTGAAGGTGTTACCACAGCAAGGACCCACCTGGTCCAGAGCAGATGGGCGCAGAGCTCCCTTCTTCCAACTCCACGACGGGAGGAGGAAAGACAAAGCAACAAGCATGAGACCTCTGTGCCCCCTTGCACCCCGCGCCCTCCCACCTAACTTCAGCGCCCCCAGACGGTGCCAGGCGCGGAGATGGCGAGTACTTTCAGCACCACGGACAGCGCCACGGGCGGTGGCCAGGGCGGCGGCGTTCCGCAGCCCGGGAGGCGCCCAGCTCCGCAGCGCTGCTAAACCTTATGTGTTTTTTATATAAAATTTTTCTAGGCTGTTTTACCTGACATCATGCTCCATCCATACCTTGAAGAAGCAGATAAATTCTCCCTCTACAGAAAAGAGAAACAGAACAAAACCTCACAAATTTCATCTCTGGCAGGGCACCACTCTGCTTGAACACTCCATCCACACGACGCAATATCATTAGTCAACTTGGCTTTGTGTGTTCCAGAGAAGCGAGTGTCCTGTGGGCTGGGTTTTGGTGGTCACATCGTGACTACGCCGCTGGCCGCCGCTCCGAGCGCGCCTCCGTATCTTGGGACTTCTTGGCAGAGCCCGCTCCCTCGCCGCGCTTTCTCGCACCGGGTCGATCCCCTGCCGCCCTTGGCGCCAGCGGGACACCTGGAGAGCTGCTAGCACCAAGGGCCGGGGAGAGGCCCTGCTGGCGGGGCTGCTGGCTCCGGTGTGGGCGGCACCGCCGCTGTCCAGCGCGCTGGTGCTGCTCTGCGCCTACAGAACTAAGCTGCGTGCGCGCGCGCGCCTCAGGCGTCTTCCTGGTGAGCGGGTTCCTGGGCCACCGGCTGCTGGCGGCGCTGGGCTTGCTCTTCCTGCTGCTCGGCGGGCTGCGCCGGCGGTCACCGGTAGAGGCTGGCGCGTGCCAGGCCGTCGGCCTCCTGGACGCTTTCTTGGCCTTCAAGGCGGCGCTGACCGTGGTGGCCCTGAGCGCGGACGAGGGGCCGGCAGTGGGTTTCCCGCTGCGTGGCGCTGGCACCCTTCGCCCGGCTCCTGCTGCTGGTCCGGGCGTGGGGACTGCCTCTGGCCTTCGCGCTCCTTGCGCGCTCCTCCTGCTCGTGGCGGGGCTCCTGGAACCTTCGCGTCCTGCTCGCCGCGCCTGCCGTCTGTGTCCCAACGCCGGCGGCGCTTCGCTTCCTTGGCCTCCACGCCACTGCTTCTCCCGCCGCTTGTTCGCGGAGCTCAGTCTGGCTTCCATCAACGTGCTGCTGCGGGTGGCGTGTGGCCACTTCCCCCGGAGCAACGTCCTCGCCGCGTAGGTGAGGTGCAGAGAGCCGTGCTTCCCTCCTGGTCTGGAGGGCGACATCCGAACTGCTGTTACTCCCTTGGCAGGTCGCCCAGAGGAGCCTGCGGGCGCCCTCATCGGCTCAGGCGTTGCAGAACCGGCCTCCCCTGCACACTGCTTACGCGTTTCCACATTGGCTTGTTTGTACGCTCCATGCACCCACACACCTGAAGTCTTCTCAGCAATGACCCTGTGAAGTATGTGTCTGAGGTGGAGAGGAGCTTTTGTGCCAAGCTCTGAAAAGACCCTGATGCTGGGAAAGATTGAAGGTGGGAGGAGAAGGGGCCGACAGAGGATGAGATGGTTGGATGATATCACCGACTCGATGGACATGAGTTTGAGCAAACTCCGGGAGTTGGTGATGGACAGGAAGTCCTGGCGTGTTGCAGTCCATGGGGTCGCAAAGAGTCGGACACGACTGAGCGACTGAGCTGAACTGAGGTCTGTGAGGAGTGGAGAAGGCGGCGGGGAGGGGGTGCCTTCCTTCTGTCCGAATGTGGGGCATCACCACGCCCCTCCTGCAAGTGGATCTGAACAGGCCCCATTTCTGCCCTGCTGAGCCGGTTTCCTAACTGGGGACTCAAGTGTCGGGCTCTGTCTGCTCACTGCTTGGCATGCCTACACCCACTGACTCTCCAGCTGGGGTCACAGCTAGGGGTCACCTCCCCCTTCCCACGCATGGAGCTCCCGTAGCCCCTGCCCCATGCTGCCCCCTCCTCACGCCCCTGATGGTCCAGAAGGCTCCTCCTCACCAAGGGGTCAGTCTGCTCCTCCCTCAGGGACCTTGACCTTGGTTCCCTCTGGGCGGAAGGAAGAGTGTGGGATTGGGGGGCAGGCAGGGAGGGGCTTAGAGGGGGAAGGGGGAAACAACGATCATCCCCTCCTTCCTGCCCCCCCCAAGCCTCCATTACACCACCTTTACAAAAGAAGCCCAGCTCCCTGTCGGGCTCCTCTCTCCAGGCCTGTCTCTGACCCTGCCCTCTCGTTGCCCTGCAGCGTGTGTGTGTGTGTGTGTGTGTGTGTGTGTGTGTGTGTGTGTGTGAGCTGCCTCCATGAGCAGAAGTGGGGCCTCCAGGGGAAGGTGCTGGGATGCTAGGAAGATGAGCATCACCCGCTTTGCCCCATATGTTGTGGGTCTAGGACTAGTTGGGCCCTGGCTGTCAAACCCCTCACCTGGGAGTTCCTGGGGTGAGGGGGAAGGGGGCCCTCTGGCTCATCAGCCTCTGAGGTCTTCCAGATGGGCCCCGAAGGGAATACGACATTCACAGCCCCCTCCTCCATGTCTGAGGCACTAGCCACATCTCAGCTCTTGACAAAGGCACTGGGGCTGGGATGTCACCAGTCCCCATCCAGGGAGGCTGACCCAGGTACAGGCAGGTACGGAGTCTATCTGAGCAGGATGAGCTGTTTCTCATCCTAAGAAGTTTTCAAACTCAGTTAGGCAGACTGGGAGCAACCCCGGCCTGAGACTCAGCATGCCCTGGTCATAGGTTGCGGGGAACAGGGGTGGATGGCTGGGTTGGGACCTCAAGACTCTTCCAGTTGGGTGAGTGGTCTCTTTGCTCCTCCTCCCACACCATTCCCTGGAGACCCTGGCCTGAAGCTTGTAGGAGACTGGGGAAGAGACATGTTTGGGGCCAGCTGGGGACCACGGTCACCGTCTTGTGATAAGGGTCGTGTGGGTCTGCGTTCTTGGGCTTCTTACTCTGAGACCAGGGCCCTGCTGTGGTCAGATCCCCCAGGTGGTCCTCCCAGCCCCCTGGGAGGACTGGGTCCCAGGGGGCTGGGTGCCCCATGGCCCAGGCTGCTGCCCCAGGGGAGAGAACCAGTCAGAATGTGGGTCCTGGCTCCGGGCTTTGTTCACACGTGGTTCTTCTGGGATCTCCTGCAAGGTCAGCCCGTCTGTCCAGGCTGACCGTCTCCTCAGGCCGTTCCGTTTGCAAGGCGTTGCTGGAGGAGGTGGGCGTTCTCCACAAGCCGGGGGCCGCGGAGCTGCTGCGGCAGGCGGTGGGCTCTCTCCTCCCTGTCAAGCTCCGGGTGAGAGTCTGTGCTCAGGGCTGAGTCTCGGGGCTCTTGGCTCGGGTGTGGCGTGGGTTTCTCCTGGATCCCGGGAGCTGTGCTTCCCCACAGGAAGCCTGGCGAGGACTCTAGTCTGAGGAGACTGCATGGGAGCCTTTGTGGATGAAGGAAGGCTTCTCTGTGGGTCAGCAGTTTATCTGACCCAAGATCATCTCTGTGTGTGCACACGTGTGCATGTGTGTGTGTGTGAGCACATGTGTGCAAGCTCATGGGTGCACGCGTGTGTGTGTGTATATGTGTGTGCGCTTCCCTGGGGGCTCAGCTGGTAAAGAATCTGCCTGCAAAGTAGGAGACCCAGACCCAATGTAGGATCTTCCTGGTGAGGAAGATCCCCTAGAGGAGGGCTCGGCAATCCACTCCTGTGTTCTTGGCCTTCCCTCATGGCTCGGACAGTAAAGAATCTGCCTACAATGCGGGAAACCTGGGTTTGATCCCTGGGTCGAGAAGATGCCCCGGAGGAGGGCATGGCAACCCAGTCCAGTATTCTTGCCTGGAGAATCCCTACAGACAAGAGGAGCCTGGCGGGTTGCAGCCCATGGGGTCGCAGAGTCGGACAGGGCTGAGCCACTAAACACGTGCCTGAGTTTCCACAGCTGGAGTTGGCAGCTCTTTCCAGACAGTAAGCTGTGCTGTTCCCAGACTCAGGGCCTCGAGGCCGCTCCCTGGACACCCATGCTGGGGCCCAGAGCCACTCACCCAGCTACTGTCCCGTCTGCCAGCTGCACTCCTCTGTGGTTCTAGAACCTTCCGAACCTCGAGAGCACAGGAGTGCGTGTTTGAAGGTGGTCACCACTGCCAGACCACCCACCCAGCGGCCCAGCAGGCCAGCGGAGCTCATGTTCTCTGTCACCATCAGTTCTTAAACTTCGGCATCGTTGGTGCCCACCGCGACCTCCTGGGCAAGTGCCCAAGTTCTGAGGCAGCGGCCGACCCCCTCTGTGGACCTCCCTCTCTGCCCGCAGTCCCCCTAGGTCCTGGCTGCATACCCAACTGGCTGCTGCTGAGGAGACCCTCACACCCAGCGCCCACCCAGAGCCGCTCTCTGGACACAGACTGAGGGCCCAGCCAGGCCTCCGTGGAGCCCAGCAGACCATTGCTCGGGACCCGAAACGGCCGCTCGACTTGGGGCGGAGGTCGTGGAGGGCGGCAGCTGCGGAGTGGAGGCGATGACGGGGGCTGGGCTCACGGCTGCAAGGCAGCCCCGGGGCAGCGGCTTGCCCTCTCTGAGCCTCAGTTTCCCCACCTCCTTTCGGAGGCTGTCGCGATGCTTTCAAGGTGGTGGGTCGGCAGGCACCCTCTGCGGTACCCAGTGAGCAGCAGGTCTCCTGTAAAGGGAGAGCTGTCGTTACAGGTAAGGTGGCACCCTCGCTCCGGGTCTGCTGGGGCGGCCCAAGCGAGCCACCTGGGGTTTCCAGCCTGGTTATTAACATCGCCCAGGGGCAGGAGCTAATCCCGTGGAGAGTCTAGTTTGCGGCTCCCACGCCTCACGTCGGGGTGGGAGGCTCCAGCGAGCGCAGGAGTGGGTCCCCTGGGAAGTCTTGTCGTCTGCTCCCTGTGTTCCCATTCTATTCCTCGTGATGCGTGGGGGCTGGACTCACTGGTCACACCTGCATCCTGTCTGCCTTCTTTGGGGTCTATTTCCTACAAAGGGCCAGCATCTTGACTGGCATGCTAAGTTGTTACAGTCGGGTCTGACTCTGTGTGACCTCATGGACTGTGGCCCCCCCAGGCTCCTCTGTCCATGGCATTGATTCTCCAGGCAAGAATCCTGGAGTGGGTTGCCGTTTCTTTCTCCAGTCTTGACTGGGGAAGCATGTAAAAAAACATCTGGGTCCCAGTCTTTTCTGACGAGGATACAAGAGCATGTGGGCCCTGTCCGCACCTCTCAAGGGTCCCGTTGAACCTTCCGTTATGGTTGCAAGGTGGTCAGGAGAGTTATGGCAGCCGGTAGAGTCCAGGCATCCAGAGCAGCAGTCTGGGGGAGATGGGGGGAGCTGAGGCCGCCCTCCCTGACTGCAGCCCGTCAGCTCAGCCCCGAAGCCCAGAGAGGGCGGGGCTTCGTTTGAGTGGCAGCCTCGTCCTTGGCCCAGTGGTCCCATCCCCGGTGGAGCCAGCCACTGTGTCATCGTCTCCAGCTGGACCCAAGGCACGGTGTTCGGGAGCTGAGTGCCCATCTGTCACGGTTCACGGTGCCAGGAGAGAAGGGTGCTCAGACAGAAGTAGGTCCTCAGAGGATGGGGTTCTACCTGGCAAGTGAGCGAATGAATGAGTGGATGGGCTTGATTCCCTCCTCAGTTCTGTTCATCGCTGTTTCCTTTCTTCCGGCTCCACGTTTCCCCTGCAGAAACAGGGGTGGGCGTTGTGATTGAATCGGGGGATGCCTCATCCATGGACCCTGCAAAGCCCGCAGCACTGGCCAGGGAGAGGCGTTCATTCCTTCCTCACACACACACACACACACACACACACACACACACATGACTGTCAGCACTTCTGGCCGCTTCAGGCGTTAGTAACAGTTGAGAGCCTGGTGGAGCCAGGCTCTTAGTTAGTTGGAGTTCGTTTCCAACTCACTGGGTGTCCTTGGCGGCTGACTTCTCCAGCACCTCCCCACAGCAGGATATATTTAAGTGCTTTGTAAATTATAAGATGCAATTCAAATAAAGCAAATTATTTGAGGGAATAATAACTATAGATAGCGGGTCAGGGAGCAGTTAAAACATAAACCACCGAGGAGGTTCAATGAAAGCCATAATAATTCCAGCCTTGGGCTGGGGTGTGGGGGGGGGGGGGCGGTGGCTGCAGGTGTGAGAGGTGGTGACTGGCTCACTGCCCTGGTTCACAGTAGGCGCATTGACCTAGAGCCCCTTGGGGGCCCCCTGGGGAACCCCCAATGCTTGCAAAGGAGAGCGTGGTCCCCTTGTCTGCGACTTCACGGCCAGGCTGTCAACCTATAGGTTAAACCCTCTCTTCCTCCTGGGATCTTCTCTGGGGCGGGAGAAACATGCCAGCCAGTGGGGCTTGGACCCCATGCCACTCGGGCACAGCCCTGCCCGGTTACAATCTGCTCTTATGGCCTTAAATCCATTTGAGGACACGTGTGTATCGTGTCCCATGGAAAACGCCACAGCGGGAAAGGGACTGCACTTACTGGAGGGGGCGGGTCTTCCTCTCCGTCTTCTGCCTTCCCCGGAGTCCCTGCGGAATTGTCCAGAAGGCTGCTCAGGCACAGGCCCCTCCCGGAGGAGTGCTGTTAGTCGTGTCTGTGCCTGGCATTCTAGAACATTCGCTCTGTCAGCTGATGTGGCTTACTCACCGTGTTGTCTTTCATCCCGGGCTTGTGGTCTTTTTTTTTTTAAAGATCCTTTCCACGTGCACTGAAACATATTGCAAAACGGGTTCCTGTCCCAGGAACTCTGTGAACTGATAAATACTTTATTCAAAGGGTCTCCCACTTCTCTGGGAAGGAGAAGACGCTGCCTTTACCGTAGATTGAAGCCAGCTGTCCGTGAGCCGGAGTGCGGGTCCCCGGCTGGGCCTCCGGGATGACCCCGAGCGGACCCCGCACCACGTGTGCGGGGAGGGGCGCTCAGTTCTCCGATGTCCGGAGGACCTGAGACCCACAGGGTGGGAACCACGCACCCCTGCACAGGGGGAGGCTGCCGGCTTCCCCGCCAACAACTCCAGGCAGAGGGCCACGTGGGAGTGGGTTGTGTCTCTCCGGGCCCACAGGGTCAGCCCTGAGCCTGTGTTTGGAGAGTCCTCCTGCTTGAACTAAACACGGTAAGTTTCACTGCCGTCCCAGACACGGCATGGGGAGGTGTGGCTGGTGGAGTGGGGTCCTGGTGGTTCCCCCATACCTTAATGCTTCAGCCAGGCACTGAAAGAGGGGGTGCTCAGGAAAGCATCTCCAGACTGACCGGGGAGTGGCCCCCCAATCACCCACAGGCTCCTGGCTGCTGAGCCAACCCCGCCTGGTCACTGAGAGCCCCTTGCTGGGGTCAGTCTCTGGCTGCGAGTTGGTGAAGTGGCAGGTGAGCGATGGCAGAGTCTCTGTTCTTTGCCGAGGCCCCGTGCAGCTTCTCACCACATGGTGTCTTATTCCACAGGCTGCCTCTTCGGCTGGTCCCCTGGCTCAGGCAGCCGAGTCCTTGCAGACTCAGGCCCCGTTGCCTCTGCTGGCTCACCTGCCCCATTCTGAACCGCAGGTCTCATGCCTCTGGCCCACTGTCCAGCGGGCTGGCTTGGCTGGCTGGGATTCAGTGGGTGGTGAGGATTTGGCTCTTGGAAAGGGTTAACCTTGCCTCTGACTTGTCCCCGATGCTTCATCTGGTGGGTCAGACTCTCTTGGCTAAAAAGATTTTGCAAGAGGTTGTTCCTTCCAACTTTACTGGGGAGGAAAGAGGGTGATCCTAGAGGGGATTACCAAATTCTTCTCCCTATGTCTTTAAAAACAACAACAGCTAACACTGCTCTTTCTCATCCAATCTGAAATGCCTCTGGTTTAAAGCTGTCTTGTTATTTTTATGCACTGCTCAGACAGAAGAACCAACCCGACCGGAGGACTGTAATCGGAGGCGTGAAGCTAAGGGCTCAGGATTAGAAGTGCACCCACTTGCAGGAGGGGACAGCCAGGAGACTCATCTGCGCCCACGTTGGTACACAGGGGTGGGAACACACCTCCTCAGGAACAGGCATCACCAGCTGGCACTCAGGAAGCCTGGGGTCTAGCATTCACCCAGGGCCAGAAACCTCAGGGGAGAAATCAAAGGAATGTGCCCAGAGTCTGGCAGGGCAAGGCCAGGGGGTTCTGGAAGGATGAGGCTGCAGTCCTGGTGGGCCGAGGGCAGCGTGGAAACTCCTAGGCTCCGGAGGTGCTGACACGTGTGGAGTGAGCAGCTCCTTCTCTGAGCTGAGGATGGATCGACGCCTTCTGCCCACGTGCACCGCGTTGCCATGCCAGCTTCTGGGCTAAGCTGTGCGTCCTGTGCCTCAGGACTGAGTGTCAAGGGATTCCAGGGTCCGGCCTCCTCGCCGACCAGGACAGTTGGTAAAGGAGACCCACAGAGGCTCCTGGCTCCAAAGATGGTCTGAGCCAGTGGCCCAGCTCGGGAGGAACCTGGCCCAGGGACAGTGCTGGGCTGAGGACCTCCGTGTCTGGCCCGCAGCGTCCCCAGTGCCCAGGCAGCAGCTGGACCTCAGCGGTGGGGCTGTGTGCAGCGGCCGGCGGGTAGATGTGTGCACATCTGGAAAGCAGAGTGAGCACCTGTCCAGCTCCGTGGAGGCGGTGGTTTCACAGGTGTTGGCTGAACTCCAGAGGAGTCCTGACCCTGGGAGCAGAGAGGGGCTCTAGCAACCACCTTTTTCCTCACCTGGGGGCTGAGGTCCTGGGCCTCCCTCCTCCCAGGGCCCTGAGGCCTCCTCCCAGATGACTGCGGGTGATGCAGGCAGGAGACTGGGGGAGGGGAGGGGAGTGGGAAGGGGCTGTCTCAGAGCCCCAGGTGCAGACAGGGGTTTGCACTCCAACACCCTGGAGTTGGGGTGCCTATGCTGGGCTCCCAGCTTCTGGGGGTGTGTGGCGGGTGGAGACATCCTGGAAAACATGTATGCCACCACCTGGGCGTCCATCAGCTCCTTTAAGGCGTCCAGTTTAGGATTGCCACATTTCACTGCGGATCCTTGGGGTCAGACCCCCGCCCATGTCCTGCGGGGAGGGGACTTCTCCACAGGGTGCAGGCTCAGAGATCGGGGGTGGGGGGGGGGCGCCCAAGGTCATGGAATAGACCTTTGAGGTGCATCCCCCAGCCTGTGGCAGGGGGGCATAGTGGGGACACTCCATCACTCCCTTGCTGGGACTAAGGCCCGGAGCTGGGGGTAATAGGCCTGGCCCCCCGGACGGTCTGGTCCAGGGCAGGCCAGGCCCCCGCCTCCCCGGCTCCCTCACAGGCCCCTCGGTCCAGAAATAGGGGTTAGTAGGCAGTATCAGCGGAGGATCGGGAGGTCATGTGGGAGGCGGAACCCAGCCCCACCGGGGGCTCTCACCCCTGGGGGCGGAGCGGCGGCCTCCGGAAGCGGGCGCGCTCACCGCTAGGCGCGCGGTTCCTGGCGCCGCCGCTGTAACCCGACTCCGCGCCCGCGGGGGGCGGGAGCCGAGCGGCGCTGCGCCCCGGCCCGAGTGCCACATCACTCGCCCGGCCGCCCTGCCCGCCGCCCACCATGCGGCCCCCGCCGCCGCTGCTCCTCACCATGCTGGTCCTCGCCGCCGCCCGGCCCGGGTGCGAGCCCGCCTGGGGCCCCGAGGGTAAGGCGGGACCTCCCGGCCCCGGGGGTGGAACTCGGCGCCCCCGGAACCGCCAACTTTACCCCGCGTGACCCGGGGCTCCAGAGAACGTCCCCCAAGTGGGCACCCTGTGAACCCTGGATCTGGGGGTCTGCACAGGAGGGGGCGCCTGGTTCGCTGAGCGCATCCAAGCTGGGACCCTGGGGTGGAGCGCACACGCAGGTTGGGGGTCAACGGAGATGCCCAGCTCTCGGCACCCAGGGCTCCAGCAGGGGCTTCTTCTCGGTCTGGGCACCTATGGCGGAGCGGGGCAGAGGGGGTGTCCTGCAGGTGGGGTCCAAGGGAGCAGGTGCCGGGACTTTGCAGGAAGGGAGGGCATCCGAGGTCCCCAGTCCTTCCAGGAAGGGGGCAGTCTCTGGACCCCTTCCTCCCAACTCCGTGATGTGGACAGTGGCGTCTCCAGAAGCTGGTGCAGAGGGCCAGGGAGGGGGAGCGGTCCCTGATGGGGAAAGGGGGTGCTCCTGGAGGATTCTGGGGGCAGGGGGACGGTGGGACTCAGGGAGCGTCCAGGGGCTGCCCCCCGGGAGGGTGATGGGAGGCACCTGGGAATGGGGGTGTGGGGTGGGGACAGGGGGCCAGCTGGGGCCTGGGCTGTGGTCCTCACCACACTGCCTTCTGGGTGGGCCTGTTTCCCTTCACATTGAAAGGTGAGGGTGCGTCTGGTCCACCGCCCTCAGGGTCCTTAGCGGCAGACACCTGTGACCCAGATGGCCGGGGGGGTTCCCTCCCACACTGGGGTCTGGGCGTGTCGGATTCTGAGTCTCTCAAGCGCCGGAGGTTTGTGGACACCCGAGAATTTGCTGGCACCAGTCAAGTGGGTTGTGCCAGGAGCAGAGTCCCTGCAATGTGCCAAGCCCCTCTCTCCCTTTCCTTCTCTCTCAGCTCAAGTTGAATTTTCTCTCCACCTCTGTCCCACCTTCACCTCTTCCCTCCCCACTTTCTACAGAAAGGCACCAGGCCGGGCCGTGTGTCTGGGTGTGTCTGAGTGTGTGCCCACACTTGTGTGCACACGCGGGATGCAGAAGGTCATGCAGAGGGTGTCATGGATGGAGCCTCCCCCGAGACCCCCGGAAGTGTCCACTACTATAGGCTTGTCAGGGAGCACAGACCCCCTCCTCCAGGAAGCTCTCCCTGACCTGCCCTTTTCCCAGGGAGAAGTGCAGACCCTCCTCTGGACCCAGGCTGCCCCTTTCTCACCTGGAGGCTCGGGCAGGTTGGGTCTCTGTCTTCCCCTCCATGGCGGCATCAGTGCCTTTTTCTAGAATAATCCCTTTTTCCAGTGGGATCTCCTGACAGTTGAGCATGTGTGGTCCATGGAAGCCCAGTGCCTTTTCCAGACCGCAGAGTGACGAGGGCAGGGCCGGGCAGCTTGACTCCAGGCCGCTATGTCCAGGACTGTCCTTGTCCTTCCTGTCTTACTGTCCATGGGCTCAGAGCAGGCAGGCCTAGACCCTCCCCCCTGCCTGTCCCTTGCCTTCCTCCAAGTCTTTATCAGGAGCCTGGAATTTGAGGCAGTTTCCATGCTTTGAGGGGCCATGCAGGTCTGGGTTCAAATCCTGAATTCTCTGGACCGCTATGTGTCCTTGGGTCGATGAGCTGACCTCTCTGCCCTCATCCTCTTCTTGTTGCCCATCTAAGACACCCCCACCCCCGGCAGTCTTGCTCCCTTGGTTGAAGACACGCTGACACCTTGTGGTCAAGAGGTGTAACGGTCACATGTGGACTGCTCAAAAGCAGCCTTTGGACAAGCGCTGTCCAACACGCTGATGCCAACCCCAAAAACATCGCCTAACGTTTCCCAAAAGCTACTCACAAGAGATAATGAGAAACAGGTGAAATTAAATTTAAGAATGAATTTTATTTAACCTGATATATACACAATATTGGGGCTTCCCAGGTGGTGCTAGTGGTAAAGAAGCTGCCTGCCAAGGTAGGAGATGCAAGAGACCTGGGTTCAATCCCTGGGTCCAGAAGGTCCCCTGGAGGAGGGCACGGCAACCCACTCCAGTATTCTCGCCTGGAGAATCCCATGCACAGAGGAGCCTGGCGGGCTGCAGTCCGTGGGGCCCTAGAGAGTCAGACATGACTGAAGTGACTTAGCACGCATGTGCAGTATCGTTCTGGTGCTTTGTCATCAATATAAAAATCACGAATGAACTATTTTGCATTCTTTTTTTAGTGCCAGGTCTGCAAGTTGGTATTTTACACCTGAAACACACGTCCGTTTCAAGTCACGGCATTTCAGGTGCTCAATGCTCACGCGGGGCTGGTGGCTACCATCCTGGATGGGGTGTCCTCTCGACCCCACCCCGGCCCGAGCTCCCCCAAGGCCCCCAGTGGGGCTTGCTTGTTGTTTTGAGTCCCCCAAAGATAGGTTGAAGTCCTAGGCACCCTCCCCCATGCCTATGACTGTGACTTGACTGGGACCCGGGGCCTTTGCGGGTTTGGCTACATTAGGAGGAAGGCACAGGCTGGGCTCTGAACCCCGTGACTGCTGTCCTTGGAAGAAGGTGGGAATTTGGGCACAGCACACCGGAAGGAACACGGGTGACAGAGGCAGGGATTGGGGTGATGTGGCCTCAGTTGAGGGTTGCTGGGGGCCCAGGAGGACTCTTCCCCAATCCTGCGGAGGGGCGTGGCCTGCCAGCCAGGGTGTCATGGCCTTCAGAACCGGGAGAGGATCAAGGCCTGTTCCACCAACCTGTGGGTCTTTGTTACGGCCGTCCCGGGAGGTGAGCCCGCCGTCTCTCTCTTGCTCCTGATAGCCACGTTGGAGGCGTCAGTTACCTCGTCGGTAGATGCTGCCCCCCTGTCCATCCCACTGGGCACTGCAATCTTGTGGGTGGGTCACAAGGGGCCGTGCCCCCTCCTTCCTGGGCCACCCCGAGCCACTGTGTGCTGGGCCCTCAGTAGACCCTCACTAGACCCTCACTAGACCCTGCCGTCAGCGCCCCTTCGTGGGACCCTCCAGTAAAATGGTGCCAAGTCGCCCAGTCGTGTCCGTCTCTTTGTGACCCCATGGACTGGAGCCCTCCAGACTCCTCTGTCCATGGGATTCTCCAGGCAAGAATCCTGGAGTGGGTTGCCATTTCCTCCTCCTGGGGATCTGCCCAACCCAGGGACGGAACCAGCGTCTCTGGCATCTCCTGCACTGGCGGGCGGATTCTTTACCACTAGCGCCACCTGTGAGCAACAGTGGGTACTCCTGTTATCACCCCCATTTTACAGATGGGGAGACCGAGGCCCAGAGAGGAGCTTAATTCCCGAGCTTCAGCTTTCTCATCTGTGACTTGGGGAGGCTTGAAGCCACGTGCAACCAGGAGGGATCCGCTTGTCAAATCCACTCACGTCCAGGCAGCTGAGTGGGCCTGATGTTTTGAAGGAGCTGGCGTGTGGGTAACTGCTGTGTTCCGGCCTCCTCTGTCCACATTTTCCTGCGGCCAGCAGACGCCCCAGGGCCAGTGGGAGTTCTGCTCGCCAAGTCTGAGTGCGTCTTCAGGTTTGCCCCGCTTGGCTCTGGCCTAGCACGCGGCAGGCACAGACTTGGCATCCGGATACAGGTGTGAGGAGGGGCGGGGCCTTGGCGGGAGCCGTTGATCTGGGGAGGCCTGGGGCTCCTGAGTTGACAGGTGTGGCGTCACATGGGTCAGTGAGTGTGAATTCTGTGTGTGAGCGCTGGGCATGAATGCTCCCAGGGGGGTCCAGCTCCGACTGGATCCATTCGTATGTTCCCCGAACACAGATGGGCAGATAGCACAGCGTCCAAGCAGAGACAAGGGCGGTTTCCTGTCCTTCCTTTATTTCCATGTTTTGGTTCGTCTTCACGCCTCCTTGGGCTGCAGAGGGCAGTGGACGCAACCTGGGAACAGCTTAGACGGGAAAGGCTTGGAGTCGGGTGATGGGAGTCGGGCACGTGCTTGGAAGTTGCCAGGCCAGCAGGGGGCTCAGGGCGCCTGGGGTTCTCACCCACCGCCAGCCCCGTCCCAGCGCACGTAGCAGGGGCACCCAGGGCGGGGTGGCGGGCAGCTGCAGCCCTCTCTGTCGTGTTGAGGGGAAGCCCTGTTGCCTGGATGCTTCAGGAAAATTGCCCGAGTGGTTCCAGCCGGCTGGGACACCTGGAGTCCTTGGTGACAGGACGCCTTGAACGTCTCCTTCCCGAGACAGCTTAGGGAGTTGGTCTGCGGGGGTTCAGGGGCTGTGGCTGCCCCGTCCTCGGTGGGGGAACCGTGGTCTATGTCGGGGGTACTATGTGTAGAGGCGGCTGCTCCGCTAGCCTAACAGGACCCCCCACCTGTATCCCCCCGCTGGGGGCTCACGTGTGCTTGGGCAGGCTTCCGTGACCCGGGGTTGTGAAGTGAGTCCTAAGAAGCAGCCTCCATCCTTGTTGGACCGTGGTCCAGGCCTGGGTTCCAGATGAAGATTGGGCTTGGGACACTTCCCCTCTGGTCCCAGCTCCTTCCCCGCTCTTCCTGTCTCTCTGCCCGCCCCCCACCTCCCTCTGCACCCACTTCTGATTTCTTGTTTCCTGCACTTCCACCCCCCACCTGCCCATCCACCGCACCAGCTGAGCCACAGATCTGATTTCCATCTCTCTTGGCTCTCCCAAAGCCCTCGGGTCCTGCCTCTGACGGGGGGTGGGGGGCACCTAGCCGGCGGCGTTGGTTAATTGGTTTCAGTGGGCTTCCCAGGGTCTCACTGTTGGTTCACATGTGCGGGGCTTGGGCAGGACCCTGGAGCTCACGGTTCCAAGGACAGTTTGTGGGTACGTCCTCGTCTCAGGAAACGGGCCGGCCCACTGCAGGGTGTCCCGGAGGGGAGAGGGCCATAGCCCGCGTGAGTCTTGGGGGGACGAGGAATCCCGAGGGGTCAGAGTTGGGGATAGGGGGCCTGGTACAGGCTCTGAGGGCTGCTTGGTAAAACGTGGGAATCTGGGGAGAACTGGTTCAGCTGCAGGAAGCTAGAATCGGCCCCAGTGGATGTATTCACACCGCGGCGATTGGCCAGCAGTTCAAGTCAGGGCTCTGCCTTCTGTTAGGGAAGCCGAGTGACCTGAGACTCAGTCTTTCCGCTCGTGGGATGAGGGGGACGGCCACGTGGACGTCAGAGGGCAGCTGTGGTGGGGAGGGTAGGAGGGCCTGGGGGACCGGCCCTGTGAGGAGCAGCGGGATTTGGGGACAACTGACGGTGTCGCCCTTTCTCTCCACAGGTGGATGCCCAGGGTCGGCAGCTGCGGACAGCGGTACGTACCTCGACCACCCGATTTTGTTTTGTGGGAGTGAATGCAGGCCCTCCACGCTGTCGAAGCCTTTGGGGGGGCAGAACCTGGGGTTCTGCAGTGGGTGATGAGTAAGAGGGCCCGTCGATCAAACACAGACCCAATGAAAAGAGCAAGAAATCAGGCAAAACAAGAAAGGGAGGCCCTTCCCTCTATGCAGTTGGGCTCCCACCCCTGGCTCTGCCCTGGGCTCCAGCAGGAGGTCTCTTCCATCCCTCCCTCTTCACGCCCCCACCCCAGGCGGGCTCGAGGAGGTCTGGGGTCTGACCTGACGTGCGCGTGTGCCGCGCTGGCTGGCTCTGCACCCTGTGTGTTCTCGGCACCTGCGGAGTCCACGGCTGGGACAAGCCCCTCCCCACCTGGCCCTGAGTTCCTCGTCCCTAAAGTGAGGAAGGGAGCACGGATCTCCTGGGATGTGGATCTGGTGTATCGGAGGTGCTCAGGGCAGGCATATTTTCAAGGCTCCTCCTGCCAGATTTGGGTGTTGGGGTATTCTGAGCAGGACTGGATTTTTTTATGTTTAAGTGAAAGTGAAAGTGACCCAGTCGTGTCCGACTCTCTGCTATCCCAGGGACTGTGTAGTCTGTGAAATTCTCAGGCCAGAATACTGGAGTGGGTAGCCATTCCCTTCTCCAGGGGATCGTCCCAGCCCAGGCATCAAACCCAGGTCTCCAGCATTGCAGGCAGATTCTTTATGAGCTGAGCCACCAGGGAAGCTGGTAAAGAATTATTTTTTTCAAGTAGGACAATATTTTTGCTGAACAGAACTCAACCATGTGCCTTAACGAGGCAACCCCTTGGCTGGGCTGGCTTTCCTGGACCCAGTCCATGGACATGGAAGCTGAGACCCAGAGCGGCCTGCCGGGCCCTCTCACGGGTCAGCCTGGGGGCCGTCTCTGGTCCTCCCGAAGGCCCTGGCTCCCTCCGCCGTGGGCCTTGTCCTGGCTTCTCCGTGCTGCCCATCCCTGCAGGTTCCGGTCCTGAGTGGGGTTGGCTTGAGCAGAGTGGTGCTTACTAGGCAGGTGTCTGAGCACATCCTGGGGGGGAGGTCATCGTGGGAGGGAGCGCCCCGGTGACCCCGCCGTCCCCCCCTCCCACCAGCCACGTGCGTGGACCTGCAGCTGCAGAGCTGCAGCGACGTCGCCTACAACCGGACGGCCTTCCCCACGCTGCTGCAGCACCGGTCCCGGGCGGCCGTGGAGTCCAGCCCCGAGTACGTCCTGCTGAGCGTGCTGCATCACCTCCTGGAGGGCCAGTGCAACCCCGACCTGCGCCTGCTGGGCTGCGCCGTGCTGGCCCCGCGCTGCGAGGGCGGCCGCGTGCGGAGGCCCTGCCGCCACGTCTGCGGGGCGCTGCGCGAGGCCTGCCAGCCCGCCTTCGACGCCATCGACATGGCCTGGCCCTACTTCCTCGACTGCGGCCGCTACTTCTCGGGCCCGGAGGAAGACTGCTACGACCCCCTGGAGAAGCTGCGAGGTGGGCTCCGGGGGGGCCCTGCGGTGGTGAGCAGCTGGGTGGCCGGGCGGGCCCACAGGACACGCGTTGGGAGGGCAGTGCCTCGGCCAAGGCGGAGGCCCTGGGCGCAGGAGCCCGGCTGGGAGGGCAGAGATGTGAGGGGCCTGAGTCCTGGGTGGCACTCTCCCGCCCCTCAGAGAACCGTGGGGTACTGGTGTGGGGGAGCCTGTCCCTCTTGAGGCCTGCCTGGCAAAGCCTGTGATCGCCTGTGGCCGCTCCTGAAAGATCACACGTGGGATGTTGGCTGGAGTGGCAGCCAGACATCTCAGAGCGGGGTCCGGGGAACCCTGTGGGCTCAGGGGAGCCGCCCGGAGGGGCTGCAGAAACGGGCTTTGGTTTCTCAGACAAGTGAGTGGAGGTGTGGAATGGGCAGCCTGGGGTGGTAGTGAGCCCCCCGTCTCCGGGGGAGTGCAAGGGGCTCCCGGGGGACACGTGGCTGCGATGTGGGGGGATGGGTGACGAGTGCCTCTGCAGGCCTCCCTGCCCCCGGCTAGGCTTCCTGAGTGAGTGAGACGGGATGGCTGCAGTAACAGTGGGAGCCTCGGTGGCCCACGAGGAGAGCCCTCTGTGCTGGCCCGGACCGCAGCCCCCGGGCCGCACGCAGCTCCTGAGAGTTGGGAACGTGGCTCAGGTGACTGGGGATTTAAGTTTGATTTTCCTTGATTGTAATGAATTTGAGCTTAAGTGCAAATAGCCACCCGTGGCCAGTGTGTGACACCAGGCAGTGTGGGACAGTGGCTTCTGGCGTCTCACACAGTGATGTCACAAAGCTCCCAGGGAAGTCCACGTGATCTGGGGTCAAGTGTCACACACGCGTTGTCTCATTAAGACCCCACAGTGACCCTGAATACGGGTGCAGCCGTTTCACAGATGACCAAGTGGAGGCTCTGGGAAGGCCACCAGCAGCAGGGTGGGGGCTGGTGTGAGCCAGGCTGGCCACTGACGGATGGATGGGTCGATCAGTCCACGCACTTGATGGTTCTCAGGTGCCCGCTGTGTCCATGGCTCCCGCCTGGCAACCAAGGTGGTGGGGGGTGGCTCTCAGGGGCGCCTCGGGCTGGCCCCCAGCGAGCCCTGGCTTCCCGCTCGGCCACTCACTCACTGATCCTGGAGCTGAATCTGGGAGGGAAATGGGAGTGCCATCTACCTGCAACTTCTTTGTGACTCAGTGGTCCATGGGCCGCACTTTACAGGCAGACAGGGACTGTCCGCCCGGGAAGAAGCAGGAAGTGTGGCCGGGTGGGGCCTGAGAGGCAGAGGAAAGGAGCCTGACATCGCTGTGGGGCCAGGCCCGCCTGCCTGCCCCGGGGAAGCCCGCAGAGTGGGCTGGAGGGAGTTTATTTTGGGCCAGTCTGCCACCAAATTGATGGTTCCGTCTGCTTTCTTCTCCCTCAGAAACCATTTTGAGCAGAAACGAAACCACAGGGCAAGTGAGACGCTTGGGAAAACTGTCCACTGTTAGTGCCCCTGCCCTCCAAGACCAGCCCGCTGGGACCTGCATCTTCCCGTGCAGATACCCCACGGGAGGGGGCGGCAGGGAGCCCCTGGGCCGGCCTTGGGGTGCTCCTGTGAGCGGGAGGGGTCCCGCCAGCTGGTCTGGGGATGGCTGTGATAGACAGCCTACCTACGCCTGGAAGCCCAGACTGTCTCCTGAGCAAGCTTTGCAAATTTGGGGGATAAAACACACCTTTGCTACCCCTCTCCCTCCCCGCTCCCTACCCCATCACCACGGACGCCCGACACCCGGGGACACAGAATCACCCAAAGTCAGAAGGCCGCCAAACCGTGGTTTTCCTTGAGGACCCTGTCCCTATGCCTCTGCCTTGTATTCTGCTGCTCTGTATGTTACGAAATTTCCAGACTAACCACATACGCCTGCTCTTCACCCATGCTAGGAGCTGCGTGGCTGTGTACGCCTGCCGGGGGCTGTGACTCGCTGCCCACGTCAGGCTTCACAAAGGGAACTTTAATTACAAACGCAGACACGTCATGTCTGGGGAGCCATCCGAGGGGCCTGTGGGGGTCCCGACACCCCAGGCTCCCCAGGGCGGGGCCGGGGGTGGGGGTGAGGGCCGCGGCAGCCCCAAGCTGACCCCTGGTGCCCGTGCCCACCTCCCCCTCCGCCCCCAGGAGGCCTGGACATCGAGGAGGCACTGCCCTCGAGCCACCCGCACACCTTCATTCAGTTCACTCACCACTCCTACGCCCAGATGGTGCGCGTGCTGAAGCGGACGGCGGCCCGCTGCGCCCACATCTCCAAGACCTACAGCATCGGGCGCAGCTTCGACGGCCGGGACCTGCTGGTCATCGAGTTCTCAAGCCGGCCTGGCCAGCACGAGCTGAGTAAGCCGCTGCCGCTGTTGGTGGGGGTGGGGCAGGGTGAGTGGTCTGGGCTGGGAGAAGGCACCAGCCCGCTTGGCCTTGGGGCACACGAGCCGGTTCCCGGTCCTAATCAAAGCCCCCCATGTTTGGGGGACGGGGTGGGTGGGGATTTGGGGCTTGCTGGGGGCACTGGGGTGCTGGCCACATCCCACCAGGTGTGTGCGCCCACTGCCACAGCCACGCTGGGCGTTGGGGAGGAGGCGGCCAGGAGGGTCATGGCCCTGTAGGTGTGGGCTGCAGGCGTCGCGGGGCTTGAAGTGAGGGGTGTACGGTGACCGCAGGCCCATTGGGCCTTGTGCATCTCTAGTGAAAAACTTAACTGTGCGTTTTGTTGTTTCTGCAACCTTGCCCTGGTGCACCTGGACTCCAGGCAGGTATGTGGGCGCTGGGTCCTGGTCCCTGACAGCTCCTCCTTTGAGTGGCTTGGTCCGAATTCACAGAGCGTCTTCCCGTTTATTTAAAACCCAAGTCCATTTCAGCTCCTTGGAGGCTAGGTCCAGTTTGGAGCTGGGGAGCCACGTGGGAAGGGCTGGATCTTACTGTCCCTGGAGCCGCGCTCTTGCAGGCCTCAGGGCGGTCAGACCCTGCCCCAGTCCTGGTTCACCTGCCGTGACTGGGAAGGCCCTTCCAGCCTGCAGTGCAGATGCTGGAAAAAATGACCGTGAAGCAACTTCAGGGGCAGGTCAAGGAAAAGGCGCTGGGCTCCGGGGTGGGGAGTGGGGGTCCGGCCCCGGAAACCCCGATGTTCTGGCAAAGACTCGGCGCCCTGGCTGGTCGGCCTGTTTCCTGGGAGGCAAAGATGAGCACCCCCGGCTCTGGGGCACCAAGAGCAGCTGGGCACAGGGTCCCAGGCCTTCTCCCCGGCCCCTCAGCTCGCCTGTGCCCGAGACCCTGCGGGTCGGACAGGATCAGTCCGATCTGGCCGTGGTCAGTACCAAGTACTGAAACATGGCCCTCGTCTTGGCGAAGCGGCTCCGGCCCCCTTTGCTGGTCTGACTGCACTCAGCCCATTTTGCATCTGGGTGGCTTCTGCAGCATGGACTTCGTGTGCCCAGAGCCCCATCTCCCATTGGGGGTCAGAGGCCATCGAGCCTCACCCCTGCCTCCAAGGCCCACCCTGCCCGGCTCCCCCTCCAGCTCTGGGCTGAAGGCGGGACTCGCACTTGAGTGGGCACAGCTGTGGAACACGGGGTTGGGAGGTGTCCTTTGTGAGGGGCCAAGGGCGGTGACTGGTGTGACGGCCTCTGGGGCATCTGTGTGCTGGGGTTGTGGGAGGGACGGGGCTGCACTCAGCCTGGGAGAGAGAGGCCATTTTCCACGTGTTCTGTGCGGGGCTCAGAAAGGAGAGGCGACTCATCCTGGGTCCACGTTAGCAAGACCCTGGGCTCCATCCACCTGTCCACGTATCCACCCATTCTTCCACCCACGTATCCTTCCACCCACCTTCATTCCTTCTTTCTTTCTTTTCCTCCTTTCTTCCATCCTTCTCTCTTCCTTCATTCTTTTCCTCCTTCCACCCAGCGATCCTTCCACCCACCCATCTTCACTCCATCCTCATCCATCCATCCATTCTTCCACTCACCCTTCCATCCAGCCATCCTTCCATCTGTCTTCCTTCCTTCCATCTACCCAACTACCCATCCCTCCATCTATCCATCCCTTCACTCGAGGGCCACCTATCTTCCCGTCTAAGCACCAGTGTCCACTCTCCTCTATTGCACAAGTGCAAGGAGTGGCCGTGAATGAAATTCACACAGGCTGATGATAATCTATATGATTACTAATCAATTATCGTTGATCCATCACACTAGTATTTAAGGTTCTACATCATTGTTGAGCTCAACGAAAGTGGTGGCCTTGATGAGACCTCATTAATCACAGAGACACTTGGGCCAGAATAAGCATGAATCGGTTCCATAACAACAGGCTGCCCTTGCCATGTGGGCCCTCAAGTTTCCGGGGACCCTGGAGACGACCCCCAGGTCACTGTACCCCCTTCCACCCACAGTGGAGCCGGAGGTGAAGCTCATCGGCAACATCCACGGCAACGAGGTGGCAGGCCGCGAGATGCTCATCTACCTAGCCCAGTACCTCTGCTCCGAGTACCTGCTGGGCAACCCCCGAATCCAGCGCCTGCTCAACACGACCCGCATCCACCTGCTACCCTCCATGAACCCCGACGGCTACGAGGTGGCGGCCGCAGAGGTGAGTGCCCCCACGCCAGCTCCACGGCCTCTGCCTTCCACACACCCTGTCCGTTCACCCACTCACAGTTGTGGAGGCTCTGTGTACCTGCAGTGCTGGGTAATGGGGACTCAGCGGGCATTCATATGGACAAAGTCCTGCTTGGCGTGGGGACCGATGATGGTTATTCTGCGGTGGCTTAAAAGGTGACCTGCCCTGTAGAAACAGGATGAAACGGGGGTGGGCGGGAGGAGCCAGGGCGTGCGCTAGCCAGAGCGGAGGGCCTCTTGGAGGAGGTGACCCTGAGCAGGGCCTGCAGGGCGTGGGCAGTGAGCTGTGCATCTTTGACGTGGGGCACCCCAGGCAGGGCACAGCCAGCCGGCGCGGGGCCTGAGGTTGGAGGGCCAGCCTGGAGGTCAGGGAGGTGGCTGATGAGCTCCAGAGTTCATCTCATGAAACCAGAGAGAACCCTGCCCGCCGTGACTCTCAGCCCAGCCTCGCGCCTCCGTGGGCATGCTGACCCCTGGCTGGGGGCCGTCCTGTGGTTCAGGGTGCCGGCTACAATGGGTGGACCAGCGGCAGGCAGAATGCACAGAACCTGGACCTGAACCGAAACTTCCCTGACCTGACGTCCGAGTACTATCGCCTGGCCTCGGTCCGCGGCGCGCGCAGTGACCACATCGCCATCCCCCAGCACTACTGGTGGGGTAAGGTAGGAGCCCGCTGCCGCCCTTGAGGGCCTCTGGTTATTCCGAGGACCCTCGGGGGGTCCTGCCCCTACTGAAAGCACCCAGAACCTGGCAGGTGCCTGGTGACGGTGTGTGGGAGGGCTGCCTGGAGGAGGTGGCATCCTCAGGAGGTGGGGGAGGAGAGTTCCAGGCTCAGGATGGGCACTTGGGGAACACCCCGTGGGGTGGGGCCCGGGCGGAATCCTAAAGCTCGGGTGTGGGGCTGAGTGATTGGCAGGGATGCGCCTGGCCCCTACGACTGTCTCCTTCCCGCCCCCCCGGGCAGGTGGCCCCTGAGACAAAGGCAATAATGAAGTGGATGCGGACCATCCCCTTCGTGCTCTCAGCCAGCCTCCACGGGGGTGACCTGGTGGTGTCCTAT
Organism: Dama dama; assembly: GCF_033118175.1. Lineage (NCBI taxonomy): Eukaryota > Metazoa > Chordata > Mammalia > Artiodactyla > Cervidae > Dama > Dama dama. Next base: position 2,946,167 of record NC_083686.1, on the reverse strand, counting down.
CCCTTCGACTTCTCCAAGCATCCCCAGGAGGAGAAGATGTTTTCTCCCACGCCCGACGAGAAGGTGAGAGGCTGGGCGGGTGTGCGGTGGGTGGTGCCCTCGGGGGGCCAGAAGTCCTTCGGGTCCGGAGGCGAGTGAAGCCTTCCAGCCTTCTGAACCATTCGGAGCCTTCCAGACCCAGCTCCAAGCCCCCTCCTCCAGGAAGTCTTCCAGCCAGCTCCCTCCCTCCCTCCTCTGGCCACCCCACCTTCCATCAGTGTCTCCTCTGGGAGCTCCTGGGGTGGGGACCCTGGCTGAGTGCCCTCCCCACACAGGCAACCCCTGTGTTATGTCCCAGGGGAGGGCGCGGCCCCGGGCGGTGCCGGCAGAGGGCAGTACTGTGCTGTGCATGGCGCCCGGCCGGCTCCTAGCGCCTCCCCACTGTTGTGGGCAGGGCGGTTTGCTAAGGGTCAGGCACTTCCCTGATGGCTCAGCTGGTAAAGAATCTGCCCGCAGTGCCTGCGGGAGACCTGGATTCCATCCCTGGGTTGGGAAGATCTCCTGGAGAAGGGAAAGGTTACCCACTCCTCCAGTCTTCTTGGGTTTCCCTGGTGGCTCAGCTGGTAAAGAATCCGCTTGCAATGCGGGAGACCTGGGTTCGGTTCCTGGGTTGGGAAGATCCCCTGAAAAAGGGAACAGCTCCCCACTCCAGTATTCTGGCCTGGAGAAGCCTATGGACAGTCCACGGGGTTGCAGAGAGTCAGACATGACTGAGCGACTTCTTTCACTTCTCAGGCACTCTGGGAAGCAGTGGGGTCCAACTAGGAGTTCTGGTCACCTGGGCCCGGAGGAGGCCCGTTTCCCCCACTGGTCAGAGCAGCAGGGGATGAGACCTGGGATGCTGGCTGGACCCCTCTCTGGTCACATTCTTCCCTTCTCTGGGGGCACCCCCTGCCCTGATGGACACCAGAGCTGGCCTTCTGGAAGGGCATGGGAGCTGAGGAGCCCGAGGCCAGGGAGGGGGAGCGAGCTTTGCTGCGTCACCCCCTGGAGCTGAGTTGCGCAAACTGCCCTGATGACCCCCAGCCCCCAGGGCCGTTTGTGCCCGGCTAGGAGCAGGAGTTTCCCACCCTTGCAGGAGGACGGAGCTTACAGGTCTTCCCCTGACCAGCGCGGGGAGGCTCCAGCAGGTCTGAGCCAGGTCACTAAGGCTTGGCCACCAAGTGGGCCCGCTGCAGGTCCAGACTCAGGGCCGAGGGACAGGCCTGGCCGCTGACACCTTCTCAGACCTTCCCCACGGTACTGGGGGCAGGGCGGGGAGCGTAGGGCGGTCCTGGATGGACAAGTGCCCGGGTCGGCCCCCATCTTATTCTGCTCCCGTGGTCCCTCAGGGGTCCCCCCCTGCCTCACCCAGCCCCCTGAGGGTGCAGCAGTTCTCCCCCAACCCACCGCCGTGAAGAGGACGGGGCCCTGAGCTGCAGGCCCTCGCCTGGGGGGAGATGGAGCCAGACTCGGGCAAGGATGAGGAGGTGTGGCCTCGGCCAGGACAGGGGGCTGCCCGGGAGGCCGGGGACAAGCGAGGATAGGGTGTATGTGTGTGTGTGGGGGGGCGGGGGGCCCACAGCCTGAGGGTGGACTTTGAGAAGGGCGTCCTCCAGGGCCAGCCACCCCTGTGGAGCTGAAGAATCAGGTGGGGACACCCCCAGGCTCCCAGGAGTGAGGCTCAGGGCTGTGGGCAGTGGGAGCTGGGGAGCCAAGCGGGCACAGGCTGAGCCCACCTCCTGCAGCACCGGAGGAGTTCTGGGGGGAGTTCTGCTCACCTGGGGGGCTGCACTGTCTGTGTGTCACCTGTGTGTCCCCAGTGACTGTCCCTGCCCGCATCCGTTTTGACACCCCCCGCCTCTCTGTCATTCATCACATGCCCAGTCACTCAGCCACTCATCCAGTCCCTCACCCAGTCACCCACTCACTCACCCATTCACTCAGCCACTCACTCAGCCACTCACCCAGTCACCCACTCACTCACCCATTCACTCAGCCTCTCACCCAGTCACCCACTCACCTACTCACTCAGCCACTCACCCATTCACTCAGCCACTCACCCAGTCACCCACTCACTCACCCATTCACTCAGCCACTCACCCAGTCACCCACTCACTCACCCAGTCACCCACTCACCTACTCACTCAGCCACTCACCCATTCACTCAGCCCTCACCCAGTCACCCACTCACTCACCCATTCACTCAGCCACTCACCCAGTCACCCACTCACTCACCCAGTCACCCACTCACCCACTCACTCAGCCACTCACCCATTCACTCAGCCACTCACCCAGTCACCCACTCACTCACCCATTCACTCAGCCACTCACCCAGTCACCCAGCCACTCACCCAGTCACCCACTCACTCACCCATTCACTCAGCCACTCACCCAGTCACCCACTCACCCACTCACTCACCCATTCACTCAGCCCTCACCCAGTCACCCACTTACTCACCCAGTCACCCACTCACTCACCCACTCACTCACCCAGTCACCCACTCACTCACCCACTCACTCACCCAGTCACCCACTCATTCACCCAGTCACTCACCCAGTCACCCACTCACTCACCCATTCACTCAGCTTCTCACCCAGTCACCCACTCACCCACTCACTCAGCCACTCACCCATTCACTCAGCCACTCACCCAGTCACCCAGCCACTCACCCAGTCACCCACTCACTCACCCACTCACTCACCCACTCACTCAGCCACTCACCCAGTCACCCACTCACTCACCCACTCACTCAGCCACTCACCCAGTCACCCACTCACTCACCCATTCACTCAGCCACTCACCCAGTCACCCACTCACTCACCCACTCACTCAGCCACTCACCCAGTCACCCACTCACTCACCCACTCACTCAGCCACTCACCCAGTCACCCACTCACTCACCCATTCACTCAGCCACTCACCCAGTCACCCACTCACTCACCCACTCACTCAGCCACTCACCCAGTCACCCACTCACCCACTCACTCACCCATTCACTCAGCCCTCACCCAGTCACCCACTTACTCACCCAGTCACCCACTCACTCACCCACTCACTCACCCAGTCACCCACTCACTCACCCACTCACTCACCCAGTCACCCACTCATTCACCCAGTCACTCACCCAGTCACCCACTCACTCACCCATTCACTCAGCTTCTCACCCAGTCACCCACTCACCCACTCACTCAGCCACTCACCCATTCACTCAGCCACTCACCCAGTCACCCAGCCACTCACCCAGTCACCCACTCACTCACCCACTCACTCACCCACTCACTCAGCCACTCACCCAGTCACCCACTCACTCACCCACTCACTCAGCCACTCACCCAGTCACCCACTCACTCACCCATTCACTCAGCCACTCACCCAGTCACCCACTCACTCACCCACTCACTCAGCCACTCACCCACTCACCCAGTCACCCACTCACTCACCCATTCACTCACCCACTCACCCACTCACCCACTCACTCACCCATTCACTCAGCCCTCACCCAGTCACCCACTCACTCACCCATTCACTCAGCCCTCACCCACTCACCCACTCACTCACCCATTCACTCAGCCCTCACCCAGTCACCCACTCACTCACCCATTCACTCACCCACTCACCCACTCACTCACCCATTCACTCAGCCCTCACCCAGTCACCCACTCACTCACCCATTCACTCAGCCTCTCACCCAGTCACCCACTCACTCACCCAGTCACCCACTCACTCACCCATTCACTCAGCCCTCACCCACTCACCCACTCACTCACCCATTCACTCAGCCCTCACCCAGTCACCCACTCACTCACCCACTCACTCACCCAGTCACCCACTCACTCACCCACTCACTCACCCATTCACTCACCCACTCACTCACCCACTCACTCACCCATTCACTCAGCCTCTCACCCAGTCACCCACTCACTCACCCATTCACTCAGCCCTCACCCAGTCACCCACTCACTCACCCACTCACTCACCCAGTCACCCACTCACTCACCCACTCACTCACCCACTCACTCACCCATTCACTCAGCCTCTCACCCAGTCACCCACTCACCCACTCACTCACCCATTCACTCAGCCCTCACCCAGTCACCCACTTACTCATTCACTCAGCCACTCACTCATTCACCACTCATTTACTCAGTTTACCCACTCATTCACTCATTCATCACTCAATCATGCATGTCCTCATTCCATCACTCATTTGCTCACTCACTAATTCATTCACTCACTCATTCATTAACTCACCCACTCACTCATCACCTCCCCATTCACTCATCACATACCCATTCACCCACTCACTCACCCATTCACTCACCCACTCACCCAGTCACCCACTCACTCACCCATTCACTCAGCTTCTCACCCAGTCACCCACTCACCCACTCACTCAGCCACTCACCCATTCACTCAGCCACTCACCCAGTCACCCAGCCACTCACCCAGTCACCCACTCACTCACCCACTCACTCACCCACTCACTCAGCCACTCACCCAGTCACCCACTCACTCACCCACTTACTCACCCACTCACTCACCCATTCACTCACCCACTCACTCACCCACTCACTCACCCATTCACTCAGCCTCTCACCCAGTCACCCACTCACCCACTCACTCACCCATTCACTCAGCCACTCACCCAGTCACCCACTCACTCACCCACTCACTCACCCATTCACTCAGCACTCACCCAGTCACCCAGCCACTCACCCAGTCACCCACTCACTCACCCACTCACTCACCCACTCACTCAGCCACTCACCCAGTCACCCACTCACTCACCCATTCACTCAGCCCTCACCCAGTCACCCACTCACTCACCCATTCACTCAGCCTCTCACCCAGTCACCCACTCACTCACCCACTCACTCACCCAGTCACCCACTCACTCACCCACTCACTCACCCATTCACTCACCCACTCACTCACCCACTCACTCACCCATTCACTCAGCCCTCACCCACTCACCCACTCACTCACCCATTCACTCAGCCACTCACCCAGTCACCCACTCACTCACCCATTCACTCAGCCCTCACCCAGTCACCCACTCACTCACCCACTCACTCACCCAGTCACCCACTCACTCACCCAGTCACCCACTCACTCACCCATTCACTCACCCACTCACTCACCCACTCACTCACCCATTCACTCAGCCTCTCACCCAGTCACCCACTCACTCACCCATTCACTCAGCCCTCACCCAGTCACCCACTCACTCACCCACTCACTCACCCAGTCACCCACTCACTCACCCAGTCACCCACTCACTCACCCACTCACTCACCCAGTCACTCACCCACTCACTCACCCACTCACTCACCCATTCACTCAGCCTCTCACCCAGTCACCCACTCACCCACTCACTCACCCATTCACTCAGCCCTCACCCAGTCACCCACTCACTCACCCACTCACTCACCCAGCCACCCACTCACTCACCCACTCACTCACCCACTCACTCACCCATTCACTCAGCCTCTCACCCAGTCACCCACTCACCCACTCACTCACCCATTCACTCAGCCCTCACCCAGTCACCCACTTACTCATTCACTCAGCCACTCACTCATTCACCACTCATTTACTCAGTTTACCCACTCATTCACTCATTCATCACTCAGTCATGCATGTCCTCATTCCATCACTCATTCGCTCACTCACTAATTCATTCACTCACTCATTCATTAACTCACCCACTCACTCATCACCTCCCCATTCACTCATCACATACCCATTCACCCACTCACTCACCCATTCACTCACCCACTCACCCAGTCATCCACTCACTCATCACTCACTCACTCATTCATTAATTCACCCACTCACTCATTCATTCACCCACACACTCACTCATTCACCACTCATTTACTCAGTTTACCCACTCATTCACTCATTCATCACTCAGTCATTCATGTCCTCATTCCTCACTCATTCACTCACTCACTAATTCATTCACTCATTCATAAATTCACCCACTCAGTCATTTATTCACCCATCCACTCATTCACTCCCTCCCTCCCTCACTGATTCCCTCAATTAGTCATTCATTCACTCAGTTACTCACTCATTCATTTATTCACTCACTCATCACATACCCATTCATGCACTAATTCACTTACTAATTCACTCACTCACTTATTCATTCATTCACTCACCACTCATTCATTCACTCACCCATCCATCACTCATTCATTTCCTCACTCATTCATCGCTCATTCACTCATTAATTCACCCACTCACCCATTTATTCACTCATCCACTCATTCATTCATTCCCTCCCTCCCTCACTCATTCCCTTACTCAGTCACCCACTCACTCACTCACTCACTCACTCACTCACTCATACACTCACTCACTCACTCACTCATACACTTACTCACTCACTCACTCACTCACTCACTCACTCCTACAACCAGCACACGCCTAGTACCTGGAGCGGTGCCGGCTTCTATGCTTGGAGCTCTGCAAGTACTCCTGGAGTGGCTGGCTGTCTCCCCTGTGCCAGACCTGCACCCCCTGTGGCTGTGGCATCAGAGGGCAGGGTCAGCATCTGGGTGAGGCCGTGTCCTCCAGGCAGCAGGAGCCCCTGGGCACCAGGCTCAGGGTCTCTGGCTCTCAGGGGCAGACGCGTGAAGAAGCCTCTAGGGGCGAAATCCACCTCAACGAGTCCCCACAGAGTCAGAACACCAAGCGCCTTCCCCACCAGCCATCAATCACCGATCGATCAGCCTTCAGACCTGCAGCCAGCGGTGGTCTCTGTGGAAACCAGGGTCCCAGGAGAGGCTTGGGGAGTGGGGGAGCAGGAGGAGGGCCTGAGCAGGATGTCCAAGTCACACGCCCAAGCTTCCCTGGTCCCCAGTGGATGCGGGCTGGTGCCTCAGGGCAGCATTCAAGGCTCCCAGGCCAGCCAGGGCTGCCTACCTTGCCCCTCTGTCCCCCTACACACTTGCCCCTTCTGCCAAAAGCCTGCTCCCAGCCCTGCTCAAGCTCTGTCCTGCTGTCCAGGCCCTCCCTGGCCCAGCCCACCCTGCAGTGGGAAGGAGCTAGTTTATCCAGGTCCCTGGCTGGCTGGCCCTTCTTTCTGACCCTGGCCCATGTTCCTGGGCTCCAGCCAGTCCATGTCTGCCCCTCCTAGCAGCCCACTGCATCCCATCTTGTTTCTTTGGGAGTGATCATGATCTCTGTGTCTTCCCCACCCACCCACACCTGGCACCTGGGCAGAGCTCCTGCCCCCAGGGCAGGCCTGATCCCAGCCAGCCTGGGGCTCGAGCACCCTGGGGTGGTGGGCACTTTCTCTGCTCTCCTGAGGGGCTGACTGACAGGTGACCGGAGGCTCCAGGGCAGGATGGAGAGAGACCCGGAGGGAGGATCTGGAGGGCAGACCTTGGAGAGGGGCAACCCCACCAGCCAAGGTCCGACTCTTCAGATGGGTGGTGGGTACCAGAGAGGTGGGTACCAGGCGGAGTTCCAGAAACAACCCCAAAAGCACCTGGGTGCCTGCCTGAAACGGCTGATGCTGACCACAGGTGGCAGCGGCTGCTGGCGGGATGGCAGTCCTCGCTTGCTGACCTTGGTGACTGCAAGATGCCCACAGGCTTGTATTTGGGGGACTTGGGTTGTGTCTGTGGGACCAAGTTGAAACTGCAGCCTTACCCCGAGAAACTGGATGCATCCTTCTCCAAACCGCAGGCCCTGGGTCTGAGTCGCCAGGAGAGACCTCACTCTGGCCTGGAGCAGCTGCTCATTGCTGACCCCACCTGCCCACCTCCCCTTTTCTTAAAGAAGGGTCCTCATGAAAGGACACACCTCTCCTGGGGTCCGGGGGCCTTTAACAGGCCCAGGGCAGGCTCACTGCTCATCCATCTGGCCCTTGCTTGGAGCCTCCACCCTGGGTCAGACCTGTGTCTGGTACTGGGACATACAGGTGGCTGAGTCTAGTCTAGGAGGAGGACCTGGGGCCTGCGGGGGTGAGGGGTGTCATGAGGGGAACTCTGGGCTGGGGGAGGCCAGTGGGGGAGGGGCTCTGCATCCCCCCAGGAATCCTGGCCACCCTCCAGGCCCTGCCCCCAGGCTCCCTCCCGCTCAGGGGGTGGCAGTCCTGTGTGGGACCACCAGACGCAGTGGAAACTGGGGACAGGTTATGGCAGCAGGCGGGTGGGCTCCTGCAGCGGCTGGTGTCCCCTGGGGAGATGAAGTGGTGAATACCATAGACGTTCACGTGGGCGATGAAGGCGGTAAAAATGAGACCATCCCAGCCCCCCACTTCCCCACCTGCTTACCTCCAAGGCCTGTCCTCTGCACAACGGCAGGAAATGCTTCATAAATTGCAAAACCAACCTCCAGAATCCTGCCAGCGTCCCTGCAGGGCGACCCCTTCTCGAGGGGAAGCCCACGCTCCCTAGCCTGGTGTGCAGGGCTCCGTGACATGTCGGTGTACCCACCTCCGGGCCTTTGCACATGCTGGGCCCGCGGCAAGGACACCGCCCCCCTCCCACCTGAGCTGCAAGCGTTCCCTGCGGCGGTCCCGCCCACAGGAGGTACCTTCCGCCTCACCCTCCGCCCCCAGCTCAGAGGGCATCCCGCAGGGCGCCCACCTCAGCCCTCGCGGGGACCTCTCCGTCTCCCTTCCAGATGTTCAAGTTGCTGGCCCGAGCCTATGCCGACGTGCACCCTATGATGATGGACAGGTCGGAGAACAGGTGTGGGGGCAACTTCCTGAAGAGGGGCAGCATCATCAATGGGGCGGACTGGTACAGCTTCACCGGAGGTGCGCGGGGCTGACGGTGCGCGGGGTAGACGGTGCGCGGGGTAGGCGGGGGCGGGGCCTGGGTAGGGGCGGGACCTGGGGCTGGGCTGGGCGTGGGTGTGGCCTGGATGGGGCGGGGCCTAGACGGGCGGGGCCTCGGGTGGAGGCGGGGCCTGGGCGGGCCGGAGCCCATGGGAGCCGAGAGGGAAGGCGCGGGGCCCGGGGCGGGGCCCGGGGCGGGGCGGAGCGCAGCTGGCCCGGGGAAGGGCTAGACTGGGGGGTCAGGGCTGGACTGGGGCTGGAGAGGGGGAAAGTTCCTGTGTCCTGGAAGGGCCAGACTTCCTGTTGCCTTTTCTGCGGTTTACTTAATGGTCAATTACCATCTCATGATCCCACCCGTGACCAGTTCGCCTTTTGCGGGTTTTGTAGGATTGCTTGATGGAGTACAGGATTGTCCGTGAAGCTGGAGTTTTAGAGAAGTGAGGAAGGGCGTTTAGTACTATATAAATACTAAGGTCCAACCGTGTGGGATGTTCTTACAGTGAAACTGTATTCGTTGTTTCTCTGAAATGCGGGAGCAGGTGACTCCCTGCGTCATGGGGTCCCTGAGGGCTGAGCCCACAGGCCTCCATGTGCTGCTGGCCACCCCTCCACGCTGGCATGACGCTGAGTATTCATGTCCTTTGACAATAAGGGAAATTGGGCTCAGACAAGAAAAGGGCCAGCTCGAGGGCCTCGGCACGTGGCAGAGCTGGGACTCAGCCTGCCTGTCCCCCGACTTCTCCTGGGGGCTGGACAGGGCGGCACCTCAGCTCCTGTTCCAAAGCCATGTTCACCCAGCGCCCCTGCTGCCCGTGGTGGCACATGTGGTCCTTCCCCCAGAGGGGGCAGTGCGGCTTCTCTCTCTCCAGGACCCAGACACATGGGTCCCCTGATCCTCGGGGGGAGGGCTTCAAGTCTCAATCATGATCTCTCAGTGGGGTCTGTAAAGGGCCCACTGCGGGGCTGAGCCTGGGAGAGGCAAGTCGGGCTCCCCACCCACAGGGCATGAACTCAGGAGGGTTAGGGGCCAGTGGCCAGGGACAAAGGGGCCATCTGTAGCGGGTGGGGTGTGGCTTCACTGAGGACTTGAACAGTAACTCATGAAAGGTGGCTGCTGGCTGCCAGGGCTTGGAGGAGGCCCTGAAGCTCTGAAGGTCCAGGCCCCAGAGCTGCCTGGAAGCTTCTGCTGTACAAGACCTCCCATGCAGTTAGGGTAGAGGGTAGACTCGGGGTTGGTGGGGGGAGACGGTGGTCAGACCAACCTACTCCAAAGCCTCTGCAGCCTCCCAGGTCAGCCATCAGCCTCCCTGGGCTGGGCTCCCCCAGAGATGGAGGTCATAAAACCTTCCTCCCTGGACTGTTCTTGGGACTGTCCAGGTAAATGGACGCTGTTATCAGTTATCAGGCTGGGGCAAGGGCCGCAGCTTGGACCCCAGGGTCATGTGTGACCCCTAGTGTGAGCCCAGCTTCTCTGCTGGAGGTGGGCGAGTTCCTTACCCTGCGATGGGCCATACAGATGGTAGGGGAGCCCGTGGATGGGGGTGTCAGACCACTTGTTCCCCAGCCCAGTCCCCCCTTCCCTGGGACCTTGGGTGGGAGCTGTCTGCCTCCGTCTGTCCGGCTGGGAGGCCGGGATAGGACCGGCCCCTCCCAGCTGCCCAGCCTGGGGTCCCACTCACTCAGCTGCCTCCACCCTGCTGTGCTGCAGGCATGTCCGACTTCAACTACCTGCATAGCAACTGCTTTGAGATCACGGTGGAGCTGGGCTGCGTGAAGTTCCCCCCGGAGGAGGCCCTCTACACGATCTGGCAGCACAACAAGGAGCCGCTGCTGAACTTCATGGAGATGGTGAGCTCTGGGCGCTGTGCCCCGACCCCACCTGGGGCCTGGTGTGGGGAGGGGGGCCCAGACCTGGGCCCTGCAGCGAGCGACCCCCTGGACTGGGACACCGGACAGTGGGGCTCGGCGTCCACGCGGTCACATGGTTATACTGTACTTGCTTTTTCGTTAACCGTCTGTGTTTATGAGCGAAGGCTCACCGGACCGCTCTCCTCCCCTAGGCCCAGCCTCGGCGTGGCTGGGGATGCCGGGGGGGCATACATCAGGGTGCCCAGTGCAGCAGGGGTCTCTGTGAGGGGAGTGCAGGGGCCCCTGACCCAGCCTTGGAGGCCACAGCTCTCCTTGGAGGAAGGAGGCACCCAGGAGAAGTAGGGGAGGTCATGCCATGGGACAGGGACCCTCTTGGCAGAGGGGGTGGCATGGGTTATAATTCAGTGGGGGTGTTTAGACCATCGAGGGTCCCATGGCCAGAGTGAGGGGCGCAGCCTTGGGAATGGGTGAGCCTGGGAGCAGGCCTGGAGGGGACAGCTGGCAGCAGCGTGCGGGGTCGTGAGGCAGGGCCTGGGTGCATCTGCCCCTCAGGCTCGGAGGGGAGGACACGGGCTCCTGGGGTGGGAGTGGGGCAACAGGATTGAGGGGTGACCCCCTCATCATGGGCTGAGAGCCTCCAGAAATAAGCGTGCCTTGAGTGAGGGGGCCTCAGAGAGTATGTCTAAAGTCACCCCTCACCAGACCCAGAGAACCGAGACTCCCGGTGGCCCAGTGACCGTGTGGGGACCCAGTGAGTGCCGAGGTCCTGCCACCCCTCCCAGCCCTGCCCCGGCCCTCAGGTTCTGCAGCGTGGACCCTCCCCCCTGCCGGGGATGCTGTTCTGATCTGAATAGGGTAACACTCGTGCCAGGGACATGCAAAATGGAGAGTGATAACGGTGGTTTTGTGAGAAGCCTCTGCTTTTTGCTTCTTCCCGAGCATCTTTAAGAATCATAAAAATGGCGTGTTGCTGCCACGTCCCAGTGAGGAGCAGATCCGAAGAGAGGAGCAGGATTGCCCGAGGGAGACAGCGAGGGGCTGAGTGAGCAGCACTTTACAGTCGGGGCCCCCTACCCCCAGCCCCAGCCACGCGGCGTCGAATCCTGCCACTAGGCCTGGCTGGGAGATGGGGCTCAATGTTCAGTTGGAGGAACGATGGTGCTGGGGAAGGATCGTGCCGGTCGGGGGTCCCTGGGCTCCCATCCAGGACCACGGGGGCTCTGATATAGCCAGAGGAGGAGACAGAGAGAGAGGGTCAGAGAGTGACTGCGCTGGTCCGATGTCATCGGCCACTGGAACTCAGATCTGCCTGCCCCAAGCCCCAGTTCCGTTGTCGAGGTCCCTCCCTTCTAGAAAGATCAGGAACTTCCTCCCAACGGGGAGTGAGCCGAGCCTCTGGGCCTGCAGCTCCGGCAATAGGGAGGGAGCAAGGCCCCGGATGACAACTGGACATTGTCAGCGTGGGGTCCTCCTTGGCGGCTGTGCCAGCGACCTTGCTGCTTGGGGCCAGTCAGCATCAATAATGGCTCCCAGCCAGGCCTCTTCACACGCCCCGTTTTACGGCCGTCTGGTGGAAATGACTTTTAAGGAGCCTTAAATGGGGCTGGGATCGCTCTGCGGATATTGCATGTGAAGGCTCGGGGCATAAAGATTTAATAGCAAGCGCGATACTGCGGACGGCCGGGCAGCATGTGGCCGAGCCTGGCTGCCCCCCAGGATGGTCCCCAGGACAGCTGCCCGGGTCTTCTGATAAGAATCTGTCTGTCACGTCCACTGAGGCCTTTCCCCAAGTGATCCTGACCAGGCCTGGGGGGTGGCGTCCACCTCCCTCTGGTTGAGGTGGCGGGGTGGTGGGGGGGCATCTCTCCTCCTCTGCCTGAGAGCTCAGTGTGCCTGCTTCTGCAGGACGGTGACCATCCGCCTGAGAGCAGGGACAGACCAAGAGCTCCCTGGAGGTCCTTCTGTGTGTCTGGCCTCTGCTTTCGGGTTAGGGGGCAAGGGAAAAGGCAGACGGTGACATCACAGTGAGATCAGAGCTGGGAGTAGGGAAACCAGGACTGTGGGTTCCCCAAGGAGGCCCCTGATGTGAGCGATCATTGGGGAGGGCTTCCTGGAGGAAGAGGAGTGTGAGCCGTGTCTGGAAAGGGGAGAGGAATAGGTCAGGCGTTGTGAGCAGAGGAAGGGCTGGGATGGAGGCTGGCATCCCTGGGCGGCCCTGGAGGAGGGAGGGGCAGCCTTCAGGGACAGAACAGCTCCCCAGGCTGAGTTGCCCTTCCCACCCAGGTGTCCTGGCCTCCTCTGACCTGAGGAGGGTCGACCTCTGGTTGTTTCCAACTGATAGAGCCAGGGTGCTCAGCTTGTTCGTTGCACATCGTTTTAGGAGAACTGTGCAGAGGCTCTGGGAGGTGCTTTCTTTGCCAAGTGTGGCTTCTTGGCCGGATGGTGACGTGTGCATGAGCTGCGGGGCGTCTGCTTGGACACCGCCCGTGCTTAGGACCAGCCCCCCGAGAGGGTGGGGCTGCCCTGCCTGCAGCTCGCGCTAATTCTTACTGTACTAATCCTCACTGCCCGAGGCGGGCATAGCAACCCTCTGATACAGATGGGGAGCGGGGCCGAGACACCCAGGTAGCTTGCCCGAGGTCAGAGAGCCAGTTGGTGCCTGGCTGGGACCGACATCAGGGTCCCAACCTTCGGGCCCGTGTCCTCCCGCTGCCTTCGGGACCCTGGCCACACCGGCCCTTGTTACCCAGGCAGGAGGCTCAGATGTGTTCACAGGTGGGCACGAGGGGTCTGCCGCTCAGGGCTCAGGCGACGTTATCGGCCAGACTCCCCCGAGCTGGCACTGTGGGCCATTCGCACACGCGGAATGGGGTTGATTGTCACTGGGGGAGGACCCCGGCGGTGGGCTCTCACTGCTCACCCTCACTTCACAGACGAGGGTTTCCCTGGAGACAGGCTGGGCGGGCTGCCGGGCCCTTAGGTGGGTGCGAACCGTATCCCCAGCCTGTCCTTGGTCCGCTCAGGTACACCGGGGCATCAAAGGCATGGTGATGGACAAATTTGGCAAGCCGGTCAAGAACGCCCGGATCTTAGTCAAGGGCATCCGCCACGACATCACCACTGGTGAGCATTTCCTGGGGGCTCCCGCGGGGCTCTGAGTGTGGGCCCCTGCTCCATCTGTCCACTGCTGGCCTGAGGGGAGGGCGGGGCTGGGTGGCCCTGGGGGTCCGTGTCCACCTCGAGCTGTGTCTCCTGCAGCATTGAGCCCAGTGGGTAGGGACACACGCAGGTCCTGACTGCTAATGACCGTCGATGTGGATTCTGCGTTCCTCGAGAAGCGACGGTTGGGCAGACACCACCATTGTGGAGGGAGCCTGTTAGTTCATATCCCAGAGCTTCTATCCCACTGATAAGCTGTGTGTCCTCGTGGGCTCTGGGTGCCCTCAGGGATTTCAAAGCTGGTTTGAAAAATACCCTGTCATGTGTGCTCCTGGAGGAAACAGTCCAGAAAAAGGAGGGCTTGTTAATTGTGTGTGGGGTGGGGGCAGTGTGTGGAGTGGGATGGACTGTGAAGGCTTCAGAGAGGAGTTGTGCCTAGGCAGGGCTTTGAGGGATGAATAGGAGTTTGACAGAGGGAGGTGGTAGGAAGCACATTCCAGGCCCACGCAGAGGCGAGTGCACCCTTGGAGTCTGCTGCCCTCCAGGTGGATTCCCCCTGGCCCCCAGTGCCCTCCGTCTCAAGGCTGTGTGAGCCCAGGTCCGAGAGCCGCTCTTCTTCCATGTGTCTGCAGCCCCAGATGGTGACTACTGGAGACTGCTGCCCCCCGGGGCCCACATCGTCATCGCTCAAGCCCCCGGCTACTCCAAGGTCATCAAGAAAGTCATCATCCCCGCCCGGATGAAGAGGGCTGGCCGCGTGGACTTCATTCTCCAGCCGCTGAGGACTGGACCCCAGAAGTTCCTTCCTGGGTCCCGGAGGGGTTGGCCCGGAGAGGAGCCCCAGGAGCCCGACCAGGATCCCCTGGGGGCCCGGAGACAGCCCACGACAGGCGGCAGCAAGCCCTGGTGGTGGTCCTACTTCACGTCGCTGGGCCAGCACCAGCCTCGCTGGCTGCTCAAGTACTAGGCTTCCCGGCCCTGCCGGACACGCGGGCCACGTCGTCTCCTGCTCTTGATCCGTCTTCCAGAGGCGTCCCATGAAGCCGCCTCCATCTCATTAAAGTGTTTCTCTTCCCCTCCCACCGCGATGAGAGGCTCTGTGCACACAGCCCGGCGTGGCCACTGGAGGAAAGAGGCCCGCCTGTCCTGCCCGCCTCCAGGGTCCCAGGCACAGGCGCCTCTGGCCCCCAGGCGGCCGTCCCAGGGCAGCCCTGCCAACCCTTCTGTGCTCAGCCCATTCCCAGAAAGGGAGGCCTTGAATCCAGAGGGGCCTCGACGCTATAGATGGAAAGCCGAGGTTCAGCAGGGGACGGGATGCCCCGAGGCCACACGGAGAGGGTGGTGCTGGGCTGGGAGCTGAGACTGACAGCTGTGTGTCTGGGAGGATGTCGATGCAGGTGGGAGGTGGGGGAAAGCTTGGGGGGAGCCTGGTTGGGGAGCGGGGCATTGTCTGACCCCCAGCAGGTGCCAGGGTGATCATAGTCTCCAGGGCAGGTGAGCTGGCAAAAAGTATCGCCCAGCAGTCACCTGACTCCAGCAGGGAGGGTCCCTCCTCAACCCCCTCCTCATCCTGTGATGAAAGCATCTTAGGTCCCCGCAGGGCCCTGTCTTCGTCCACCTCTGAAGTTCGGTGCGTCTGTCTGTCCTGGTATCTGTCAGACAGGAAGTGAGAAGGCCGAACAGAGGAGGCCCGTAGAGAGGGCGTGCTGGTCAGCGAGGGCTACATAGCAAAGCCCTGCAGACCACGCGCACTCGTCTCCTGGTCTTGGAGGCTGGGAGTCCGAGTCAGGGTGTCGGCAGGCTCCTTCTGCTCCAGGCCTGTGTCCTTGGCGTCTAGACGGCTGTCCCCATCCCGTGTCTTTTCATCCTGCTCCCTCCACCCCTGTCTGTCTCTCTATCCCAATGTCCTCTGTTTATATGTCTTATTGGATGGGGGCCCACCCTGAGGGCCCCATTTGATTTGATCCCTGCTGTCTCCAGATATAATTGCGTTCACAGGCACTGGAGCTTAGGACTCCAACATATAAATTCCGGGGAGTGGGGGGTGGTGGGAGGGACCCAATTCAATCCCTAAAAGGAGGCTGGCTCCTGGCTGTGTTCTTGGGGGTCCCTCTGCATCCCTAGTCCCTGTCCTGGGCAAGGATGACCCCACACAGAAGTGGGGACTGGTATCCTGCCAGAGCAGTGGCTTCATTTCAGCTGAATATCAGCCTGCCCCCCCCCCCCCGCCCCCCGCACTCCCCTGCCCTTGCCCATCAGCATTGTGGGATCACTTCCTGCCAGCCTGGACCAAAGCCGACAGGAACAGGCATGCTCCCGGTGCCAGGCGGTGATGCTTTTTGCAGGGGTAGGTGTAGGAGGGGGCGCGGGCCTCCTCCCGTCACACAGTCTGGGCCCTGAGCAGCGTTTCACGGTTTGCAGGCGAGGCATGTGTGTGCGTCCTGGGGGTGATCCGGAGCTCTGGCCAAACACCACGGCTCTTGGAGTCCCTCTGCCCCACATTCAGCCACGGGCCAGCGGTCCCGAAGATCAGCGTTTATCCGACCCCACTGTGTACCGGGCACCCCATCCTTGCCGCATAGATATGGGTGTCACCCGAGAGCTTGTGTGATGAGTTCAGAACCTTGTGGTGTATGGGTGGTGCCAGCTGAGTCCCTCCTGCAGGGCCCCGTGCAGGGTTCCCGCTCTCCCCACACCTCTCACCGGCTCCGCTGATCACGGCCACCTCCCGGGTCAGTCTGAGAGGCGGAGACAGTTCACGCTTCAGGCACTGGAGGTGAGGACAGGGGCAGGGAGACTGACATCTGAGAGACACCCCAGCCCCCGACTGGCGCCCACACCGTCTGCGGACAGCAGAGAGCCCACAGTGGCTCCTCTGTCCTTTAAAGAGCCTGGGGGTCCTCGGCCACGCCCTCGCCCTCTGGCCTCGCCCTGAGCCGGGGTCCCTCCCACCTTTTCAAGTCTCCTGGTTTCTAACGTGGGAAACGGTGTTTGCAAAATGTCAACTCTGCACCCAACTGCTCACTGCCCTCTTCTCCGTGTTGGGGGTGGGTGGGGGGCAGTGGGGGCGGTGATCACAGCTTCCAGACCCTGAAGAGGACAGAGCTGAAAACAGGGTTCCTTTGTAGGGGAAGCACAGATGGGTTCATGTGCATGACTCCAATCCAAGTTCAGGATTACTTGGCCCCCCGTGCTACTCTGAGAAGCCTGAGTTTCCACAACGATGGGAGAGATCAAGTGTGTACTTGTTATAATCAATCATTTGCTTTATTCCAAATGCATACCCACTAACCTCAGACAACACCACCCCTCCACTGGCCATGTGATGACGGAAAACAGTTTAAGATTTTCCTTTTTTGTCTGTTGCTTTTGTGCTGAGAAATAACCTGTTAAGGATACAAGGTCAGATTATTAGCTTTTATTCATCCTGAGGCCATGCAGCTGAGGGCCAGCAGAGAATGGTTGTGAATTAGTGTCTGGAAAGGCCAAGGACAAATATATCACCGAGAGAAAGCCACAGGAAAAGAGATGTTGAGGACAGACCCATCAGCCCTGTGTGCAAATACTAGGGGAAAAACCAAGTAGTAGGAAAAAAATGGAACTAATGATGGATTTGTGACGGCAGACTGAAAGAGCTCATAGGTCCAAGGCAGGACTGATGGAGAAAACACACCAGATATAATCAGATGTATTTTCTGAACTCTCAGGGAAAAGTGAAAGTCTTGCAAGCTTCCACAGAGGACCAAAAAAATCTTACAAAGAAAAAAGCAGGGACTTCTCTGGTGGTCCAGTGGTGTGCCCCCAGTGCAGGGGGCTTGGGTTCAATTCCTGGCCAGGGAGCCATATCCTGAATGCTGCAACTTAGACGCCACACGTGGCAGCGAAGTTCCCACGTGCTATAGCTAAGATCCAGCACAGCCATATAAATATATTAAAAAAAAAGAATGGTGCAGTCATATACATTTTTTATAAAAAGAAAAGGCATCAGATTGGACTTGGACTTCCCATTTGTTACTCTGAGACACTAGGAGATGTGGGCCAATGTCTACAGAGTGCTAAGTGGCAAGGACCCTGCTTGGCACTCCTGCACCCCAATTATTGCTGTTCAGTCGCTCAGTCGTGTCCGACTCTTTGCGACCCCATGAACCACGGCAAACCAGGCTTCCCTGTCCTTCACCATCTCCCAGAGTTTGCTCAAACCCATGTCCATTGAGTCGGTGATGCCATCCAACCATCTCATCCCATCATCCCCTTCTCCTCCTGCCCTCAATCCTTCCTAGCAGCAGGGTTTTTTCAAATGAGTGAACTCTTTGCATCCCGTGGCCAAAGGATAGGAGCTTCAGCTTCAACATCAGTCCTTCCAATGAACACCCAGGACTGATCTCCTTTAGGATGGACTGGTTGGATCTCCTTGCAGTCCAAGGGACTCTCAAGAGTCTTCTCCAACACCACAGTTCAAAAGCATCACTTCTTGGGCATTCAGCCTTCTTTATGGCCCAATTCTCACATCCATACATGACTACTAGAAAAACTAAAGCTTTGACTTCTATGGACCTTTGTCAGCAAAATGATGTCTAAGCTTTTAACACTCTGTCTAGGTTGGTCATAGCTTTTCTTCTGAGGAGTGAGCATCTTCTAATTTCACGGCTGCAGTCACTGTCTGTGGTGATTTTAGAGCCCTAGAAAATAAAGTTTATCACTGTTTCCATTGTTTTCCCATCTATTTGCCATGAAATGATGGAACTGGATGCCATGATCTTCATTTTCTGAATGTTGAGTTTTAAGCCAGCTTTTTCACTCTCCTCTTTCACCTTCACCTAGAGGCTCTTTAGTTTCTCTTCACTTTCTGCCATTAGGATGATATCTTCTGCATGCCTGCGGTTGTTGACATCTCTCCCAGCAATCTTGACATTTCTCCCACAGTGAGTAATTGTACTCAGCCGTACTCTTTGCGACATGACACGACATGGATACTTGTAATCAGTGATCAGAATAATAGCGACGCCCACAGAAAGCTTTCCCTGTGCTGGTGCTGCTCAAACTGCTTTACGTGTATGAGCTTCATTCGTCACCTCTCACTGATGAGTATCAGAATCCTCCCTGTTTTATAGGCCCAGAGAGGTTAAGTAACTTACTCACAGTCACACAGCCGGGGTTTGGGGTGGGTCTGTGCTATTTGCCCCTCTTTTACGCTCTCTACAGATAGAATTCATGGGTCACAGAGAAAGAGGCTCCCCGATTTGGGGAGGATCAAGGGAATACATCACCCACTTGAGACAGAGAGCCCCGACATAGTGGAGCCTGAAAGCAGGAGTCTTCCTACTGTGGTCACTGTGAGACCGAAACTGAGGTCGGCTCCATGGGGACCTGGGATTTCAGTGAGAATAAGGAGACCCGAGTAGGTCATCGCAGGGCTAACTCGGTAGCTCCTGGCCGTGAGAGCTGGTCCTGCCTCTCCTGCATGGCGTTGGGGCCCCAGCAGAGGCTCCAAAGGGAGCAGAACTTGCACTTGGGGGTCATTGGTGGGTCTTGCTTTTGTCTGCTAATGCAGAACCAGGAGTTCGATGTGGAGGCAGGAGAAGGAAGGTGACCCCTGGTGGGAAGCGGAGCCCAGATCATTCACAGAAGCTGATGGGGAGAAAGGATGTGGGGTGGACAGCTGCAGAAAGTGGAAAAAGCCAAAGATCCCACAGCGAGGGAAAGAAACAGCACAGAGAACGTGAAAGGCGTGAAATGCAGACCCCAGCACTGTACCTGGGCTGAGTTCCCTGCTAAAGAGCAGAGACCACCAATCTGGGTTGTAAAACGGCTGTATGTATTTTATTTCCTTTATTCTTTAAAAAGTTTTTTTAATTGAAGTATAGTTGATTTAAAATGATGTGTTAGTTTCAGGTGTATAGAGTGATTCAGTGTGTGTGTGTGTGTGTGTGTGTGTGTGTGTATACTCTTTTTTTTACATTCTGTTAAAGAGGCATCTTTCAAGTGAGTGGTAAAGAATACTTGAGAATAAAGAGATGTTGAAAGGTTGCCAAGAAATGCAGATAAAAGGAGAGCAAGGGCATCATTTTTAGTCTAGAGAAGGTGGAACTGAAAATCAAAAACATTAAATGGGAAAGAGACATTTTGAAGGATTAAAAGAACAATTTATGAGTAAGATAAAATAATCAAATCTGTATTCTAATCAACTTGGCAGCTAACTGTATAAAACCAAGGTATTTAAAAATACGAGAACGTAATGAATTCCAACAGGAATTGCAATGTACCATTTCAGAATCAGACCAAGCTAGCAGATGATAAATAAAGAAACCAAGCGTTAGAGAAATGGGATCACATATCAGCAAACACAATCTAACAGATGTATACAAAACATTTCATGCTTCACGTAGAGATTATACGTTCAAGAGCCGCTGACTGTTAATGAAAATTGATAATGTACTTAGTCACAGAGTAAAACTTTAGAAAAAATCGAAAGGCTGAGATTTTCTCTAGCCATGTTCTAGAAAAATTATAACTAATATATAAAATTTTGATAACACCGCCCCTCCCCGCCCCCACAAACCCCAACCCTTCACTCCTTGGAAAGTAAGAGGCACACTCTTTAAATTATGCTTTATCGTCGAGAATGGATTTAGCTGCACGGCAGAGAACCAACAGAAAAGTGACTTAAAAGTCTGGGCTGGGTGGTGGTCAGACAGCAGGACAGTCCACGAGATCTCGGGCACCATGGTCTTGATGCTCGACCACCCCAGGGGCCGCCCTCATCCACCTGGTCCCCAACATTCTGCATCACTTCCGCTCACATCCCATTGGCCAGAAGTCAGTCACATGGTTGCCTAGCCTAGGGGTTGCTGGGAGCTGTAGTTTTTATCCTGGGTGGGGATGTGCCCAATGAAAACGGAGAGCCCTGTTACCATAGAAAGGAAAAGGATTTTGGAAAGCTATTAGACTCTGTACTACATGCTTAGAGGAAAATGGAAACGAAAACTGAAATTAATAACTCATCTAAGAGAGGGGACAAGGAAAGCATCTCAATGGGACACAGAGCTGAGAAAAATGTAAGCTTTAGGTACATTCATCCTTGAAGAGGAAAGACTAAAAATATAGGAATTAATTTATCACATGAAGAATGTATAATCAAAAAAAAAAAAAGCAAAACCCAGAATATAAGAAGGGGAAAATGATAGAGAAAAAAGATAAAGAAAAGAAATCAGAAGAGTAGAAAGTATACACAAATCTCAGAGCGGATTCTGAGTTGTTTTTTTTTCAGAGCACATTCTTTAAAAAGACCAAGCAAACACATAAATTTCTCACAAACCTGATTAAGAGATACAGAGAGTAAGATAAACATGACTGAAAGCAAGAAAAAGACTATAACTAAAAAATTGGAAGAGATTAAAAATAATTTTTTTTACCGGAAGTTTCACGTAACTTGATGGCCATAAAACTGACCTGGAGAAAAAGAGGTGACGTCCTGAAAAACATACAAATTAAATGTATAAAATAAATCAAAATAAGTATAAATGATAAAACTTAACCTAAGAAGAAGTTGGTAACTTGAACAGATCACCTACCAGACAGCAGATGGAAACAAGGGTACCAAGGGCTGGGGGGTGGAGGTGGGGGGTCTGCTTTCAGGGGTGATGCTAATGTCCTGGAATTAGACGGTGGTGATGCTTGTACGACTCTGGGAACAATGTAATAAAAGCCACCATACACTTTAAAATGGTGAATTTGATGGTATCTGGATTTTGCCTCTGTTTTTCACAAAGGGCAGAGAGAAGGCTTGCGGGAAGGAGCCCTGAGGGATGGAGTGACGGGCAGTGGGCAGTGCTCACTGGTGGACGTGCAGCGCTGAGGGGATTCACGGTCTGTGGGAGGGGGTCTGGGGCACACCCATCCTTGGTCGGGTGACGCCTGTCGCACGTCCTCCGGCGCCTGCTGACCATGAGCTAGGCCCCTGGGAGAGGCCAGTGCATCCGTGATGCTCGTAGAAAAAGGGATGAGTGAGTGGGAAACAGGCTGAAAGCCGGACGTGCCTGGGGAGTGGCGGGGGGTGGGCAGGGCTGGGGGTGCCCTGGGGCGCTGGCCAGGCTTTCCCGGGCCGACTAGATGGATGCTGGCGCTCGCCAGAGGATGGAGCCGGGTCATCCGAGGGGCCTCGTCTCCCCGGAGGAGGAGGAGGAGGAGACATGGCCTGATTCCACACCAAGCGTTTCCCGAGCCCTCTTGGCCTGTCGGCTGCTGCCTTAGGGACTGGGAGGAGGGGGGGACAGGGCAGGGCCAGGGGGTCGGAGACGCGGGTGCTGAGGGCTCTTGGTTCCGCCCAGGCTCGGGGGGTGTGTGTGTGTTGCGGGGGGCAGCCTCAAGCCCAGGGAATGGCAGAGCCTCTATTTTCCTTGTGAAGCAGGAGAAGCTGTGGGGTCAGTGGGGGGGGTGCTGGGAAGGAGAGGGTGTGGGGGACTCGCCTTGGGAACAGGGGCAGGGGCTGAGCAAGGCTCAGGGCTGTGGGGGGCCTTCACTGATGCCAGGAGTGCACACTTGCTCACGGCCCCTTGCAGCCCACCCATAGCCCGGGTTGGTGGCCCTCTCAAAATCCTGCTGATGCTGCTAAGTCACTTCAGTCGTGTCCGACTCTGTGCGACCCCATAAACGGCAGCCCACCAGGCTCCCCCGTCCCTGGGATTCTCCAGAACACTGGAGTGGGTTGCCATTTCCTTCTCCAATGCATGCATGCATGCTAAGTCACTTCAGTTGTGTCCCACTCTGTACGACCCCGTAGACGGCAGCCCACCAGGCTCCTCTGTCCTCGGGGTTCTCCAGGCAAGAATACTGGAGTGAGTTGCCATTTCCTTCTCCACTCTAAATCCTAGACCCCTTTTGAAAACTTCTAATTTTGTCCTGGGATATAGCCTATTAACAGCGTGGTGAGCTTCAGGTGAGCAGTGGAGGGACCCAGCCATACATACACGGGTCCATTCTCCCCCAGACCACCCCTCCCATCCAGGCTGCCACATAAATAGAGTCCTAGACTCTCGATTGGAAATGACCTTGGGGGTCTTCTAGAGACAACTCTGCTCAAGCAGAACCTGCCCTCCACATCTCTGATGGCCAGTCTTACAAAGTTTGCTTTAATGCCTTGAAGGGTGGGACGGTCACCCCCTTACAGGAAGGCCATCGCTGTCTCAATGTTTTCATTATGAAAAAGCACTTCCTCTAAGGGCACCCATTTCTTGGGTCACATCTCCCCATGAGGACACTTCCACCTCCCGGCCGCTCCTGTGGGCTCACCACCCTCCCCTCTGCTGAACATTTAGCTCCTTCCTCCTCAGGTGGGCAGTCCATGGGGAGAGGGGAGAGCAATCTGGGGCCAGTCTCCATGCCCCACTCTGCATTAAGCCATAAACCACTCTCAGATGGTTTTATGAGAGTCATTTTTTTCCCTTCCATTTTCGTATACAAATCTAATCTTTCGAGAACTTACTTTCTTCTAACTCACATATTACGGGCTTTCATCAATAATAAAATACGATCAATTACTCAAATGTAATTGATTAGTCTGGAGAACCCTATTTTCCCCTCTTAGTTTGCGTATGATTGGACATAAAGCGCAGCAATTGCCATGTGATTCTGGCCTTGCCCTTTGGCTGTGGACTATCTTTACCTTTTAGCCAAGATTAAATTTATCCACAATTTTCTAATGCAAGCTTAAGAAAAATCCAAAAGGGCACTTTATATCCCAACCCTGCAGATGACACCATCCCCGGGGGCGATAACAGCCCCTGAGCTGGATGAGTGGCCAAAATTGCCTTTGCAGCGAGCTCTGAGCTGCGTTCATCTTTATTGGGACCCACAGATAATTTTTTTTTGTCATCGGAAAGTTGCGTTTCATAAATCCAATAGCGCCCAATTCAATAAAGAGAATCAAAGTCTGTCTCAGCCCGTCCGCGTCTCTGCCAGCTGAGCCAGAACCATGACGTCTTACCAAGATGGCAGTGGTGTTGGGATGACAGGCCTCCGTCCAGCCCACGGGATGGTGCGGGCCACCAGCACCACCGAGACCCGTGATCCCGCTCCACCAGCGTCGGCGGTGACGAACCGAACTGCGGGCGCCAAGGATGGGGGTCTGGGAGTCTGGAGCTCAGCCCCCATGGCTGATGCTTACAAGGTGCTCTGGTTTCCCAGGTGCAGGATTCAGGGAGGAGGACCATGCAGACAAGGGCCAGGAGATGTCTGAGGCTAGCTACGTCTGCACCCAATCAGGACTCCTGAAGAACAGTCAATAGAAATGGGCGGGGGGCGGCCTGTGAAACCCTGACCCAGTGCAGGGCCTGCCTCCTTCCGGAGCTTCACCACCACCTAGCCAGAGTGGCTTTCTCCCTCCCCGCTGACTCTACAGTTTTTCTTCTCTGACTACCTCCCTGATAATATGCATTCTGAGAGGGGTTGGGGGCAGATTCCGTGCCAGGCGTCTGCAGCAAAGAGGGAGGCCTCTTGTCAGCTGCCTCCAGCCCCAGAAGCAGGCTCTGCGAGAGGCTCCAAGGATGAGCACGCTGGAGGCGGGTCTCCAGGGAGGCGGCTGAGGCCACGGTGCAGTGTCAGAGTGGAGAGGCCTGCGGGGCGCCCAGCTTCCTGCTGATGGAGAGACAGCGGAAGAGGCTGCTGAGTCTCGTGTCTGCAGCCTCCCAGTTGGACTCCAAGGCCATGGTCGGGCCAGCCCCATGGCCTCCCGGACGAGCAGCCCCAGGCAAGTGACACAAGGGACTCTCCACCTCCACCTACTCATCCAGAAAATGGGATGATAATAACATTGTCCTCACGGGCTGTTTCGGAACGAGATGGAGAAAAGCATGGACAGCCCCCCTCCTCACCCCAGTCCCCCGTGGCCTCATGGCCTTGGGGCAGAAGCCCTCTGCGTGCACAAGCGTCGGGGGCACGTTCTTTCTGCTGGGACCTGGGCAGACCTGAACACCAGGCAGCTTGAGCCCTCAGCAGCAGCAGCCTCCAGGTGCCCTGATCCCAGGATGGGTGAGGGGGTGGGTTGAGCTCCCGCCCAGGGCTGGGGGGCCCCCGAGCTGGAGATGGCGGGAGGCCTCAGACCTGGTCCTTCCCATCACTCAGGCTGTAGGATGGGGGGAAACTGAGGCCTGGGCTCTAGTCGCAGTGTCCAGTTGAGCTGCAGTTGGGCCCAGTGTCCAACGCGTCTTCTGGCGTTGACCTTTGCTGTCAGCAGCCCCCACGCGTTGGGCTCCCAGCTGAGTGCTGCGGGCAGCTACCAGACCCCGAGGGGCCCCCGGCCTGTGCAGCGGCGGCAGCGGGGACTGCAGGGCAACGTCAGGTACTTGGAGGCGTCCGAGGGCTTGGAGTCAGCTGTGCGGGTCTCCCTGTGGCCCCGAGCGCCCGGCCTGGCTGCACCCCTGGTCACGCGGCCCTCCTGGAGAGCCCAGCGGAGGTGACGCCTGCAAGGCCCCAGCGTTCACCTGGCCTCCCTCCCTGGAGTGTCCACGGGTGGAGGATGCTGGCTCTCGTGGGTGGTGGGAGGGTTAGCTGACGTCCGAGCCCCAGGTACTTATCTGGAACGAGGGTCCTCGCAGGTGCAGTCAGGTTAAGGTGGGGTCGTGCAGGACTGGCTGGGTCCTAATCCAGTGACCGGCGTCCTTCTAAGAGGAAGAGAGATGCCGGCACAGGGAGAGGCCACGTGACGACAAAGGCAGAGAGGGAGGGAGGCAGCCGTGAACTGAGGGACCACGGGCCCCCCGGAGCTGGAGGAGCCTGGGAGGACCTCTCCTGACAGCCTCTGAGTTGGTCCAACCCTGCCCTCACCCAGGCCTCAGGCTCCTGGCCTCCAGCCCGAGAGAGAGGAGTTTCTGTTGGTTTTGTTCGTTGTTCAGTCGCTCAGTCGTGTCCGACTCTTTGAGACCCCGTGGACCTCAGCACGTCAGGCTTCCTGGTCCATCACCAACTCCCGGAGCTTGCTCAAACTCATGTCCATCGAGTCAGTGATGCCATCCAACTATCTCCTCCTCTGTCATCCCCTTCTCCTCCTGCCCTCAGTCTTGCACAGCATCAGGGTCTTTTCCAATGAATTGGTTCTTCGCATCAGATGACCAGATTATCGGAGCTTCAGCGTCAGCACCAGTCCTTTCAATGAATATTCAGGGTTGATTTCCTTTAGGATGGACTGGTTTGACCTCCTTGCTGTCCAGTTTGCGGTGCTCTGTTAGGGCCGCCCCAGGAAATGATGCAGACACTTTCCGAGTGATGGCTGGTCCTCTGTCAGCATCTGCGTGTGGGACCACCTGACCATCCGAGGGAAGAGGAGCTGGGCAGCTCTTCCCCAGGACCTGGAGCATCACGTTTCTCCCTGGGGCGGTCAGCGGTCATCCCGAGAGAGGGAGGAAGCAAATCCCTCCGACCCCTTGGTCTGCGTGCCCCGAGTGCAGTGGAACGCGCATAATTGGTTTGCTTTGCAATTCTCTCCCCTCAGTGGAGACAAATTGATCTGTACACGCACATGGGCCGTCACTGGGGGGAGGCTGTCTCATTAGAGGACGGGACGGGCGGGCTCTGGCTGGGCGGGCGGGGGGCAGGCAGTGCCAGGTAAGCCCTCGGGGGGCAGCAGGCAGTGTGAACCATGGGGCCCGCACCCGTTGTGGGGAGGCTCTCCTCCGGAGCTGCTGCATCCTTGGTCCCGGGCCTGAGCCCAGCTGGGCGTGTGTGTGTGTGTGTGTGTGTGTGTGTGTGTGTGTGCACATTGAGGCTACAGACAAGGCCCCAGAGTGGCTGGAGCATTCACCCACTGGCTTGACCTGGGCTCCAGGCTCCAGGCAGACAGACACCATTGCAGGAAGTGATACAGAGGACGCTGCCGTGGGACAGAACCGGGCACTGCCCGTAAAGAAAGGAAATGGTTTGGAAACTTCCAGAAGTCAAGAGAAGACGAGGACAGTGACTGGCAGTGGGCGGGTCAGTGCAGGGCGTTCCTCCTTCTGGGAGGGGTGGGCACGGGGCAGGCTCTTTGTGGCTCTGATCCAGCCTCACCTCCGTGCTGGCCACTGTGCCCATCAAACGCGGGCTCCTCTGTTTTCCAGAAGGAACACAAGAAATGTGGGGCAGCGCCTCTTCACTTGTTCTGCGGGAAGACAGCAGAGCATGAAGGGGCCACGTGGAAGGTGCAGACGGACGTCAGAAGGCCCACGGCAGTGCGGCCCTGGCACTTCTCTCGGGCCTGCTCGGAGCGCGAGGCTCACCATGTGCGTCTCTGCTCCCAGCACTTTCCCAGTTTTCTATGGCAGCTGTTCAGTTGCTAAGTCGTGTGATTCTTTGCGACCCCGTGGACTACAGCACGCCAGGCTTCCCTGTCCATCACCAACTCCCGCAGTTTGCTCAACTCATGTCCATTGCGTCAGTGATGCCATCCAACCATCTCATCCTCTGTCATCCCCTTCTCCTCCTGCCCTCCATCTTTCCCAGCATCAGGGTCTTTGCCAAGGAGTCGGCTCTTTGGACCAGGTGGCCAAAGTATTGGAGCTTCAGCTTCAGCATCAGTCCTTCCAATGAACACTCAGGA